>NC_064752.1:40120195-40789362 GCF_011397635.1 Epinephelus fuscoguttatus
CTCTTAAACCTAACACTGAGGATGCCCTGTTTTTGGTGCCGTGCCTGGTTCTACCAACAGAGATACCCTGCTTTGTTCATTGTGTCACTGCTGGTAATGATGCCCAGACTGTGTGAGTTAAACATTTTTTATGGTGTTTCTCCAGGTCAGGAAGACTACGATAGGTTAAGACCTTTGAGTTATCCCCAGACAGATGTCTTCCTCGTCTGTTTCTCCGTCGTGTCCCCCTCCTCCTTTGAAAACGTCAAAGAAAAGGCAAGTCAAGCCCTTCCTTTTTATTCTCTTGCGACTGGTCTTTTTCCCAGTCTCTTGTGAAATATGGGTTCTTTTTTTTTTCCTTTTTTTTTTGAAATATCCTAAAATACTCAGTTAATGATTAAATAGTAAGATAGATATTTTAAAATAATCACAGACTTGTGATTTGTCATTTGCAGCCCAAGTTTAGCACAGGGCTTTATTTTATCAGTTGCTGTGCAGATTGTGTTGTAGGAGCTGGTCAGTGACCAATCAATTTTGATTGAATGTAAGCAGAAACAATCTAGTTGGCTACCTGTCCCCATCCTATTTTAAACAGGTATCCACTAATTTACAGTAAAATGTTAAATGCTTGTGATGCAGTGTGTTGACCGTCGCATAACCCTGTTTTTGTGTATACAGTGGGTTCCAGAGATCACCCACCACTGTCCAAAGACCCCCTTCCTGCTAGTTGGGACTCAGATTGACTTGCGAGATGACCCATCCACTATAGAGAAGCTGGCCAAGAACAAGCAAAAGCCCATCACTCCAGAGACAGCCGAGAAGCTGGCAAGAGACCTCAAGGCTGTGAAATATGTGGAGTGCTCAGCCCTCACGCAGGTAATATATATAAATATATACAGTCACACATACATACACTCTTGGCACACATGATCCACACCTTGATAGCAAGAACTAAGAAAAAGGAGGAAAGAGGAACATGACCACACCCCCCTGGCCTGTGCACGCTCTGGTTGATGGGTTTTATTCTGCATGCCAGTTTGGTTTCAGTCACTGTTCTTATGAGCTCGGTGGTATTACTAATTACAAATTATTAGACGTTTTTCATATGGCTTAAAAACGTTGCCTAAGACCGCAGTGCATCCTGGGTCCTGTAAGCTATCTGCCTTTAGCTGAGAGTGGTGTTTCCCAGGGTTTCTAGTAAGGAGGGTCAGGCAAGGTGTTTCCTACAAGCCTCTCCACCACAGAAGTCCAGCGAGAGGGACACTAATCTGGTCTTGTGCACCTTTTTCCTGGGAGTCTCCCAGTACAACGTGACCTTTGGCCGTGTCCTCAGATCTGCTTCCTATACCTGGAGTAAAAAGTGTGCTGCTTGTGTCTGTAATTTGAGAATGGACACAGTGCAGCTTTGAAGGACAATATGTGACAAAATGTTAAGATATCAATAACTTTACAAAATAGCTTCAGTTTTTCTTTGGGAGCAACATGTCTTCTAATGTGAAAATGATGCAGTTTGTGAAGTCAAATAGAGAAGCTATGTTTTTCGGGAGAGTGGCTGTGGTTGTGCAGGCAAATCTTTTAATGAAAATTCAGGGCTCAAAATACCACATGCACTGTAGTGCATGGAAAATCTGAACTGTGCATGTAATTGTCAGCTGTTAATGCACTGGTGCACAAAACTCTTTAGGGTTGCCAACACACTGACAGTGAGGCTCATACAAATGACAGTTTCCACATGCCACACAGCCATTTTCTGAGATGGTGAAAAATAAACTTATAACAGATTACACTGCAAAGAGAAAAAAGACGAGACAGAGCAGCACAGAGTAAAAGCATCACTGTAAGACACAGCAGTCAAGCGAACCACTGTTTGCGAAAACCCTGTTAGGCCAGCTGCTTGGATTTTGATGCCCATCTATTCATTCTGTTACAGACTGGTAATTGGAGAAGACAAAGACAAAGGAGGACTCGCATTTTGACAATAATCTTTCACATTTATGTACCTAATGAAACCATGAGCTAATTTTTTACAGAGCACAGTGGTTCCTGACAGTGACCAAAAGTAATTTCACCATAGATAGCTGTATAGGGAAAGTGAGCTTAAATGATATTGAAAACACTAAAAAAAAAGTTTTTAAACTCTTACAAATTAAATAAATCAATGTTTTCCTTCAGAGGTTTGCTGAAAGTTTGAATGTAATCCTGTTCAGGATGACACTGACTTTGATCAAGTAAAATCTGAAGTGGTGGAAGTTCAGAGAAAGAAGGAGGAATACCAGATAATGCAGTAAAAAGAAAAATGCAACTAATTTTAAAAGTTGCATGCACTTATTCATGTAGTACAGTAATTTGAGTCCTGGAACTGTAATGGCCAGTGTGTGATTAGATGAAACTAATTATATGCTTTTAGAGGAAGTCTTTAAATAATACCAAGAGTAGATGGTGTGAATTACCATGTCTTAAACTCAATATTAGGTTCAATACTGTGGCAGTCAGTACTTGTGTTAGATTTTCAGATTAATAAATCAGTCTGTGCTTTTGTGTGTTTATCTACTTAATCAATCCTGAGTACTTGTGTTGGCTGTGGTGCATCACTGCTGGAAACTCGAGGAGGAAAGCAAGCAGAGGGAACATGACTCATAGGAGAACAGATGAGCTAGGCCTCACTCAGGCAGAGAACAATAGTGTTGATGGAGTTGAGGCGGAGTCCCCACCTCTCTGCTCTGCCCCTTCCTTCCTCCTCCTCCCCCCTCCTTGGCACAACTGTTGCATAGCTGTTGATGTAATATCCTGTTTCCTGTTGGGGATCTCAGCACTGCACAGTCAACTACGCAGCGACTGCCTTCATCTCAACACTGTCATCTTTGTGCTATGCATCTCCTTCACACAGACGCCCTGCAACTCATACCTTCTTTGTATTTCACACCTATACTTTCCTCCTCGTTCTGCCATGTTCCTCTTACCTCACTCTCCCGTCTATCTCGCTCTGTGTTTGCTGTGCTAATTGTGCTCTTGTTCTCTTCCCTCTCCTGTCATTGTAGCGAGGGCTGAAGAATGTATTTGACGAAGCTATCCTAGCTGCCCTAGAGCCGCCTGAGACGCAGAGAAAGAGGAAATGCTGTATATTTTGAACACTCTGTGCCACTGCTCTCATCTCTTCCTCCTCTGATTGACATTATCCTCTTCATTTTTCATTTCTCTACCCCATCTCTGACCTTTCCTCTCCTTCCCTCTCTCCATGTATTTACTATTAATCTAGACCAATCCCAGCCATCTGACTAACCAGTCCATCAGTCAGAGTGCATTGTAACTAATCTTTGTTTCATGGCCTGATTCACTGACTCATGTTGGCCTTTCTACACCTCATTGACTTTACTTGTTGCCTTTTCTAACCTGTAACTGCTGACAGTCTGTTTGGTTGGTGTGTTAATGTACTTCATATCTTTCCTCTGGAGTGTTTTATGAAAGCTTAATTTTGCATCATAAATCCTGCACTTCACTACTGTATCATTCCTAGTTTTTCTTCGTTGGCCCAGTGCTTACTGACGTGACCTAGGGCTGGGCGATATGGACTAAAGATCATACCTTGGTAGTTTTAGGCTGAATGCCAATCCACAACACACATCTCTGTGTTTCCTACAAAGTGGGCTAACTGTTCAGTTGTAAGTCAAAGTCATGTGTAACATGTAACAAGCACTTTCATTACAACAGACTTATCAAAATAAAATGCAAAGACAGGGTTTCCCTCTTTATTTCGGTTGATACCTTAAATGTATGGAGTAGGGATACCTAGCCCAAAGGATGAGTGTAAAGGTGTCAAGTGAATCCAGCGTAGTTTGAGACTGTTCAGATTCTGTTAGAGGGAGTTTTAAGTCATTTTACATGACCTTTCAAATTAATATAGTGCTTAAAAATGCCGACATTGTTTCAAATTTCTTCATTTGTTATTATTTATACACGTAGCATGGACAGAGAGAAACTTTGTCTGTGTTACGTCTTGTGTATGAAGTGTCTGTTTTATCACTGCTCTGCATTTTTATAAACACATCTGTGACCCGCATCCAGATGTCATCTCTGTCTGACCATTGCTTGACAGACAACAGCTACCAAATAGAATAGCTATTGAGAGCTAGAGAGTGAGTGGGGGGGGGGGGGGGTGCGCGCGTGGTGTGTTAGAGAGGAGAGATGTAAACACTGGTATGACTTTATGAAGAAACTGGTTGTGTAACACAACATCAAACTATATCAACATAAATGCTACTGTTTTGTCTTATATTTTGTTTTATAATATATCTATATCTTAATAAGTCGAATTACCGCCCAGCCCTAATGTGGCCCCTGGCCAACAGTGGAGCGACATCTTACAGAGGATGTAGGATGTCATTTGGGATGCAGCCATTGTTTTAGTTAGTCGTCGTCCCCCCCCCCACCCCCACCCCCCCCCCCCCACCCCCCCATCCTGTAGTAGTAGTTAATGTGGGGAGGGTTTGGACTGAAGTGAGGGCGGAGGCTTCACATGGCTCCACACTGAGATTGATCTCAACACTAAACAGAGCTTCCATTTCTAATGCTAATGTATTTTTTGTACTAATGTACTACTGATGTTTGATCAAACAGACCTTGGAGTCTGACTATGGTTACATGTAGGGCTTTTAATTACTCATGTCATGTACAGAGAGTTTTGGGCCAGTTTGTCAGTGTGACCACGCTGATAAAAAGCCCCATGATGGTTCTGCCCCATGGTCAGACAGTACTGTCATGGTCTCATGATGGCTTATAGTGAAGCTACACTTGATGTGTCATGGTTGTAATCTTCTAAAAATGCTTCCTTGGTTACGTGTTTGGCCCAATTTTCTCTATATATGAGACATGTGCCACAGATAATTAAAAAGCTATAATTGTGTGAAATGACCTGTGAAATGAATTAATAAAGGACAAATGAACTTGCTTTCCTCTCTGGCTCTCTTCTTTCCCAGTGCTCTGTCAGAGAAGATTTTAGTAGGGTTAGTCAACTGAGTGAAACAACACCGGGGGTGCTTACTGGTTTACTGTATAGTGCAGCACTGTGTCAGAGCAGCTCTGGTTACTTCACATGACCAGGCTCATGGTGTAAGCAGCTTGGCTCCAGGGCAAATACAAAGAGAAAAGAAACATTCACTTGTGAGGCTGAGAGTAGACCCAGTTTGTGGACCCAGATTAAATATGTTGAATCTGGACGGCCTCTTGTCGTGAGTCAGTCAGCGATTTTAATCTGAAGAGCAGAGCTGATGAAGAAAAATAGGGGGTGTGGAATGGAAATGCTCACATTCCATTTTTGTGTTGTAGCGTCAGAGGTTATGCTGCCTTTTTCCTCCACTTTTCTTGTTTGACTTGCCTTTGTTTCAGCTACATTTTGCACTCAGACATGCATGTGATTTGTGTTGTTGACACTTACTCCCTGATGTGGCTCACACTACTAATCACATTTATAGGAAAGCAGAACATTCTCTAGTGTTTTTGTTGCACATCTGGTCCAATCCTCTTGAAATAATTTACATATTTGTTAATTTTTTTTGTCCCCAACAGCACTCTCACATTACAGTGACTATGCTTACATGCACACAAATATTCCGAATTTGACAGTATTCTGAAATTAATACGGGTCATGTAAACAGCATAATCTGTTTGGATATTCCAAAGTAGGCCTTTTTCCGAGCTCGCCATTTCCTGAATAAGATGCGGAATGCGCGAGATTGTGTTGGTTACGGGACATGTTTACAGCACATTCTGAATATGCGTTTGAATAGAGGTTTTTTCAGCTGTTTGCGACACACAGCATCTTTCCTGTTTACAGTCAGCTCTGTGTGTTGTCATGGATACTTTGTACACAAACCAACTAGCCAACAGTTTGTAAGGCTGGGGTAGAGATACATGCCCAAAAGAAAAGCCCATGCTTCTAGTCAGAAGGAGAAACACACCTACTTTTAAACCATATGAAAGACTTGGATATGAACAGGTTTTTGGATATGCACTAATATCACTGCATTGACCTTATTAAGAAAATGGTTGCAGGAATAAAAGAGGGAGGTTGTGTTTGCACAGTCGATCATGTCCACCACCAGTGGGAAAAACAATCAGTCAATGACAACAATGGCACAAGAAGTTCCAGCCATTCCAGTTTTCCATATTTTGACGTGATGAATGAAGTGTTAGGGCACATGAATCGAGTATGCACAGCTAAATGCAAACAGCTTTGAAGGAATTTTGTCTTTTTGCGAAATAAGGGCAAAAAACTGAATATTTTGTGCATATAAAAGTAGTCACTGTTCTAAAGATGTTTAATGCTGCTTTGTTTTCACCCAGTTATTATCCCTCTGTTTAAGCTGCTATTGTGTTTCCCGTTTCCCTACCCTTTTAATTGACCTGTGTGTGTTTGCGTTGCCCCCTCATTGAGCCTGTGCGTTTGTGTGTTTGTGTTCACAGAAAGGCCTAAAGAATGTGTTTGATGAGGCGATATTGGCTGCACTGGAGCCCCCAGAGCCCAAGAAGAAACGCAAATGTGTGCTGCTATGAGAGGCTCCTCCTTTTTCAGAGCATACACACATAATGCATACATACATCTTAAATACACACACTCATATACACAGACACTCATATACACACACACACACACACACACACACACACACACACCCTCCCCTGCCACCACACCCCTTTCCCTCGCTCTGCTAAGGTTGGTCGACAGCATTGTCCTCCACAGAGAAGACTAGACAGAAAACAGCCTACAATGTTTCAGATAATTCTCTGCAATAATAAGAAGCTTCACCCTTAAGTCTTGAGTTTGGGACAGAAGATCAACCTAACCTCGCCAACAGGCTGCTGTGGGCTCCGGGCAGGGTGGCGTAGCCTCCAACGGGGATCCAGACACCAAGCTTACGTACAAGTAGAACTCATTCTGTGGAGCTTTTGATAGATTGATTTGGATTCAGTCAGTGTTGTGGCCTAATCAACTTTTAGACGTCCTCAGCCAATGTAAAATTTTCATGGATATAAGCCCCACCCCAGCCCCTCCCAGCCACCTGATTGGTGGCTGCTCATGCTGCTGGTCCCGTCCTCTCTGTTGACGAGCACACTCATTGGCCGATCCCTACCTTCTTTCTCAGCACTACCAGAAGAATTGCTAACAAAGTAGTGTTGTTTTGTTTCTGTTTGCCAACCCCCCTTTTCTCCTCCAACACAAGTCTGAGATATTTATTCCATGTTCCAGACAGACGCGCTCTTAACCACTAAGGAAACCGTGTAGATCCGACAGGGATCAGTAATTCAGAGCAATACAAGTAAAACTCCACACAGCTCTCACCGAGGAAATTGAATCAGCAAATATTGCCATCTAGTATCCAGTCCTCTTAGTGTGGACGTTCACAGCGCAGAGTCGCAGTCCATTTTGGAGTGTGGTAATCACTTGAAGAGCTAAAGGCATCCAGTAGTAATGGGTCCACTTGTCGACCGCAGGAATTGGCCTTCTAGATGCAGGGAACTTGAACAGTGTTAGCAGAACAAGCGGTGTGTTCTTTACGCGTTGCCAGGGACCAAGGGGGGGAAATGTTTTAACATTGTCATCACTGTACACTCAGAGCGGGTACAGCAGAGACAGCCACGTAAAGCAAGTGTTCCTTGGCGTGCACTGGCAGCCAAATCTGGAGAACTGTACTTAGACAACTGATCAATGAACATGAATTTCCACCACAATTCTGTGCCAGGTCAGAATTTGGTGCCTTCCTGATGTGTTTTTGATTCGTCTGAGGAGCTGAGGGCTGTCTGCTCTGCTGTACGCCCTCTAACTGTACGCTGCTGCGTGTAGCTGAGCCTTGGTCTCTGTTCTAAATGATAGGTTTAACAGATGTAATTATAATGTAAGCTGGCACACAATGTTGATGTAGGCTCCAGGTGTTTTTACCAAAATATTTTGTTTTCTTCATTATTTCTGTTTGTGCTGTTTTTTTTTTTTTTTATTTTATATATATAAATATATAAAAAGAAGGTTACTTTCACTCCTTTTACATTTAGGGGTCGGAACCCATCTGAACTCTTCCCTGCCAGTTTATACCAAGAAAAGCTCTGATTGGTTTAGTTGAATAAAAACCTCCAATGGCAGAGAGACTGTTTGGTTAAGATTATTTGTGATTGGTTGGTTCTTGTTTTTCTTTACTGGTGGCTTAGAGTTGGGTTGATTTCCAGCCCAAGTCAGTATAATTATTATAACCTGTTGTTGTTTTGGTGCAAAACCAAATGCTCTGTCTAAAGTCTTTGTTCTTTGTATATGCATTCTTTTAAAAAATATTAAACTTATACCTTAATTGCCTTTACCACTTCTACCTTGCCATTCTTTTTGGTTTTTATTGTGACTGATGAACAAGAGAATGACCTGTCCACCTAACAATAGTTTTCAGTTATCATGATTGTGTTGTATGCTAGCTCATGTTTGAATAGTGTCAAGGGAGATCTTTTGTCATCCTTCAACATCAGACATCAGACCAACATAGTGGTGGGCCCTGTGCCTTGTTAAGGTGGCAGGCTACATTTGTTAAGGCAACTGGGATCTCTACATCCAGTTTGTCTACTGTTCAGCTGTTAGTGTTCATCACAGCTGCACGAGCCTGTTGTGGCACGTTCAGCCAGCAGGAGGTGCTGTCCACCCAAACGTAATTGCCCCTGATGTTGGTGCCCCTCTTTTGGTCACAGACACACACACTGCTGATGCTATTCACAATCCACTGGCCTGCATTTATTTCCACTTTAAAAACTGATAATTGGATGTTGATACTGGGGTTGTGTGTGCACATCACCCACAGAGGTAAGATAAAACTCAAACCACCCATGAAGATTTTTAAAATGTATGAAACAAAATGGAGAAAGGCAATGACACTGGTGCAAAATATTGAATATTAATATATGAAAGTGATACATATTAAATGTGAAACAGTAGTATAATAGACTTAAATCATTATAAGGTCTGCAGAGGTCCATACAGGCAGTGCCAACATGTATAATGGCTTTTCCAAAGCTGCATAAAATAAATCTGGAACTGTCTTTTAACCCCAAACTGCCAAAGTGCAGCTTGTTGATAGCTGAATCATGACCAAGATGTATTTCAGTCAGCCCCACACATAAACTAACTTTTAGACATAAATGGCTTGCTTGGTAATATTTATGATGACACTGTTGATACCATGCTGTTTGCAGATAAATCATTATGGTCTGTTGGTGTAATGATCACAACAATGTTCATGACAAGTTATAACTTATCTATGGCAAAATGTCCAACCAAAAATAATCAATCAATAAAAAAATGGAGTATAGGTGTAGCCATAACAGAATCAGAATCAGAGATACTTTATTGATCCCTGTGGGGAAATTGTTGGCAGTACGGTGCTCCTTACAAGAGTAGAAAGATATATTGTATAGTGCAAAAATATATATAGTAACTATATACACAGATAGCTACAGTGGCAAAAATAGATAATAAGCAGAATATATACAGTAAAGGCAAAGTTAAATTATTGCACAGAGTAATAATACTGTTAATTATTGCACAGATTATTGTATCCAGTCAGCAGTTAACAGTGGAATAAATATGTAATAATTTACTGGTTAAGTTGTTGACAGTGGGTCAAATAGTCTAAGGGCCATGAAAATTAATTGTAACATTTTGGTTGCCTAAAAAAGTCTTGTTCAGCCTCTGGTTGTACAAAAAGACCCTCTAAAGAGTTGGTCATTTAGTTTATCCAGTAAGTACATTTTGTTTAAATGGTTGTAAGCCTGTTTTTTTCACGGGTACAAATTAGTATTAGCAATGTCACAGTTAACTATAGCTGTAAATGCACTGTGCTAACCAAGCTAGCAGCTAGCGTTAGCGTTAGCTCCACTATCTAATCCAAATATGAAAACTTCTGGCTCCAAAAATCCAAGATGGCGACGGCTAACATGTTAAACTTGAGGATTCAAAACAGGAGTCAACAAATCAGTGGATGGCTATATCCATTATTTGATTTATTTTATGTAATTAACAAGATATTAATATTGTTAATTCAGAAAACAAGAATTTATGATATTATTATCTCATTAATTCAGATTCCAGAGCAGATTTTTTTCTCTCAGGTGAATGCTTTTATCCTGTTTAAAGTTAAACTGATGAAAAGTAGACGTCAATGTGCTGAAAACTGATTTCACATTTGATTTAAGAAAGCAATTTAAGCTGCTTTTTGTGGTAATTTTTTTTAACTGTGTGTAATGTGTTTGTGGGCCACCAAGTCAAAGACACACTTTCCATCCCTTTGTGAAGGACTGTAAAGATGTTTGGACTCTGTCTCTCCTTTTACCTGTTGATAAAGTGGAACTAGTTTTACCTCTCAAGCTCAGCCCAGTCGGCAGAAGAAAATGTTGGCATTGTACCTCTCTGCAAACCATGAATAAGTTACATTTGTAGGTTTCATACGTATCACATCAGACCACTGTTCAAGACCAACAAACGACAAAACCAGTTGAGTGTAAGAGTCATTTCTCTTTCCAGCAGCCTTTTACCCTCTAAACGTGGGTGTTTTTTTGTGACCCTTAACTGATTTTCCAGCCAAGACTGTGCCACAGAAAGTGGTTGTTTTTTTTACTGAGACATTGCCAGCTTTGCCAGCTGTGATTGTGCCACCAAATCTGTTTTTTTTAATCCCAAACATGATCTTTTCCTAACCATAACCAAGTGCTTTGTGCTTAAACCTAACCTCGCATCAACCATAGCGTTGTTGAAATGTAAAGTTTCAACTTATCCGCTTTATAATAATGTGCAATTGTCTGTGGTTCGTAGAAATGTACAATGACAACATTTTTCTGGTGATTGTGTTAAGCCATAGTTCCACACACATGCACACAGACAGTATGTAACAGTGTGTTGGTGATGTTGGTGTTGAGAGATCAGTTAACACACTCACACAGATGTCCAGAAATTCCTCAAATGACAGCAAATGAGGGCGATATCCCAGGTTTGGTGACCTGGATAATCTGAAACATGCAGTTAGAAGGGATGTGCACCCCACCCTCAGCTCCCTCCTCCACCCTCATCCACCCCTGCTAGGCGTTCACACATTCCCTGCGTTTCTGGAGTGCTGTCTGTCAGCGCCTTCTTCCGCTAAAGAGACGCTGACAGCCATTAATTATCACACAGGCTGAACGAAGGGCATTCCTCTCTGCTGAAATATTAGTGTGCGCACACACACACACACACACACACACACACATGCTCCTCAGCCCTCCGTGTCCACACACACAAACGCAGAGAGACACCACCTGGCCTCCATTGGTCTTCATCATGTTTGACAAATGAGTCCAAATGTTTTGTCCTCTGGGGTCGTCCAATCACCATCCAGCCAGGCCGAGTGTCTCCTCTGGGTGGGACGAGCAGGCAGTGGTGGGGATGTAATGACCAGGCAACTTGCAGGACACTGAGGACACACACACAAACACACACAGTGCTGGTGGAAAGCTGCCTGTGTGTTTGTGTGCTGCACCCACTTTTATGAGACAATTTTATGATGATCTGCACAGATACTGACTTGTGATGAAAAACACGCTGAGGATTTAAGCAGTTTATCGGAGCTCAGCAGTAAATCAGTGTTCAGACTTGTCAGCTATACACTGTGCGAGGGCACGGCTGCTATGCGTGTGCATGAAAATAAATCTTCGACGCTGGCTCGAGCTGTAGGACGCAGCCTGCTTAGCCGTGCCGGTGCTGAACCTTTGACAGTCTCTGCTGTTCCAGTGTCCAGAGCTCCTGCCAACACATGGAGCACAATGTGGTTTTCATGTAGATGTTGGCTGTGGTGTAGAGGTGCAGCTTTGGCCCAGTCTACCTGCTCTAAATGCTCTCCAGCAGGTAGGAGGAGGTGCACGAGTAAGAGAAATGGAGAGGGGCCATCTTTATTTTTAACTTATTGTAAATCATGTGGGTAAAGTTATCTCTGGGCTACAGTATGAGCTGAAAAGTGTCCTGTCCTGTGAGCTGTCCATCACAATCTGTGTTCAAGTTCAAGTAGAAAAGCTCCATGCAGATGGATGTATTCCTGTAAAGGCTGCTTGTATTTCAGGCAACAGTACTGGAAGTTCAGCTTTTCAACTAAAATTAATGTTTAACATAGTTTTCCCACATAACAGTTAAAAAAAATCTCTGGAAAGGGGCCCTCATTGAGAATTTTGCTTGTGGTATGTTTCACTCTCCACCTTCTCTCTACGTTGAAAGAGCAGTGTGCATCAAGATGGCTAGTGTTAGCATTAGCGGAAACATCAGAGGGATTCAGCCATACATGTTTGAGCCTCAGTTAGACCAAGACTTAGATCAGGAGTCTGCTGTGCACCGAAATCGACAACTACAAGACATAGCAGCACGGTAAGTGTATCTTTTATTTGTTTATGTTGTCTGTTATCTTGTTGAGGTCAAAACACAGCAGTGGCGAATAGTGCGCATCAAAATACACGCCCCTACCATTTTCAATGAACAACCCCACATTGGCTGCTAGAAGCGCCTCAATGCTCCAGGATGCACTGCTGTTCTATTTCCAGCCTTGCCATGCCTGTTTTTTTTCCCTCTAAAATCACTTCCTGTTGGTCCATTCCAGCTTCCGTAGCAGCTCGACTTTTCTTCACCTGTAGCTGTCGCTGTCCCCAAGGAAACTAAAAACTCATTGGCTGTCCTTTGAGTGTGTGTGAGGTATGGATGAGGAGAGACTAGTTATTAAGACTGAGAAATATCCGGAGCTATACAACACACAATCCATTGCAATCCATTCCCTCCATTGCAAGGTCAATGGCTAAAACGATATTGCCTGGCGAGCCACAGCTCTGGACATCGACTGTTCAGGTGAGAAATCAGATTTAATTTGTAGGTGTCCACACACAACTTTAAGCTAATGCAGAGGTGGGAGAAGTTTTCCGATCCGTTACTTTCGTTGAAAATAGCAACAACATAATGTAAAAATACTCAATTACAAGTATAAATCCTGCATTCAAAATCTTACCTGAGTACATTAAAACTACAAAAGTATTAGCATCAACATGTGCTTAAAGTACCAAAAGTAAAAGTAGGTGACTCATTATACAGGATGACTCATTTCAGAATAATATACATTCCATTATTAGCTACAATTCATTGATTCCTGGAGGTATTCATCACTTTGAAGACTTAACTGCAGGCTGGTTTTATCCATAGTCATAGACAATTTACAGTAGGATCAGCTTTATTATAAAAAAGTAGGCTAAACATGGAATAACTTTTCATCAGTTACATTATGTCTGTTGACACGCTGCAGCATCCTGTGTGTGCTAGGGCACTTGATGCGCATTGAGGTGCCAGTGTGTTTTCAGCTTTAGCTTGTAGGCTAACTGGCAGTGGCTGACACAACATTAATGTTTGTGAAACACAATAATATTTGCTATGATGGAGTTTTTGGGAAATAGTGGAAGGAAGCTCTCGGGTTAGGTTTTCTTTAAATTCATCTTTTTTAATAAATGAATTACTTTTTTTCCAAAAGTGCACACTCTAACATATGTGCTGTCAAAACTTTCACTATGCTAACGCTAACTTTGCTCTCTGTCCGCTCATCACTGTTGGTTTCAGGTTTCTTTGCTGGTGTTGTGACAAAGTCTGTTCCCCTGTCACTATGTGTTTCCTGTATTCGAAAACGATACAGAAACTAGAAATGTACCTAATCTATCTTACCTGGGGTTCATTTCAATGTAAGATTTTCGGGAAGTGCACAGACAGCAAAGGAAAGTGAAAACACCTCTCTAGTGACAAACTTTGCACAGATACAAGCCAGTGTAGTCAAGGTCAGACATTTTAGGGGACATAAACAGAAGACAAACACATTTTTGAGTGGAGGAGGACATTAAATCATTTTTTTCATGTCATTCAGAGAGTTTTGGTTTTATGAGCCAAGGTTTAAGGTATCTGTCTCAGAGATTTCTGCTGAATTGACTGTCATTTGTAGGGCTTAAAGCAATGTGAGCTGTTTTTCCTGAAATGATGTTACTCTGGATAACCTTGTGCACCATCATCAGTTTTTATTAAAACTTTTTTTGAGAAAGTAGATCCAATGACATTTTTGTGTATTATCCACATTACATTGTTTCTAAAAAAAAAAAAAATAACAGATGTTGCTGTTAATTTTTTAAATGTAATTTTTCAGTGTTATGAGCAACCAGCAACATTTCATTCACCTCCATTGAACAGGCATAGAGACAGATATCTGAAAACCTGGACAAATAAAACCAGAAGTTTAATGGCCATATGTTATGAGAGGTGAAAATATGTCATTTTGTTAATTCTGTGAAAAGATCATTCCAACGTAGTTTAGTTAGTATTTAAAGAAATTTAGAGAAACCGAAGCTGACTTTATTTTCTTTAATTAAAACCATACATTTCATGTGAAATATAAATGTTTTTGAGTATGTAGCAAGAATGCAGTGGCAGGTGTGACAGACATGGGAAGCTAGCTTGCTAATAAATACTATGAAATATGATGTTACTGGTACAATTTCTATATTTTTATGTTCTATGCCTGATCCCTGACTCAAGGCCAGCCAGGCAGCATCTCACATGAGCATCTCTCATGTGGGGCTGTTTGTAGTTTTCAAGGACAATATTATTTCATATGGGCTGGTTAGACAAGGCAACAATCATTGCCAATGCAAATTTGCTTTGCCACCAATTTTTTTATTCACCTTTTTGCTCTCACTGAATGGAGGTGAACGGGAGGAAAATATTTGCCACTGTTAACTTTGTGCATGTGTGACCATTGCCTTATCACAATTCTGCACTTTTGAGATGATTGTAACATAAATGTCTATCGCTATGCGGTATGTGTAGCAAATTCATTTTTGTATTCTTCCTAATAACAGCACAACATGAGAGATTGTGTTCATTGTTTCTTATTACACTATCAGGGTTGTGTCATCTTAAATTTTGGGGCCAGGCAGATATACTGTAAGAACAACATTCATTTCTTAAGATAAACTGCGTCTGTGGAGATTAAAGAACAATGGGATAATGACATATGAATATGATTCAGGGAATGCTGCATAAAATTTATGTTCGAAGTCAAGATGTGTGAGCTTACCTGATCGTTACACTCATCTTGATGACTTTTTCCATTGTGTAAAACAGCTCTGTGTGTGTGTGTGTGTGAGTCAACCATGAAGTGACGCTACCACTGGTCACTGCAAGGATTATTTTGACACGGCAGGTTGCTGTTGGCTAATAGATACATGTAACACACACACTTCAACCCCTCTCACCCGCATACACACACCTACATAGACACATATGTTCAGGTGTGTGTGTCTGTTTAGTGTCCAGGTGTTGAGGGAAAGTTCTTTGCAGTTCAGCTGAAATCTTCCCGATGACAGACACACAGCTATAACCGTCGCTAGAGAGTGTGTGTGTGGAGAGGTAAGCTCACAGTGATCCTCCGTACCAGCATCCAGAGATGAAGCTGTGGCAGCTAAAGCCCTCATCAACAGCCTGATCCACCATGTGTGTGCGTGTCATCGCTTTCACTCCTCCCGACTGATCCGTCCTTATCTGATTTGTCCATGCTGGGATAAAATGTTGCCTGAGTGGCCTCGAGATGAGCGCTCGGAATTCACTGCAATCAAAAGCTCAGTGAGTTTGTATGGATAGATGTGGAAAACAGACCTGCTTAGATTTCACTGTAAATGTCTCAGAAATTAAAACATCTTTCCGTTCACCATTTAACCCAGAGTTGATTTCCATCTTTTGAAGTCAAAGGTAAATCTCAAGTCTTTCTGAGCAAGTCTAAACAAGCCCTGCTCATTAAATGTACAGTTTCATGTATAAGACAAAGGCAGGTGCACTGCAGAGTCCATACTGCAAGCTTCCGTGTCTGTGTATATGCAGAGTTTGAGCTTTAGTCCTGTCTGATAAAAGCATTTACACAAGATAAAGAACTGTCTGAGTCAGGGTGAGAGCAGATTCTGCTGATTACAGTAGGCGACTGTTGGCCAATGTTGGGCTGTCGGTGAGTGTCTGTCACTTTAGTTTTTGCGGTGTGTCCTGCACTCTTGGCACAAGTTGGCCCTTGTCTGTGACTTTTCAGCTGATTCAGCATGTTGAATTGGCGAAGGAACCGGCAGAACCCATTGCTGTGAGAAATCCCTTTGATCGGCAGTTCAGCTCGGTGCACAAAAAGAGAAACGGAAATGAGGAAAGCAAACAAATGACCTTAGACGAGAGGGCATGAGATCAAAACAAACTTGTTATTTTAGGTAAGATTATATCTGTTTTAGCCACTGAGCTCTTCAGCAGAAATAGTTCAGAATTGTTTTTGTCACTGTTTGCTCGCGCACAGTAAACATCCTTTGTTATTTCAACATCAGGTTGTGTTGTTAATGTGCTAACTGGCAAACTGGCCTCTTGAATCTATCCTGTTGGTCTTTGAGTTTTCCTTTTTTGAATAATAAATACAGACTACCGCCACCTGCTGGTACGGAGAGTTATTTCCTCTCACACAGGCACAGAATGTACTTGCTAGTCGGCTAATGGCTATATGCTTTGCGGTGTGTTCAAGTGCAACATTTTGGATGAAACACAGGCAACATGAGGAGATGCAGCAGTTGGCCTTTACTAATCATCAGTGCTATATCGTAGGCAACCAGACTTGCTTACGTTTCGAGTCTCATCCAAGAAGCTTCTTCAGTTCTAAATGACTGGTACGCAACTGGTCATTTAGAACTGAAGAAGCTTCTTGGATGAGAGGCGAAACGTCTTCAAGAAACGCAAGCAAGTGTGGTTGCCTACGATATAGCACTGATGATTACCATGACCTGGATGACTGAGAATCTTAACCGACTTATTGCTACTAGTTCACTGATGTCAGTTCGATGTGTCTGGGCCCTGATGATTCCTCCAGTGCTCCAGCCTGACACTAAAATCGATCAGTGATATTCTAGACACTGTTCCAATTTGTTTCTCTTATTTTAATGCCATGATATATGTATAACCAGTTTTGGAGCAGGGATCATCAGATGCCAGATGATTATCTTCTAAAGTGTTGATGTAATTATTTCAGTAGTGGTTGCTGTCTCCCCAAACTGGCACTGCTGTGAGTGAGGATATCTCATGGATTTATAGCGAGACCTGGATACAGTGTTGGAGGCAAGGCCTGGTTCATTGTATGAAAGTTGCTCAGTGGCACATGGAGCCAAAGAAGTTTGACTTCCCAGATAACATTATCAGGCCCATAGAGCAAGCACACCAGTGACTTTCTCTGGCTGTGCAGCTGACTTCACCACTAACCTGAATGGAACTTAAATGTTTTAATTCGCACGATGTGGTGGTTAGCACTGTCACCTCACAGCAAGAGTGTTCCTGGTTCGATCCCGGGTGTGGGAGCCCTTCTGTGTGGAGTTTGCATGTTCTCCCCGTGTCAGCGTGGGCTTTCTCCGGGTACTCTGGCTTCCTCCTGCAGTCCAAAGACATGCAGGTTAATTGATAACTCTAAATTGTCCGTAGGTGTGAATGTGAGCGTGAATGGTTGTCTGTCTCTATGTGTCAGCCCTGCGATAGTCTGGCGACCTGTCCAGGGTGTACCCTGCCTCTCACCCAATGTCAGCTGGGATAGGCTCCAGCCAACCCGCGACCCTCAAGAGGATAAGTGGTTAGAAAATCGATGGATGGATAATCGTGTGGCACTTTCTCAGTGTTATTGAATGGATCAAATCCCGTTCGTGAAACAGATCATTATTTAGGGGCTGTGACACCCAAAAAAACGATGTGTTTCACTAACGGGATTTGATCCATCCACTGATTTACAGACGTGTCTTTCACAATGTAAGTCTATGGGGAAAAGTCTTTTTTGGCCTTGTGGCCCATATGATGAACTGTAAAGCCGTAATTCCTCAATTTGGCCACTATGTCAAATAGACCTTTAAGTCTAGTGCTGTTTCTGGGGGCTTGGGATGTCTCATTTGTGACCTGCTCCATCATTTTTGCCCACATTGACCCTGAAACACATTTTGAGATTTATACACTGTTAGAAATATGAGCTTTCCAATGGTATTTGTATTGTTTCAGTGCTCAAAATATTAAGCAAAATAGTAGCCTTCATAAGTTGTGGTATGGTCGTGGCAAAGATGTGTGTCAAAGCCCATTGGCCTTCCAAACTGGGACCACATGCTGTACTCCAGGGGCTGCAAGAAAAAAAATAGAGGAGCTTGGAAGCACTTTTATTTTGCAGCAGGCAGGGTAACGAAAACAAGCAAACCCAGCAACATGGTGCAGGAAAACAAGAAAATACTGTTTATGTCGGAAGAACTGCTGTCCATTCCATGACAGTATTCACATCTTGGATTAATTTTATGTAAGACCATTTTGATTCTTTTGATCAGTGGATCCTTACAGACTAATTGAACATAAATTATGGAGGAATGGACTCATGTTTGGACATAACGACCACTTCAAAGGAAGAGTGTCACCAATTTTGTTTGGCCTATTTTGGTAAATCTGAATGAATTATACTGTGGTGCTGATTTTGCTAAAAATGAACTGAACAGTTGAATTAGCATTTGTTGTGTAGCATGTCCATATTGACAAGAGTTTAACGTTAAACAATTATATTTTGATGCTTGATGCTAAGCCACTTGAAAGTAGCTCATGCGGGTCCATGGTGGCAGAGCCGGCGGTTTTAAAGAGATTTTAATATTCTGAAAGCGCAAGATTTAATTGACATCAGACAAAGACCCACTGTCTGGGATTCCGCCTTGTTACCTTAAGCCTGTAATTCATAATTTCAGGGATACATAGAGGGAAGGAAAGTGACTTTGAGTAGGACCAGAGTGTGGTTGACGAGTGTTCGCTGCTAGCTTGTCATCATGCCTTTATACGCTTCATAATTGTATCTATTGTCTGAATTTGATGATAAGAGTTTCATATTATGAAATCCAAGACTTTGTTTTGTAAAATCAAACACAACCACAAAATGACCAGATGTTGATGTTGACATCGAGATCAAGATGCTGACAGAAATCCTCATTTTCCTAGAAATGAGCCGTTGCAACATCTGACTGATTTTGATAGAGTTCACCACATGTGGAGAACATAATTCCTATGTCCTCATGTCACTTCCTCGCATCTGCCTCTTGCATCCGCCGCTGGGAAGATCCAAGGCGCAGGGGAGAGATGTGAGGAGACACGTTAGCCCAATGGAAAGCACCCACAAATTACACCACTGGCATAGCTGAGTAATGTGTTTAGTGTTTGTTAAATAAAAAAACTATATAATTTTCATAATGTTCTCATTTTAAAAAGTTTCAGGCAACATATCCGTTTCATTCTGTGGCTGAGTGAGGATCTGAGTCTCCGTCTGTCTGTCATGATCCACGGGGGTGTACCAGTACACAGAGGAGGAATGCAGACAGTAAGCTGTGGGTCACCTACATCGCTCTTCGTAGTTAACCACCAACCCCCTTCATCCACCTCTCCTGGGGTTTATGTCACCCAACTCTCCCCCACTATGAGTTCAAATCAGTTGATCAACAGTCTTTCCCTCCTCTGCTGATTATTCCTACATAACTCTTTATACATAACTCAGCCATTTAAATGATTCTTGGCCTGTCTTTCATGTACATAAGGTAAGTTCTAACAACCATTTTTTCTTCCATAAATTATGTTAATATGCAGGTAATTGGCATTAGCAACTTATCTTTGCAGCTCCAGAACAGAATTTTCGAGTGTGAAGCTTAATGGTTCATGTCTTTTCTCGTACTTGTAATTTGTAGCATAATAGAAGCATTACAATGCAATTCATAGATGATACTGTTGTGTATGTGGAGATGGGGAAAAGACACTGGAGGGTCCAGTTTCCCCACCTTTTGACTGACGTAATGTGCACTTGTCAGTAGAAAGGACATAAAACCTACAGTCAGTTAACAGGAAGTCCTCTGCACCAGTACGTAGCCACGTCAGATATGGAGCCCGGTGTCCATGTCTCGATGCCCACAAGCCTGATTCTCACGACTGCTCCGCTCATGTTGCACAACGTGGCCGTTTTTGGGCAAAAAAAAAAACAAAAACGACGGAGACACCAGAGGAAAGCCGAGAGGGAAGAAGAGGGGAGGAGGGCTGCAGGAGAGAGAATTGCAACTGTCATCACAAACAAGAACCATCTGTCTCATTTGTGTAACTTGTTTTCTTTTAATATGAGAAGTATGCTGAAGAGATCTGGGAGTTTGAGAGAGGCCTGGGAGGGCTGGGCCCTGGGCTAAAGCCAGCCTTCTCCTGGGTTCTCTGAGCGAGTGGCATTAATATCCAGCCAACCTGCACTGTTAACCCTTCACACTCACGACACACACTGACAGAGAAAGAGAGACAGTCAGAAAACCTCTGACTTAAGGTATGCAGAGGTACCTGAGGTGTAATGTGAGCTATTAGCTGCCTGTCTGGGGAAAGAATTGGCTGGAAGATTTACGTGAAAGGGTGAAATTGCACCGTCATTAACTCATTACCTCTCATACCTCCAAGAAGGATTTATCAGAACTGTACCTGTGCCGGTGTGGGCTGTAAATAACACATGCTAATTAGACAAACCATTGTATTCTTAACCTTTATAGTTCATTATTTGCATAATGTCCTTGATTTATACGCCCTGGGGAAGCTTCTCCAGAAGTGAAAAACCCTTGTTCAAAATCTCATTGGCATTTGTCAGGATAACAACAGATAAAAAAAAAAAAAGATCTCATATTTTTTTAAACAGTTGTGTTTTTAGCAGACTTTGATGAAACCAATTTCCATAAGCTTTCAACCCTTGCAGGTTGAATGTCTTGGCTTGACAGAGGACGCGATCCCTAAGAGAATTGAGGGGTTGTGTTTAGCTCAGACGTGTCTGTAAAAAGCAGGACAGAGAGGACTGAGTGCTGTACAGGTTTTCAGACAGCAGAGATTATAGCTGCAAAGTTGGGAGAAAAAGCATTGGTGAATTTTATGTATATGGACGAGTTACGATGATGCAAGTACCTCTGCTGCCATGCTGATTATTTTTCATTGGGGCTGTAGTTTTTTTATATTCGCAAAAAATAAATGTTTAACTTTAGAATCCAGGTTTCAACTTAAACAGACAGTGCCGCAATGGATACTGATCTTTCTTAAAATATGGGCAGTAAACCGTAGGATTAGGGTTATTTAAGTTTATGTCTTTTGGTTCAAAGTGATCTCGTCCCTATTCGTCATATTTTGATGCTTGGGCAATTACGCTGTGGGGAAGCCTTTTGCGCTGTTGATGCAAGGGTCAGCACATCTTGACAGAAGGTGTCAGCGGTAAGTTGCGTGAGTTGAATCACTTGACTAAGTTCGGGTTGACAGTTAGGTTTAGGCAATGAAACCACTTGGTTAGGGTAATGAAAAAATTGTAGTAACCTCGGAGTGATGTGACAAAATAACTCAACTTTGACTTCTGGTGATTTTCAGTGACTTTTTCTTTCTCTTGGGACATGAACACTGGTCTCTAGTGCTTGCTCGACCCATCCACCCTCTGCCCACCATAGGAGAACTTCTGTGCTTTTAAATCTACATCTGTTGCTCTAAACATCTAATAATGATGTGTATGGGTTTACACCGGAGTTGGTTGAAAGATTGGTACATTTCATACAGACGTTAAAGGGTACGATTAGCATCATTATTATGATGCCAAGGACTCAGCCCAAGTGACATATTTCACCAAAAATAATAAGTTGGCTACTGTAACTTTTACATTGTGGTGCACCACTGTAACCAGTCAGTGAACTGTAAGGGTGTGAATCACCAGAGGATCCACAATATGATATTATCATGATACTTAAGTCACGATACAATATTAAAGTGATTTTAAAAATGTTGTGATATGCTGAGTATTGGGATAAAATATACTGAGACATATTGCAATTTAGGGCGGCACGGTGGTGTGGTGGTTAGCACCCTCGCCTCACAGCAAGAGGGATGCCGGTTCGATCCCAGGCGTGGGAGCCCTTCTGTGCGGAGTTTGCATGTTCTCCCCGTGTCAGCGTGGGTTCTCTCCGGGCACTCCGGCTTCCTCCCACAGTCCAAAGACATGCAGATTGGGGACTAGGTTAATTGATAACTCTAAATTCTCCGTAGGTGTGAATGTGAGCGTGAATGGTTGTTTGTCTCTATGTGTCAGCCCTGCGATAGTCTGGCGACCTGTCCAGGGTGTACCCTGCCTCTCGCCCGATGTCAGCTGGGATAGGCTCCAGCCCCCCCGCGACCCTCAAGAGGATGAAGCGGTTAGAAGATGAATGAATATTGCAATTTATTACCTATTTTTCAACAGGAAATCATGTCCCCAAAAGGAGCTTTGTCAACACCTGTTTATGTAATAATGTAAAGTTTTCAGTCTGTTCATCTCACTTCAGTCATTTTGTTTGCAGCCAAATGTATCTACTGGACTTCATTTTTATTTAAGTATGCTACCTAAAGTTTAATTTGTACTTGTAATTTTAATAATCTATATAATAAAAAATCAATACTTGCACCGTGTGACTATACGATATTGCCACACAAAAATATCGCGATACTATGCTGTATCAATCCCCCACCCCACCCCTGGCAAACTGACAGTATTGTCAATTGTAAGCCAATGTCTACCAAAAGTTTGCAAATGTTAGCCAACATTAGCAACCATAAGCTACCAGCAGCCTGTTGCACCAGCTATACATGCACAAGGTCTCTCTTCTATGATACGGTGCAAAGTGCACACTAAACCATCATTGAAATTAGATAAAATGATAAAGCTGCATCAGTGTTTGGCTGCATCATGGAGATGCAAGGTTCATCTTAGTTACTCTGGCATAAAGTCCACACTAACCAACATCTTGTTGCAGAAAATGACGTTTTCACATACTGTGGTCAATCAGTGAAATTCAGTAATGTTATTCTTGATGCTAATGGCTAGGAATAGCTAACATTAATCACCCAACAACAAAAAGGTACCTAAACGAGGACAAATTTACACCAACTAAAGGTTAAGTGTAAGATTTAAGTTTAAATTTATGCCTACATTGGAGCTTTTTCAGCTACTTTAAAATGTTGGAATTGCGTAAACTCAAAGCTAAGTTATTATTAAACTAGGCTACAGTGCAGATCGTGTAGCTGTTGCACCAAAATCCCTGACTGTAGCTTGTTTTATTGCTCATGAATTCAACTCATCTCTGTGTACAAAACACAAAATAAGGTTATTGCTAATAATAACCCACTTGTGAAAACATTTGTCAAAGTAAATTGCACTAGCACTTTTGGTGCTAGGCTAACCTTTTCCGACATTTGTGCATATCTGCCTCCTGATCTAGTAATTGACTTATAGCTATAGGCTAAACTCAGTTAAACACACTTCTTAAATTCAGTTCTAACATGGGAAAGACATAATGATGATTAAGCAGTTGGTTTCAGTGGACTACGTACTATTTCCAAAGTTTGTCAAAAGTGTATGTATTTGAGGGGCATTTTTTTGGCCTGATAATTGGTATTAGCACAAAATATTGACTATGAGTAGTTTCATTCCACAAATATTTGTACGAGCCTTCATAAACCCATATTTGCTGCATCTTAATTTCAACACACTCACTCACCCCCCTGACACACACACTCACTAAGTGGTAAAACCTTACTGTCAGCCTCTTGTCTCCGCCACAACCGCAGCAAACCACAAAAGGCATTAGACTTCTCTGACTGACTGACTGACTGACTGTACATCTGGCTGTCTGACAGACTGAGCACACACACAAGCCCGCAGACATTCCCAATCAGTGTGGCCACCACCACCCACCTCATCTAGGCCATCATGGTAGCTTAATGAAGGACAGATCCCCACCGTTGCAGACCGAGAGTGGTTAGGGTTACACTTTCCGCAGAGGGGGAGCAGACTGAGACCAGTGTAAGTCAAAGATATTGCAGGAGAAAAAGCGAGAAGGCTGGAGTAGGGGGGGCAGTATGATATTGATAGAGACAGAAGGAGGGAAAAAGCTTGTGCCATGTGGTCTGCATTTCGCTGTAATCCCTGTTCTAGCCCGGTGTTCCTGCCTCTGTTCCCTCTTCAGCCCGAACCCAATCAGGCAGTTGCTGTAACCTGAGCAGCCGCTCTGGTTCTTCCCAAAACCAGACTACCAGGTTCCCAGCGCCGCGGGAAACACATCAATTTATCTCTGGTTCATATACTGTATGGGATGATATATGGCGCATAAATTGTGTTTATAGGTGTCGGGGGTGCTGGGAAGGACCTCGGGGTGTAATGTACCTCACACAACAGCACACACACACACACACACACAAAATGCTGCACAGCACACACTGTGGCCACATAATAACGCAGCTGAAAGACACGGGAAATGGACGATTTTATTGAAATATGTGTATGTCTGTCAGCAGGGCTCTGTGTGTGTGTGTGTGTGTGTGTGTGTGTGTGTCTCAGGGCTTGGTGGTGGAATAGGATCTGCTCTCTCTCACTTTCCATCTTTCTGTCCTCTCATGTTCTCATGTCTTTCCTTCTGGGCAACATTGTTTTGGTGGTATTCTTTCTCTCTCTCTCTCTCTCTCTCTCTCACACACAAACACACACACACACACAGTATCTTTTGAAAGAAGCGACAACAGTCATTTTTGACACAGCATATATTCCGTATTAACATACATTCATAGGCAGTATAGTCTTCTTCAGTGTATAAGTCTTTACAGATCTACAGTATGTCTCTATAATGATAGCACGTTATTATAGGAAAGCTTGGCTTTATGGTGGTGGTACAAGACAACAATAGAGTCCTGACAGTGGCATGGGAAACCATGTTTGTGTGTGTGTGTGTGTGTGTGTGTGTTTGAGGAACAGGATGAACTGAATATGTGTTCAGATGTCGGTTGCTGTGGGGCGAGGGCTCTATGTGCGCTTGGAGAGAAAGTGCTTCAGTCATCATGCATGGTGAACATGCTCGGCAACCCTCTGGCAGACCCCTTTGTGTATGTGTGTGTTTACACTGAGTATGTTTGCTGGTCCATGCATGTCTCTGTGTGTTTACTCGTGTTTGCATTAAAGCCAACTAGCGTTTGGCAGATGTTGCAGAAGGAGGCCAAGACCAATGTTCTGAAATGCTAACCAATCATTTAATATCTGATCTGGAAACTATTTTGATTTAAGGTTTCTGGTTTGCTGTCGCAGGTAGCAGCTGTGGATGAATACAGGTGTCTGTTTGGAGTAATGTTTGTTTGGTATGTGTGTGTTTTGTGAGTTTCATGCCCATTGCCTGCCAGTGCTACGGGTCTACAGAAAAGCCAGGAAGGAGCTGACAGTGGCTTTCACCTGTCCATCATCGTCCTCGCTCTGACAGAAAGACAGTGAGTGTGTGTGTGAGTGAATGAGTGGAGCAGCATCAGGGCATTGCAGGGGGCAAATTAAATGACTCAACAGCAACTGAACCTCAGCGCAGCACAGCCATGTACACTCAGGAAGCAAGTCACAGAATGTCTGTGACACGCTCCTCCTTGTTGTTCAAGTCCGTCCTCCGACAGACTCGGCGTCTCCCTTTTTGACATCCAGCACTCCAAGTGAGTCCCCGAAGCAGCAGCAGCAGCAGCAAGGATAGAGGGCAAACAACCCTCCTCCTGACCCCACCCCAACCCCTTAACCCCACCCATCTGCCCACCCGTGGGTCCAGTTTGTCCTTTATTATCTCCACTCGTCTGTCCCCTTCTAGGTCCATCCCCCGTCAATCTCCTCAGTCTCAACAAATAAGTTAAACATTACAAAAATAAGAAGCATCAATGACAAAGCAAATATGAGAGTGAGGGAGGGAGACAGAAAGTGAAAGATGATCTCTACTTGAGAAGAAACAAACTGCCTCTGTAGCTTTGTAGGAAATCCCATGCATAATCTACTGATATCCATTAAGGTGGCATAAAATGAATAGGATGACATTTGACCTCTCAGCCACTCAGTCTGTTTCTGTGACCAGTAGTTGGAGGGTGGGGTGGTTTCGAGCAGGAGAAGAGGGAGTTCCACGTGTCCTTTTTGCTCCCTCTGGCCTTAGCAATTGAGCAGGAGTGTGGGGCGTTTGTTTTGTCCATCAGCAGTGCCCTCTGAGCCCCCCTCCCATCACCGGCAAGTGTGCATCTCCACCATTTTGCGGCACTGTTTGCATTTGACATAACAGCACCAGTGGAACTTACAGCTGCACCTGTCCACCACCTCCACCTCCTGCGTCTGGAAGCCGCGGCCACAGCACATCAGCTCGCAGCCGTCGATGGCCTTTGAGGTTCTGTTACACTGGCGGCCCACCGTGCCCAGCATACCCGGTGTGCGCGGGTCATAGTCGCAGAAATCTGGACTGGGGTCCAGGTAGACCAGATCTTCGTCTGTGTGAGGTTTGAACTGGGAGTTTCGAGGCACCAGGACTTTGGTGGTGCCCACCTTGCGCTGTTCCACCTCAGTTGCACCATCAAACTTCTCCTTGATGACATTGCCCACTTTGCGGAAGGGGGGCATGGCTTTCCAGCAGGTTTTTACCTCACAGGAGCCTGACACACCATGACATTTGCACTCCACACGCATGTGGGACAAGATGGCCTGCAGAGATGTCAAAGAACCTTTGGTTAGCAGAGAGGACTTGAAATAATGCGATGACAATGCATAATATCCATAAAGGATAGCTGCAGTAGATAGCAACATCTCTTAAATGCTGACTGTTTGTGCTTACAGTAAAAACTACAGCAAAACACAAGAGCTATAGACTTGAGACTTGGACTTGAGTATGATGAGAGCAAAACAAATAAAAGAACTGGGATTTGAGTTTGACTTGACTGCTGCGAGGATAAACAAATTGTGTCTAGTATGTTTATGTCTTTTGAAATGGACTTGTCTCAAATAACTTGAGACTTGATATGGACTCAACTAAATTAAAAACTGACTTGCACTTGTCTTGACTGACTTCCAACCTAACCTGGACTTGTCTTACACAAGAAGATTTGAATGGAATGGAACTGGAAGCGTAACTTTCCTGAGTGACATAAAACTTGATATGGACTTGTCTCAGATAACTTGAGACTTGACTTGCACATGTGTTAATAACTTGAGACTTGAGCTGGACCTATCCAGAATAACTTTAAGCTTGCGTTGGACTCCTTTCATATGAGTTGAGACCTGACTTGGACTTACCTCAAATAACTGGAGACTTGGACTTATTTGAATGACCTGGGACTTGGCTTGGACTTGCCTTAACTGATACTTGATTTGGACTTGTCTCAAATGACTTGATGCTTAACTTGAACTTGACTCGAATGAAGAAAATTACTTGCATTAGTTTTGACTGACTTGAAACTTGACTTGGACGTGTCTGTTAAAGGCTTCACTTGGGATTTGACCTCTACTTCTCTGGAAGTACACAAAATGTGAGTTGAGCTCCTATAGAGGGATTTAAGACTTGATCTGTACATTATCTGACTGACTTGAAACTTGACTTGCACTTGTCTCAGATAACTTGACCTGGGCCTGTCTAGAATAACTTGAGACTTACCTTGAACTTCTCTCATATGACTTGAAACTTAAATTAAATTTATCTCAAATAACCTGAGACCTGGACATATTTGAATAACTTGAGACTTGGCTTGGACTTGTCTCGAATGACTTAAAAATAACTTGAATTTGTCTTGACTGACCTGAAACATGGCTGCACTGGATTTGTCTGTAATAGGGTAAGCCTTGACTTGAGACTTGACATCAACTTGTCTTAAATGACTCAAAATTTGATTTCAACTTATCTAAAAGGATTTAAAGCTTGACCTGGATTTATCTTGGAGGACTTGAGACTTAACTCTGACTTCTGTTGAAAGACTTGACTTGTCACAAAATAATTTGAAACCTGACTCATATGACTTGAGACTTGGCTTGTGCCATCTCCAGTAGACTTAAATAGCTCTATCTTAATTTTCATTCTTCTTCAGTGTTGCTGCTGCAGCCAGCTGTGTATGGAAGCACATAACAACCTATGTCCTCACCATTTCTAATAAACCAAGCTAATATCCAGAAACTTTTCTCTTCTATAGAGAGCATCTTTATTAGATATTAAAATACAGAGCCCCTGAAAGTGGTATACTAAAGTCACTGCCTGTTAATGCAAAATTTATTGTGAGGTAATGCAAAGTATTTCAGAAAAAAAATGCCAGCATGACCCTTTGGGCGCTCCACACTAAAAGAAGTGCAGTGTTTTTGTGCAGTGTAAATTCACATGTCACATCAAACACACTGAGTTACCTTCCTGCCAGCCTCGTTGTTGTGCAGGTTCATGAGAGCCCGACTGGAGGACTGGCCTTTACTCCTCTCCCTCACATCCACGAAGGACTGGGAAAAGGCCACTCCATATGCAATGTTATCACTGCAGCCTGACCACTGGAACCCTGTGACAGTATATCAAGATAGAGGCAGGAAGTGGTTATCTGTATGGCTCCGTCATTGCACTTTAAACATCACATAAACACTACACTAATGTGCAGCCTCTTTTCAGTTCCTCTGTACTGATGGTACATTGTAGCAATACATGATATTGATATTGTAAAAGATCTGTCTGTACACACTGAGTTTAACTGGAATAATTAAAATGCAACCAATTATATCAGTCCGGCCTTTTCAAAATAAAATAAGTATTTAAAATGTCACATTATTTAGTCTTTTCATATTATTGCATTAAAATGTATTGGATGTGTTGGTCCTTCTGTTTTCTCTGCATGTGTGTGTGTTTGTGTGAAAGAGAGAGGGAGACTTACCCTCTGGACTGACTCCATGTACATTGTGGTCACAGCCACATTTTTCCAGCTCTCCGCTGCTGCAGGCCCTTGTGACCGCAAACGCCACACTGGCTGCTGAGATGGCATACACAAAGGCTGCCTCACGGGTGCCTAACACACAAACACAGAGACACACATACACACACTGTCACATTGTTTCATTATGCAGCTGAAAAGAGCTCGTCATTTTGAATGGCAAAACAACATCTCCAGATAAAGAGTGTATTAAAGTCTAAGTGAAGGAGCCAAGATGTTCACATGCAGGAGCTGGTTGAGCCAACACACATGGAAAGCAGCTTAAAAATGTCACAATATTTTAAAATGAAATGGGATAATCCACATCAAATCAGTTTTTGAAACAGTCCTGAGTGATATCAAAGTATATATATAGTTTGGGGTTTGGACATGCTCGCAGGTAGAAAATCTGTTTTAGCGTCAGTCAGCTTTGGTGCTGTCTGACATATCAGTATCTTTTTCTTGATGACAAGACTTGCTACAATGTCTAATCTTACCCTGGGTGACCACTTTGCCAAACACAGGCATGGTCTCCAGAGTGGAGCAGTTCCATCGACGGTTGCGAAACTGGAACTGACACTCATCTATAGCCAGCTGTGCTCCACGGCGCACCGCATCCATCACCTCCACGCTGCGCTTACAGATCTGAACCTGGAGCAGAAACACACAGGAGCTACATCAGCCACAGACACACTAAAATGCTTTACTTTCTCATGATCTCCACCAATGTTTGTTTGTCTAGTCGTCAGCAGGAGTAAGGAGTAAGTGCTAGACCAGTGTTTATGAAACCTGGTGGAAGGTTGTTGCATGAACCAAGAGAGAACTCATTAAACTTTGGGGCAAATTCTGAATCATGGGGCGGATACTCAAATTATTTTTCAGCTTCATTAACACTGTGAGATATGGTCTTTGGTTTTGGCGGAATAAATGCCGAATTTCTAAAATCTAGTAGATGGTAGGAAAGTTCAACAGTGACAAAGCGTAGCCAATTGTAGAAATACAATAAATTTACAACAACAATAAATATATGATTCCATATCACAATCCACATTCAAACTGTTGTTAAGAAGCACCCGAGGACAGACAGTGGTTTCATAGGAGAACCACTACAAATGTAACACCAGCACATTTGTAATGCATTTTTCTTCCCACACTGAGGCATGGCTTTGGAAATGTAAATTCATACATATCATGCAACTAATTATACTCTTACTGTGATTGCAATTTTACGACATCCTTGAGGGACTGAGTAACATGATAACATACCTTAAAATAAATCAAAGTTCAATTGGTTTCACCCAGGACACAAACACTGGTCTCCTGGGGGAAAGTTCAGTGTTTGTTTGACCATTTCACCACCCCAACCTGCCTCTTTACACAGACTTTCACTCTTAACTACTTCCATTTTTATTCCTGTCAGAGCATTTGTCACATGATGTACAAATTATGGTGCAATACATTTTGTAAGTATACATACAATGACAACAGCCAGAAAACGTATGTACCTGTCTCTGGATGAGGCCTCGTAATCTCTCGCATGTTTCCTCATCCCTGATGCTTCCTACTGATGACAGCTTGGCCAGGTACCTGATGGAATTAGATACACGGTGTATATTAGTGTACATTTCTTTAGTAGACCTGAAAGTACCTGGAGAATGCAAAGAAACATTCAGAAAAAGGAATTTAAGGAAAGGAAAGGAATTTAAAAGTACCAATCTGATGCTACAAGCTGAGATACAGACTGTATATCATCTCCACCATAGTGCCACTTTGGTACAGTTGTTACAGATAATGCTCCCTTTTAAACCAGGGATGACTTGACGACACTGTTCAGAGAAGCAGAGCTTGTGTTCAGAGGATTGGTTCCCATGACGTTGTGGGAATGTTTTGGATAAATGTCTGGTTGTAAGGTCTCTGAGAGGAGGGAAAGTGGCTTATCACGCACACCACCTCCAGGCCAGACAGGTCAGGGCGATATACTGCGCGCACACACACACACACACACACACACACACACGACCTAAGATGTGTGAGAAAATGGCATCGGTCTGGATGCCCTGACCCTCACACATCCACCTCACCTCACTCCAGTCTCATATCTCCAGTCCCAGCTGCACCATACAGAAATAGGCTTTCTCATAAGCTGGCAGTGAGACTCCCACAGAGGGAGCAGCCCTGATTATGTACTGTCTACACTTCTCATCGTGTACTCACTTAAACACATGTTGAGTCTAAAAATCTTGGTTTTGTTTTTTTCAAACAATGGAAAGTTTTCCAGATGACATGACATAACTCCTCACTTCTAAATTCGCTACCAGTATCATGTAACACACTCAGAGCTTTGAAAGACATGTTTTATCTTCAACCATGGCACAAAAACATGCATCATTTTGGAATTTTGGATTTTGGAATTGTACATTGTGCAAACCATGAATATATTACATTTCAATTCAATGTTTCTAAAGTAATGTAATATATAAGCTAGCTTTGTCAACAGGAGGTGGAGAGGAAGGTGGATGGTGCGACAAGATGCACGCTAAAAAATGATCCATGGGGTTCATGGATAGCGCTTAAAAAAGGAAGTTTTTCACCATAAAAAATTCTGAGCATCAGACACCTAATTATCATTTCATTAAACATTCTGGCGATTTTTAATGCACCAATTTATGGTGGAAATGTATTGTTGTCAATAAAAAAGGGGCAAATGCACATGTTCTAAATATTGAGGGAGGCATGTCCCCTGTGTTCCCGACTCCCCCCTCCCAAAATCCACACTTATATGGTTGGACTACTCCTTTCATGAAGCTTAAACAAAAAACACACTATTGTTTAACAGGCAAAATTCATGGACTGACATCTAAAATATAAAAAAATAAGCTAAATTAAATCCAAGTGGCCTGTTACATTAGACTGTCTATGACTTGATACATTTTGCAGTGTATGTCACACTGCATCAGGCCACACAGCAGTTCATGCTGTGAAATGTCGCACTACAGCTGTATGAAAGAGTGTTGAAGGGACAGCGATAAATGTAATAGATGTGATCATCATGTTTTAATGAAGAAATTACTTCAGTATTTGCAGGCTCATCCAAACAGTGGAAAGAGTTTGAATATCAAATGTCCCTTAATAAAGGCAAATTCCAACAATATTAACTTTTAGGCTATCGTTCTGTACAAGTAGACATGTTTTTCCTTAAGGTTTCTCAAGCTTGTTTTATGAGTCTTGGGTTATGAGTTCCCAAGACCACACATACCTCTGTAAAGCCCTGTTAGCCCATCTCAATCAAGCTGTGGCACAGATCCAGATTGCAGAGAATTCGGCTGTCCGATTATTGACAAAGCTATAATGCACAACATGAAGCTGTGCTACAAGTGTTTTACACCAGCTGAGTGTGTTAAAGGCTTTATGACAGCCTTATTGATTTTATTACGCAAACATGAGCTGTTAGCTACATCTCAGCCCTCAAACCCTCCTGAGCTTGGGTGGTAAAAAGGATAGTAGCAGAGGTAACACAAGTTTGGCATTACTGCAGTATGTTTAGTACTGTTTGTAAATGTGGTAGTGTAATTAGTGTATCATCTGTCCAGAGGTCAAACAGCTCCTCCTCTGCTTTCACTGCCTCATCTCCTCTTCTCAACAGCTCAGATAATCTCTCTGCCTCTTTGATGATATTCTTTTTCTCTTCCGCTCCAGACAGCATCAGTATTCAGCACTCATCGCTGTGATAACCTCGCTGTCTGCCACTCCACCACATCTCAGCCACATCCGCTCACATCTGCCCTCAGGGGTGACCTCACTCTCTCATAAGGTGGACACTTTCCTCAGGAGCTCCACCAAGGCCCCCATCCTCTATCAGAGTGTGTCCAACGCTTTTATGTCATGAACCCCCAACACTTTCTTTAAAGCTGCTCTAATCAATATTACTATGTTAACAGTAGATTAATTAGGCGTTTTCAGAACAGAGTAAGTTTCTCATAGGTCTGAGAACCTCACTTCTTGCTGTGTTTGCACTGTAAGAGCTAGAAAGAATCTTAGTTCTTAGAGGACTCTTTTAGCTCCTCTGTCAGAGTAGGTAGTCTCCCAGCACAGGAGGAACCATGAGTGATGTATGTGTACAGTGATTGGTCAAACAGCCAATGCAGCACCGGCAACTGCCATTTTTTAAACAACAAACAACTCGAAACACAAATAACAGCTCGTAATGAAAAAATGGAAGAACACATGGACTAAATGGACCGACAGTAAAGTCCGGACTTTTCGTAGCATAAATGTAGCGGCAGAAATATAACTTGATTTTTGACGTGTCAAAGTGAAAGTGACATCGCTATACCATCTGCCATCTGGCTTACAGTACATCACTTCAGTGTTCTTATTCACGGTGCGATTGCAAACAGGACAGAAGCCCTTGAAGGGTTCATATTTGTGCCTTGTGATTAAGTATTTTCCTGTGACAAGCTTAAATATAGCCAGCAGGCTCAGTAATGTCAGTGCAATATCTAATCTTATCATAAATTTGCAAACACCATAAGCTACTGGACATACCAGACCAACTGAGCAAAGAAGTGTTTTATTGTTTATTGACTCAATTTTGATTTGTAAGAGGAGGAAAGCGGTATTTATTCTTTTCAAAGTTACACACAATGGCTTGAAGGAACAGAAGGGCTTCAGCTAAAATATGAAAAGTTATTAACAGCAATTTCATCACTGGACACTGAAATGCGGGAGATTACAGTGGTAAGAAGACCTGACCATTTCAAAATTTCTGAAGGGAGCTGGAGTAAATCGAAGCTGTTGGGGGTATGTAAACTCCATGTCTGTCCTGGAGCCCACTGTCAGTTTATTTCTCTTTCCAAATCTACAGGTCCTGCCCCCCCTCCCCCCATGTGGATGGAGTCCAGCTCAGCTCTGCCCCGCTCTGATTTACTCGATTGCAGAAGCGAGGTTTTCATCAAAGCCATGTCCGGCGTTTGATCCCTCTTTGTTGTTTAGCGGAGCCTTGGGCAGCGCGCTACGTTTGGGTCGAGGCATCCAGCTGGGAGACCATCAGACAGCGATAAAAACAACCCATGGAGAAAACACATTCAAAAACAACATGCTGCCTGTCTGACGGGCAGCGCCACACTCACAATGACACAAACAGCTGGATGGCATCGCGCTGACCTGACAAAGACCCTGGAAACGTTTAATAAACACTGGATAAGCTGTTATTCAGGTAATTTTCTGGATATGTGTGTGTGTGAATATGTTTACATGTGTGGGAATAGTTCAGCAAAGGCCTTGGGCGAATGTGTGTGAGTCTATTCAGCCCTGTCTCACTTTATCTGCTGTGTGTACCCTCCGCTTCCCACAGACAAGGTTAACAAAACGCCTCAACAAGGAGACAGACCCACAGAAGGACAGAGCAACACACACAGACACACAGACACACACACACACCATCATCCCACATCTCATCCTCATTCCACTCCCTCTTTCCTTTCTGTCTCTCTGGCCTCTGGTGGTTGCGTGCTTAAATCCCAGGGGCCTAAGCCCAGTGGAGCCAGTGGTGTTGTGAAGGCTGCAATGTGTAATGCAACACAAACACGCGAACGCACCACAGTCCAGGTGGAATGCTCCATACCTCCCACCCAGAGCCCCCCACGGCCTCATGGGAGGCTGAAACTGAAAAGAAGAGATAATTCTAAACAGAGGAGACATTTATGACGCAGGTTGCTATCTGGAGACAGGAAATAAAGGATAACACAAAAATGGAGAATACAACACAGAAATCCATTCTGAACCACTTTTATGCTTTATAAATATGCATTACCACAGCTCATTTCAATGACAGACAAAGCTTCTGTTATTGAAGGAATACTTTCTCTGTAGTGCAAAAAAGATCATTCGACGATGAGCTGATCAACAGCAAATTGATAAGTCATTTTAATAATGAATCAATATATAAGAGCTTCATTCTGAATGAAGACCATGAGATGCAGCTAAAAGCTGGTAAGTGGACCTTTGAGTCTACATTTATTGTTACATAAATTGTTACAAAAGGTCCAGGTCCTGAATTTTGGGAATTACATTTATTGTTTGCTTGCAGAGAGTCAGATGAGAAGATTGATACCAGAGGTGGAAGCAAGTCACAAATGTGCAAGTCACAAGCAAGTCTTGACCTTCAAGTCTCAAGTTACTTTGGTGAGAATCACATAAGTAAAGTCGAATAAATAAAGCAAGACAAATCAAGTCATGTTATTCTGGGGAAGCTAACGCTTGACCAGCCAATAAGCTGATAAGTTAGCTAAAAAGACACATTCACAGCCCTTTCTTTGTTGGTTTTGAAGAGATGAATGAAGTTGGATGTTCTGGTTGTCGTGGCGCTGATTTTTGAGCTGCTGGTCTGCATACCGCTAATCCAGATTTTCTTATTTTTGGATTAGCTCCTTCCATGGTAGCATTTGTTGGCCTCTGCTTCTCTGCCACATCCTAATAAGTTTCCAGGTGTGCACTTTATTGCACTAGAAATCACCCAGTCATGAATTAAAAAACAAACAAACTGTAACTTCTCAATATCTAGAAAAATGCTAATATTCAATTTAAAAAAGTCAAGTCCTTCTGTTATCTGTCTCAAGTCTAAGTCCAGTCTTAAGTCATGAATACCAAGTAAAGGTTGAGTCTTTATCAGTGTTAGTCAAGCAACAAAGAATCACATTGAATCCATTGGCTTGACAAAATATTTTTATCACATCTGAAGTCAGCAGAACTAAGGGCTGAAATGAAGAGAAAGTATGGGCAGCAGAGAAGAGAGAAATTCAGGGGAGGGAGAGGATACACAGGCTGGACACATCTGCATGACAGCAGTGTGCTTCAGCAAACTTCTCAGCGTTCTTGCACACATGCACACACCCAAAGTGACACAAATGCCCCCAAACTGTAGCACACTCTCTGTGCCTCCATCACCTCTAATGTGTATTTATATGAAAATATCCTCATGTTTGCCTTTCCAGCACTAAGCACACAGCAGAGGTACACAGCGACAGGTAAATATAGCATGGATGGGAAATGCAAGGAGGAGAGCTGCAAGAAAGAGTCTAAGAAATGTCTTTTCTACTGAGGCACTGTGCACAGCTCTTAAATGAGCCAACAGACCTGCAAGCAACCCTGCAACAAGTCAGATTTTTGTTTGACTTGATGCATTGGCAATGTTCTTTGTTAGTTTTACACCAGTAAAGTAAATGACTCAGAAAATGTCACATTTAGTAGTGCAAGTAGAGAGTCAGCAGGCAGCAGAGATTTGTCCTGCTCGTAAAGACAAATGTGACCTGAGCTAACCCTCCCTGTCCCCTCCGCAGTGGTCACCTTCAGTATGTAAAACACACAGTGACCTGTAGAGGGCACTATCCTCTCACTTTAACTTCAGCCACTCACTGAGCCACAGTACAGCACTCAGCTCGCCCTCCTACCTGCTGAACCTTCTGCGGCTCTCATGATGGCTTCAGACGATCAGACTGTTCTGAACAGCCAGTGTTGTGTCATGTGTCTCTTCAAATTGTTCTTGAGCAAACACCTGTTGATTGCATGATGCACTGGTTATGTGCGGGAAACACAGATAGATGAAACAGGTCTTCAAATGTATGTGTGTAGATGTAGTAGTATCAGACCAATGTCCATTGCATTACTCCACAATGACAGAGATATTCATCTGACATCTAAGCTTGAATCTGGAATTTTTGTCTTAACACTTAAGATATGCATTTCTAGAAACCAGCGTACATGCAGGCAATACATCTGAGTAATGTCAGCAAATCCATATAATGCCAATCAGTGAGGGATTGTTGGACATCAGTGCACACGTCTAAGAAAAGCTGACACCAGAACTCAAGTTATTTCCAAGGGAAGTTAAAAAAAAGTCCAACACTTTCAAAGAAAAAAAAAAAATCTGATTCCGACCCACCTTAGCCTCAAATTGACCTCTGAACCTCCCTGAACCTCATATGCACCTGCCTTGCTGAGCTGTCCTTGAAGAAGACATGGTAAAGCTGACCTGTGTCTAGATCACTATCTTAGCACATGCATCACATACTTCTAACTATCTTTGATATTTTTAAGGGTTAGGGTTATTTTCTAACCTCCTAAAAATATATGTCTGACATGTGGACACATCTGTCTACTGTGACAACAGAATAAGTTGTTTGCCAGTGACTCGCACAATGTATCAGTTTTAAACATGTGATTAACACTTGGAAATGTTGTTTTAACGTTCAGTGTTGAAACAGTTTTAGAGAGGTGTTGATTCAATTTTTTTTGGAGGATCAAGGTGCTCCTGAGCTGTACTAGGCTACATTATAAAGAGAGGTGTTGTTGTTATTTAGCTTGACCCTGACTGATATAAATGGGGTAGACACAATAACACCTTTTAGTACAATACAACCTTTATGAGGGTAAGCTTCCTTGCAAGGCTCTTGGTCTACGTGCACATGCCTTGAACACCTGCAGCTGCATCTTGTCTCATATCAGGAGTCACTTTTCCTAAACTTTTCCACGACCTTGGTCCTTCTGCATCATTAACCAAGTGGCTTGCTTTGTCTACCCCTAACCATACCTGACTACTGTGTAGGTGTTGTGCATACTTGTTGGAATAATTCAAAAAAGAAAAAATAAAACATAGTCAACACCGTTGACCATGGTTTTATGTGAATGGTGACCTACCTACTGAAGGCTTGTTGTTTATCTCATATTACACATAAAATATTGACATCAAATACTAACAATATAGTGATCCAAAAATCTTAAAGTGGATCTTAAAGATCTTAAAATAAACCTTGCTTTGAAATACTGAATGCAAAGCCTTTGGAAGAGCCTGTATTTGCCCAAGTAATATGCAATCTGTAATTCTTATGAGACAGAAAAAAAGGAAATAAATACAAAAAATAACCTTTCCCACATGATGGGTATCACAGTGAGGAATAAAACTCAAGTGAAAAAAGAAAGCACTGCTGCCATGCAGTAGATTGTTCAGGAGTCTAAGGGTGGTGGATGTTTTTATGAGTGGGTGTGTGGGTTGAAGGACTACGTAGGTCTAATTTTACGTCATAATACTCAAAAGCCATTCTCTTATGTATTCAGTGACAAATTAAATAAACATTGGTTGAAGACCTTGAGAGGAAAGAACAGAAGTGAAGAAGGAAGGCAGGATGGGAGGAGACAGACAGAGGAAATCATTTAAAGAATGAAAGAAAAGTATAAGCAAAGCAGAGAGACAATAAAGTGGTCAGAGAGGAAAGAGGTGAGAGTGAAAAACATCTGATGAGTTCAGTTAACACAGTCACTGAGCAGCTAAAGGTGTGTGTGTGTGTGTGTGTGTGTGTGTGTGTGTGTGCCCATGTGTGTGTCTGGGTGTATTTATATGCTGCTGGCTCCACTAGAGCTCATTTCCCCCTAAAAATAACATGCTCTGCCAACACCACAACCCTAACACACACGCACACACACACACACACACACACACACACACACACACACACACTCTCTCTCTCTCTCTCTCTCTCTCTCTCTCTTTTACACACATTTGGGAAAAGTGGCAATAAAAGCCATGAAATTAACCTCCTGCCTGGTGTTAGTGCCGTGGCCCCTGAAGGTTAGGAATCAATTAGTGTGTGTGTCAGTATAATGTTCATGCATACCAGCCTCATCCAAGTGTCATCTTCAGCCTGTTTAACTGTCCAGTGATTCCTTGTGGTGTTTTCTATTGTCTTGTTTCTGTCCATGAAGGTCTTTCAGGTGATGTAACAAACACTCGTGCAGCCATGCTGACGGTCTGTAGCTCTTAGGAAAGAACGGCTGTGAACAGCTGATTGTTTCTAAATGCAGGACTTGGCTGAAGCTGCGTCCTGTGCTGTGTACCTGAGACCAGGTTTTGTGTAAGTCAGTTCATTAGCTAGCTGACCACCAGACCAGCACATGCATATCTTGTTTAACAATTGTTTGATCTATGGACATGTCTTATTATTATTTAGGGACCTTGCATGTAGCTGAACATTTGCGATACCATAACAAATTAAAGTTGATCGCCACCTTGTCCCTTCACTCTTCCCCCAGTCCATGTGGAACAGTGATCCAACACAGTGGCTGGATATTGCTTATCCAAACATTTATACCTATTTGATTGAATCACCAGATATTGAAGGGTTGTGTTGTTTGTAAATAATCAACCTGTTACTTGCCAATTGTTTGATCTAAAGGCTGACATTTAGATGCTGCTATGTACATGAGTGTACTGCAGCAGCCCCCCACTCAAGCTAACGTTAGAAGTGACTATCACCAGCATAATATTAACTTACCTTATATGCGTCAGATCTCTGCATAAAAGCCTTATTTAACCTGCTACACAACAGCTTTCCTGCATTTTCTGTTCCTCTCCTTACCTGACAGAGCAATGTATCTTCATGCAATAATTCATATGATATCTAACAAATTATTGCTCTACGACTGAAGTTGTGTAATTAATGTAAAGTGACATAGGTTATGTTTAGGAAAAGAAACATGGGGATGACGTACCTTAAAATAACTCAAAGTTCACTTGGTTTCACATGGTTCTGAACACCAGTCTCCTGGGGAAAGTCCTGTGCTTGTTTGGCCCATCCACCATCCCAACCTGCCTCCTGAAACGGACTCTTTATACTACTTTTTAGTTTTTTATGTTTTTAATCATTTAGAGTTTCTTTAGTTTTCTGAAAAGCTGAAACGTTTTCTCATTTTCTTTTTCTGTTAAATGAGTATCTACTAGACAACAACTAGACAGTAAAAGCTGAGCTGGGGTGGAGGGGATGGTGGATGGCATGTCACCTAGGCGAGATGGCTGCCAAGCTGTAAATCACAGTTGAAGACCAACAAATGAACCTAACCCTAACCCAAAGACTGTGGCTTTTAGCCAAGTAACATAGGTGTTTTTTAGGGATCCATCACTGTGTTTCCTGCTGGGACTGTGCCCCCGAAATGCCCCCCCCCCCCAGGTATTTCAAGCCAAAACTTCCTAACCATGATCAAGTGGTTTTTGTGCCTAAACCTAACCACACATTAACCACAGCATTGTTGAAAGATTCAACATACCTGCTACATAACAATGTACAAATGTAACATATCCACGGTTTGCAGAAACATAGAATGCCAACATTTATTGTAGAGTACAGTCATGCAGAGGCAAAGTAGCAGCTCTGCGAGGCAAAGTGGTGCTTAATGCTGACAATGGTATGCTAACATGCATTCATGTCATTAACTTTTCAGGTACTTATTCATAAGCCAAAGTACTGGAAAAACTGTAATTTAAGGATTCTGATAAGGACACCAGAGGAGAAGTTAGAGGATCTCCACAGTAATCAGCTTCCACAAGTCTTTATCGAGACATTGCTGCTTTACCTGCCAGGACTGTGCACCCAAACCAGGTATTTCGAGCCAAAACATGATCTTTCTTAACTATTAACAAGTGGATTTTTCTGCCTAAACCTAATCAGACATTTAACCACAATATTGTTGAAATGTGAAATTTCAACATGAAGCTTCAATGTATGGGCTACATGATAACGTACTAATGTAACATATCTGTGGTGTGCAAAATATGCCAAACCGACATTTTTCTTGGGATTTAGTTGATTATTAAGTTACACTCTACAACTTTCTACTTCAACAACAGACACACAACAACAGCATCATCCCATTGGGGTTTGATCACTTGACCAATCTAACACCTGTTAGCTATGTTTTAATCTCCACCGACTCCCGAGATAAATATCTCAGTTTGCTAGAACTTCGACCTTCTTCATTAGTCACTTGTTTATGTATACAGTCTGAGCATTGCTATAAACAGCTGCCTATGTTTTGACATTGAAATAACCAAAGCGTGAGGTGAAAGGTGGTAAGAGAGGCCAACGTTGGCTTAGAGTGTCATTGAGATGTCAAGTCATTTTAAAAGAAATGGAAGATTAGAAATATATCTTCAGTTTTTGTAAATCTACGCAAGGACATACGTCAGAGAATTTGTTTTAATCATTGCCTATTTGAAGTCAAAGGGTTGCCTGAAGAGAGAGCATGGATAATATGAAAGGGGGAAGATTCAGTAAAGGCAGAACACTTGGAGGGACAGAGTCTAACATACTATTTTAAATTTGGATGAACTGACAACTTTAGGTTTCAACTCAAGAGGAGCAAACTGTAGAAGTTTACAATTACTCAGACTAATGATTTGATGTCTTACACTGTCAGTGTGTTGGATAAGCTGGAAAGAATGTGATTGCGTTATTGATATGTTTTTCTACAGTGTCAAAAATGAATTTATGGTTGTTTTTATTTTCACATTCAGTTCTGATAGATAAGGAGATAAGCTTGCTTGTAAAACTGAAATCATTCATGTGCAGTGGGCAGGTTTTGACATGCACCATTTACACCCCTGCCAACTATTTACACAGTTAACACACGTGCATAAACTGTGTGTTGTACACAAGTTTGTATGTATAAAGAACTCTCTGTGTAAGAGGTAAGAGTTTTCAGCGTGGTTCTCACCTATCTGGTATCTAACTATCACTGCTGAACAGAACAGAAACTCCTTCAACTTTTCATTTTAAGATCAAGATGAAATGTGTGCAGAGTGAGTAAATTAAAAGGGTAAAAAGACAATTTGTCCGTTGTGTGTTCAGATTTGACTGAGTAAAGACTCAGAGTGATTGGACTCTAACAGTTTTAAAGTGTAAGCCTTGTTTTCACTAAGCACTCTGGTTCAGTTCAGTTCCGTTCATTACATATATTCAGCAGTTATCCATTGTTGTCTCCATTGTCAAAAGCTGAGGATGGCACCAACAGAACTGTTCTGTATTTTTGGTACGCTTTGTTGAGGTACCTAGCACACTGCAGGAGCTAGAGCTAGAAACACTGCAATCTGTTAACTGGTCTATAGAGAATCAACACTTGCTCTACAAGGACTCAATGCACAAACCACAAACCTGTGATTAAAATATCTCATTGATTGTAACAGAGACTGTTACTAGACCTATGACGAGTTGAGTTGTTGCTCGTTTCAAAGGTTATGTGACCACTGCTTCTACAGTGGCAAGTTTCCATATATTAGCCCACTATACCTAAATAAATAGAATAGAATAGAATAGAATAGAATAGAATAGAATAGAAACTTTATTGTCTGAAACCAAAAGGCTACAGAAATTTGTCTTCAACAAGGCTCAACACCAGCTTTACACACACACAAAGGATGTATTGCTGCCTTTTCATCTTTTCTAGTTAACAGTTGGCAGCTATATACTCAGAAAAACTAATTAAATTCACTGTGCCCCTCAAAGGCTGCCAACCAGCAACTTTTAGGTGGAGTGTTTTCTTGCATGTTACATAATGCATGAGTTGACAATATGAATCAATCAACATCCCCTTAATTGTCAATGTGGCCTGTTCTTTTTTGTTCTGAAAATGACCTGCAACCAGTTCCATGCACAATCACTAAGGTGCAGAGGAAATACAGCGAGAGCAGTGAGATGGTTATTACCATCGGTAAACAACCCTGCCTACATATAAAGCCCCGTTCAGACCAATAAGCACATACAGCGAGCAGCAGCGGCAACCCACCGTTCTTCATCAACACACCATTAGGATGGAAAGAGAGGGCTCGGCAGGGACGTAGCACCTGCAAACACACCGTGTAGTCATTTTGACTTTTGACTAGCAGACGTCACTATAAGCCAATTGGCTGTTTAAACAGGTGATTTGCTTCATGTTCTAAAACCACCTGTCGGCGATTTGACCAGCTGAGTTGCAAGTGCCACCATCAGCCAGCTTGAGCCAAGCTCAGACTGGCCAGTTCACCCTGCTGCAACTTTTCTCTGCTAAGCTCTAAAATGGTTTCTCCTCGCAATGCTTTGGTCTGAATTGTCATTGGTGGAAAGCAAAATGGATCTAAACTTTATGTACTTATCTGTATAAGTTACAGTTTTTAGGGTATTAAACATAAAGTTTTTGGTGTAAACGCAGCTTTAATTGCCTACATGAGCTGTGTATCACAGTCACTGCTACTGCTGAATGTGTTGGTGAGCGTGCAAAACTACAATCACTACCTTCCAGTTGTTTTTAGAACACCTGCACGCACCTGTCCCTTTAACCTCAGCAGTATCTTTACCTCATGTCTGTCTCTCCTTCAAGTGTCAAGGAAGTCCCACGCCTCAAAGTAAAAACAGTTTTACAGCAACATGTATATGCATATGATCAAGACATCTTGAGATGAGATGAGATGAGATGAGATGAGAATTCATCCCACACTAGGGAAGTTCACGCGTTACAGCAGCTCAAGAGCCAGAGGCAAGGTACATAGAATGACAAAAGTGATTGAGTGCTTAAAAAAGGATAAAAACATTACAAAAATATAAATCCAGAAATGTAACAAACTGTTACCAGGCATTGTTGCCCAGAAGCATAAGCCCTCCAACATGGCTGTCAGAGGGTATGTTACACCTCCTAAAAGCCCTGTGCACCTCACAGCTGATCTGCCAGAACTGTCTCTTGTCTTTCAGCGGCCGAGGTGTTTCCTCGTCAGCCCAAGCTGTCCTGGTGGTAATCTGGTCAACATAAGCAGTTCCCAGTGGCTCCAAGTGTGTCACGATAATTGTACACACTCTGGTGACAAGAGGGCTCGAAATAACATGCCACAGCTTTACCACATTCATGTGTGTGTCTGTGTGTGTGTGAAAGAAGTGTGAGGCGCCAGTGTGTACCGCAATGCCAAGGTCTCTGCTTTCTCTGGTTACCCATCAGCTGCCATCTCTTTAGCACCTCACCATGGTTGTGCAGGACATATGCATGTATATTCACGCACTTCATACACACACACTAACACAAACACAAAGAAACAGAGAGACAAAGAGAGATGCCGAGGAAGGAGACACAGAAAGAGAGAGCAGTGTGTGCTTCTAATCCTACAGTGTATAGAAAGATAACTGTGGCATGCTATTAGTGAGTTATCAGTGATATGTGTAACACCATGATGCTACTGTAGATGTGGAGTGTATTTGGCAGTTTAGAGAGAAAACGATATTTATTCTGCCTAACCCAGAACATTTAGTAATAATATGAACTTCCGTACATGTGTTTCCATATTCTGGTTGCTTTGCTGCCGTATCTGCTGGTTCATGTTTACAGTAGCAAATGGCATTCAGACTTGAACACACTGTTCCCTACTGAAAGTGAAGTGTTTCAAAGCAAACACTCAACTCTTTCTAGGTTTTAAAGGGGATGTCCTTTCTTGAGTAAATAAATGAGCATTCTAATCCTTTCTCCTGAGCTGATTCATGACAGTTTAACTAAACAAATAAATGAAATTGAGCAAGGTCACTCTGGTTTTTGTCTTTTCTTTAGACAGATGCCAGATGAAACCTTTGTTTTTGCCACATCTGTGGTGAGAGAAATGATTCACAACCACTATGGTTACTTTTTCTTAAGTCAGTGTTTAGGGTTTTTTTATACTCTTTAAAGGGTCTGATTGTCAACATGGAGGTGGCTGAGTGGGCGACTAACAAAGGTGCTAACTTAATAAACAGTGCTAACAGTGGTAACAGTGCTGACACAGCTACTATTGTTAACGTTGGGGCAAACCAGACAGTGGGTGTTATGCATCGGCGACACTGCAATTGGTCAGAATGCGTTATCAGAAACAAGGGCACATCTGACTGAGTAATTTGGTAGAAAGCTCAATTTTAGTGTCAGCTAGGGCACACTGAGGTTATTTCCTAGACTGTGCTAGTGGGGTGTCTTGGAACCTCAGTGTGGCGTTGCCAGTCCAACTCTTGGTGCCAAGAATGAGTGGGTCCATAATATTTTGGTCACTTTATTTCGTGACATTACCATATAAACTTATCCGAAATCACACTAATCTTTTTGTTTGCCTTGCTTTCTCAATTTCATTCTGCATTTTTCATACTGACAAAATAATGTTTTATTCCAATCATAGCATTATTGCCAGTGGGGCAGAATAAAGATTAAAGAATGTTACCAACTTTGTAATAATCACATACTGTATAATATACTGAAAACTTTTCCTTCACTCACTGGTGAGTCTTCACAGCCATCTGAGGCAGCGTGTATCTGTTCTGCAGCCTTTAACTGGAGTGATGTTGTCACTGTCAAGCCACAATTACACACAGCAGATCCACTGGTTCCATTTTATGTAACCAGCCCCAGACTGTTGGAAAATAACCACAGAAATCTCTGTACTTATGTGCACATTATTTATGTGATTATAATTCATTATTCTACAGTTTCTACTGGAATGTACTGTAAATCAACTGGAGCGTTGGAGAATGAAAACAGTGAATAAAACTCCATGAATAACTCCCTCAGGACTGTTGATTCCTGCCATCCACGTGTCATCTATTTAACGAGTCTGGCCAAAATGTGGCCTGGGACTCCACATTTGTAAATACAATACAACAGATGTGTGGCTGTGATGGGCAACATGATGTGAGATAAAGATTGTTGGGGTTAAAGTTGACAGGGGTGTTCCCAGATACCAAAGAGTGTCATTTTAAAAATCCTAATTTATTCGTGGATCATTACCAGGATCAAGTTTACATTGCAACGCAAATATTGAGCAGCAGAAATGGCCAGATTGTCAGCACATGTGTGTTGCATGTAAAACAGTCAAATCTAACTGACTGAAACATGGAAAATTTCACAGCACAAATTCAACATGAAAAAAATGGAATGCACTCATAATTCTGCTTTCATTTTATTTATGGCACTTTGGTGGTAAACCCTTTGAACCTGCAGATGGTTATTGTATGGATCAGTATGATGACAAATAAAATTGCGCGCTATAATGCACGGAAGATGCTTTAAAATGTTCACAAAAGTGAATTTAACTAAATAGAATCACCGCCTGCTCTAATGGGCTGCTGGATTCATATCTGAAACTTTGCATGTCCCGTTGACAAGCATCCTCTGAGGAAAACTCTCAGAGCCCTGTAAGAGTTTACAACTCTACTCTGAACTGTAAACAGTTTTGAGCTAAATGCTAACGACAGCAAGTTAATATGCTCACAATGACAATATAATAGATCAATGGAGGAAGTCAGGTGACATTATGATGGAGCAACAAAGTCTACAGAGGGAGGAAGTCAAGATGGATGGCTCAACAAAACATCTCTTTAACCATGACCATGATCGTTCCCTAACCTTAACAAAGTACTAACCTTAACCCACACCATATTGTTGGTCTAATCTAAAGTACCCATTTAAGCCCAAACCACGATCTTTCCCAGCACCGTAACACAAACATGTGAGCCACCCTGCTGGAGTTGGGCTTGGGTGAAAAGATTCAAACTGGTTTGACATTAAGCCAAACACTGGACTGGACTGGTATACCGAATTTTACTTTTTTTACTCAGCAGCCACTACTGAGTAGAATATAATGACCCTTTGTCCAATCAGAAAACGAGTGTCTGACTATCGCACAGCATCACAAAACACTGGAGCTCTCTGTCCACACTGAGCCCATTGAATATCCACTTCTGTTACATCATGTGCACAAACCACAGAGCTATCAGCTGTGCGCTCCAGATCAGACTGGTGATGTAACCACTTGTAAGATGGCTGAGTAGTCTACTTGCCATCTTCTTACATTTGTAAAGTTAAATTTTAAAACAGAAAACACAAATTTTATGTTGTGATTACAGGAAATTACATACAATATAGCCAACAGCAAGTAACAATTAGCCTAGCTTGTTTTTAGCAATGATCTATTATCTCACTACAAAGTTTTAGCTCTGTGGTAATCTGCCTCCTGGCAGCTGCACCTTATTTAGGTTTTTGTGGTGAAATAAGAAGATACTGTGTAGATTATTCCTCATTTTAACTTCACGTATCAGCCGTTCATTGTCCATTGCGGTGCTTTCAAAGCGAGCAACAGATATAAATAGAAACACAGCCCGACGAAAGTTCAGCTCAGAACAGCGTTTGCAGTCAGTTAGGACGGCTCTTACATTGGCTTCAAATTCAAAATGTTGTCATATTAGCACAGTTTTAGTTTTCTTGAGAGACTAACTCTGCTATGTTTCCACTCGTCACCCCAAAAAACACATGAACTTTCTGGTAAACAAACAGCAAACCTCCTACTTCTACTGAAACGTAGTCTCCTTCATTTTGCCAACATGGGCCTCAATCTTAAATGCACACAGCCTGTCAGACACTAGTTGCTCCTTTAGTCTGTTTATAAACATATTATTATATTAATCACATTGTCATGTTGCTTATATTAATGCAATTTGAGTTGGATTTAACGCTGTGATGCTTAGGCTACTTTTTAATTTGCCAAAACGTGTTATAATGACAGCTGTGGTTAAGCTGCTTTGCACAACATCAAACCAAGTAGGCCCTTCTCCTGCAGCACAAAGCAGACAAATTTCAAAACCTATCATAGTGACAGTGCTGACCATTGTAAATGCACAACCAAATTTAACAGAGCAGTTCAGAAGACTGGACACAGATTATGGAGTTAACTGTACTGAGTAAATTTTAAACTGTTGGAGCTTACTAACATTGCAAACTATAAAGTGTCACAACAGCTGTCACATCTATTACAGTATTTGGGTTGCTGGTCATCACTACAGAATCGAATCTCTTACATTTAGCCAACACCTCTATTATAAAACTCCTTAAATGTAAATGTAGCAGAGAGGGTTAAAACAAGTGAAGTTCTCCTGTAGACTGAAGTGAAGCCCTCTGTGAGTCCTCTTGCTTTCATTCATTTAATTTCTCACTAGCCAGTACATTCCTAGATTATTTGATTTCAAAACCCACATGCTCACGCACACACACACACACACACACACACACACACACACACACACACACACACACACACACACACAACTTTCCTGTTTCTTCTCTAACACTGTGTTCACCTGTGCATGCATCTGTGTGTGAGTTGGAGCACGCATGGTGCACTGTTAGGTGTCTACCATTCTTCTGCGGTCAGTGTTGTAATTACTGAGTATGTGCCACCGTTGGGGAAGATGCCAGTTTACATGCTGAATAAATTTTTTAAAAAATCATACACACAGAAACACACACACACACACACACACACACACACACACACACACACACACACACACACACAGCAGCCCTGGAGCAGCGTGCAGGTGCAGCAGAACCAGTCGGAGCTGGGCAGGAGGAGGAAGAGGAGGACAAGGAGGAGGAGGAGGAGGAGGAGGGTGATGACGGATAAATTAATGAAAAGTAGCATTCAAATCCCTATTCGGCAGTAGGACACTAAACATGACTCAGCAACCACAGAGATTTGGCAAAGCGATCGCATCCTGGCTCACGGGCTAAAGGTGACAGGCACAGGCAGAGCTACAGGTGAGGTAAACAAACAGGCTGCGGTTTGGTGTGACGTACAAACAGCTGAGAGGTGTTATGAAATGTTTCATCTAAGAAACAATAACAATCTGCCATATATCTCCAACACAGGCTGCAACTAGCAATTATGTTCATTATGGATTCATCTTCAAAGTGTTTTCTGAATATCAAATTGATGATCTGATGAATGAAAATCAGAAAATAGAGAAAATGCCTGTCATAGTTTCTTAGAGCCAAGAAACATTGTTTATTTTATCAACAGTCCAAAACCCTGAAGGCAGTCAGTTTAAAGAGGAGGGAAAAAATTTATACTTGAGAAGCTAGAGCTGGTTGATTTTTGGCAGGATTAATTGAAGGTAACAATTTTAAGCAAAGATTTCTGAAGACTGCAACTGTTGAATACATCTCTAAGACAGTGTTACAATCTTTCAGGCACTTGCTGGTTTTAATATAACATCAAGTATCTGTTAATTTTGGTTACAAAATGAAATCTACTTTATCCTGAAGTTATCACTGACCCTAGCCTGGTTCCAGACCATAGACCCCGCCCACTCAACTGAGTAGGCTTGCATCTCTGGTCTGGCATACTGCAATGAATTTGCGATTTATCTCGTCCAAACGCTGGACGGACCAATGAACGCCGGGGGTCTAGCGATTAGCCAATCAGCGCCACGCTGATGTCAAGCTGTACGCCGGTGGGTAACTGGTGAGGATAGCAACAATGGCGACCGCTACAGATCCTACAGACCACATTAATGATGCTATCGAGGTATTTCGCCACTACTCGCGTAAATGGAGGACCAAATTAAGGAAGCTGCTAAACTGGATTTAACGGCGACGCAGCTGGGCGTGCACGACTACGGAGACATTTTAAACGGGCAATGCTCGCTTGTTTTCGGCACCCCCGAGGCATGGATAATAATGACGTCAGATTCTGGGTGAGTCTTTGATCTCTACTGATTGGTTAGGGAAAAATCTAATTCCCTCCCCCTTGTAAATCGCCTTCAGTGGAAGCCATATCAGACTGAAGGTTCTGGGAGCTTCAGTCTGACACTCAGGCTACACTGACCCAAGTTGCAAGACAAACCAACGACCCAACAAAACAATCAGACTGAACTGTTATACCTCAGATAAAGGGGCACTTCACCACTTTCACACATGAGGATTAGTTTGCTGGTCATTAGGAGAGCTACTCAGCCTGAGAAAACAGCTGTAAGATTTCTTCCATGGCTCTGGAGGGGCTTTGTCAAGTTTGAGAGAATAATCCCTAATGATGTCACAGTGATGTCATCATCTCTGCTTGGGTTTGGAGACCACAACTTTACAACAGAAGGCATTTATTTCTAAATCTGTATTTTGAGAGCTGTCCAACTGCGTGAAAGTTCAATATCACTGGAGATCAGCCCAAACCTTGTTTCATTTGTTCCATTTCCGCATGTTACCTTCCGGTTGCTGTTGCTGCTTATAGTAAATTATAGTCAAAAGTCCTGGTCCTGATTGGATCACATGGCCTACTCTGCATTTCTCAAAGACAGGAACCCAAATCCACATTTCTGAGGTCAATTGTCCGAACAGCACCACATCCACAACAGACATCAGATATCATCCACCACCAAATCTGTTGTCGTAGCAACAGCTCGATGTGTCTACAGTGAAAAATGTCAATAACTCTGATGCTAACTCATCAGTAAAATGATACAGATTTTTAAGTTTTTAATATTATTTGTATCATTTTTCTTCACAAACAATCATGAAACCAGACGAATTTTACTTTGATGGTCTGAAACTTGATTTAGCAACATGAGTTAAGACACAACTTTTCACCCAACTATGTAATAATATATTTTGTATTTATAATAAAATTCTTGCACATTAATAAGCACATATGATAGAAATCTGGACTTGGGGCGTCAGTGGCTTAGTGGTAGAGCAGGCGCCCCATGTACAAGGCTGTTGCCGCAGCGGCCCGGGTTCGACGCCAGCCTGTGGCCCTTTGCTGCATGTCACTCCCTCTCTCTCCCCCCTTCACGCTTGTCTGTCCTGTCAAATAAAGGCTAAAAATGCCCAAAAAATATCTTAAAAAAAAAAGAAATCTGGACTAGTGTAATAAACAATTCTCCACTGTGACTACGTTTACATGCACAAAATATTTTTGTGTTTGCCCTCATTTCGAAAAAGACAATATCTACCTTAAGCTGTTTACATGGCATGAAAATCAGTATTCTAGTAATATTCTCATTTTCATGCAGCCGTGCATACTCTGATTGACGTACCCTACCATGTCATTTATCATGTTAAAATGTGAAAAAAGTGGAACATTCTTTTCCACCAGTGGCGGACTTGTTCGACTGTGGAACCACAGCCTCCCTCTTTCATCCTCCCTCTTTCATTCCTCCAACCACCTTCTTGAAAAGCTTGACGTCATGATATTTGCATATATATATATAAAAACCTGCTAATATCCATGTCTTTTACTATTCTTAAAGTAGGTGTGTTTCTCCTTCTGATGTGAGCTTTTCTGGGGGCATGTATCTCTTCACCAGCCTTCAGACTGTTGGGTTGCACAACATATCCATGACAAGACACAAAGCTGACTGTAAACGGGCAAAAGTTCACAAACTGCAGTAAAAACCCCAATTGATATGCATACTCTGAATGCACTGTAGACATGTCCACAGAATGCTCCTAAAACCCAAATAATATTGACATAGCTCACATCTTAAAGGTCTAGTTTGTACGATATAGTGCCATCTAGTGGTGAGGTTGCAGATTGCAACTAACTGTAACTTCTGTGCTCCAAGTGTGTCAAGGAATTACGGCTGCCAAGGCAAAAATGTGAATGTCCTGATCTGGAGTCAGTTTTTGGTTCATCCGTTCTGGGCTACTGAAGAAGCAACACGGTGTACTCTGTGGAGGAAGTATATATGTATGTATGTAGATATTAACAGCTCATTCTGAGGTATTGAAAATCACAATGATTCTTATTTTTTGGTGATTTTAAACTAATGAAAACATAGCTATGAATATTATATTCCATTTCTGCCAATACATCCCCCTTAACCCAATACACTGGGCCTTTAATCAGAAAAAGCTTTATTCTGAATAAGGCCTAATTTGAAATATCAGAGTATGCCATTTACATGATCAAAGCTGTAATAGTGTGCAACATTCTGACCTGTCACCCTGACTGTGACATCAGTAACATGACCAGCTGATCCAACAACTGTGCAGCTATGGTGAATGGTTGACAGTACAAATGACATGAGAGAGATGACGGCAAACAAACAGCAGAGATACAGAGGGATGTTCATTTGACTAACTGTAATGAACAGTCTGGTAAACTGCTCTCTATATACAGCAGGCTTGTTGCATGCTCTACAGCCCGATAATCTCTCTCCTAATTGCTCCCCATCCTTTGACCCTGCATGTACCTGCTGCTGCGTGGAGGTTAAGCCGAAGCTTGTGAGTTAGTTGAGGTGTTGAGGACTGAGATACAGTCCAACCAGCCCCACACACATTTTCCTCAACAGTGTGAGCAGACTGGCAACTCGGTAGCCTGCCTGTACATGCCTGCTCTGTGCTGCTGTCACCACGCCTTCAGCCCCAAACAGCACAATTACCTTGCACTCAGTGACAGAGTTCATGGTAGACGGTGCTGTTTCTGATGAATCGGTCAGGGATATCAGTTAGGCCGTCTGCAGCGCAGACTGATGTAAACACACATGGCTCTTGTGATCTTTTTATAAATCTTGCAAAGGTGTTAATGCAAAGAAATGAAGTGAAATAAAAAGACAAATACGAAAGTCAGTGAACAGAAACTATCTGGCTCAGCAGCCACATTTAAGCCCTATAGGAGGATGATAAGAGTAAGGAACTGTGTCGAATAATAATAACATCAGATGTAATTCTTACCACCTGAGCCTCGATTCTACGGAGAGAACAGGAAGGTCCTCCCTAAATGATGAGCGCTGCTTGTAAATTTGCAGAAGCTACGAGGAATGAATGGCAGCAGAAAATGGAGCGGAGCCTGTGGAGGAATGCAGAAACCCACCTAACCACCTCCCACAGGCTGCCGGGAGAGCAGGCACACACATGCGACCCAACCGACCGGCCTCAGGAAGAGGTGGCACTGCGCACTTCAACTACAGAGTCACACTGTGTGTTAGAGCCCCTGCAGTGTGACTGCTTTACAGCCCCCACATCAAATACATGAATGAACCATAAAATATCCCTACATGGGCCAGCATGAGTAATGACCTCGTTGCACTTTTCAGATTCCCTTATCTCCTGAGATATCCCTATATTTCTACTATTACATTCACACACTCTGTGTCTGCCTGCAGGATTCAATGGTAAACTAACATTGGTGTTACTCTACTTTATTTATTGAGGTATTTTAAGTATTTTAGTATCTCTGTAATATCCTTGTGGTGTTCAGGCTCAAATAATTTGCTGGGATATTTATGTCTTTTGGTTTTATAATTGAATACTCTTTTTTTGGTATTGTTTATTCAGCTGAGACGGTCCCACAGCTGTTTAATATTAACAGTATCAGCATCTGTCTTTCTCTTGACATACAATAGGCTGTTAGTAATGACAAAATACAAACTTGGGACTATGAAAAAAAGTGTTTTTAAGAACATAGGCTTATGTTTATGTGCCTCTTTTTTGTCACATTATTTCACCAATGAGAAAAAGACTGCAGGTCAGAGGTTTAATTGGTCTCACAGTTCCTTAAAGCGTTTCCAAAGTCAACAATTGTTCAGTTTCACAATTTGCTCTCACCATTTACAAGGAAATTAGCACATTAAGTTTTACAGGCTGCACTTTTAAAAAACTGAACTGTTTCTACAAGGTCCTGACAGCATCATTCGAAAAATCTTCTGATACTGAGCAAATTAGCTGAGGCAAGAGAGTAGAGGTCGTTTCAACATTGGGGGTACGCATATGAAAGGGAGGTTTGGGGGTCCTCAACCAGGGAATTTCGAGCATCAAACACTTCTTGTTTCTGTACTAATTTGTGCCTTGTATGCATCAGTTTGTGGTAGAAGTATCTTTTATTTTATCAAAATAAAAGTCCTCAGCTACTGTCATGTTTTTATTGGAGAGGGGGCTCATGCTCTGGATATTGAGGAGGACGTGTCTCCTATGTGTCCCCTACGAAATCTATGCCTGTGGTTGAGGGTTATCAGGGCAAACAGATGGATGCAGAGGATACCATTAAAAATCCCACCTGACACCAACTTTGTAAACTTTTTTACTTCCAGGTTGCACATGCACATTACTGTCACATTTCCACCAGCCCTTAAATCCTTTAGTTTCACACATAAAACTTATTTTTCACATGTATAAAATGTTTCAATTAAGAATATGAAATTTCACCTATATGGAAAAGCTGCACCTTTCCAAGAGGAACATGTGCTTTTTCACTTGTGGGTGATTTTTTTTTTTTTTTTTTTTTTGTAAAGGTCTTTGCGGGGGGATGTAGCGGTGTTGGTAAGTTATTAAGTCTGGGCCAGAGTGGGAGAGAGAGCGTGCGCGTGTGTGTCTGATGGTTAACAATTAACCTGAGCAGCCACTGAGCCGGAGGGAAAGAGGACAGAAGAAGAGTGAACATGTGAAAATGAGGAGGAACAGAAGGAGGGCAGGTGAATGATAACAGCGGAGGTGATGAAGAGTGAGAGATGTGGTCCGCTTTCTAAGATCAAGAGTAGAAACGAGGAGTCCAACTTACAGCCAGTTACTCGCGTTGGCCGAGAGGAGCGCGCAGCAGAGCATCAGGACGCACCGCAAAACATATTCCTCGGTCATCTCGAGAGGGAGGTTCGGGGAGGTCGGTGAGAGCTGAAATAATCCCGAGGTGGACAGGGGGTAGGCGGTGAAAAAGAGGCAGCGGCAGGGTCCGTGGAGGGCTGTTAATCCATCGTCCCGCATCCAGTGGATCACCCACCGGGGAAGCGCGCAGCTTCACGGTCCGTCCGCCCGGTTCTCCCGTCCCTCCCTCTGCCACTCCGCGCTCAGAAGGGACGGGGAGAGGGGGAAGAGAAGGATGCTAAAAATACGATCAAAACTCTGGGGCCGCTCGAGCTGAATCGGACCCTTCTTCTTAATCAACTTGTTTGCTTTCACTCTCAGCTGCGCGTCAACGCCAGCCGGGACAGCGCGTGGATAAGCAGTCAATAAAAGCCCAAAAATATGAAGGAGCTCTCAGACAGTTCTTCCTCCTCTCTGGAAGCTGATCACCCGGTGCCGGGTCCTGCTCTCAGACACGCGGGGTTCTCGTGTCAGCGCGCCACGGGCTCTCCAACTCTCCCCGGACACATGCACACACTCTGAGCGTAAATACGCACGGCCCCTGTTCACACACCACCGTCTCTCGGTGCGTCTGGCAGAGGAGAGTGTGTGTGCTGACTTTAGTGAAGGGGCGGTGCGAGGATATAGAGGTATGGCAGCGAGATGGGAGTTTTTTTTGGGATGAAGGAGGCGGGTTTAGTGCGCTGCTAAGGTACTGTGTGTGTGTGTGTGTGTGTGTGTGTGTGTGTACGGGGACAATGTGTGTGTTTTAGAGGTCTCCTGGGAGGATGCAATAGCACAGCCATTCACTAATGCCCTCCCCAGCCACCCCCACTCCTCTCCAACACACACATAAACACGCTCTCTTCCACTCACACACACACTCACACACACACACACACACACACACACACACACACACACACACACACACACACACACACACTCCTCAAACCGCACACACTTCTTGGCAGCACCTCACTCTCCCTGTCACACACTCAACCAAATATTCTGCGGTCAGCGGGCTATTTAAAGCTTGGCTGCAAAATGTCTGCATTTGAAACCAGCAAATCCCCAATAATATGACAAATGTCAGCGACACACTATTGATTGATGAAAACGTTGTAGGAGGATAATAAGGTGAGGCAGCCTCGCTGGCCTCATGGAGGCTAATACAACCAAGCACTTTATATGACTCACCTGATCCTGGCGGAGAAGAAGAAGAGCGAGGTGGAGGACTGAAAACTGATATTTTATTTACATAACAAAAAAATACACGAGAAAAATACACATGTACTTTATTTATTGTACAGGAATCCACACTGCCTCTCGTCCATCACTGCAAATGACTTTTTCTAACCCACAGGACTTTATTTTTAACACCAGTGAGAATCCCAAAGTTTCCAAATATACCAAATATGTCAGACTGAATTATGGGTAAAGGTGTATAAAAAGATGCACAAACATGTACTTCTATTGAACATGTTGCAGCCATGAGAAACAGGGCACTCAGTAAAAGCATCATTAGGAAATGATAAAACACAATGAAGATGAGCTGTTATGTGCTTTTATACCTTTGAGGGTATATTTGAAGAACAAGACAGAGTCTGAGAAGTTCATTTAAGACAACAGACCTTTATTCAAGCCACAGGACATTTAGTGCCCAAGATGCTCAACATTCAGAGTAAAAGAAATCCTGTACCTGAGACATGTACAGAGAGAAGACAAGAGGAGATCAATCTTTATTCATTCCAGGAGGGAAACTGAGTATTACAAAAGCACCAAAAGACCAGCTATGATTTGCCTTAGATTTGTGTATAAGTGTGTCTGTGTACATAAAACACATGTATATGTACTGTACATACATATATATGTTTGTTCCCTCTGCTTATATTAGTATGAATCCAATGAATATAATACATACATCTGACAAGATAAGAAAATCCTTTATTGATCTCCAGAGGGGGAACGTTGGTGTTGAAGCACAAAGATCAAAGACAGAGAGGAATAAATAAATAGAGAGAAAGTAAGAGATTAATAAAAATAAAAATAATTTGAATTAAAAAAAAAAAATTGAAATTTAAAAACTGCAGTGTAGCACAATAAAGAATTGCTAGAGATATTTTATTATATTACACCAGCCAAGTTATATTGTATATATAATGTAATATTACATTTATTTATTTTTTTAATTTAACCCTTATTTAACCAAGAAGTCCCATCGAGATTGAACATTTCATAAGAGAGACCTGGCCAAGGTAGCAGCCAATAGCCAGCGTCAGTGTAAGAGTATTATATTATAATATAAAACAAAGTACCATGAAAACATGCAACAGAGAAGAATATATGGCAACTGATGATATATATCTATGTCTCAATCAATACAGAAATAATAGAATATAGTGTATAATGTAATTATATAGTATAATATAGTATAATTCAGTGGTTGTCCACCTTTTTTGTGTCAAGGACCACATTAGGTCTGATCTCCATTTGATAAGATTTTGTGACAGGTAACTCCATCTGAAAAGATTTGGGTTGTTAGATCTGATTAAAACCAGAATTCTGTAGTTGTTAACTACAGTTGAGGAGATAACTGTGGAGGAAGTGAAACCTATGATCACAATAGTCACTATTAGGGCTCTTACTCACATTGTATTCACTTTTACAGCAAGTTAAATAGTGAAAATGAACTATTACCCATTTCTCTGGGGACCCCCTGGAACTCCCTCACGGGCCCTGGTGGTTGAGAACTACTGGTATAATGTAATATAGATTATAAAATATTATATCATAGATAAAATGGGATATTACGTATATACAATATTCAGTAATCGCAGTATAAGAGCTGCTTAGTGCATAGATGCACAGCAAGGAGCTATACATTATAGTAAATACATAATAAAACCTATGAAAATGTTTGCATGATTGCAAATAAATCAATAAATAAGGCGCAAATTAATTACGCCCACGAGTCTGGTGGTGCTATTGATACCAATTACGCTTTGTTCAAACCCAAATTATAGTGAATTCTATCAGAGAGGAGTTACCACACACAACAACTATGGGCTGATGTTTGGATGAAATATGTATTAAACAATGCATACGAAATCTAAATGGAATGATGCAGCCATATAAGATGACTTTTCCAACCGTAAAGCTATAGGGGAGAAATATGACAGGAACACTGGATGTGAAGTGGTTTGAGACCATCAACACGTATGTTAACATCTGACATCAGAGCTGTTTCAGCCCCGACCTGCAGATGTGGAAAGAACAAGAAATAACATACACAGGAGACTTGAGCAGCAGCCGCTCTTCACACACGGGCTGAGTCTTAAGCTTGTATGTGTGTTCATGTGTGGGTGGTGGTGGCGGTTGAGGTTGAGGTTTGGGTTGTGTCTGTGTGTGTGTGTGTGTGTGTGTGTGTGTGTGTGTGTGTCGTCTAATCTCATTTCACTTATTGGGTTTTAGGGAGCTAAGAATACACCCTGCTGGGACGAGACGCTGCAGCCGCGCCACCAGCTGTGTGCAGTGTGGCTCCTGGCTGCCAGACACGCACGCACGCACGCGCACACACACACACACACACACACACACACACACACACACACACAAACACTGTAGCATTGAGTAAGACAAGTCATCTGTCTGATTTTGGATACTTAAAGATAAGATAAATGTGTATTTTTCCCTGTGGGGAGATTTTGCTGCAGCAGCCAAACTAAATGAATTCAGCGTTGGAAAAAAAGTTGAATATGAGCCCAAATACAGAGTATCAACTAAACAGCGAAAACACCAACTGACAAGGGGCTCTAAAGTTTTCTCCTCATCTGAGCGGAAAGTCTGCAGGTTCTTCAGAAAAAGCCGCAGAGCCGAAGCTTCTGGACAGCAGAGCAGAGCTGGTGTGGGAACCTGCTGACCTACATTCTGGGCTGACAGTTCCTTCCAAACTCCTGCTCCCACTGAACCCATTTCTGCTTCACAATGAGACAGATGGCACCTGCACCGAGCTCAGGGGAGTGTGTAAAGCTCACCACGCATTACGGAGTGAGACTGAGAGCTGCCGCCGCGCAGTCTGCCTCTGTGAAGGCTTCGGCATCCAGAGGTGAAACCAAATGAAGTGGACAACATCCCTGAGTGCATCCAGAGAGTTTCTCAAAGGGTCACCTGCATCCGCTCTGCTGCTGATTGGCCAACAGAGGGGGGAAGTGAGCAAAGGAGCCTGTTGATGATCAGCAGGATATCAACAATTCACTGAATGCTCTTACATGACTGAAATGTAACCTGCCTCGTTATCACACCACCATCTTATACAGCTATGGTTGACAAATCCTTGTTTGTGAGTGAGAAATGTAGGAAAATGTGAGACTGGTAATATTGTTGTCAGACATCTACATTCAAGCTTTCCCTAGAGAAGAAATAAAAAAAGAAAAGTACTCGATTAAAGAAAATCCTACAATAAATTGAGTTGCAACAGACACATATGAGAGCTGCAATGTCGAAACCAAACTAAATGGCTTGTTAATGGATACAACATGTGCACAACATGAATCAGCAGCAGCCAAACCAAAGTGAAATGAAGTGCAACGGAGAGAGTGTGCCCACTGTGTAAAGCGTTTTCAAATAATACGGTTGCTTGTATGGCAGTTCAACTAACAGTTGATTAGTGGAAGAAGTATTCACGTCCTTTCAGTAAAAGTAGCTATGCCACACAATCAAAAGTCCTGCATGCAAGTAAAATGTGCTCATGCTGTGGAATCAGTTGCATTATTTTATTATTATATGTCATATAAAGATGTCACTTCTTGCATTTAAATGTTGTGCGGCAAATTTAAACTGTCTCATAAACCTTAAATAGAGAAGGCAAATTTGATCCATAGCAATCCTCAATATTCTGTAAAATGATCATGTTTTGTATTTCAAATCTTAATCTGTAATGTAAGGTAGGATAAAGTGCACCAGTCAAATAAGTGCAGTGTAGTTTCCCCCTTAATGTTCCATTTCGTAGGATTTAGTGGGATATCTATTGGCAGAAATGGAATATAATTTTTACAACCATGTTTTCATCAGTTTACAATCACCTGAGACAAAGTTTTATTGTGTTTTTGTTATCTAAAGCCCCGTTTTCACCAAGCAGTCTGGTATGGTCCAGCTCAGTTTGGTACCCATTTTTTTCCCGTTTCCACTGTGAAAAGTTGTGGATGGTACCAATGGAACCGTTCTTTACCGTCCGCTCTGTTGGGGTACCTAGCACACAGATCCAGTACCAAAAGGTGGAGTTGGGAACACTGTTCTCCGTTGACTGGTCAATAGCAGATGGTCACTCTGCTCAGGGCTGAGTTGTGGCTGGTTTTGAGGGTTATGTAACCACTGGTCATGCCGTGGAGAGTTTTACATGTATTAGTAAATTATAACTACAAAATATAGGATGTTTTGCTGCCTCGCAGCAGCTGTAGCCTGGGAAAAAATAACTTAGTTCAATGGGCTGACTGCCTGTGACTTTTAAGGTGGAATGTTTACTTGTAATGTTACTCAATGCATGAGTTGACAACGTAATCCCATCAACACGCCTTAAATTTCAGTGTGACAACTCTGACTATTTCATAAGTTTTTATTGTCTCTCTTGGACAACATACACTGTTAGTGACGAGTGGATCTTCAAGTGTTTAAAAAATATATTAATTTTGACCAGATTATAAACTGCATATATTCTAATCCTCACTTGGAGAGAACAAAAAGCATCATGGAGCATCGCTCCTGTCGACTGTGGCAACATTAAACCCCTGAGCTTCCCTGAGAAAGACTAAATGCGCAAACACACTATTTTTTAAATACCCTATGGAGAGAAAGACTCACTGCAGCCTATTCTATTTTGTTCTGAAAATGTTGGTGTGCAACCCTGTTCTGTGGACAATAAACGAGGTGCAGACTCCTCTCTTTCACCGGTGATGAGAAAATAAAGCGAGAGCTGGACGGAGCAGTGAGTGACAACAACCCCACCCACATGAAAGAGTACTGTCTGCGGTGGAAACACTAAATGGACCTGGGGTCTAGGTACCATGTCCGAAGGGTTACTTTTGGTTCCAAAGGTACCATACCAGAAGTGTTTGGTGGAAACGGGGCTTTAGAATGAGCTGTTTTTATCTACATATGGACCAGGTCCTCCTCCACAGAGTCCACCATGTTGTTCTTCAGTAGCCCAGAACAGACAAACCAAACACCAGCTCTAGATAGGGCTCAGCACAAAGCGCAAGTTTCACTGGCTGCAATTCTGCAACTTCACCACTAGATGTCACTTAATCTTACACACGGAACCTTTAATGTGTAATCCTGTATAAATCAAAACTGTATATGAATAAATATATGAAAAGTATAATATTTGTATTGTAAAGAAGTAGAAATATGAAGTAACATAGCATCTCAGTATTAATATTAATCAAAAAAATTCAAAATTACAATAGGGAATCCCCCTGATGATGATGACATGAGATAATTTGAATTTCTCTGGAGAGGGTGTCACTTGTTATGCAAATTTTCGTTTAAATTACTGCTGCTACCATGAAACAGGACAGATCAACTAATTTACTAACACAAGTGTTACAAGAATGGCAGATGTGCTACGTGATAGGCATCGATTCCGGATCAAGGGACCGATACTGCTGACACTATGATTCCAGTTGGATCTCTTTGTCTTTGTTTTTCTTTTCTTTTCTTTTCTTTTCTTTTTAGTCTGTACCTGAAATTAATTGCTCTTACAGGTCAGGTACACTCACCAACACAGATGATTGACAAAACATTATGCTGAATTAAGGACTGCACAGAAATTATTGGAGCCTGAACTTTATGTTTCACTTTTCAGAAAAACATGAACCTTCCAAACTATTTCATATTTTCTTTGGACTGTACCTCTGACTTAAGAAAAAAACAGCGAACCCTCCCCCCATTACCTCAAAAATATTAGCACAGTATTGAGTTGGTACAGCTCCTTTCACAATAACTAACAGAGTAAAATTACATTCAATTATGTGTCATGTTTACCAAAAACTCCAGACATTTTCTAACAAAAGCTGAACATTACACTGCTGTAAGCTCTTTTTCTATGCATAAGAGAATATTTACATGCAAACGATATGTATAAACAAAGCTTAAGTGTCTTGGTTACAGTTCAGTTACATGTAAGTGCCATTTTAGTTACTTTTTTTAATCTTTTTTTTGCTACAATTAATATATCAGTGGGTAAAAGACAGAAAAAAATTTAAATAATAACTTGACAGGTGTTTTTCTTCTCTTATATACAACATAATCGTGTTTTGTATGTATTTTAGACAATCTAAGTGCTGAGCAGTCACACAGCTGTCAGTAGACATGTCGAGTTTTTGACAGAGTGCTCAGTTTGCAGCGGTGAACTGAACTCCTGCTGTGTCCTGAAGTATCCTCTGCTGCTCACAATCAGGATCAAATCTAATTTGCACAAAACACACAAGCATGCGAGCACTCGCACCAACACTCAGCAGTTTCAACCCACTGCTTCCCCTCCAGTGCTGTGTGTGTGTGTGTGCGTGTGTGTGTTGTAACTAACTCCAATTCAGTTTGCTGAGCTGAGATCGCTGCGAGCATGTGCCACTGCTGAGGGAGACACGAGCTCACACACTTCTTAGTCTCTCTCGCTCTCACACACACACACATACACACACACACACACACACACACACACACACACCGTTGCCTGTGAAAGAAACCATTATCCCCCATGGAGCCCCAGACATCTGGGCTCGCTACACACAGTGTGCAAGCAGCCCACACACACATCTGCGCACGACTGTGTGTGACAGATAAAGACAGTGAGTGAGAGGGACAGAGGCATGGACAGAGTGTGTTCTCACTGGACACATGAAACACAGTGAAGGGGGGTCATGGGAGAAAAGGTCTGAGTCAGGACATGTTCCCCTAACGACCACCCCCCCACAACCCTTCCTATCCCCATGGTAACAGGAGCTGGCACACACGCCTGACACAAAGGCATTCTGGGAAAGCACAGGTTTTATATTGCCCCTGGCTTTACACTCCTGTGCCATCACCCCGGTAACACTAATGCTGCTCGGCCCTCTAACATTTACTCTCACACACAGTCGTGTACAAATGAACTGTCTCACACACACGCACGCACGCACGCACGCACGCACGCACGCACGCACGCACGCACGCACACACACACACACACACACACACACACACACAGTGCGTGACCCTGGAAGAGTTATGACAATTCTGACAAGTCTCTTCCTCTCCCTCTGTTTCCCACTGTTTCTTCATCTCCTTCTCTCTTTCTCAAGATGGACCTTGTACATCTTGATGCCTGAAAAGAGGAAGACATGTTTGAAGAAGAGGATGAGGGGAAAAAGGTCGGCCGGTGTTGGGGATGGCTTTAGAGGTAACACAGAGTCCCTTTACATGCATGCACAGTAGTATCCTATTTACAATATTAAGGGCCTGTCCCAATACCCACACTTCCCCTAGAAAAACCCACTTGCACTTGGTTGTGTGCGTTAACGTTTAGGCTAGTGGTGTCCCAAAACAGAATTGAGGTAATGGAAGTGGTTTCCAACACTGAAAACCTGCTCTAGATTCCAAGGGAGCCCCGACCCACACTTAGAACGAAGTGGAAGATGAAGTCAGCAACTTCAGCACGTTTTTGAAAACAATTTGTTACTGTACGATCAGAATGTAGGCTATACAAACAACAGATGGTTGAAAAAGCGTAAACTCATCAGCAATTCAGTTGAACACAGCATCAAAATATTTAAACAAATCAATTTACCCGAACAAAATCGATCAGAACTAGAAGACGTTGTAGGTGCCTCCTGTTTTCAGCATTTCTTCTCCATTGATTCATCAGACGGAGAAGAATACACAAACATGCCACAACACAAGCGCTGGAGCTGGCATTTTCATTGCGTCGCTACTACAGGTGACGTATGCCTGCACATCGGTCACGCCAACTTGCATGAAGTGGTGTCCCATTTATTAGGGAAAGATCTCTACCCTTATATTTCTCACTTCTCTCACCAAGGGTTATCTTGCAAACGAGGGCACTCAATACCAAGTGGAAGATTTAAGGGGTAGAAATGGGACAGGCCCTAGGTTTTTGTGGAATTGCACTTTAGTTTTGTGTTTGCACATGTAAACCTCCTATCAATCACCCAGAAACCTTGAAAAACTTTTGTCCCAGTTTTGAGAAATTCTAGTAAACCTGGATACTGTGACAATGGTGATCAATGTTGTAATGGTGGTCTACAAGCTAAAATCTAAGGATAGGTCATTGTTAATGTAGAGGATGGACTGTTTTATTGTCCCATTACTGATGATAACATGGAGAAGTCAGATCCAGCAGAGTGGTTAATATAACAGAATCCAAACATTAATAAACCAAACTGGCCTCATCCTCACCTGCTGATGTAACTCAGTTGCAGCAGAAATCACGATAACAGATACAGTAACTAAACAGCTCTGTTACCTGGTGCTTTGCATAACACGAACCTGTAGGAACCACTAAGGTGTAGGTTCTGCTTTCTTTCCACCATGTTTAACAAACCTGAACATCTCAGTCATTGTTTCAATTAACTCTTGTGCCTTTTCCAGTTTGGTTTGGATTTGTTTGGTGTGAGTAAAACTGTAGATGGAGCTACTGGTGCAATTTGTTTGTGATATGAAAGCAAAGCAGACCAGCCACAGGTTTTTTCATAGTGATTTTAGCATGAATCCAAAAGCTTAACTATACCAACCTATTCTCATCCCAAGTCTTCACATTCACTGACTTTGTCAGTGGACTTTCCCGTCTTCATGTTACGTGCGAGGTATCCTTCTGAATCTCCTGTTTATGTTCCAGGATGCTTCAACCAACGTCGGGATGGCAACAAAATAACATAGTTAGGTTTAGGCAACAAAAGCATGTGGTTAGGTTTAGAAAAAAAATCATCATGGTTTGGCTCCAAATTCATACAGGAAGCAAACACTGGACTCCCTGGTGAAATCCAGGGTTTGTTGGACCCATCCACCATCCCTCCTGCCTGCCCTATAGGGACTTTCCAGCTCCTTATATTATGTTGTTACCGACAGCGTTTCAACCTGATGCTGTCCAGTGGCGTATCATACAGCCATAACAGGTGCTATCTGGCCACATTATGAATTGACATCACCTTTCCCTGTATCTTACTGCTGAAACATTACAAAAGGTTCTGTACAGTTGTTTTTACATACTGAAGCTGCCCAGCAGCGTGCATATCACCAAGAAAGGTGACTTTTGCTGTCAGATGTCTGAAGCCGAAATCACTGACAAAGCGACGTTATTTGATGACTTCGGAATGAGACCGGGCTGAAACTGCTGTTAAATCTATCTGCCGATCATAGACTGTCACAAAAGTGATCATCTCTAAAGATCATCTACTAACCATGGTAACTTGTATGCATGTCAGCACATAAGTGCAGGGTTTGCCCTGATTATTCAGAAAGTGAAAGGAGTTCAAACATAAGTGTGCTGCATTTGTACTAGTCAGTGTGTTTTGGTACTCCCAAAATCAAAAGTGAGCAAAATGTAGAGATGATTACATAATAACCTATCATAATAATGCTCATAAGGAGGCTCATAAAATAATTGCTTTATGACACCAAATAACATGTGCTGCAGATAGGGCACATAATCACTACTTGCCTAACCCTAACCCTAACCCTGCCCATGTCCCCCAACTACCCCAGTCAGGCTTGGAATTCACATCAGGCAACTTGGCAAATGCCAGATTGGCCAGCCCACCTTGTAGACTGCAAGGCTGCCACCAGGAATGTTGGAAAAAAACTGTAGGGAAAAAAAGGAAAACCTGCTGGCTGTGGTGCACTTGATGTTGGAACAACTCATCTGATAGGGGGTTACATGGTCCCAAAATTGTCAGTAGTCTACCTATATTGCAAAGCAGGTTCAGTGGTATCAGCACACATACACACACACACACACACACACACACTAAAGAGAAAAAAATGTGTACATTTCCATTCTTCCCTCTTTAAACACAAGCTAGATCAATGCTGTTCAATATTGTTGTCGATATCAATGATGACATCATCTCTCTTTCTCTCTGCACTGTGACTCTGTAAGCCATTCATAATGAATGGTAAACAACTGTAATTTTTCTGCCAGTGAAATGATCATTTGAGGTAATTCTCAATGCAAAACAGTTTATTCATCAGACAAAATTGCATTTTCGTTTCAGTTGCTTCAATCTTTTTTAAAATTAGTTTTATAGTGAAGCAGAATTGGGGATAAAATGACTGGTGATGTGCTGATTCTATTTTCTAACTGTGATTTAATGCTGTATTGAATTTTAAAACAACTCCTCACCTTTTTCTTCTAGATGATTATTATTACAGTACTTTCACTGTTGTAGTGACTAAAGAGCCTCAGAGGGAATCTGTTAGTGTGTGTTTCATTGCTATGCTACATTATGTCTATCGATGCTACTTTACTGCTTAGACAACACAGGTTTATTTCCCATCACATTGATAAATCAGATTTAAAATGGACTGAATTTAGTTGTGTTTCTCTTCAGTGTATTTGTGTGTCATATCTAGCATCTAGTTACTGATTACCCAGGGATGTTGCGTCCTCTGACCCCCCTGTGCCCGCACCACAACACAAAGGTCAGAGGTCAAACACCCTTTGGCCTCCCCCATCCCCTCCCTCGCTTTGTTTCCCTTCCTCCTTATCCTTCTTTTCATTTCATCCTTTTTTCTCATTCTACCAAAAAGAAACGATAGAGATTTTCACAGGTGGGACGTTGACATATTATCTAGTAAAAGAAGCAGAGGGATGCAATGAAGTCAAAGAGGATGATGTTGGTAATGCTTGTGTGAGTGTTTGTGTGTGTGTGTGTGTGTGTGTGTTAGGTGTCACGAGGGCTGTCTGGGGTTAGGCCAGTAAATGAACAGCTGAGAGCGGTGATTTAGTCTGTATAAAAGCAGCCCAACTGTCATAACAAAGACACTCTGACAGCAGGCCAACCGGAGACAAAGAGGAGTCACCGGCCCCCAGGAGGCCTCAAAGACCCCTTTGGACACACATACATACATACACCACACACACGCACACACACACTTACACAGACAATGGGGAGTCAACAGCGGGCTCCCAGAGGCCTTGTGAGGGTCCAGGGGCCAGACTGAGCTCGGTTGAAAGGACCCAAGAGGCGTCCATTACAAAGCCAGGCAGGCGTCATAGGACCACAGCAGTCACCCATGGGCCCCGTCACTGGCACCCTTACTCAGCTTCAGAGGGTGATGCTTCATCAGCAAATATCCTAACCAAAGACAAATATTCCCAATTAATGGAGAGTGTAGTGATTGTAATTATCACGCTGAATATGGGATTGTTTTTGACTTCAGCCAGTTACTCAGCAAGGTTGTGATGGCTGATTAAAAAAGTTTGTCACCAAGTTAGCATTTCACTCCTATAATGCTGCTGGACTCATGATGGACAGTTTCAAACAAAAAAGGACAAAAATCTACGCAGCAGACCCAGAGATGTAATCTTTTTTATTCTGCACCTCTTCTTCCTTAGCAAAACCTTATGCCTGCATCACTCACAATGCAGCTTGACTGCTGACAGTTCAGTCAGAGATTCAGGTGCGTTATGCTAGTAGGAGCTAATGAAGCCTGGAGATGAGCAGTGGACTACAGAGGTCTGGTAAGCTCACTTCTTTGCAACTCCATACCCCCTGATTATTTTTATTTCCAAACTTGTAGTCTTCAGCCTAGCTCACGTTGACTCAAGTGACATCACTTAAGGCAGTTTTCTGTGGTTTAGCGTCTTTCACCTCATTATTTTGGTTTTGCAGCCCACAACATCACTATTTTCATTCAACCTCACTACAGTCGTCGATCTCCAAGCAACAGCAGGCAGCTGTTTTCAGTGAAAAAGCTCTGATAACTAATCAATGGTGCTGCTCGCGATTGGTAGGATGGGTGTATGGGCGGAAACTCGATACCGCAAAGGTCACAACAATGCAGATCCAAATAAGCAACTACAAAAGCACTCAAAGAGTGCAGACCTCCGCCAAGTAGGTGATATTCCCTCCCCCTCAGCCCCACCCCTACCCCCACCCCCAAACGTTAGCTAATTGCTCACGTTGGCTAACGTTAGGTAATCGCTAACGTTTAGCTATCTTTCGCAAAACCGCTAACGTTTATCAATCGCTAACGTTATGCTACCTTTTGTAACGGCAAGAATAAACACACCTGTAGTAAAGAAATAGGCAACGTTGCCGTTTATGGCTGTTTAAAAATGTGCTGGCTCTAGTACCAGCTGAATATGTCTTCAATGTAATCATTAACGTTAGCTAATCGCTAAAGCTGGCTAATGTTAGCTAATCGCTAATGTTGGCTAACGTTAGGTAATCGCTAATGTTTAGCTAACTTTCACTAACCGCTAACGTTTGTTAATCACTAACATTATGTGCATGACCAAAACATCAATTTGGGAGGCAGTTTTAATCAACAGCAGCGTCTTGTACATACCGTGTCAGTCAGGGAAACCCCCATTCAGTCAGACGATAGACTTCATACATTCCTGCCGAGCCCAAGTAGGCCTACTCGCCACTGCCAACCGGTGGCACACGTCTGGTCATGGAATGAGTCTATTCTAAAACTCGGTGAATGCACAGTGCTATTTAGCGCTATTTTATTATTTTATCCACTTTGCTTCAACTGATCACCACCACCACCAAATTTTATCATCTGTTCCTTGTCCCATTATCCACCTTTCCTGAAAATTTCATCAAAATCCGTTCATAACTTTTTGAGAGACCAACGCCAGCGAAAACAACCTCCTTGGCGGACGTAATGAGTGCAAGATGGCGGCAGCCATAGCTGGGATATTTTGTCTTCATTTTTGCACAGTAGGAGGATGTTGTGATCCATATCCATACTGTCACTGATAAAGACTGACAACAGCTAAAAAGAGAGTGAATAGTGAACATTTATCAGGCTGACAGATAGAAATCTTCGAATGACTGCTTAGGTTGCTCTTGCTGGATATGTGATTAGGCAACTGTTTGCTAACATATTCACCTTTACAAATCAGGTGTCATTAAATGGATGTTGGCTGGTCCATTAACACACAGTGACCCATGAAATATTACTTAAAGTCTAAGCTGGACTTTAACCACGGAGCAGTCCAATTAGAAATTGCTCATAATTTTGGGAGGCAATAACAAAGAACCTACTTTGCCATTTAGGTATCAGAACTTGTCGCATAAGTCAGTTTCCTCTTCCTTCCTGTTAGGCAACCAAACTGTATCTGATCTTCTGTCATTTAATCAAAACAAAGTAGCAGAAATAACTCCAGCCAGGGCCAGATTTTATTCTCATACCATCAGTCAATACTTTGAAATTCTTTAAGAATTAGAGAAAGTTGAGGATTGTCGTTATTCTATTGGGGTAATTCATATTCAGTCTCATATTTAGAAGACATGGTGAAAAACTAAAGACTTAAGAATTTGTTATGGATCCTGAAAAGCATTAAATCCTCAGAAGTTTTTCTCCTCACTCTCTCATCTGTTGTTCTGTCTGTCAGCCGGTGTCCTGCAGGCCTGTCCAGCAGCAGTAAAAGGATGAGTGTGGCCCCTCCATCCTATTAGGCTCAGATTAATCAGCCTTTTCTTCAGAGTCAAGGAGCGTGATGAGGAGAGGCATTGAGCCCTCTGTAACCCCCTCCACCCCTCCCCCCTCTCCTCCACCCTGCTACCCATCCACCTGCTGTGGCTTTGTCTGTGGCTTTGGAAGAGCTTTGGCTTTCAGCAAAAAGCCAGCACTGACCACACACTTCAACCAATGTGCACACACTGAAGCTGGCATAAAGGCTGGAAAATTCGGCTGCCACAGAGTGCTCCTCTTGTCCGGGTGGAAATGCCACCGGAACCAGCTTTTGACCATGAAGGGACACTAAAACTCCCCTCTGAAAGTCATACTGGTAAAATTTTCTAAGTTATGATTGCAGACAGGGCGAGGCAAGTTTCCCTGCAGGTTTTATAGACTTTAGAGAAAAATTCTCCCACACCACAGTGGAATGATGTCTCTGCTCAGACATGTGATACAAAAATAATCAAAACACAGTCCAGCGTAGTCGGGTGGAATCTGATGAAATCATAATTAGACCTTGAAAATGACTTTGTCTCTGTGAGATTAACAAGCATGAAGCAGGTCTGGAGACAATCTTGTCAGAAAGTGTGATATAACTGAGAACTTTAGCCTTTTTACTGGCTCTGAGTATGAAACAGTACTCTCCCACACGCCCTTTTAGCTCTCCAACAATACCTACACTACTACGCTAACAGTGTCACAAAATGAAGGCTCCAATCTTATCCATTTCACTTTGAAATTATACCAAAAAGGCATTTTGAAGAATCTACAGCCAGACAAGCCATCCATGAGTTGTGACAATATTTCATTAAATGGCAAAAGGGTCAACCTCATGAACCTAAGAGGAAATGTTAGAGGATCACCAGAGTGAGTGTGATCCACCTTCTGTGGACTATGAATATTTGTACAAATTTCTGTAATAATTCATCTTGATGCTGAGGAAAACCTCTGAATAGGTGAAAGCCTTGATTTGCTGTTGACACAAGAGGAAAAGTCAGGGGAACACAAATAGATATCTGCATAGATGTTATTATTGAAAACATTCTGTTTCCTGTTTGTAGACTGTTTGTAGTCTGAGCAGTATTGACCAATCACGTCTGAACAGTAGGTAAAGAGTCTGTTTGTTGAGAGGGAGAATGCATTGGCTGAAATGCAGTCTCAGAACTCATCGACTATGTTGGATGACAATTTAGCTTCATATGAACTTTTTTAAAATGTATCTGCATTCATATAAAGATATCTGTGTATAGAGATTAGTCTTAATGACTGGAGCATGAAAGAAGAATTCTTGGCAATACTGTCCCTCTTCCCCAGGGGCTTCTCTTAGTCAGAACGATAGCCAGTGGGTTCTTCGATTAGGGGATCACCAACGTCAACAGGATAAACTGTCTGAGCATCATGTCTGTGCCTAATTTCACCACAATCCATCCAGTAGTTGCTTAGTTATTTCACTAAAAAACAGAAAAGTCAACCTCATGGTGGCGCTACAGGAAAAGTCAGCTCACCAAATTCTGTGTGGTTCTTTCTCTGAGGACCATGAATGTCTGCACAAAATCTCATGGCAATCCATTATACAATTGGGTACAGTCTGAACCAAAGTGGTGGAACAACCAACCAACCAAGTTATTGACGTTACCATCCCATGGCGCCATGGCCCCCCGATACAACTGCTGAACCCTCCAATTGGGCCAACCTAAGACATCAAGTGATGTCAACAATGTTGGCATAGCTTGTTGGGACACTGGCCAAATAATGCTCACAAGTTCGGCTAAATTATAGTGAGGGAACTGGCATGGTCATTTTCAAAAATGAAAATGGGTTCTATGGGTGAATGTAGCAGCTTTTTACAAGAGGTGATGTCCTTTCTTTTGGAGTACTTTCCAGACAATTTAGTTTCTCATGTACTAAAATGAGCAAATAAGGGACTACATCTTTGTCGCAACTTTCTGAAACATTTAGACAATCTTGCCCACTTATTGCAGCAATTTGGCAGTTGTGCTAAGGTGTGCAGATGTTTGTCACACAATACTTCCATCACTTTTTGCATGTGTGACCAAATGTAACTGTAAATGTAAGATGCTGTCTGAATATGTGCACTGTTAATCTCCTTTTGTACAATTAATAATGTTATTGCCTGGCCTCCCAAACCCCTTTCACACATGCACTGCAAACCTGAAATTACATTGACATTACCCAGAGGAGCTGTATGTGAGCAAATGTTCAGATCAGTCAGACAGGACATTGAACGGACTTTACCCCACCAGCCCCCTAGTACAAAGCTCCATCATACTCAAATGTGAATAGAGCAGGTTATTAACTGGAGACTTCACAGCAAGCAAGTGGGTGTGTTGATGATGTTTCTATCTTGCAGCTTGCACGAAACTGAGGGAAAACAAACATCCAAGGGTGAAGAGGAAGGCTCATTTGCATGTAGACACCAACAAAAATGTACAGACAACAAGATATTTGATCTTCTGCGGGTAAGGGCTGTTGCCGAAATCATCAGATAAATTCAAGGAACTGCAACAGACTTGGTTGTTTATGACCAAATTCCAAATTGGGTACATGACTGCAGTGTAATCTCCGTCAGGTCTTGCCTCCTGCACACTCCAACCAGGAGCCGCTGCTTGCCTAAACCAAACAGCATTTCCAGTAGGTGAGAACACGTCTGACACAGACAATCTACTTTTGTGCGTTACATGTGTGAAAGAGAATCTCCAGACAATGTTTGGACCTAATTCTCCTGACATTGTCTGGAGTTGCTATGAGAAAATGGCTTTAGAGTACCCTTTCACTTCTATCCTGCTTAGGTCACACACACCGGTTATTTAACAATGAAAGAAAAAGAAGGAGACAGAAGGTCGAGGTGGAGGCGGGTGGACCCTTGAGGCGTTGACTACATAGGTGCTGGCTTCAGCGTTGGTTGGCCCACTCTTTCCCCACATTTACTGGCTGTGACTTCCTCTGTTTCTAGTGACAGAAGCCACAACTATGTGTGTGTTTATTCCTCAGCGTCACTCAGCAGAGAACAGTTTCCTTACTAGTGAATTTGTATGTGCTGGAGGCCTGTGTGTCAGGGCTCAGAGTTCCAGTGTCTCATGTGCCTTTATGAGAGCCCTATACCATCGTTGAGGTGATAAGGAGCATATTGCATATTAAGTGTGGATATCAACATGTTGAGAAGTCCAGGTTCTCTGGATGTGTTAATCTACCTTATCAGAGTCATTTCTGCAGTGGATAGGAAATCAGACAGTTGCCTTTAGCTGGGAAGCTTTGTTTAAGTATTCCAGGCATTACCACAGTGCTAGAAAACAACAACAGCTAACAGCTCCAGCCTGTCGGGCCTCGCTCTCACCGCAGGCTTCCCTTCCCCGTCCAGCCCAGTGTCATTTTGGCGCACACATAAACACTCACAGAAGAATTTTTTTTGGTTTATTCCTCTGTTTTTGAGGATGCTAAACCACGCCACCTCTTGCTCTAACCACGGCTCATCTGTCAGGGATCTACCATGAATGTGCTCCTCTTTTGCTGCCCAGGCCACAACATGCACATTAGTACATGGTTGTACTAACCATTGAGATCTTCTCCGAGATGCATATAATAAAAATCAAGGAACAACTGCATAAAAATAACTTAAATTTGGGTGCAGTTAAGATATTCTACAACGCAAAAACAAATATCCAACAATCAACAAATATTGATCCATATCTCATAATTATCAAACTTTGATCCTCTGCCTGTCCCTCCCTGTGTCTAAGGTTTATTTCAAAAGGTCTAGGCTGTTTAATTCTTCTATACCATCACACTATTTACAGGTTTTAACACAAAGTGTTAACCACTGTATGTGAATGCAATGTATGGGCCAGATCTGCATAATTCGAGATTTAAAATGAACTGTAATAAACTGGAGCTTCTGTGCTTTGAGTAGCTGCTATGAAACAACATTACCCTCAACTATTTCATAACACCTTGTCATACTTCTGAGGTCATTTTGGTGACACAAAAGTAGTATAATGAGTAATGCATAACTTTACACAGTGTAATACTGGAAAGTAACGTGTTACATAGTAATATGTAATATGTAATCTTGTTGTTACTACAACATTTTTACTTTGAACAGTGGTTCTTTGACAACAACCTGAGAGACCAGACAGGCTGCTGAATCTATGCAAAGAATTAATACAAGTAACCATCACCGGAGATTCGGGAAAAGATGAGGAGAAAAAAGGGAAGAGAGAAGGAGGAGATGAAAGAGGAAGAGCAGGCACTGCCCAATCTGCCCAGGATGGGATTAGCATTTTGTCCCTGTGCTGTTCGACACAAGCAAAAACCAACCTGATCAAATTCAAACAAAGTCATTAACACAGACATATACTGAATATGTTCCTTGGTAATTACAGTGGAATCTTTAAGCTCAATTTAACAACAAAACACCTCACATAACTGAAAAATAATATAGTTTTATTGTGTAAATATATTATTGTACAACACATCATGCTTACTTTTATGTACTGTGTGAGACACATTTCTGTAATTTAAATGCAAAATGATGCAAGCACGAAGATGAAATAAAAAAGGTTTATATCATTTTACTAAATATTTTTTTAATACACTTTGGTAGGAGAGACAAGTGAAATACAGAGTGTGAGAGAACAGTAGTGTGAATTTCAGTACACATTAAATGTTTTCATATATTACGTGATCATTTGAGCCTCTTCTCTATTTCCAGATTGTAGTGCGTAATATTCCTAATATTCTTCTGTATTAGGCTACAGCTTGAAAGATCATTTATGCTACTGCCTGCTGACATAGTTTTAAAGCTATCATTATAAAATTTTTGCTCTCCAAACATCTTAAAATGCACATGTTTAGATCAGGGAAATCATTTCCCCCCCAGAAGGCCCCCCTAAAACCCCTGGCCAGCTCAGTTTCCTTGGACATTAGTATTTCTAAAACCCTGCGTACAGGCAGGCGTGCACCAACCCAAAAAATGCACTTTGTTTAGTTAAAAAAAAGCACATAAGACTGAAATATGAACTAGTCACCAAAAATCATTTTTTGTCTTAGGAACTCTGTGTTATCCTGCCTTTGCTTTAATTGCTCAGTTACTAGTGTCAAAATAATAAAAACAAAACTTAATAGGAGTAAATTAAAATATAAATGCAATGTTTTTTGTTTTTTCCCCAACACCCAGAGGAGAGTGAGTAGATTTTTCAGCCCTGTATTGTCTGCAGAGTGGATCAGGCTCCTGTCGTCACAGGATTAGGCCAACGGTCCTGGGAGGCAAAACACAGGGCAAAAAAAACTTTCTCTATAATATGATAGTTAGAAAACACGGAACGAATAATAGCAATAAATTTTAAGAATTTAAAGGAGGTGTGGAGCACATAAGCTGAACATATTCAGTCAAAAAGATCTATTATTTTCATATTTGTACAATACATGGTGAATATTTATGCAATGCCTCTAATCACCCCCCCCCACCCCCCATCAGCTGTGCCCCTACATCCCCAACTTACCGCTGGTCTCTGTGGTTTTCCTCTGCACACCTCTATGTGTGTCTGTGTTGGACTATCAGATGGCAGACAGGGATTTAGGGTTGGGATCTTTGCTGTGTGAGGTCAAAGCTCTGGTATTTCCAGTCGGAATCACAGTTCCACGGAAAAACCGCAGCGTCACCCCCACGATCCCCAATTACCAGCACACACACATAGACACAAACACAAAGACACACTCACATACGTTCAAACAAAGCACTGCTACTAAGGGACAGCAGGGTTAATGCTCAGTTAGAGATGGTATGTACACTCTATTGACCTGTAGTGGATAAAGTCTGAGGTATATCTCTCAGTACAGAGAGAGGATTCGGTGCTTGGTTTTCAGCGGGGAGGGGCAGCTGTAGCTGGGTAGAGGGGACATCAGTTGTTTGAAAATGCCTTTGATGATTCTTCATCGTCAAGACTGAGATTGTAGTGAGTGACAGCGGTGATTGACACAACACTGAGGACTCCTGTTGGCTGTGATTGGTTGTTTTTGTTCAGGCGCAGCATATTCTTGAAAATGATGCAGGAACACAGGGAGGGGCCGGAGGGACACGACTTTTTTCCACAGGTGATCTATCTCGTTTACTACAGTCAGAATTTAGTGACACTTTCAGGAAAGAATACAAAACTTTTTCCTTCTATTTTTTTTTAAAGTTGCCCACTGTAGCTTTAAAGGGGACATCCGCCAGTTTTAGACACCACAGTCTGATTACAGGTTTTGGGGAGCACACATGCAAGCACAAACATATATGCTGAAGGGTGCTGCTCAAGGGGCATGATCATTTTTGTCCATGTGCTGTTGGTGGTTTCATCAGCTGTTGGTCCAGAGAATGTGCACTTCATCACCTCAGACACAATTTATAATATTTTATTTTGAATGGTGTCAGACATCCACTTGTCTTTGCTGAAGCCATTCTTGTCTCCTGGGCAAATCATGTCTGCTTGTCATTAGCTCCATCAGCAGCTGATGTTCCAATAAAATTCCATCTTGATTTTCTTGTTTTTCTTAGTCTGTTCAGCATGTTTGTCTGTGCTATGATTTAGCTTCTGTTACCCTAAATGACCAACTCCCCAAATCTCTCACCAAGTCCTGAAGAATAATTAAATTAGTACATTTTAAACATGTTTCTTTCATATACTTTCTGACATGCAGCTTATCATATGCTGTTCAAAAGTTCAGATAGCCTATTAGCTATGGTAAAATAGCCAACTATTTACAGACTCTACATTCAGTGAATGTAGAGTCTGTAGGCAAACCCCGGAGATCTTGCCTCCGGAAGAAGAGCGGAAGAGCCCTGGTTTCCAGTTGTAAGCTGTTTGTAGTCCGCATGATATTGACCAGTCACGTTTGAGCCGGCTGCAGTTGTTGCCAGGTTAAACGGTCCGTGTGGTGAACTAACGAGGCGGAACATAATTGGTGTCACTGCAAACTCTGAATCTATCGCAATGGTTCAGCATATTTACATATATGTAAACGGAAGCCGGAAACGGAAATTTGCTTCCTCCGCCCAAATCAAACTGGAATGCCAAGAAATCAGGGGTCTGCCCCCAGAGGCTGTATCGCCGTCTGCCGGAAGTCAGACGCCGAATACAGCCAATGGGTTCCGAGAATGTGGTAACATAGCCAACTATTTACAGACTGTGTTGTTCCCCCCCTTGTCAATAGGGGGTGCTGCAGCACTCTCAGCACTCACTTTCCCACGCCCATAGGAGTGCACCTTCATAAAACCGTTTAGTGTCTCCACAGGGAGCTGTGTGAAGAGTGATAAATGTCCTTAAATTATGTCACTTGAGTCAGTGTTGGTTGGGGCTGAAGACTACAAATTTAAAAAAAAATTCGGGATTAGCAAGACAGGTTGATAAATGTAAGTAACTGCTCTGCTTAAGGGGTGTGTTTGGTTTGCTAGTAAATTTCATGATGAACTGTAATTGATAGGTCAGCATGCCCCAAGCAGAATCCATCACTTTCATTTGGGTATGAGCTTAAACACACACACACAGCGGTCTGAGGATGACTGAGTGACAGGTGGTGACACAGCAGCTTCCTCCAGCCTGTTGAGCTACAATTCTCAGTGGAGCAGGACACACACACACACACACACACACACACACACACACAAACATAAACACAGGGACTTTAAACCACAAACCCCTTTCCTCTTTCCATTAACCCATCTCCACACTGGTTGAAAAATAAAGGCTCTAGGAAAAAGAGATAACAAATACGGTAACTTTTTAAGTACATGCTTTAAAAGTGCTCACACAAAGCTACATGGACACACGTACTTTCACAAACATACATGCATAACACACACAAGAACGTGCTCAGCCATAAAACCACTGGGCTCCAGAGACAAAAGCCTTGTCATGCTCCGGTGGGGTCCTGTCACTAATCCACACAGCTTTAGGGGTTGCAGACAGCACACACACACACACACACACACACACACACACACACACAGTGCAGATCAGTGTGAAAGAGAAATTTGACACACACACTGCCTGGATTTGCGGATACATACTTACACACACTGGCTCTCTCACACACACGGACACAGACAGTGGTGTTGTGTAGCCGGCTGGCTGGGTGTTAAGGCCAAGCAGAGCTACTGGCGACAGGTTGGAGAGAGGAGATGGCTCACTAAGCCTAATCACACAGGGGAATGCTGTCTGGGGCACCTGACCATCAGACCTCTCACTGTGTGTGAGTGTGTTTGTGTATATGCTTGCTTACTTACAGTATTGCATGTGTGTTTGAGTGTCTGTGTGTGTGTGAACTCCGGACGAGGGCAGTCATAATTGGGGCTTATCGCCCTGAACGGGGCAGAAGGAGAGGTGCCAGAGCAGGATTGGGGGCGTCTGACCGGAGCTGGAGTTTAATGGGGGGTGGGGGATGTAATGAGTCATCCAGATTCTTACAGGCAAAGCCTCACACAGCCGGAGAACATATTCCATACACCGAGCACAGTCCATCCCATAAAACTCAGCATCAATTACTTTAATCCACAGATCAAAGATAGCACAAAATGTTTGATGTTCATCTGTTCTGTTCATCTGTTGATATTCTGTGGAACCTGCTCGTGGTGGAGACACGCTCCTGCTGACATCCCCGCTTTGCTCTCAGTCTGTCGATTCAGAATGACGGTACATTTTATCAACAAACGAGATGTTTATCCACGCCCGAGAATTCTTTCTCTGACCTTTACACGTCCACATATCAATAAAAGTCTTTCCTTTGTCCTGTTGTGATGTCCCTCTACTGTCATTTTTTAACACCTCTGTGTATAAGCAACAACAATTTGATTAATTGTTTAGTTGCATGTAAAAGTTTTAATCCATTTTCAAGCAAAAATGCAAAACGGCAAGTTATTTTCTGTGCAACCACGACAGTGACTTTAACTTTTTGCATTGTAAATAACATTAGTATTAAAAAATCCTGAACTGAAAAAGGAAACATTGACACTAAAATAAGTATTGGCATTGAAAAATGTTCAGCTGAAAAATAATACACGGGCATTAAAAATATTTCATTTTGATATTTTTTTTTGTCAGTGACACTTTGGCCCCTTTTCCACCGAAATCAGCATGTGTCTACAGGCTTTTTTAAATGGGAAAACCTGTTAAAAATAGGAGATGGACTCCTTTCTCATTGCCAGTAGATCAGTGCTGTGTACACAGCTCTGCAGCAGATGAGTATTCCTCTCTGTGTAGGTGTTTTTTTTGGGGGTGGGTCACGTATAACATCACGGACAGGCCAGGTCAGTACACAGTAGAAAGCAGCATGGAGGCCAGTGAAAATGTTATTGTGGTTACCTTTTTTATACATCTCTTCTTCAATCTCTCTTTCAAACTCGATGCTGACTATCCATGTTTGAGTGCTGCTTGGGAGGAGACAGATGGTATTTTGTGATGGCGTGTTATTGCATCTCGCCAGTAGAGTGGCTAAAATTAGCGCATTCACCTGAGTGTTCTGTTCCCATCAGTGCTGATTGGAGCTGGAGGCAATAAAACACATTCTCACTCTGACCTCATCACATATCAACGTTTGGTCATGGACTTTCCACGTCCAGATACAACGTGCAAGGTACCCTGGGTGCATTGGTTGTTGATGTTCTGGGAAGCCATCAACTCCTTTGTATACAGTCTCTTTCAAAATAAACACACTACATCAGTACTACAACGTGAATTGACTTTTTTTTTCTTCAGCAACAAACGCACATGGTTACGATTTGCCAACACACACACGTGGTTGGGTTTAGGAGGCAAGAACAGGGTTTGGCTTTATCAATCTTGCAGGAAGCGGACACTGCCTTCCTCGGTGATAGCTGGTGGTTGTTGTGCCATGGGGCGCCATTAAATAATAATGGCGACTGTCCTCATGTCATGTTGATGTGAAAGGATGACCAATGAGTGCTGCAGTCATTTGACCCAGGCATGAATGCTGATTAAAACCTTTCCCATTGTATTAAAAAGACAGATGTTAGCGGATGTTAGTGGTTTTGTTGTGCAGTGGGAAAGGGGCTTCATTCACAGTTACAGCTTTTTTTCCACACTCTCTTTTTTAAGTTTCAGTGTTCTGTCACAGTTTTGGCGTAGAATGGAGGAGTTTGAGGAGAAGGGGCAACAAGAGAGTGATCTAGATATAATTTGCAATCTGTGAAAACAAACTTTACATTTTGTAATGGTGGGCATAAAATGTCTCAAAATGATGTGCTGGAAACATGAAAAGAAAGCCATGCATCCACCAAAGTCATGGTGGATGCATGAATTGAGTATAAAGAGTGAGAAAGGCTGCATAGGGAGGTTGTGAGGGGAGGTGGATGGGTCAAAAAAACATGGACTTTCACCCAGAAGACCGCTGTTTGTGTTCCATGTGAAACCACAAGCCAAGGTAGTTAAGTGATTTTAAGAATTTTACATGACTACATAAAGTACACAAGCTTCAGTCACTTACATTCCATACATAGATATTTTAACCAAAACCACAACCTTTTCCTGAAATTTAAACAAGTTTTTTTTTCTCTAAAACTAACCAAGTTTTTTTCTTTCCCCAAGCCTAACCAGTCTGCCACCTTAACTGACTTTGCATTGGCCTCCACCGTCCTTCACCTTTTCGGACTAATTGTCTGCTGTTTGTGAGTGAGCCCTTTCACATTTTTCTTGACTTACTTTAATAGACCTTATATTCTTGAATCATGAAAGACTTAAAGATTGCTTTAATTCAAAACTATTTCTTAAAAAGTTTGAATATTAGCTGCTGGTGACCATGTTGCAGTGAAAACAGTGAAATGTGCTTGCAAGATATTTTTTTTACTGTAGGTATATTCTTTGTTATTGTCTTTGTGTCCAGAGAAAGTTAGTTCTCTTTGATTGAACTAAAGTGAAAAAGAATATTTGAAGTGGATTGTTATTGGAGGTCCCACAGGGATAGAGGGTGAGAGGTTTTGGAAGAGCAGTTGCAACTCACACTCCATCCGTTTAGTGAATTCCTTTGAACGTGGGCTGGTGTTGTTGTGAGCAGAGGTGGAGGCTGAAGGCAAAGAAGAAGTAGATAGAGTTTTGTCTGGTGTCCAGCATCTGGAGAGTCTCACTCAAATCACAAGAGACTTTTATTGATTTTCTTTTTTAAACATTTTGCCTTTCAACAGCTCCTCTCCTTCTCTGCCACGTTACGAGAGGACTGTCACGCACTGAACTTGAGAGGAATTTAGAGATTAAGCCCAAAGGACATTTTGGTGACGAGGATAGGAGTCATTTGGTTGGAATTTTTTTTCTGTAGGAAAGTGAGTTATTGAGGTGAGCCGGAGGGAGGTGCACTCTAAGTTCATCATGAAGGACTAACTGAGGGAACTGAGAGCACTCTGCAGGTACAGGTGTTTTCTGATGTGACTGTGGGTGAATTCAGGTAAAACAAAAAAAAAAAAAAAGTTCTTCTCATTCTTTCAGCAAATGAAGGACTGTGAAATACTCTACAGTCTTTGGCATGTGGATGACAGAATATGGCTTCGCATAACAGTACACAGGGAATACTACTTCTCGGCTACCATCATTTCCCCACAGCAGGCCCATCATCCCCCCGTATATTATAGTCTCATTTCCCTCTACCCCCCTTGCCCTTTATAACTTTTTCATCTTCTTTTACAGTATTTAATCTCCCATAATGTTTCGCTACACCATCAGTCCTGTTTCCGATGTTTTCTTTTCCTTTGCTTTATGTGAAGAGAGCATTCTCTCTTAAGCCCTGCAGAACCCACAGAATGTTGCAATGCTGAAATCGTTGCAACACAAATTCAGCCAGTCCTGTGAATTCTGTGTGACCTTGCAATTTTGTCCAATCCCTGTAACTTTACCTTAAATTTGACTCTTTAGAACAGGTGAAATCTCATTTCATTGTACACAGCGTATTGATTCACTGAGCCCCTCCCTACCACTCTCTCTGTTTATCATAAGACTACTGCTGTGGGACAGTGAGCTCTGTGCCTGGAACTCACACACACAGTGACACGGCTAACTCTTAGCATCACACATCTGACTTTACCCAATGGTTAAAAGACAGCGCTGAGCTGTTTCACGTTGGTGCAAGATTGTTGAGTGGCTCAATGTCAGATTGTAGCCCCTGCTGCGTTAACTTATGCTATCTGGGCAGAGAAAGCAGGACTAGAGCGACTCAAATAGAGGGTCCTTTGGTGCTGCTTCAAATGGCAGCAACAGCTGATTGTCAGTAGTCAAACTAAAATTCACAACAGTTACAATGGCACATTGATGGCATTAGTGAGTACTTGATTTTCTATTTAAATAATATAATTTCTGACTTTTGGGGTATAGACAAATCCAGTTTGTAGGCCAAAATAGACAAGCCACCTTTACTGGCACCTCACCTGCATATAACCCTTGTAATGTATGTAAAGTATATCACTTTTTAATGGACCATTAAAAGAAGTGTCACCCCACACAGCCCTTGCTATCTTGGCATTATGTTTCTTGGCCACAGTTCCACTTTCAACACCCCCGCTTTCACTATCACTTCCAGTCTGCCACTGCAGGAACGGTGGCACATACAACAACCACTGGATGTGTTTATTGGTTTTGCCTTTGAGGCAAATGTGTGATACTGGGCTCAAATAATCAAAACTGACTTAAAAAATGTGACTTTTGTGTTGGCTTGTGTACAATTAGGTACTCTTCACTGAAAGGGACAGAGACAAATAATTAGAATTACTCCAAGGCTTACGAATGCACCCAATCATATGGTCTGAGTGATATTTTGAAGATGTATGTGGTGTTTCAAATGAAAGATATGAGAGCTTTAAATTGCTGCTGTCAGTTTCCATCTGCACTAAGAGAATTACATTGTGTGTGAAATGTTAAGTTACTTTTTTTTTCCAAATACAAGATGTGCTAACTGCACATCTATTTATGCAGACACCAGATCTGTCCTCAAGGACCAACAGCATGACAAAGAGTGTTTACAGATGCATGCATGCAATCTGTGCATACTGTCTACTGACACTGCGTAGATGACGAAACTGTACGTCATGCAGACCAGCCCAATCACCAGAATAAATGTTGGCCTTGTGTGTTTCTGCAAACCACAGATGCCTTACATTTGTATGTGATTATGTGGCATTAAAACTTTATGTTTCAACAATGCTGTGGTTAATGTGTGGTTTGGTTTAGGCACAAAAAACACTTGGTTATGGTCAGGAAAAGATCAGGTTTGAGGCTTTAAGTACCTGGTTTGGGTGGCTAAAAAAGCACTGGAAACAGCAATGTCTCGGTGTCTCGAACTGTGGTCTGCAGCTTGGTAGGCATCTTGCCTAGATGCCACGCCATCCACTGTCCCCTCCACCTCCTGATGATAAAGTCAGCTAATATAACATTTCACTTTAGTGATATGATATGTATGAAATGTACAAATGTAACATATCCATGGATTATCTCCAGGTGACAGGGTTGTTCAGACGCTTGTGGCTATGCAGGTGCGTGTCTGCTGTTCTTGTCCATTCTGAATAATCTGCAGTCCACTTTGTGGCCAACCTTCCTCAGCTGATAAGCATGTTTACCGTCAATATATCAGCTACGTTTCCCTCATCACTCAACTGTGCAGGAATTGAATAAACTTTTTTCGATGGCTGACAGCCTGTTTGTATCTTCCATCTTCTGTCAGTTAAAATAGAACAGAAAAATACAGTGGACAGACATGCCATATATAGAGGAAAGAAAGCAGCAGAAGTTTAAAAGTGCAACATTCTGAAACAAACCCACAGTCAGACATAAGACCTAGGGCTTGGGTGATCTGCATCACTCTTACAGAGCAATATATTTTTTTTAATATGTTAACGTAAAACAGAGCTGTGACTACTTACGCAAAGCGCTAATCCACCTTAACTTATCGAGTTACACTACAGGTCTTACCCTTAAAATCTTTCATCCAGACTTCACCTTTGCCTTTTGCCCTTGGCCCCACAATCTTACGGCATTATCAACACCCCAAACCCAGAGGAGCAGCCATTATCATTCTGCCCTGTGGTCCAACTCTGTCATTGCTTCACCGTACTTCCAATATGGTTATGATTAATCAGTCTACCAGTAATCGGAGTGCCCTCCTTCCCCTTCGTTCCCTCCCTCTTCTTCCATGGTCTCCAGATGACTGTCTGATGTCGGGGCATAAGACAATGGGATCCAGATGCGTGATCGATGGAGGACGAACGATGTTCATAAGCGGTGAAGCATTGCGGTTTAAAGTTACAGACATACAGTCCCATCCGCTGGCTTGGCCTGCCTTGTGGCTGTAACGGTGATTAATGGGACTTTACTGGCAGCGAGAGGGACTTGTTTCCGCTCTGACACAGATACAGAAAAATATGTTGCATACAGAACATGCACACTCATGCAGTTGTTAATTCATGAATTCACGAATGCATGTATATCGGCACTGGGTAAACCCCCAGTGGCCTTCACTGTCAAAATGATGGGTTCCTGAAGGTTGTTGGTTAGACAGAGATTGGATGTAAGGGGATATGTGAGGAAATGCAGCCAGGACATAAGAACGATGGCACGGAGGATGCAGGGTGGCTTTATAGTTCTGGTTAGAACACCACGAAGCATCTCGTAAGTCACATGATCAGCAGGCAGTGCGATATCGTCATATAAATCATCATCTGGAAGAGATCACGGAACACACGTTCATGCTTAAACAATGCACTCACAAGACAAATTCACCACAAATCAATAACTGATAACCGCGTCAGTGCTGTCAGTTCCCGACTTCTTCTCCATATACCATCGCCTCAGTCTCATCCCTCATGTCTTGTGTTTCTCCCTCATCCTGACTCATTTTTCTCTGTAAAAGTGCATCAGAGCAGAGCCCTGCTGTCTCTGGAGAGTTGGCCTGGCTGCCGTACGGTTCTGTATGGCATGGCTACAGGGTCATATGCTGAGCAGATGTGGTTCGTGTGGAATCTCTGGGTGGCTCCGCATGCTATCTGATGATATGCAGAGGATCAGATCTGATCGCAGCTGACTCCGGACCTTGGTTTCCATTTGCAATGAATCTGTCTGATTTGTTTTGTAACTGCTCTATTTCACATTTTCTACACACAAACAGAGCCCATGTGAGAAACATGTAATAAAGCAGCATGTTGTGGATTAGTCATCAGAGAGGCATATACATGTCGTCTGGCACTTTTATTGTAACATGCACAGGAGTCCAGACACTGCTGAATACAGTGCTGTAGGAAACATGCTACAAAAGTAATGCATTACAGTACTATATTACTTTTTAGCAGTAACAAAGTAAATTAATACAATACCATCAAGATTTCGGTTAATATTATTACATTTACAACTGTTTATTGTTTTCTTTTTTTATTCGTCCACACTGTGCCACTTCCATGAGTGCATGCTCCACAAGGTTGTTGTGTCTTGTCATGTCATATTAGGCTGCAATATAGAAGGGTGCCAGTGATCGGCACATCTGGGTGATGTTACACTGTGCGTTCGTATGTTCAGTGTGTTTTAATTTACATAATGTCTACAACGCATCCCATTCTGCTTTTGCATCTAAAGGCTGCTTGAAGGCAGTGTGGATAAAGAGTTCAGGTGATGTATGTATATTAGCATGTTGGATCTTAAAGGTCCAGTGTTTTAATTTTCACTGGTCATCGTAACTGAGTGATGAATGCCAGTTCATTTGTTGTGTTAACCTCAGCATTTGCATGTTCCATTTCATATGATAGGACCACACATATTGATCCCTCTATCTCACGATTGACTAGACTTTGATCCTTCGTCTGTCTGCCCCTGTTAGGCTATTTGTTTATTTTAAGCAGTCTAGGCTACTTAACTGTTGTATATAATCACATTATTATTTATATTAGAGGGTGATTTTAATACAAAGTGGTAACCATTGTATATGTGAATGCATGAATGGGCAAGAGCTAAGTTCCGCAGGAGAGCCTTCATAGGGCCTTACAATGACACCTACTGCTGGTTTTGTACGTTCATCAACTGCAATAAACTAGAACTTCTGTGCTTTGATTAGCTGCCATGAAATATCTCTTCCATTTTATAATACCTAGTCGTACTTCTGGTTTATTTTGGTGAAAGTAATGCAGAAGTACTGTAACAAGTAAGACATTACTTCACACAGAAAGTAATACTGTAAAGTAACTTTCAAATGAAGGCAACACGTAATATGTAATGTGCTACATTTTGAAAGTAACTTGCCAAACACTGGTTAAATAGATATTATGCAGGATTTTCCTAAAATACTCATTCTAAAGTAATCCTTCTTAATCGTCACTCATGACCCACTTAAAGTGTATGGCGGTGTTTTTATCTGTGGAGACCCTCTGCCTGTTTTTTTCTAATTTTTTTCTCATTTTGCTGCGGTCGGGTCATTTCTGGGCACAGCCCGAGGGTACGGTTGGTATTTTATAAAAAGGTAGCAACCAGCATGCAGCATGTATCCAAGAGAAAGCTTCAAAAATCTCGTACACAGATACAGCAAAGTCAAATGCCTAGTAGACAAATCTCTTTCCAAAAACAAGAGTAAATCTGGGCTTGCATTGGCTTTTGCTTTCGCTGGCGATAGTGTTTAAAACCAGCAGTTTCTACTTATTTAGCTCGGTCTCTCCTAACTAAGTCAACCACACTGCCAAAATAAACAGATCTCACACACACACACACACACACACACACACACACACACACACACACACATGCTGTCAGACACTGCACCACAGTTTACCAAAGGTATCATCCTGAGTGTCAGGGATTAAATATACAATAGCTTGAATCAACAAGGAGTGATTAAAATCTCAGTGTGAAGGAGGCAGCCTGGCTCAGAGATTTAACACTATAACCACAGACACTCCCCAAAATGAGCTCACCACCACCATCTCTCTGTCTCTATTAACAGGAGATAGATGGCCTTTCACACTCCATCCTTTGTATCCCATGGCTAATTTTGGGGATATAAAACCTTTAGATGAGCAATTCTTGACAAATCTGATATATCACTAAGAAGACCAAAAGTCCACTTCATGCTACAGGAGTGGGGCATCTATCTTAAGTTGCAACATAAGCAGCAGTGAAAGAGCCTAACTCGATGGTGGAGAAAAGAGTCAAAAAGTTAATACTATTAAGTTTTATTTTGCATAAATTGCTCATCATTTATCCACCTTGAATTTCTTTTACATCATCACATTATTAAAAAAATTAATAATGCTACATGCTATCATGTAAATCTTACACACATAAAATGTGCATCCAATAAAAGTTGAATCAAATCAAGTCGTTTTTATCTATATATCCCCTATTCACAACAGACGTTATCTCGTGATGCTTTTCATATAGAGCAACGTTCCCCCATGAGCAAGCAAAGAGATGGTGGCAACAAAAAACTCCGGAAAGAAACCTCGGGTGGAACCAGGCTTTGGGATGGCAGCCATCTGCCTCAACAGGTCGGGTTAAGAGAGAAAGGGAGAGAGAGAGACACAGCGACAACAACAATAACATCACCTATTATAATAGAGCAGGATGTTCTCATGCACTATTTGTACATACCTATGAAAAAATAGGCTAGTACAAAGTGTAAAAATTTGCGTACTAAAGTATGTTGGGATGGTGGATGGGTCAAACAAACACAGGACTTCTCCCCAGGACACCAGTATTCCAAGCAAAACCAACTTAGAGTTATACATAACTACATTTCTTTTCCTAAACCTAACCTACATAACCTTATGTTAAGTACATAATATAATGACTCCGTTCATGGGGTGCTTATTCACAAGATAGCATACAAACCGTTGTATGAAGATACGCTGAATAGCAATATGACATAATAACAACGGTAGCAGTGGGGGCCGAGAAGGACCATGGCAGCTGGTAATTCCAGTATGGTAATATCAAAATCTTTATTTTAGGGATTTTTTAAATGTTCAAAAATTGTGATAGCAAATTCCACAATCCAAGAATTAAAAGCAAAACAACTACTCAAGTTTCAGTTGGTAATGTTCAGTAAGTAAAATCTAGTTGCTTAAATTGGATTTGTTTAGAAATTCAAGGTTAAAAATTCAAACTTCAGACTATCATAGATGAGCAGCAAAGCCTAAATGGATTTGGTTAGACCTCTGTCCTATCGGACTCTGTTGTGTCAGTCATGTGATCCATGATGAGCTCATGATGAACAACTTAAATACTTTAAATATTTGGAAAAATATTAAAGAGCAGAGAACTGTATTGGTTCGTATAGATGGTTTTCAAAGCAACACATTTTAATGTGTCAATGCAGTGTCTCAATGTCAGTTGTTCAGTAGTGGTTAAATTTCACAAGGTCTTCAGTTGCTTATAAAATTTAAACGACTTCAGTCCTACTTCAAGATTCCCTGGTAGCCCCTATGTTGGAAGTTTGCTTTATGTTTTAGGCTTTCCTTCAATTATAAGATTAGAATTTAAGACAATGAACTTGAAATGTTTAAACCATATGGATCTATGGTTTCTAAAAAAAATGCTTAAAATCAAGTGTCTGAAATGGAAATTTAAAAAGGAGAAATTCTAACCATATATAATATGGATTTCAAAGTAATTATGTAAGTATTCTATAACAGATAGAATTGTTATTGTTGTTGTCTATAAAATTGTGAGAAATGAAATGAACTAAAAAGTTACCATTCATCACTCATTTAGAATTAGAGCAGTTCACCTTAAAAGCATTGCATATTTTTCATGTAGAAAATCAGTCGGTCCTCTGCATCACTCTTTTCCTTGCTGATGTGCACCATCACCGTCAAACTGAGCTAAAGGAATCAGAGGCAATCCTGTGACCCAGACAGCTTCACCGTTAAGCACAAAAATGTTGTGACATGGCTTCATTGTCAAACGAATATCAGACGCATCTCCAGGTAAGTGTATGTGTGTTGTATTTATACACATCAGCTTACTATGAGTGCTTATCAGTTAAAAAACTGTTGTAAAAGGTAGCAGAGAAAGATGACGGGCTATAAATCTTCAGGACTTATCTGGGTTTTCAAATGCCAGGTAACCTACTGATCCTGTACTCTCCAATCAACAACAAACTTCATAAAATTCTGTCTTTGAGTGTTGTATGTTTGTGTGTGTTAGGGAGGTGAGCTGGTGTCTGTGACTGTGTGTGGCTTGGCTGAGTGTGTGTTTTGGCTTGTGTGCGGCCTCAGGCGAGGGGGGGGGCAGTATGTGTTTTGGGGTCACTCTGAGGGTCTTGGATGGAATTACCACCCCTCTACAATATACACACACACACACACACACACACACACATGAACATACACATACAACAGTACACACACAGACTGGATTTTTACTGGTTCCAGGTCAATGTGATTACCACTCCATTGCTTCTGGTATGAGTTTAATCTATCACTCTGTTCTGACACTGCACTTCCATCACCAGCCCGATTTTGTGTGTGTGTGTGTGTGTGTGTGTGTGTGTGTGTGTGTGTGTGTGTGTGTGAGAATCTTGCCACCCAGGATGGAGACTAAAGAATCTGCCTCAGGCCAACTATGCATATGTGTGTGTGTGTGTGTGTGTGTGTGTGTGTGTGTGTGTGTGTGTGTGTGTGTGTCTTAAGAGTCCTGGTCACAGCACTCTATCTCTCTGTTAACCCCCCTCATCCTCGTCTATCCAGATGTGGAACCGCACTGGTGGAGGTGTGTGTGTGTGTGGGTGGGTCAGTGTTGTGATGTTTCTACGGTGTCTGTGTTAAGATGTGCGATTTTATCTGTGCAGTTGTGTATAACTGGTGGTGTGTGTGTGTGTGTGTGTGTGTGTGTGTGTGTGTGTGTGTGTTTTGGGGCTGCAGGGCAGCTTTAGGATGACTGATGTGTTGTGAGCGGTGCTGAGGGACACATGAGACAGCAGGCGGATCAGATGGACGTCACTCCATCAGTAAAGTGTCAGTAAGTCTCACACAAACACACACACGTGCACACACAAACACCTATCAGGGAGAAGAACAGGAAGCACTGAGATGAGATGACACAGCGAGTGAGAGGGGAGAGAGAGGGTTGGATGTGCGTGTCAAGTCGGAATGTGTGTGTTGAGCAGGTGAAAAATGAGGAAGCTGTTTTGTAGACAGAGCGAGTGTAATTAGTACCACACACCACACACAGACACATACACAGACACACCACACACTCACACACTTAGACATTCTGAGAGGGCTGTGCATATGTTTGGCAGTTTAGTGTGTTCATGACTTTGAGTGCTAATCAATGAAGCTGCCAAGTTTTTCATGCTTTAGTTTGCAGTTGGGGACAGCATTGTAGCACAGTTATGTAAGTAATGTTCTTGAGTGCAAATCTGAGGTAGATTATTACCATGTTTTGCTACATTAGTCTGTGACTCCTCTGCATTTCAGAGGAACGTATTCTACTTTTTACTCAACCAAAGTTTGGCTACTAGTTTGAAGATTAATGTCTAAAATAGGCTGTAACACAAATCAAAGTATCATCATTGTAATGTACCGCTGAATATTAAACTGCCCAACAGTATTGACAGTAGTTCTATACTTTAAATTTGCTATCCATTAAATGCTGAAAAAAGTCAAGACCATGACCATAGACAGTATCAAAGTGGCATTTAATAAAACAACAAGACTGGAGTCAGCCATGCTGGCTGTGATGCTGCACTTAGCACTGTGTGCTTTGAGCAAAATGCTGATGTCAGCATGCTAAAATGCTCATAAAAGCAATGTTAACATGTTGACATTTAGCAGTTGTTTTGTGTATCATGTCCACCATCATAGTTCAGCAAGGCACCTCAAGGCACAGCTAGGGGGATGGAGAATGTCTTCTTTGGAGACCTCAGAATTGCATCTCTGCTCTTTGCAGATGATGTGATTCAGTTGGCTTCATCACACTATAACCTCCAGAATCCACTGGGGTGGTTTGCAGCCGAGTGTGAGTGTCTGGATAAGAGTCAGCACCTCTAGATCTGAGGCCATGGTTCTTTGCTGGAAAATGGTCAAATCCTTCCTCTGGGTTGTGAGTGAGTTTCTGCGCCAAGCAAAGGAGTTAAGGGATCTCTGAGTCTTGATCACGAGTGAGGGCAAAACCGACCATGAGTTGGACGGGCAGCTTGGTGCGGCATCAAAAGTGATGCAGGCATTACAGTGGCATGCTGTGATGCGGAGGAAGCTGAACCAGAAGGCAATGCTCTCGATTTCTTGGTCCATCTATGTTTCAACCCTCAACTATGGTCATGAACTTTAGATAGTGACCAAAAGAAGCACCCAGAAATGAGTTTCCTCTGAGGGTGGCTGGGCTCAGCATTAGAGATTGGGCAAGGAGCTCAGATATCTGGAGGAAGGGAGTACAGCCACTGCTCCTTCTTGTTGAAAGGGGCCAGTTGAGGTGGTTCAGGCAGCTGATTAGGCCTCTGTGGCGCCTCCTGTTAGAGGTTTTCCAAGCATGTCCAACTGGTAGGAGACCTTGGGTTAGATCCAGAACACGCTGGCCAGGAAACACCTCAGGATCCTCCAGGATGAGCTGGAAAATGTTGCTAGGGAGAACAACATCTGGAGTGCTTTGCTTAACCTGTTGCCCCCATGACCCGTTCTGCTGGATAAGCAGATGAAAATGGATGGATACATATAAAGTCACAGGATTACCAAAGGGAAGGAAGTTGCCATCCCTAAAAACTAAAACCTGGAAGCAGAACATGCTGTAAACACAAATTTACATGTTATGCCCTTATGAGGTATGGCAACTGTTTTCGCAAACATCTGCCTATCCATCCTTTAGCTATATTTTTTATCTCTACCAACTCCGTAGGGAAGTATCTGACTTTTTAGCTCCTTAATGCTCCACTATGTTTGCCAACAAGTCACTAACTTTGTGTTTCTGTCATTTGGTACTGGACAGATACTTAGCAGACAGTTTACCAGAGATCTGTCACTAAAAACAGCTGTCTGCTGCTGGAAACAAGGTGGATAAGAACAGTGAGACTGAACCAAAACAGTAAAGTTGCAGGCCAGAGAACTACAATAATAAGCTAAAAGACATTGAAATGCTCAGTAGACCTATGGCACTGACAATTCTCTGTGGGATCATCATGCAACCCCTTTCATAACCTAATCATCTGACCCACTGTTATTTCAAAATATTGATTTGTAAAGTTGTAATAATTCTAACTTTATGTATCAGAACACTTCTACTACTGCTGTGTGCAGTCTGTGTGTGGGTTTGGCGTGTGTTGGACTGGTATTGCGACAACAATCCCCAGGCATAAAAATGTCAGACAGACTGAATCAGAGTGGGAGAAAGAGGAGGATGGAGGGTTACAAATTCTCTACAAATTGGCTCCCATTCAGGACACAGAAGCCCGCCGATGACAGACTTTAAGCCTCACGGGCCAACAGGTAGAGAGGCCGACATTTAATGCCGCTTTCTCCACGCCTTCCTGTCCTTCTCGGTTTTCAATGTTTCACGCTTTTGTTTGCTTGCTGCTGCTCCGTCACACTCATAAAAACATTCCTGTTGTCAAGTTTGCTGCAGCTCTTTCTCTCCCACCTCCCTGCGTCCCGGCCCGGTCGCTGCGATACTGCAGTGACACAGGCCCATTCACAGGCAGACACCTGACACTGAGCCGCTGCTCTCACACAAGGATTAACACTGGCATTCCTCCATGCATCCCTCCATCCCTCACATATGATTCCTCCCCCCTCTTTCACCCCATTTTCTACCTTTCCTACCTTCTTTTTTCTTGCCAAATTTCCATCTTCTGTCTTGTCTTTTGCTGTTTCCCTACTTCTTCTTCTCCTCATTATTTTCCTCCTCAATTCCCTTGTTGTTTCCTGTGTCCTTTCCTTACTGCCTCCTTCCTTATTTTTGCTTCCCTCTCCATTATCTCCTTATTCACATCCTTTCTTTTCATTTATTGTTCTAACATTTCACCATTGCCTTCTTATTTCCATGCATCATTCTTCATTGCCTTCTTTTTCTTTCCTTTCCAATTTATCTCCTTCCTTCCCTCCCCAATCCCTCTGCTCTTTCTTGCTTCCTTTTTCTTTTCTTCCTTACTTCTATTCCCTCTGTTACTTGTCTCCCTTCCCATGGCCGGATTAACCTAAGAGTTGGCAGCAAAGCAAAAAGTTTCTTTTTTTTTTTTTTTTAGCAAAAATGCCCAAAATTAACTGGTACTAGCTTTCCAAATGTTAATATTTACTAGTCTCTCTGCTGATATTATATTGATTCATTGATTTCTGCGTTAGACACCAACGAAAAACAGCCATCTTTTTGCTGCGGTATGATACATCATCACTTTAATGCACTGCAGGACAACAACATAATTGAAGAACCTGGAGAGTCCCTGTAGGGCGGGTGGGAGTGGTAGTGGTTTGGTCCAACAATAGCAGACTCTTACCCAGGAGGCAGGTGTTTGCTTCCTGTATGAATGTAGAGCCAAACCATGACGGGATTTTTTTCTAAAACAGCAGCAGCTTCTAGTCAGTTTTTTCAGAATAACTGTAGCATTGCTGTTTCTCTTACAGGACATATCTGGCTAAATTTGTAAAGAAGCAGTTTTTGAGGTTGCTGGCACAAGACAGAGAGGGGACATGTGGTTGTAACGTGTGGTATTGCTTTTTCAACTTTAAGTTCTAATCCTTAGGACATTTCAGCTTTCCTGCACCCTCATAATTACCTTCCTTCTTCCCTTGTCCTTTTCTCATTTCCTCCCCCTCTCCCTTTATCTTCCCTATCATACTGTTTCTTCCTTCCTTTGCCTCCCTATGTTTCTTCCATTTTCACTTTCCTCCCCTCCTTCCATTAATTCTATAACCCTCCCAAAATCACTTCCCTTTTTAACCCATTACTCTTCCTTGCTCCTTTGCTAAATATTTTCCTTATTTTATTTTTCTCTACTACCTCCCTCGATCCTTTTTTTCCTACCTTATTCTCTTTTTAACTACCTTGTACCCTTCCTTCCATCCTTATTCCCTCCCTCGCTTCTCACACGCTCTCACCATTTTCCTTGTGTGCTTTACATGTTATAGTGGAAATGAATCGGTTTACGAGGAGAGTTAAGTTTCATCACCCACCATATCCCTGACCCTGGTCATATTAACTACAACAGCCCCGCTGGACATTTTGTATACACACACACACACACACACACACACACACACACACACTCACACTCACACACACTCAAACTCACACTCTAGTGGGTCCAATAAGAGAGGGAAGTGTGCTTGGATGCAGCTCAACAGCAAACCCACCTTAAGCCTTCCCCTGTGTGTCCTATAATGAGTTATATCTCTGACCGTTTGGAAAATCATTACAGCAATTCAAGCATCCGCTTTTCCCATCTGCACACAAACGTCTTGGCTGGAAGTGCTGAGTGAAATGAGTGCGTGAATGAAAATATATTTACATATACAGAATTCTTTCTTTCCCTTCTCTCAACTCTCATTTTGGCACATTCCAAAAAATAAATGTTGGATGTTGTAAGGAGCAAAGAATTGACACATTTAACAAAAAAAGCAGTTTTAATTTGGAATTGGCGTACTATCTGTCTGTCTTTCCTGAACCACTTTAAAGCAGCTGGGCACTATAGTGTTAAGCAAATGTTACTCAAATTGAAGTAAACCATTCATTTGCTGGGGACTATTTTCAGCAGTGGATTAGCACATAATTAATCCTCAAGGGCGGTGTATGTGGGATTGACTCAAAATAAAAAAGTGTCTATATTTATGGCAATGACGGAACACGTCAGCACGGCAACACTGTGGCTCACTGATGTGTTTTTAGTAGTTTCTGGAAAACAATGATGATCTATTACATAGAGGCATAAGTTTCATCTGGCTTTGATACATAGAATTTTTATTCATTTATTTTACTTCATAGAGAATAAGAAAAAGAAAGAATGTCACCAGACACCTTGCTCCCCATCGCTGTGGACTGCTTCCCCGGGAGGAGAGCAGGCAGCAGCTCCAGACAGCCACCTTTGATCTGTGGCTGTAGTGGCTCAAATTCAGCCAGCGCTTATCCCACAGCACAGCTATTTTTCTTTTCTTTTATATCAGACAAGATAAGGTTTTGTTTTACCTTGACATGTTTTGATGGGTGTCTTCCATCTTCAGAAGCGTCACCAGATGTCATTGGTGACGTGCCTTATATCAGCTGATGTTAGGGAGGCGTAGTCGCCCTGTCAAATTTAAAGGTAGGATCTGGAGGATTTTCTAACAAAACAAAATATAGACAGATACAAATGAAATCCTGCTTAATCATCACCTATGGGCTTCTACTCATGTGTGGTGGTTACTCTCTTTGCAGAGCTCCTGCCTTTTGTATTTTGATGTTTTTGTGAGCTTGGACCGCTTCTGGGCGGAGATTTCCCCAGCCAATGAGAGAGTGCAGGTGCCGTGTCCGAGCATGTCTGAGCGTGCACCAGCACGAGCCTTGCCTGAACCTCTTCTGTGAAGCCTTCTTCCGTACCTCCAGGCTCCGTACACCCGGGAGAGTTGAGCCTGATCGGAGGGGCTGAATTTGAATGTGTGTTTACAAACAGCAACTGGAAAATCCTCCAGACCCTACCTTTAACAGGACGACCACGCCTCAGCACAGCAGTTTGCTGATCTTGCGGGGATCGAGGCAGTGTGGTCTGCTGATTAGGAGTCCATCTCTGGAACTCATCTCCTCATGGAGAAGTGGTCTATAGTGTTGGTAAGTGAGGTGGAGGACAAACTGTGATTCGAGTCTCTAGCTAAAAGTTACATAAACATGAACATGAAGCCGCAGCTGTGAGCCTTCAGCATCTGTTAGCAGAAGGCAAAACCATTACATTTTCTCTCCATCTCTAAAATGCTTTGCCAGTATTGACATGCATTTTATTACGCTTATTGCCAGACTCTCTTTTAGACTTTTAATTTGATAAGTCCCTCTTCCTTGTTTTGGATTGCTTTGCAGTGTTGGTAATTGTTATCAATGCAGGAATTGCAACTCTCTTTGCAGGATTCCTCACCACTGAATTAGGCTTTCATTATCTGTAGAGATGATGAAAGCCTACAAGAACAATAGAAGAAGATGAAGAACAGCCAATAAGAACGTCCTCTCTCTGAAATGAGCTGAGAGGCCATCACGGGCTGGATTTTACAATTTTATTTACAATATGCTTGAAGTTTATCATGGGATTTTTGGCGATGAGGTAAAAATAGGGAATGCTGCACTGGGTTAAGGCACTATGTAATTAGCAACACCAAAATAAAACTACCTACCCCAGTTTCAAGTTAGATGAAGTTAAGTACATCTGATTCCATGACAAATTAGGTCACAGTGGGACAAACTGGTATTACTGAAATTTAACAACTCAGAAAGCTGTCAGGAACTGGTAATGGGTAAGCGGGAGCACACCTGACAGATGCAGCCACTGGAAATGAAGGAATATGACTGAGGATTGTCTCTCCCAGTCTCATCACCTCTCTGTGTGTCTGTCAGCACCCGAGCTTTCTGCTGCGATCTTATCTCTCAATTACTGCACCCAGCACATTCCTGTTAACCACACACATGCATGCATGCACACACGCACCTGCGCCTTAAATGCAAAACATCTCAATACGAAGCCCTACAAGCCAGGTCTCATAACTGCTCTAACATTACTCTCAGTCATGACTTAATGGGTCACATTTTTCTTGCTGAGAGCACAAATATCATTTCGCTCACAAGTAAAATCACAAGTGCTGAACACTTAGTCAGATGATGAGAAATTGCTTTTGCCGAGTTCCATATTTCATTCATTTAAATCATTTAAACCATTACAACACACACCCATCACATTCAATCACTTGTTTCTCACACTCACTGAAAACACTGCGCTCTCATTCGCTGAGCGCTCGAGAACAAATGAATCTCAAACACTCATAAAGAGTTTTGAAATTCTTACACGCTGACTCATGTTAGTCTAAGAAATGTCACAGAGCATGAGGTCCACACACAGACATACACACACGCGCGCACACACACACACACACACACACACACACAGACCTCAAAAACACATGTGTGCACCCAGGGGCCATTTTGACGAGTGAGAGCCCTCCAAACTGTAATAACACTCAGCTACTCCCTATGAATCATTAGAATATCCAGAAACAGACAGTGTGTGTATGAGTTTGTATGTGTGTGTGGGTGTGTGTGGGTGTGTGTGTGTGCGGGCCTATAGTGTGTGCTGTGAGCCCTGTGCATGCCACGCAGTGTGTATCAATCATAAAAGGGGCTGACAGGGATTTCATGGGAATTGCAAAAGCAGGGTGGACACCTTCTGCTGAACTGAAACTAATTAAGAATATACTGGATATATGGACAACGATCAGACACACATATAGCTGATCTGATCTGAGCTGGTAGATGAGTTGCAATATTATTATGTACTCCACATTGCTACCTGTGACAGATGAATCCCACACTATCTACACTAGCATAAGTCCACTCTTCAACACCTCAGACGTGCAAGAACACCCACTAAGAATTTATGAATTATAATTTGTCCATCTGCTGTATGCAAATGTAAGACCCTGCACTGGAGATCATCTGGGAATTGCATTTACAGGCATTACACACAGGTTGCGTATGGAATTAGGTAGATGGAGCTGTATAAAACCCAGACAATGCCTGTGCTCTCTGACAAATGAATGAATGACATATACTTTTATGTCCTCACAAGATCTGAGTTAAATTTGTGGGAAATATGTATAATGTTTTGTTGAGATGCTGGCATACATGAGTCTGGGCAGGAAAATTTGCACATTTGTCCTTAACCAGTGATGTTAGTTCACTGTTTAAAGGCACAGACAGGAAAGTCTCAGTTATGCTGTGTACTTGTCTGAAAATGTTTGAACATTTTATTAAGGTGTTGACCTGTGGTGTCTGAATCTATTCCCAGGTAAGCGGAGTGCAGCAGCACCTGGGGCCACTGCATGACACTGTAGTACCACTATCGGTCCAGACCAGACAGCTGAAGCAGCATGGCCCAAGGCTCCGGCAGCAGGATCAGAGCTTTCCATCCACTCTCCAGCAGCGTCTTGCTGCAGAGCGGCATCCTGCATCCTGACAGTTCACCACAGTCACATACAATTATCATTGGACCAATGTGATGTCAATATTGTATTCTGGTTGTTGGCTGATTAGGGAGGACATCCTCTGTTGGAGCATTATTTCATGACCAATAATAGATTAGGAGTGATAATAGTCTGTGTCAGTGGGGTCCTTGGCCAATTGCATTCATTCATTCTTTCATCTTCCATAACTGTTTATCCTGTTAGGGGTCGGGGGGCTAGATGGAGCCTATCCCAGCTGACACTGATCAAGAGGCGGGGTACACCCTGGACAGGTCGCCAGGGCTATCATAGGGCTGAAACATAGAGACAATCAACCATTCACGTTCACATTCACACCAATGGCCAATTTAGAGTCACCAGTTAACCTGCATGTCTTTGGACTGTGGGAGGAAACCGGAGTACCAGGAGAAAACCCCATGCTGAGACAGGGAGAACATGCAAACTCCAAACAGAAGGGATCCCCCACCCAAGGGTTCAAACCAGAAACCTTCTTGCTGTGAGGTGACAATGCTAAACATTGCAGTCGAGAGGAAACTGTATTTTTGGTGTGATGTTTTGGATCAGACCTACTGCAACCCACTGTCAGAGGGGAGCGTCTCACAAAGTTTGTGTCATGGGTGGTAGTGGTTGGCCACAATCTTTCTTGCCCGTTTCAGGGTCCTGGAGGCATTGAGGTCTCAGATTTCAACCGATCATGCCTTTGAGCAGAGGGCAAGATTCGTTGTAGTCTGCCCTTTTCCTTGGCAGCGGCAGCAGCATACTACATGGTGATGGTAGAGATGAAGTGCACCATCATTGTCTCTGGCAGGTCGAACTTCTTCGAAGTACAAGAAGTACATCCTCTGCTGTGCTTTTTTTGGTTTTGCAGCGGCTGATGTTCAGCTCCCATTTGAGGTTCTGAGTGATGATGGTGCCCAAGAAGCAGAAGAACTTCATGTGTCGTCTAGAGAGTCACAGAGGGTGACGGGGGCGGGTGGTGTCGCGTTCTTCCGGAAATCCACAACCATCTCCATGGTCTTTAGAGCATTTAGCTCTAAGCTTTTTTTGTCCACACCAGGTCATCAGATGGTAAAGTTATGGTGGCTTAAATTAGAACCCCTCAAAAGGATGGATGAGGCAATGAGAAGAAAAAGCAGAGCCTGATTCCGCTGATATAATGAAGCCCATAACACTCGGATCAGGGTTATAAACACTGATGGGATTACTGACCAGCTCATCCTGATTGGAGATGCAAGGTCAGCATTCCTCAGCTGTTTTGTCAGAACAGAATAAATGTAGGCACACACACACACACACACACGTCCCTATATACTCTCTTCTTGCCATCTATATTTGCATTGCTGTGTTTTATTGCACTTCCTCTCGGCCTGAGTTTTCCTTAATAGGTGATCCTGTCACGTCTGCGAGCACACACATACACACATTTAAGGAATAAGATCCCACACACTCTCACAGTAATGCATGGAAAAACACAGTCCACAATTTGCTCAAGTAAGCCTACAGTCAGAAACACATTTAGAGTGTCACATATCCTTACACATTAGTATTTGGAATGAGAGCCATACTCTATAAAAAGTATTTAAAGACTGGTGTCTTCATTTTTATCCTTTTACGAACCAACAGCACAACAGTTGAAGCAATGGGTTAAACTGTGTGTTTGGATGTTTAAATACAAGTAATCATTAGTCCGCTTGGCTTATTAGCTTTTCTATATGCAGTAGTAAGCAAGTGTTACTTCTAAGGACAAGAGGTATATCATCAACTGCATTAGTTTGTGAGACTAGAGATAAAAAAGCCCTGTTTATGGCTAGCATACACACTGTAGTGTTTCTCTAGTATGTGAGTTAGTCTTGGATACTATTGGAATTTAAGCTCTGGATCAGGGAAAGTACACTCCAGCAACTGCTGGCAATGTTATACATGAATTAGTCCTTGCACTAACAGCATTTTCACTAGCATTAAAAATGAAAACAATTCAACATGGATAAATATGAATCTGATCTTACAATAATTATCATATTTAAGATACCAGGACTTATTAGCTTTTTTACTTTTTGCCTGGCACATGCAGCTTTAGCCTCAGTCTTTTAGCCCAGTATCAGGCATAGAGCAACTAATTCTCATAGAACAGTCTAAGGATAAACTATAAATTATCACCCTACGAAGGATGTTGCATCCTTAAAGTTACACTATTAAAGGGCCAGTGTGTAATATTTAGCATGGTTTATTGTCAGTCCTCTGGTCTCCTGCTCGTGAGGGATTCATTACAATATCGTAACATGGTTTAGATTTCTAAATAAACATTCACCTCGTCGCTAGATAGACCTACTCCTGAAAAACTCGTGCGCAAGGCTTTTTGTCCCTATGAGGCCACCGTCATTTACCAGACGGGAGGGGTGAGCGAGTGAGCCCTGCAATCTAGAATTTGACCACTGATGTCACTGTTTTCAACCCATTTTACACACTGGCCCTTTAATGTCAACTTATAGTGATTAGGTTTAGGAAAAAAATAATTGTGAAGATGTACCTTTCTCTTTAACTCCGTTCGGATGCCTGCATCCGCGCTCGCTCCCTCCTCTGTTAAATGGGATCTCACAGGTGCACTACGTCATCAAACCATGTGATGTTTGGTATCACCGGCTTCCTGAATCCGGCATCATTTTTCTTTTAGTCCTTATGGATTTCGAACCAGAGCAGCCTAAATACACGAAGTCCAAAATCGCGATGAGTGGTGACAAGCCATGTCATGCCGTTTTTCGAGGGGAAAAGTTAAAGATTTACTCGCGATCTAATGCGGATCTGTTAGTGGGCACGTAGCTGGTTTATAAAAGGTAAGAGTCTCACTCCTCACACTGAATTAGAACTCCCAGTAAGTTTTTAATGATTAAAAAAGCAACGTTTCGACCCAAATGGTCTTCCTCAGGCAACTTCAAAAGAATGAATGAAAAGGCATCTCCAAGCAGTGTTCCTGTTTAAAACTGTACTCTTTTTTTAGAACTGCAATCCCATGTTTGTTTGTTTTGTTTGTATCTACAAAATTATAAAATATCTTAAAATATTTACTAAAATATTCTAAAAAGTTTCTTGTCTAATAGTAAAGTTGTCTCTTTTTACTATGTGTTTCCCCAATAACAATTTATTTATTTTGTATATCTGTATTCTTTGCACTTACTGATAAGCAAATCCTTTATGCATACTAAGTAGCCATCATATGCCTATATATGGCTCACTTGAACGACTGTCTGATTGTTTGATTGATAGATGACGTGGGTGGGATGACACCTGACTCTTAGCCTATATGTATACCTGCCACCTGCCTTTTCATTCATTCTTTTGAAGTTGCCTGAGGAAGACAGTTTGGGTCGAAATGTTGCTTTTTTAATCATTAAAAACTTACTGGGAGCTCTAATTCAGTGTGCGGATTTTCTTCTTCTTTCTGCATGGACCCCCATTATCCAGCACCTGACCTAAAGCAGGATTGGATGTGCGCACAACTACCCTGTCTTCTAACAGTCTCACTCCTACCACTATTTTTGGCTGAGATATACCGCCTAGAAAGTAGGATCACAACTTTAATGTTTCATATGGCTTTATTTGGTGATGTTTTATGGTGTTTCTGTCATAAACAACATCAGCTATCATAATCACAGCTGATTTCAATAAGGTACGATGTTAGAAGCTGGCTGAGTGCTGTTTGATCACTGATAGTACTGTTTTGAAGAGGAGTGAGCGCTCTGTCATTTGGAGTTCCGCCTGGATCTTTTCATGGAGAAAACACTGTAGAATGGTCATACTTTGAGCAATTTTCTTCAAACTTGAAACAAATGTTCGTTGATAGTGTGCCTACAGCCCCACAGTGTCATTTACCTGCTCAGGTGAAGCCACAGACAGTTATTCATCCTGAAAATCTTTTTTTATTTTTTTATTTTAGGCAAAATCTTCAACTTTTTACTGATTTCAGAGGCCCATTACTCTGTCTCTGTATCACCTAGAGTGTTTCTGACACTTTCACAAGAAACTTCAGAGAGTTTGCTTTCTGGCAAGACCTCATGCATGCATGTAGTCAGAGCAGTTCAGAGGCTACAGTCATTTTAATTCGGGTATGTTATTTTAGGTGTTTTTGCTACAAAATGGGGGTGGAGTGCAAGAGGTTAAATGACTTTAAGTTCACGTGGTTCCAAACAGGCGACTTCAGGGAAAAGTCTTTTTTTTGTGATCTATGCACCAGTCCAATCTGCCTCCTCACCAGACCGCTTCCTTGTTTACTCCTGTCAGTGTACTGGTCACATGATTGCAGCCTTTCAATATATGTGGGATATGTACGAAGTTGAGTGCATTCATTTTCATAGAAAACACAGTTTGTGAGAACAGCCTGCATGGATGGAGCCATCGAGTGTACATTTAAGAACCTTTTACTAGATTCTCATTTAAGAACAAATAAGCAGGAAACATTAAAGACTCATCTGGAGACAGCATTGTTAACCAATTCATGAACAGTGGTCATTTCAAACGAAAAAATCGACGCGAAAATTAAGAAGCTATTTTTGTCTGAAATCGAAGATCTATTCCAAAGATTTTGTAAGAACTTCAATGGTAAAACTGTCACCATTATCATTAACTGCAAATGTGCCACGCAAGTACAAAAAGACAGGCTTAGCAACAGTAACTAAGGGGGGTGGGGCTTATCGAATGCACAATTGTCTCATCGAAGAGCATCTTACAATCCTTACCGTTCAAATAAATATTTTTTTTTGTCTGTTCTTGGCCTGCATTTTACCTCACTGTTCTTCTCTTAAGCTCTCGTCTCCCCATGCCAACACACACACACACACACACACACTCATCAGCCCCATGGTTTTACATGAGAAAATGTCTCTCTCTCCATTTCTGACCCCATGCCCCAAACAAATCCTGAATTAATTAAAAAGGGAAATCCCAATGGTCCTCAGGCAGAGACACACACTCTCTCTTTCTGTCTGTCTGTCTCTCTCTCTCAAACACACAAACAGACACACACACATACACACAGATTGAGTGTCTCTCACCCTCATGCAGTGGTTAGGGATTAGTGGAGCTTGTTCAATGATGGGAGTGTTTCCAGGTTGACAGAGAGTGACGGAGCTCAAGCAGCCCTGGTTCAAACATTACCAAGCACTTTGCTTTTTTAGGACACTGGCCACCTGTATAGTAGCTTTGTCCAGTGTGCATGCACTTTGTCATACAATTTGATGACTACATGTAAGTGATTGGAATTAGGGCCTGGTCACAACAGAATTAATAAGTTTTAGATTGAGATCAGTTCATTTTAATGGGATTGCCACAGTCAGTGGACTTACTCTTGGAAGCAGGAAGGTGGAAATACGTGGAAAAACGTTTCACTCAATTCGTGAGGAACTGCTAAAAGGCAGAGAAGGACATATTGCTTTCTTAATGGTTCAGTATTAGCAGATGAATTTTAAAATAGTTTAGCAAACAAACCATACCAGAGTCAACTTGGAATGATACCCTCTGCCATTCAGGCAGCCTATGGATTCAGCCAGAGACCCATATTTGTTGTTCCTGCCCCAGACTTATCTAACCAATGAGTGGAGAGAATGTTCTCACATGTTTGGAGGGATAGATTTTGGTTTGCTTCAATTTAAATCTGTATGAAAAGAGTCTAAACTAAAGAGAAAACTGATGTGGACCAAAGCATGTTTGAAAAAGCCCTAAATATGCTAGGCCTTTTTCAGGTGGCAACCCACCCCTTAAACATCAAGTTTTATTTCATATGAATATGTTAGGCCTGTGTTTACTGCTACAAAATGGCTATGCGCATGGACGCAGCAGCTTTTGTCTTTACTGGCCCCCACTGCTCCTCCACCATCACACTCAGCACTGGCTCCCCTAAGGGCTGTGTCCTGAGCCCACTCCTCTTCACCCTGTACACACACAACTGCACTCCCATCCACTTCTCCAACACCATCATCAAATTCACGGATGACACTACTGTCATGGGGCTCATAATGGGGGAGATGAGTCAGTGTACAGGGATGAGGTCCAGAGACTCTCCAAGTGGTGCAGAAAGAACAACCTGGCGCTCAACACCAGAAAAAAACAAAAGAGATAGTGTTGGACTTTTGGAAGCACAGAGCAGATCCAGCACCTCTTGTCATATATGGAGACAAAGTGGAGAGGGTCTCCACTTTTAAGTTCCCAGGACCTTACCTGGGCTGCAAACACCACAGGAGTGGTCAAGAAGGCCCAACAGAGACTCTTAAGACCGCTCAGTAAAAGTGGATTAAAAGACAACCTGCTGGTGACCTTCTACCGCCCCACCATTGAGAGTGTGCTTGTGTATTGCATCACTGTGAAGTATGCTGGCTGCACTGCTGCAGACAGGACAGCAGAGAAGGTGATCAGCTGTCCCCTGCCCTCTCTGGAGGACATCTCCAGCTCTCAGTGTCTCAGTCGAGCCAGGAGGATCATCAAGGACAGTTTCCATCCTGGAAATAAACTCTTTGCACTGCTGCCCTCTGGAAGGCACTATGCAAGCCTTAAAAGCTAAGAGAATCAAAAACAGCTTCTTCCCCAGGGCCATTAGAACTGTGAACGCTGCTAAACTGAACCACCTCACATAAGCTAATAGGTACAATACTCTACCACAGTGCCCTTGGGCTATACATTTTTTTATAACTTTGAATATCTATGTAATAGTTTTTAGTAGATCTGTGATTTTATATTTTGCTTTCTTAAGTATGTGTGTGTGGGTATGGGTAAATTTGCACTGATGAGATATGACATTTTAATTTCGTTGCACTATGTGTAAGGACAATAAAGGCATTCTATTCTATATGTACACTGGCGCTTACTTTTCTGACCTGTCCACTTATAAAAACAAGAAAAAAATGGGTCTGTGCTTGTTATGTAGACCTTGGAGGCAACAGTCTGACAGCTTGGGGGTAGAGGCTGTTGCTGACTCTGGAGGATCTTGGGGTCCATGCCATTGGTCCGACAGCCCATTGGTCATTAGTCCGACGGTCCGCGGTGCTGAACGGCTCCCGGTGGGCGTATTTCTGCCTTGATGGTGTGCTGCGACCGGCTCTGGGTCAGCTGGGAAAGGCTTGAGGCGAAGCAGGCTCACAGCGTATGTGTTTGTCACTTTCTTTTTCATTTTAACCCACACCATGATCTTTTCCTGACCCTAACCAAGTGGTTTTTGTGCCTAAACCTAACCAGACCTTAACCACAGGGCATCATGATGATTTCAGAACAGACTTCAGAACAATGGGTTTAATATGGTCAGAACAATGGGATGTCAGACCAATGAGCAGTTCCCGGATCTTGCACGGATGCACCAGTACCTTTTGCAGACAGCAGCAGGATGCAAAGTCCAGGGCATAGGGGGAAGGGTCCTTAATGATCTTGGAGGCCCTGTTTGTGCAGAGTTTTGTGTAAATGTCATGATTAGACAGGGGAGAGATCCCAATGATGGACTCCTGACTTCGTTATCCTCTGTAGGGAGTTGCAGTCTGAGTTGTTGCAGTCCCTATACCAGACAGTGATGTAGCTGGTCAGAACACTCTCTACTGTTCCTCTGTTGAGGGTGGACAGGATGGGTTGGGGGAGGCTGGCTCTCCTCAGACACCAGAGGCAGTGGAGATGCTAATGTGCCCTATTGGTCAGGGAGATGCAGCTGTGTGACCAGCTGAGGTCATCAGCAGTGTACACTACAAGAAACTTGGTGCTTCTGACTTGCTCCACACAGGACCTGTTGATGAAAGGTGTGTGTCATGAGTCATCCCTGTCATCTTATCAATATTGAGAGACAGGTTGTTATTTTGGTACCTGTGTGCCAGCTGCTCCACCTCACCTCTGTATGCTGTCTCATCGCTGTTGCTGATAAAGCCTGCTACTGTGGGGTCGTTCACGAGCTTGATAATGATTGGAGTCATATTTGGAGGAGCAGTCTTATATCATTAAAGTGAACAGCAGTGTACTGAGCACATCCCAGATGGGTGCTCTTGCCAAGTGTGGTTGCTGTGGAGATGATGTTCCTGATGCGTACTGTGTGGAGTCTCTCTGTGAGAAAGTCCAGGATCCACTTTCAAAAGAAAGGGGGTCCAGGGGGCCCAAAGTTCAAACTGCAAAAGTTAGTGGTTGGCCTTATATTGTATATGTGTAGCCTAAGGACAGTCTGCACTGGCTTATCTCTTTATAAATCTTAATGGAAATTACTGTTTAATGTCAGAGTTGAATTTGGAAAATGTGCCCTGGTGGCTGCTCACTTTTCAAGGAACTCATTATGAAATGATTTAGAGCTGAGAGAGTCTGACTGTCCTGCCGGGTTGAACCTGATGATGAAGGATGTTGTGGCAGATTGAGTAAGGGTCTGCCTCTGCTTTGTTTAGTCAAGATTAAAATAGGCTTGGCCTGTGATCCTGTTGGTTTCAGACTGGACTGTTTCCTTCAGGAGCAATTACGTAGATTAATGTACTTTGCTCGGTCTATAATGGGATTGTGGCTCTGTTTTGATTACATGCACACATTTATCTTTCCCCTCCTTTTACATAAATTTGACTCTATTTTGAGCTTTTCTTTTGTAGGTTGGGCTGCAACTTTTGTCTTTTTTTAACATTATATAATTCTAATGTGTTAATGTACTAAGAAGTTAATTAATCAACAATAAACACAAGAAAGTAATTGCACTTGAGAGCTCAACAATCAGAGTGGCGGGTCCCCAGGCATCAATTGTCCATGAGATGTTTGTTTCTGTAGTGTTTCATATAAAGCTTTGAAAGGCTGTAATCAACTTCTCATCTTGTCTTGCCGTTTTGAAGCTGCCACGCTCAGTAAACAAAATCACATCTGCAGGAAATCAGGGAAGTGTAGAAATCTAATTGGTCGTTTACTGGTGGTGATCAGGAAAACTTTCCTCTTCTGACAGGCTTGTTGACTGGCCACGCTGTCTGACTTTCAGCTCCATTATGAATGGATCTCTGGTGGCTTGCTGATGACGCTGCTTGGAGCGGTAACATGAGGTTAATCTACGTGGGAACCTTCTGCTAAAACCCACACCCCCTTAAGTTGAAACTTTAAGCAGTCTTTAGACATGCAGAGTCACTGGTATCAACCCTGAACCCATGAATCTATTTTAAAGTTGAATTTAGTTGAATGGCTAATTGCAATGATAAACTGTATATCTGTATGTCATTAACAAACCCCAGAATCAGGAATAGTTCACATTATGATTGTCAGGGTTTGAATGCGATGTTTTATTTCCTGTTTTATTTTGAAAGTCTGTTGTTTGTTTCCCCAAGTCCTGTCAAGTTTCCCGCCGCCCCGATTGTCTGATTGCTTTTCACCTGTGTCTCATCTCCTGTCTCCTGAGTATAGTACAGTCTAGGCACCATCAGACACAATGTTGGGCTCCCAAATGCAGACTGAGATGAAATCCAAAGTTCGGGGTTTGTAATACAGTCCAGGTCAGTATAGGCAGAGGTATCCAAATCAATAGGCAAAAACTCACTGGTCAGAATACAAAAAAGGTCAGTCTCAAGAGGAATACACACTAGGAAGAACACCTGAAAGCTCACACAAAGGACAAGACAATCTAGCAGAGAACAAAGGCAAGACACAGACTTATATACACTCTGACAGGGGAGATAATGAGACACAGATGAAAGCAATCAAACAATCATCTTGACAGGACATGGGGAAACAAACAACAGACTTTCAAAATAAAACAGGAAACAGAACATCACATTCAAACTCTGACAATGATTTTCTTTTACTTTCAAAATATGAAAACCTCTTAAAACCCATCGGGTTGCACAGAGCCACTCCTAACCAGCTTAGCATCGGGAATTAAAAAATAACTAAAAATACGATATGACAAAAGATAAGGCATTACAAGCTGTGCCAATGGTATAAAATTGTATACACTTCCGGTCTCCTAATTGGGTGTGGTCTCCTTTCCCACTTAACCCCCACCTCTTTTTGAAGTGTTGTGAATGTTGTGTGGATGGATGAAAACAGATTCAAACCAATACAATATAAATTTAATGTTTGCTCCTTTTTGCTGCTCACTTTTACCTGCTAGTTCAATATGTGACATTAACTAGGTACAAGATCCAAGCCCTCTGTCTCATAGTCAGCGGTACCCTGACTGCTGTTCAGTACCAGGATGAAATCCTCAGAGCCATTGTCAGACCTTAGGCTGGTGCAATGGGCACTGCATTCTCTCCTAGTGCAGGACAATGCCCAGCCTCATGTGGCCAGAGTGTGTAGGCAGGTCCTGGATGATGAAGGCATTGATGCCATTGACTGGCCCTCGTTCCCTGATCTAAATCCAACTGAGCACTTCCGACAACATCAAGTACCGCCGCAAACTGTCCAGGAGCTCACTGATGCCCTGATCCAGGTCTGGGAGGAGATCCCCAAGACATCATCCACTTACTCAGCAGGAGCATGTCCAGATGTTGTCGGGAGTACATACAGGCACACAGGGGCCATACACACTACTGAGTCACATCAAGAGTTGCAGTGATGAAATTCACACAAGTTGGATCAGCCTGTGATTTAAATTTTTCACTTTGTTTTTCAGTGTGATGTTGAATCCAGCCCTCAGAGGGTTAATGATTTAGGTTTCCATTGACCATTGTTACATCATTTTGTTCTCAACAAATTGTACAATGTACATCAGTAAAGATTTTCAACTTGAATAATTTGCTCATCAAGGTCTGACGTGTGATTTAAGTGTTCCCTTAATTATTTAGAGCAGTGTACTTCAGGGACTATGGGGTGAAAGAACTGGTCATGCTCTGTACTCACATTCACATTTTCCTTTGGGATGAAAAATCTCAGAACTGCCGCTAGTCACTGGGGTGGTGGCAAAACCCACATTACACAGATACAGGGAATGAATCTAAAGTGAGCCATCTCGGTTAATTGATGGTCTCTGATATAACATTAAATGCTTCAACGTGTGTCAATATGGACATGCTACACATCGTTAGCTTTGGTTAGATTCTCCATAGTTAATTAGTTTAGTTCATTTTATTAAGTGGTGACTCCCTACCTCTGAAGCAGTATCAAAGTCCAAATATGTGTCCAATTCTTGATCATTTATATGCCTTTAGTTCACAGGGTGCACCAATCAAAAGAAGCTACAAAAGAAAAGTGTTCCTCGTCTTTTCTGTGGATTCTTCACTCCAGGACAGCCCCAGCAGAACACCATGCGCTCCTAGTTTAGAGGGCCAGCGTACTTGGAAGGCCTTTTCCTCTTAAATATAGGTTGGACACAGTCATTATGTGATGAGTACAAAAACAATACCGATTTTGTTTTTAGAAAGCTCCTCTCTCTTACAATGTAAGGGTCCTGACCCAGAGATGGATGAGGGATGAGGAATGGCAGGTTAACAAGGCGGATGCATTTTGGTCATTTCAATAACAGGGGGATGGGGACCCCCTCATCCCGTCTCAAATCACCTACCGATCATAGGACACTATCCACCACAAACAAGTCATCCTGCCTCAGGACTGATTTTGTGTTACTTTACCATTACATATAATAACAAAAGTTAGCTGCCAGCATACATACACAGAGCTCCCCAGCTCAGTGGAATGGAAATATGTTTCTAAGATGTCACCAGTATGTGGCAAGCACTGCCAGTGCATATGCATGCATTATCATCCAGGTTTAAAAGAAGGCTGGTTCTAGACTCATACTGGACTGTGTGTGTGTGTGAAGGAAAGAAACAGTGATGAAGACAGAAGGAGAAAGAGAAAGTAAGACAAAGGGAGAGTATGAACACAGGCGTGTAATCCATCATCGATGGCTGTTCAGTTTCCATTACAGAGTAAACAGGCTGCTTCTGCAGAAAACCCACTCACAGGTGGCCATGTCCTCGCAGTGATCCAACTGATTAACTTGGGTGTGTGTGTGTGTGTGTGTGTGTGTGTGTGTGTGTGTTAAAGTGTGCATGAGTACTGGTAAGTAGGATACAGTATCTGTGTAAAAGTGTGTGCATCTGAGTGTGTAAGTGCTTCCCTTCCAACCAATCCAGGAGGTAATTTACTCTAATAACAGACCTGACGTGTGTCACACACACACACACACACACACACACACACACACACACACGCACTACCAGTGGCACTATCACTGACTTTCCTGATCTAAAAATGGTCGGGTGGTTAGAAGCTTGTCGTTATGACCCCAGCTAAGCAATTCCACTCCACTCATCCACGATCACTGAGGCATATCACGGTGTTGATGTTGGACCGCACTCTTGGAGCGTGTGTCTTGTCTGGTGTGTGTATTTCTGGCTATTTTGAGAGCGCCATGGCAATAGGCCCATATGCTTTATCTCCACTCAACATACCAAGTGGCTGAAAAACTCTTTTCACTCTTTTCTTCTATGGAAAATGAATAATGGAAGATTGTGCTCCGCTGCTAACATACCTATAATCGTCCTTCATCATTCACTTTGTAAAGTGCGATGACTTTTCGATGACATGTCATGACTTGATTTGGTCTAGTTTACACAATTTAGTCTAGTTTACTCTACAGTTCAGCCTGTTGTAGAGGTAACGGCTGAAAACCATAATTCTAAGGTGATGATACAGGCTAATTTATGGCAGTAAAAGAAGGCAATTCTAATAACACATTGACAGTTGGAGCAGTGAAAATAGGATGATAAGTCTCTTCTCCTATTCTTAAGCATTCAATATTTAAACCAGTTTATTGTATTGTTTGTAGATACAGAAATATATTGTTACTGAAACATTTCCCACTGAGTGTTTTACAAAAGTTCTGCTGCCCTAAAATGTTTGTGAACTGTCACTGTACAATAACATTAACTACAGAGTTTGCAGACTGGAAAACCAAAACAATGAGCTAAAAGAGGCTAACATATAGCCGAGAGTCAGATGATTCTCATTCTCTGTGGGTCCATCTTTTGTAGCAACACCTTACACATAGTGATTTGATCTATTATTGATATAAAAATATTGATTAGTGAGGCTTTACAAAATTCAGAGCTATTGCCAGGCTGAAATTACATTAACAAATGAGAGCAGCATCAAGGCTGGCAGCCTTTACTGCCTTCTATATAGGCTGCCACTCTGACCTACATTTTGATCGCAAATACACACCCTTAAAGTTTCATGACTGCATCCTGCATTTGATAAAACATAGTTAAAACGTGTGTGTATGTGTGTTAAAGGTGTACTGAGACATCATTATCTGCATGGGTATCTGCCCAACTAACAAAATTATTTGTCTCTAATTACATTAAAACAGAGGAGCAGAAGTAGCTGTCAATTAAGTCAAATTAAATTGGGCAAATGTATTTTCTAATATTCACTGGCAATTGTTGAGCTTGCAATGCATCAAATTGATTTATTATTGATTTGTATTTGGTAGAGTTTACTGTAAAATATCACTGTTTGTGTGTCAAGAAGTGACAAAGCAGTACTCCAAATAGGTTGTTAATAATTTCCAGAAACACTGCATGTAATAGTTCATCATCCACTGTCTTTTCTCTTTATCTCTCACTTTCTCAAATACACAGTGGGGAGGGCCGCAGAGCTCAGTCTTGTTCTGTCCTGTCAATTTTGCCACTACAATGCATAAAGTTAGCTCTTAACAAGTCAGAGGGTACAGAATTAACCCATCCATAAAGGGACAGTCAGCTCTCAAGTGGGATTTATACTTCTGCATTGAATCAACACAGTTACCTACGCCATTGCCTGATGTGTATAATAGGCTGACCAAACGTCCTCTTTTGCCTGGACATGTCCACTTTTCACGTCCCGTCCGGGGTGTCCGGGGGGTCCGGGGGGTTTTTATTAACTGATGATAATGTCTGGTTTTCCGTGTGTTTGTATGTGTGTGTGTTAGAGTGCGGCATGGGCAGCATATTTCTGTCCGAACCCGAACCGAGCCCGACATTATTTAATGATCAAAGCACTGAGTTTGTGTCACACAGTTGTTACGGTTACAGGCTATTTAACAGGCCGGGCGTGCTCCGTGGGTGCTCAGCTGCGGAGAGGGAGACCTTCGTGTTTGAGACGGGAGCGGGAGGCGGGAGGTCCGACGCCTCTAGCGAGAAGAGAGGGAGAAATAAAACAAAATAAGGTAAAATAGGAAAAACCTGTCTCCCTCTTTTATTTTATTTTCAGCGTTTAATCAAGGCGGAGGCGGGCGGCTGGAGGTCCGAGACTTCCAGAGAGGGGAGAGGTAGAAACAAACAGCCAATGTGTGTCTGTGTGTGTTATGTTCAGGTGTTGTCACGTAAATAACAGTGCCCAAGCATTAAACAGGACAGACAGTAGGATTTTATTTATTTTTACACTACATTTTCACTGAAAGCTGACCGAATCCGACCCGAGCCCAAATACAATTTATAGCTACATTTCTGGCCAAACCCGCCCGACCCGTCGGGTACTGTCAGGCTCGGATCGCCACACTCTAGTGTGTGTATGTGTCCCCTATTGGTGCCTATCTGAATTTCTGTCTTTGAGAGATATTATTTTGTAATATAACTGAATTTTCTATCCATACATATAAATTTTAAATATATTAAAATTATAAGGCATCTTTGAGTAAACTGCGAGTATCATTTAAGTAGGCTATGTCGTGGCCGGCCGAGTGTCCTCTTTTTTGGAAATCAAAATATGGTCACCCTAGTGTATAAATCTCTACGCATCACTAGGCTAATTTATACAATGTAAAATGACATAGGCTTGTGCTAATAATATCAGCATGCTAGATTTGTTTGGAAAACATGTTTAGTATAAGACAGTTGTATTGTAGGTGAACCTTGAGAGCCTTTGTTAGATGTTGCTGTTGTCCCTGGTTTCATATGAATGGAGGGATTGTCTGTTAGCCATTAAGCAAATTTATACAATGTAAAATGACATAGTCTTGTGCTAATAACATTAGCATGTTGTATTTGTGGGCGAAATGTGTCCAAATAAAGACAAGTGCTTTGTCTATGAATGCTGCAAGTAATAGTGAAGCTGATTTGTGTGCTTGTGTTTCAAATAGTCTCTATTAAGACATGTTTAATGTGTGTTTTGGGTGTGTTTTTAAAAAAACTAAACTTTACAGCACTTCACAGAAACCTTCACTGCTGACTAGTGGTTTGGAGGTGTAATTGCAGAGTGACACAGACACACTACCGCACAAGTATAAACGCTCACAACAGCGTAGACCACGTGCGTAGGCTCTGCATAGAGCTGATGCACAAGTATAAATCATGATTCAGTCTGCTCCCTGCCCTGCGACCACAGACTTTGTTTCAGTAATGTGTTGTAAATAAAATGACAAGTCAGTAAAATCAAGTCCCATGTTAAAAAACAGATTCTGCATTTTTATCTTGGGGTCATTCACAATGCCATTAATTAAATTAAAGAAACATAAAAGCTGATGTACAGACATACCAACCATGATTTTTATCCCCCCCAAATTAAAACAATCAACTTTAGATAGAGTCAATATCTGTTTCTATCACATTCCTGAATAACATATCTGGATTCAGGTACATCCCTAATGTGTTTGTATTCACTAATTTGTGCTAAAACCAAGTTATCACAGGCTATCTAGCAATGGCATATTGACATCTGAGGTTTGTACATGTTGAACGTAACATCAGACTTTAAGCAGCATCAGATAACGAGACGTTCCAACAAAGAATAAAGTGCTGTTCAGCCCATAACATAAATCATTTGAGTAAATGTCTGAGTGGTTGTTAAACCATGTGGCTTCAGAGTGGCAAATGACTCCACGATAAAACAAACAAGCATCAAAGCCTGACGAACCCTATCTGCAATCACCGACACACATACATTGTTTATGTGCATGCAGGAAGTGCAAACCACAGACATGCATAAACACCTGATCAACCATACATCCACCATACATATCATACACAACCATAATTACAAACACAGACTACACATACTCAGTCACTCAAACTCAGCCATAAAAGCATACACAGATATGCACACAAACCACACCTAGGCATGTACAAGTGCAAAAACACAGACAGTGAAGGGATCCAGCTGTGCAGTGAAGGACAGAACAAGGGAGGAGACACAACACAGCTGGAGCTCAGCACTTAGCGTAAGGTCTGACTGAGGTAATGTTACCACACTGCAAGGCTACAATGCTCCCAGCAGAGAGGGGAGTGAGAAAGGGTGTGTGTGTCTGTGTGATGGCCTTAGTATTAATCAAGTTGTGGTGACACAAATACGTGCACTTGTCATGAAGGGGAAAATTAGCGACAGAGACCAAAACTGTTTTTTCTACCAGGCTGTAAACACATGGTCATTTCTGCTGTAATGTTGGGCATTTAAACACTGGGGTCTGCAGTTTTTGGCACTTCCATAATGGCTTCATTTTTCAGCCTCAGAGGTTGCTGCTTAGGCTCAACATGTCCTGGAAGACAGAGAATGACGGCATAAATACATGGGACGCAAATGCTATGTTTCACATCAGCAAAGCAGAGAAGGCGATGCAGATTCCATCTTTGCAGCATGTGGATGATGCTAGCATTACTATGTATATAGTCAGTTTTGCCAGGTGATAATGCAGATGGTTATGCGGGGCTTTGAAGCAAAGGTTTTATTGGCTGGTACTGAATGAATTACCTGGATTGTTTAAATCACAGGATGCACCGATCTGATCGATTTCAATGTGAAATGTAAAAACAGGCAGCACTGTGGTGCAGTGCTTAGCATTGTCACCTCACAGAAAGAGGGTCCCTCGCTTGAACCCAGGATGGGCGGTTCGAACAGGGGGGAGCCCTTCTGTGCGCAGTTTGCATGTTCACCCTGTGTCAGCGTGGGTTTTCTCCGGGTATTCCACCTTCCTCACACAGCCCAAAGACATGCAGGTTAGGTTAAAGCTACTCTTACCTTTCTTGCATTTCACACAGCACTTAGAAAAAATTCATCCACAGCTCCCACCTCCCTCCAAAGTCCCATCCCCCTCCTGTGGAAGTGAAGTGGAAGTGGAATTCACTTACATTTTAGTGTGCCATCAGCTTATTGATAGTATTTTAACCTAAACAAAGAAAAGCGTAACATTTCCAGAAAGGTAAGTGTCGCTTTAATTGGTGACTCTAAATTGCTCGTAGGTGTGAATGGTTGTCTGTTTCTATGTTTCAGCCCTGTGATAGTCTTGCAAACTGTCCAGGGTGTACCCCTCACCCAGTGTCAGCTGGGATAGGCTCCAGCTCCCCCAAGACCCCTAACAGGAATCAAAAGCAAAATATCTAAACAACACAGTGTACATCACCTTTCAGACAAGGACGGAGAGCCTGTCCTTGACACGGGCAGGGGCAGTGGTCATGATGTTGCTGCCTGATTCCGTGTGGAAGCAGATGTCTCTTTGTCATTGCAAAACAAACATATTAAAGACGTCATCAATAGGATCATAATGCAAGCACTCAAACACAGCATGCAAAACACAACAGAGAAAAAACTAGAGCGTTACTTGTTCAGATAAATACAGAAGTAATGTTACTGTGACCAAAGAGAGGACCGTTTGTTTGTAGCTCAACTAATGAGGAAGGTAACATTACCTGCATAAATCCAAAAAACTGTACTAGCAAACTTGTGTTTTTAGTTCTAAAATCCTTCACAAACGTAACGTTACAGCATAGAGAGCAAACAGCAGCACAGCATGTGATTTAATTTACGTGTCAGGCTGTTGCTTAGCGTTAGCATCTGACGCTACAGAGGCTGCTACAAAATATGCAAGGGAGGAAATAGGGAGGACAAGCCATAGATTTATTAAATATTTATGATCTAAACATAATTAATAATCAGCTGTTGGAAGTGGCTGTTGATTATTTGATCTTAATCCTTCTTCGTGTAGGCCTACAGCAGGCATCACTTATCATCATCCGCGGTGCTCAATAACGGCAAAATCTAAACAATTTCAAATGATTTTGTGCATCAGTGCTCACACTGTAAAACATCACAGCCCCATATGTCCACATGCTTTTTCTCTTTACCTTAAAGAGTTCTGACAAGTTTTGGATGTAAGACTTAATTGTATAAATGTTTGTAAGTTTTCAGTTGAAAAAATAAGAACTAGAAAAGGTAGGAGTGGGGGGATGGGAACTAACGTTAGCTCTAGAAAAAAAAGTTGTTGTGACATTTGAGTTTGAGAGACTTCTTTAAACCACAGCAGGGTTGAAGCATGGAAATATTCTACTAATTATACACTCTACCATATTGTTTTTCTATTTCATGAGCCAGTTTTTCACTGGATACCCCTTAACTGCTCCCCAACATAGCACCACTTAGCTAACATTAGCTAACGTCAGATAGCTGACTAACCAGCTGCAGTGGAGACTAGCTTTCCTCTGGCTGGGGAATTCACAGTCAAACAGCTGAGTCACTGCACATGCTTTACCTGCTCCAAGTATTTTATATCCAACAGTAAGTAGAATATTCATTTTATGTTGTCAAAAATCAAAACTTGGTTCTGAGCAAACATGTTGCTTGTTGCTTTTTCCCCTTTTTTCCCTCTCTGCTGTGAGTGATGTATGTCTGCATTCACAGGAGCTGACTTTCACACATCGACTCACAGAACTGACAGCAGAGAGACAGAGAGTTAAAGGTAGGGTCTGGAGGATTTTCCAGTTGCTGTTTGTAAACACATTCAAATTTGGACCCTCCTATCAGGCTCAACTCTCCCGGGTGTACGGAGCCCGGAGGTACGGAAGAAGGCTTCACAGAAGTGGTTCACACTGTTGCCAACTCCTCAGTAAGAAAAGTAGTAATTGGCTGTTCTAAAAGTCGCTAGAAGTCGCTAAATGACAGCATCGCCTAATTTGCATAATTGTCCATATGCATGTAATTGTAATGGCTGCTGAGAGGAATAACGTCATGGGAGAGACAAAAACTGAGTAAAAAAACACCTTGAATATGTTTAGAACTAGCTACAAATGAACCTTCTTTCAGTGATTTATATTAGATTCACTTGCAGTCTGGACATGGAGGGGTTAACGTCTCCTGCTCTGACTGCTGCTGGGAGGGAGAACTGGGCCGTCTGTGAGTGATTTGGGGCGAGAGAGGTGCCCACGGCAACATCCACTGCCCGTTGAGAAGAATAAGAATGATACGTGCTCTCACAACAGAGTCTCCAGAAGTCTTCAATAACATCAGAAAAAGTCGCTAGATTTGTCGCTAGTCACTTTTTTGAAAAAGAGTCGTTAGAGGGGTCTGAAAAGTCGCTAAATATAGCGACAAAGTCGCTAAGTTGGCAACACTGGAGGTTCAGGCAAGTCTCACGCTCGGGCACGGCACCTGCGCTCTCTCATTGGCTGGGGAAATCTCCGCCCCGAAGCGGTCCGAGCTCACAAAAACATCAAAATACAGTTAAAGAGCAGGAGCTCTGCAAACAGAGTCACCACCACACGAGTAGAAGCCCATAGGTGATGATTAAACAGGATTTAATTTGTATATGTCTATATTTTGTTTTGTTTGAAAATCCTCCAGATCCTACCTTTAATGAAACAGACTTTGTGTTATAGTTTACAGTACTCCGTACATTAAAATTAATTTTATAGTACAGCAATACCCTCCTTTCCAGACAGTACCAGGATTTTTTTAAATACTTGTTTCTCAAGCAGCGACGTCTTTGTCTCCCTTTGGCTGCTCCTCCGTTAAATGAAGCTTGCAAATTTATGAATCAACTAAAAATGAACGACAATAGAAGGTAAAAAATAGCCAACCATCTGAAAACAGTTAAATTATTATTACTTTAAGGCTGAGACAACCAGTCCCTCCTGTGTGTGTCTTCGGTCAGTAGCAGAAAGAGGATGACAGAGGAGAGGATCAGTAGCCATGTTTCCATCAGCCTGTTTAGATGCACATCTAGAAGTATTGCATCGGAAAATTATGATGGAAACGCCAAAATTTGAATTAAAATCCCCTGATTCGCACAAACTAAAATACACTCGCTTTAGCCGGGTTTTGGTTGATTCGAAAAAATGTTGATTTGCAAAACGGGGGATGGAAACAGTTATGTTAGAATTAAGTCTGATGTAGCGCACCTCTCTCCATGGTGACATCCACACTCCGGGTTGGGAAGGCAGTAATGCATTTACAAGCTGGTTGCCAACCGCCAGAAAACGTAGAAGAAGAAGAATGCGAGACTTGTTTTGTTTCCGGTTCTGCGGAAAACTCGTGCGAGTTTGTAGTTTTCACCAAAGTCTGTACATTTAATGGAAACACACAGGATTTGTATTTCTTTTAATGCGCATTTCCCAATGATTCAAATCACTTTTGGATGGAAACATAGCTAGTGATGGCACAGGGCTGTTAGACAGTTTAATATAAAGCATTGTAGTACAACAGATTTATTTTAGTGTTTAGACTTTACATATATTATATCAAGAAGATATGAATTATAAGGTCTGGCAATAAATATTCTGCATACAGGTTAAACAAGTGTAGTGCCCTACTGATTTTAGTTCATACTGTAGTGCTTGGATATTTGTAATGTGGTTCTATCCTTATGCTGATTTTGTGAAATACCACCTCATTTATTACTTATCTCTTTTGATTTCTGGATTAATGGAAAAATGTGTATTTTTGTTAAGGTATGTTTGTTTTGTTTATTTGGAGGAGTTCAAATATCCCACATTTAGAGCAAACCTTGAACTTCTCATGTCCGTTTTGTGTATTGCATAGGCAGGTGTCAATCAATCAAGTTAGGGTGAGGATTGTGACCTGTCGGATTCTGCGAAGGGTGGGACTTAGTTCAGACAAGACAGACAAAGTGAGGAACAGTCTGGTTCACCAGAGACAAGCCTTTTACTCTGCCACCTGGAGGAGTTGCAACAGTTACTGGCAAAGTTCCCAGGACAAGTTTCCTCGCAGGCTATCCTTATTGAGCGTCCTGAGGAGGGAGCTTTCCCTGATGAGCTGCTGGTAATGCCAGTTATTGAAAAGCCCACAATAGTCGTCGCATCACAGTCACTGTGAGGAACGTGTCCAGTCATGAAGTGACAATAAAGCGTGGAATGCCCATAACTCATGTGTTTCCAGTGGATGTAGTGAAGGAAGTCCTTGTGAGGGAGAAGTCTAAGCCCTCCACATCCGAGCTGTCTTCATCCTCCTTTAATTTTGGTAACTCATCTGTGCCTCCTGAGTGAAAGGAGAGACTGTGTCAAAAGATGATGGAGAGAAAGGAGGTTTTCTCCTGCAATGAATTTGATGTTGGTTGTGCTAAGTCCACAGAGCACACCATTCATGTAACAGATGACAAGCCCTTCAGAGAACGTTCCAGATGCTTACCTCCTCATGATGTAGATGATATTAGGAAACACATCCATGAACTCAAAGAGGCTGGAATCATTTCTGAGTCCAGGAGTCCCTATGCATCACTGATTGTTGTTGTTCGTAAGAAAAATGGAACCATACGTATGTGTGTACAGATTACAGAACATTAAACAAGAGAACAATTCCTGACCAATACACTGTCCCCCGAGTGGAAGATGCTCTGTCCTGCTTAAGTGGTAGCCGGTGGTTTAGCGTGCTTGATCTCAGAAGCAGCTACTACCAGATCCCTCTGAGTGCAATAGACAGAGAAAAAACGGCCTTCATCTGCCCAGTCGGGTTTTATCAGTTTGAGTGGATACCGCAAGGGATTTGTGGAGTTCCAGCTACATTTCAACGTGTCATGGAGAGAACAGTGGGTGATATGAATCTCCTAGAGGTGTTGGTGTACTTAAGACAATGTAATCGTCTTCGGGAGAACATTGGAAGAACACGAGCAGCGCCTTCTGAAAGTGCTGGACCACCTTAAAGAGGAAGGATTAAAGCTGTCCTTGGACAAATGTCAGTTTTGCTGCCCTTCAGTCACCTACCTTGGTCACGGCACAGTGATGGCATCGGCACAGACCCTTCAAAGATCGAAGCTGTTAAGTCTTGGCCACGTCCTAAAAATATCACTGCTTTCCAATCATTTCTTGGCTTTTGTGGATATTACAGAAGGTTTGTCAAAGATTTTTCCAGAGTATGTCTTCCACTCAACCAGTTGCTGCACGGCTGCATTGTGGGTGGAAAGTCAGGAAAAGGGACAAAGACTGAAAAAAATGGCAAAACAAACAAAACTAAAGAGACAGAAAAGGAAACAAAGGCATGGTGTGACCCTTTGGAGCCTTTTGGTTCTAGGTGGGATACACCCTGTAAGGAAGCATTTGAGACTCTGAAGAGGAACCTTACTGAGGCACCTGTCTTGGCAATCGCAGACCCAGGTCTACCTTATGTGCTGCATGTTGATGCAAACAGAGAAGGTTTGGGGGGTGTCCTCTATCAGGTCCAAGAAGGTGGTTTGTGCCCGATTGCATTTGTAAGCCGAAGTCTCACTTCATCCGAAAAGAACTATCCCACACACAAACTCGAGTTCTTGGCGTTAAAGTGGGCTTGTCACCAGCAAGCTGCATGAGTACCTTTATGGACCCAAGTTTGAAGTTCATACCGACAACAATCCATTAACATATGTTCAAACTACAGCTAAGCTGGACGTAGCAGGGCATCGCTGGCTTACCGAACTGTCGACATATGACTTTAGTTTGAAATATCGCCCAGAAAAACAGAACATTGATGCCGATGCATTGTCAAGGCGCCCTCATAATGTCAGAGATGAAGAGGAGAAATGCATGCCCACCTCTACAGTTCTCTACTGTCTGTCATATGACTTCAGTCTGTCCTCATCGTCATAGACCCCACAGAGCCATTGACATTATAGGTTCTTCGAAGCATGCGGTACCCAAAGCTTACTGTAATCTATCCTCTCTGTCTATGCACGGGCTACCCAAGATGACAACTGCACAGATTTCTCATTCGCAGCAGGAAGACCCTTGCATTGGAGAAGGTTGGTGTGCAGTTAGCCAGGGGACTGTAGGGGGTGCTGACAAGGGAAGACATCCAGATGTGGCATTGTTGCTCAAAGAATGGGAGAAGCTAAAGGTCAGAGAGTCAGTACTGTACCGCATTAGCAAACCACCCAACAAGCCATTGCAACAGCAGCTGTTGCTTCTGGAAGAGTTCAGAAAGACTGTACTTCAGTCTCTGCATGACCAGTGTGGCCATCTGGGTTTCGACAAGACCTATGGTCTTGTCTGAGAGAGGTTTTATTGGCCTAGGATGAAAACACAGGTTGAGATGTTCTGTAAAAATTGTGCAAGATGTATTCAAAGAAAGACGTTACCGAAAATAGCTGCTGAGCTTTCCCATCTCCACAGTAACGGACCAATGGATCTTGTTAGCATGGATTTCCTGTTGCTTGAGCCCGACTCCAGAAACACCTGCAATGTCCTGGTAGTTACTGACCACTACACCCGGTATGCTCAAGCCTTTGCCACAAAAGATCAAAAAGCGTCAACAGTCGCTAAGGTGTTCTGGGAACAACATTTTGTTCACTACGGGTTACCAAAAAGAGTGCATTCAGACCAAGGCAGAGCTTTTGAAAGTAGGCTCATTCATGAACTGTTGAGCATGTTAGGCATAAGAAAATCCCGAACCACACCCTACCACCCTCAGGGTGATCCACAACCTGAGCGGTTCAACAGAACGCTGCTTGAAATGCTTGGAACTCTTGATGCACACGAGAAAAGTAAATGGAGCAAACACATCAGTCATCTAGTTCATGCTTACAATTGTTCAGTGAATGAGTCGACAGGCTATTCGCCATATTTTCTCATGTTTGGTCAAGAGGCAAGGTTGCCAGTAGATTTGACATTTGGAGTCTTGAGTGATGGAACATCCACCAGCTCCTACCTGCGCTATGTCAAAAACATGAAACGTGAGCTCCAAGCTGCTTTTCAGTTGGCTGAGAGTAAGTCAGACAAGAAATCAATAGGAAACTATAAACGCTACGATCAGAGAGTTTGTTTCTGTCCACTTGTTTCAGGAGACAGAGTTTTGATCAGAAATCTTGGACTGACTGGTAAACAAAAATTGGCTGACCGGTGGAAATCCACTCCATACACTGTGATGCATCAACTTCCTGGATTGCCAGTGTTCAAACTGACACCAGAGGATGGTTGTGGCCCTGAAAAGGTACTCCATCGCAATCACATTCTGCCCATTGGACAGGAGGTGAAGTTTTAGACACGTGAGAACACAGAGATAACTGATCTAACAAGAAAAGGGCAAGCAAACAGCTCAGGGCCCAGAGAAATGGAAAGTCCAACCCCTTGTGCTCATCAGCTCACAAAGAGAATAGAGTTGATTCTGAGTCTGAATCAGAAGAGGATGATATCAGTGTATGGTGTGATTATTTTGCACCGCATCAGTCTGGTGAGGAAGGAAGTCGAAATAAACAGTGTTCCGAACCCTTTGGCCTGGATTTGGATATTTCGCCTGCAGTCCCAGGAGTCTCTGATGTGGAGAAGAGCAGGGCCCAGGGACCTACAGCATCAAGTGAATTTTCAGAAGAACAGTTAACTGTTGAAGTTGAACGCCCTCCCGACAGTACTGTTGAACAAAATACTGTGACTGACAGGTCTCTTAACCAGACTGTTGAGACTGAGAGAGATACTACAGCCCTGACAAACTCTGATACCCTGACACCAGATCAAACTATGGACAATTGAAACACTGACATAAACTTGGTTGTGAGACCTCAGACACAGACAGAACAATACATAAATTGTTTATGAAAACTGTACATTGCAGAGGATGTGATTTATGTTTACATGTCATGAGGACATGACAGTTTCAGTGGGAGGAGAATGTATTGCCTTACTGATAATAGTTCATACTGTAGTACTTGGGTATTTGTAATGTAGTTCTATCCTTATGCTCTTTTGATTTCTGCATTAATATGGAAAATGTGTATTTTTGTTAAGGTTTGTTTGTTTGTTTGTTTGTTTGTTTTCACTAAAGTCTGTACATTTAATGGAAACACACAGGATTTGTATTTCTTTTAATGCTCATTTCCCAATGATTCAAATCACTTTTGGATGGAAACATAGCTTGTCTTGCTTTTGATAAAAGGTATAAAATGTAAATGTCGAACAAATAGATTTACTTCTTAAATGTGGACTCTATTTCGTTTTTTTATTTCATGCACCAGTTTTACACTGGACACGCCCTCTCCTACTCCCCAACCTAGAACCAGTTAGCTAACGTTAGTTAGCTAGTGTTCATTAGCTGGTGAGCCAGCTGCATTGGAGATTAGCTTTACTCTGGCTGGGGGATCCACATTTGAACAGCTGAGCTACTGCACATGCTTTACCTGCTCCTCATATTTTACATGACCATTAAGTAGAATATTAATTTAATATTGTTTTTTTAATACTGTTATGGCATTACTTATTTAGGATAGTGCAGAATGTGACGCAGATCAGGGATGTAACTCAAAAATGCTTTTTCTCTTTCTCCCTTTCTGCTGTAAGTGATGTTTATCTGCATGACAGAGGAGCTGACTTTCACTCATCAACTCACAGAGCATACAGCAGGGAGGCCACAGAGTTAATGAAACAGACTTTGTGTTATAGTTTACTCAAGTCGTAGATTAAAATTAATTTTATAATACAGCAATACTCTCCTTTAAAGACAGTACAAGGATTTTTACACTTGTTACTCAAGCAGCAACATCTTCATCCCCCTTTGCAGCCAAAAATGAACGTCAGTAGCTCATACAGCAAAACATGATGATGTAGTTTTTCCATTTCTTTTTCATACCAACATGGTGTACTGTTGATACACAGTTGGGACTCTGCCTTGCAACAGGTCACCATTTATTGGGAACTCATGGTTCAAAGTATGAAAATGGCTCTCAGAATATTATTTATTTTAATTAATTATTATGACAATTATGACAATTATTTGTGAGCTAGGAAAGCGACCATGGCTTTTGCTTTATAGACCAATTTTAGTGGACGTCAGTCAGGTCACAGCAGTTGCGCACGCATACAGAAAAACAGTGGACACTGGTGAGAAACAGTTGAGTTACCCGGGAAAAAAAATGTCTTGTTAACATAACATAATATTCACGTGTGCAATACTTAGAGCCCTACAGTTACAGCATGAAATAATGTTTTTGGCCTATATTCACATCCACCTAGTGGCAGCTGTATTTACATTGTTCTAAAATGCATTAAACGATGAAAAGGAGTTAATACTTACCAAGCCATGATGTGCAGTTTGCCGTCAGTATAGTTGTTTAACTTGTTTCTGTCTTATAACTTAATATGTCCTTGTTGCTGGTGCAGCAGCACGTCTGTAACTGGCAGTTAAGTATTTATTTTGAAGCATATTCTCCTCTGTCTTTTGCCTGTATATGATTAATATAATCAATGTGTAATTTACTGGAACCTGAAACTGAAGCAGCTATATGAGAGCTTTACACCTGTGCTTTTCCCACTGTGACATGTCAAAGTGCCTTCAATAAAAAATGCCTATTAATGTAAGTCAGTACAATGTCAACAGTATCAGATTCAGAGTAAGGTTTATTACCAAGTAGGTTTCACTTAAAATGATTTTGGCTTGATATCTGGTGCATACAATAAACATAATGTCAAGAGAAAATAAAAACATGTAAAAACATGGGAAAAGGATAAAAAAAGAAAAATACAACAAAACATGGAAAAGCTGTAAATTTAAATTTACAAGCTGTGATTTTATTTATTAGAAGGAAATGTTGCCAAATGTTTCTTCGAACCATGAGTACTATGAGAACATTATATTTGCATGTTTCATACCTATCATATCAGCATTTCTAAAGTGCTGTAATATATTAGGTGACATTTTCATAGGTAGACGGAACGGCAGATGGCATGTTACTAAGACAAGATGCCTGCCCAGTGGCATACTCATGTTTGAGACCAACAAACAAAACGGATTGTGTTTAAAGCAGTCATTGCTGTATTTCTTGTGGCTTTTTAGCTACCAAACGTGGGTGTTTTGAAGCGACCCATCGGCAGGGATATTAACACAAAAAGCAGTTGTTGTTACAGAGAAATCACTGCTTTTTCAGCTCAGATTTTGCCCCCAAAATCGGGTATTTTAAGCCAAAACATGATCTTTTCTTAACCATTACCAACTGGTTTTTGTGCTTAAACCTAACCATCTTAACCACATTGCTGTTTAAAAGTAAACTTTCAACATATCCACTCCATAACAAGCAAATGGTACTTATTTGTGGTTTGCAGAAATGTACAAGGCCTACATTTATTCTGCTGTCTGGGTTGATTTATCAAGGGAGTTTCAAAAGTTCACAGTAAAGCAAATATGTGCAATGTGCAGAAACTTCCATGCTAAGTTACTACAAAAGATTTGTGTACTTTGTGGCTTAGTGATAGTACAAAGGAGTAATACGTTTATCCCGTGGAGCTGTAGAAGTGAATGTCATAGGTCAGGTCAGGTTTTGTTGGATTTAAGATATCTATCAGATTTTTTTTCCTGAGCCTCACAGACAGTGAATATCTAATAACTGTGTATTTATGAATAAAAACTATCTCTGTGTCCACCATGTTTTGCCCCACCACTATGTGCCACCCCTGAAGAGTGGTCCAAATACAAATACAGAGCAAGGACAGCATGCTGGGGCTGTGCTCGACTGAGCTTTCTCTGAGCAGCCAACCCTGACAGACGGGAAAACACCCCCTGAGATCAGTTACAGAGCTAATATGTACCTGTCAAGGGTCCTAATTACATGCACGCACACACACACACACACACACACACACACATGCATTACAGCTGTCAGTGCTCCCAGTTATCCCAACAAATCCCCAGCTGTAAGGCTAGCAGTGTCCAGGGACTGTTGCTAACTGGTAGCAGCCTTGGCCTGCAGCAACGCAGCTATCAGACCAGCGTCAGGCTTGTCTTTGACCCAGTTAGTGACTAGGGCTGTCAAAATTGCTCAAAAATGATGTTCGAATATTCCTTCTAAAACTAACTCATAGGTTCGAACCATTCGAATATTTTTTTTTTTTGTTTTTGCATTATGTCCACATGAGGGCAAACTAATACAAGGAAACATACTTGTATATGTATTAATACAAGGAAACATAACTACTTGTAGGTATTTTTACCTACAGCGCTGCAAATAGCCTCGAAGCACCGGACTGTGACCGGCTTGCGCCCTGCACCGATCCTTTCGGCGTCTGGTCTATTTTCTGCGCGAGCCACGAGCGAATGTGTCAAGCCGGGTGACGGAGACAACAGCTGGGAGCAGAACCGCTTGTCGACCAGCGTGGAGAAATGCGCGTCTGATGCCAACGCCCACTCGCAAAGAGGACAGCTGCGGTGGTGGTTTTTTTTTTTGTTTTTTTTTTCCCCTCCACAATCGAATATCAATTTTCACATTCGAAGGTCCATTTTTTTTTCAAATTCGAATTTAAATTCGAATTTAGAATATTCGTTGACAGCCCTATTAGTGACCAGGGTGTGATGGGAGCCGGCTGGGTCAAGACTAGTGTCTTTACTCCTTCAGCCCCCAAACACCAGAGATTAAATCTGACTCAGACGTGCATTTATATTACAGCAGGGCTAGCAACACCTCTGTTTGGGCCACTACTAAGAAACACACCCTCAGACTTTAGTTACATCAAGAATATTTTAACCTCCCGCATCAATGTCAACTTGTGATCATTTATAATTTCGAAGGTTTTAGTTTACAGTAAATGCCACATACAATTACTTTTGGTAGATGTATCAATTATGATATTTTTAATGTCTGTTATTTATAGTGTTTGGTTAAAGTCCTCTCTCTGACTCTGATAGAAGGCAATGTGATATATTTCTAGGAACAATAATTATTTTGGCTGGAAAAAACGACTGGGCAATTTTTGTTCTATTTTAGCAGCTCTAGCTTGGTGGGCGAGACAGCTTTAAAAGAAACATTGTTACATAAATCAAAGCCGGGAATTAACAGCACTGCAGTGGAGTGACTCAGGGATTTGCACTGCTGCCTCACAACAAGAGGAGCCTGGGCCGGGAACACCTGCCTTTATGTGTGAATGTGTTTGTCTATGTGTGTATTAGCCCTGTGATAAAATAGCATGATGTCCATGGCAAAGATATTTATGACTGTAACACCTAAGACTTTACACAAATACAACTTTCAACTCTGACTTTTCAGAGAACAGTGTGTACTGCTTTCAGGATAGTGGCCGCAGCTTTGCATTCTGAGTCCAACACTGAAAAAAGTCTCTTGCCTTCTCTTGCTTAATCAGCTTATGTTACCAAACTACCTGCCAGCAATCAAAATGGAACAATTTAATCCATAATTAGCTTTTCAAACACTGAAGTATAGTATGACTTGGTTTAGCTTACTTTAAGTTGCTCAGGTGGCTCAGTAGTAGTATTTTACCCTTTGGCCTTGTCATATAGCTGTATGTGCTTGCTGCACACTGCAGAACTACAAACCTGTCTACTAAACCTGACTGCTGCTGATTGCAGCTCTGACTGCCCTCCATATCTCCTGTGCAGGCCGAGCGGCAGTCCGTATGAAAAGACCCCTGGGTGGCTTCAGGGCTCAGGTACAGAGTACACTCAGTGCTTATTAGCCTGCAGATACTACTCCTGACTGCCTGTCAAACTCATACAAATTCACTGGTTGCTGTTTGGATAAAAGACCATTCGTAGTATGTCATTTAAATGGTTTTAACATCACCATTCATTTTTTATTCCTTCTGCTTTTATTTTTTTATTGCCCTGAGCTCTTGTGGCCAAAAAGGTGCACAATACTACTAGTAAACCCGAAACACTTTAAAGCTGTAGTGTGTAACTTCTGTCGCCTCCCAGCGGATAATGCGTTATTACAACTAATAAGCCGGCGGCACTTCCATGTACACAGTAACACTCGCCACACACACCGTACACAGAGTAACACTCGCCACTCGCCACTCGCCAAACACCGTGTAAACAGAGTAACACTCGCTTCACACCGTGTACACAACGCTACACAACATGGCGAACACCAGGCTGCTAACATTACATTACGTTCATAGGACCATTTCCAAGAAAATAATAAAGTACTAGGTCCAGTACATGTAACAGCAACACATACTACTCATAATATAATTATAAACCGAGTCACTTACTTATCCAACAACAGCAAGGCAACATCTGTGTCTGCCCTCAGCCCAATTTCTTCCTTCAGGGCTCTCCACCGAGGAAAAGCGACGCCAATACAAATCCTTGTTTGCCTTCTCTGTCGGTCACTTTCCTTCTTTGCTAATAGACCTTCAGCCGAACGTCCAGGCTATTTCTTTGTGGTAGGATCCACTTCTGAACCGTGTCTCGGCCGCTTCTCCGCCATGTTGCTTTCTCTTTCTGTCTGCACTCTATCTCTTGCTATGACACTCTCCGCTCTTCCTCCCCCTCCCTTCTTGTTGTGAGGAAGCATTTCCTGTGCGTCAGCGCAGGAATGTCGCCAGTGGACACGCAAACTAAAAATGATATATATTGAAAAATACTGCGAGATGTTAGAGGAGCCGATCGGCTTAATCAGCATTGTGTCATCTCCTCTAGTAGTGGCTTGGGTGAAACGGACATTTACGAACATATAGAAGTTACGCGCTATAGCTTTAACGTTCAACATATTGTTTTGCTTGATGTTACATCAAAATGACAAAGTTTAATTTGAAGCAACAAGAACCATTAATTCTCCACACATATCCATCCATCCATCCATCCATCCATCCATCAATTTTGTTCTGCTTGTCCAGGCCAGGTTGTGGGGTCAACAGGCTCAGCAAAGTGCTCCAGATGTCTTTCTCACCAGCATCACTTTCCAGCTCCACCTGGGGTATCCTGAGGTGTTCCCAAGCCACATGAGATAAATAATCCTGTCACCATGTTCAGGGTCTACCCTGGGGCCTCCCACCAAACCAAAGGTGCCTAGGAGGCATCCTGATCAGATGCCCGAACCACATCAACTGGTTTTGCGGAACGGAGCAGTGGCTCTACTCTGAGCTATTGCTGGATGTCTAAGCTCCTCACCCAATCTCTAAGGCTGCGCCTAGCCACCTCACGGAGGAAACTCATTTTGGCTGCTTGTATCCACAGTCTCATTCTTTGAGTCACTACCCAAAGCTCCTGACTATGGGTTAGGGTTGGGACATACATGGACCAGTAAATCAAAAGCTTTGCCTTCCAGCACAGCTCTCTCTCTCTCTGTCCACACATATGCTGCAGCAAAATTCTTTGATTCAATCATTATCTCTAACTGCTTATCCTATTCAGAGTCATGGAAGGACTGAAACCTTTCCTAGCTGACAGTGGGTGAAAGGCAGAGTACAACCTGGACAGGTCACCCCGGCTATCACAGGACTGTAGGGCACTAAAATTTATTTTCTTTGACTATGTTGCCAGTGTGCATATGAAACAACGGAAGGCTTGAACCCTGGAGATCATTTATGTGTATGCACCATGAATAACAATATTGTTATTCCATTACCAGCAGTGCCAGTGGTTAATAAACAAGGCCTTATCAAATGATCTGTACCTGCCATGGTGAGGCATATGATTAGTATAATGATTTAAGGATATGCTAACAGTACAAGTGACAGATTTGATTCCATTTTGAGACTCTACTATTTTACAACCTAGGATTGTGTGCAGACAAGGTTGTCATTTCTTGTAAGCAGATATTTACTGTTCTGAACTGTCCTCAGAAGCAGAAACAAAAATAAGACCCCCCTGTGGAAGTTAACACCCTCTTCTGGGTTTTACTGGAACAGTTTTCTTTGGAGAGGTCAGCAGATAAGTTAAATTTTCTAAAACGCAGCAGTATGGGGAGTGATTTGTGATCTGTCAAGTCTTGTCCATGGGGGGTGAACTGCCGATGTTGCGCAACACAGTGCCGGCATGTGGAGCCTTTGGGAAAGATAATTACATTTACTCCTACACACTGAACAGTTTCACTTCAAATCCTCCATATGAAATTTGCACACTGTATCACAAATTTAAAAAAAATTGAATAAATATGATAATTGCAGTTTTTGATGATACAATTACGTTATTACCACAAAACTGTTATTTAGAACAGTGGTTCTCAACCAAGAGGTCCCCAGAAAAATGGGGAGTAGTTTATTAGTAGTAATAGTAGTTTATTTAACCAATGATTTAGACTACAAAGTAGGGTTGGGAATCTCTCTGTGATAGATGATTCGATACGTATCTAGATACACGGGTTACGATATGATTCAAAAACGATATATTTTTAATACAGAACGATTTGATACAATTCGATACAGTGTAGGAACGATACGATTCGATACAGTGTAGGAACGTGACGATTCGATACGATTCGATACGATTCTATGGTTAACATTTGTTGATGTAGACATTAATCATGTATTATAAAATAAAGAAGCCAATTCTATAAAAGTGACATTCTTACAGTATTTTCAAATTTGTAAAAGACCACATCCCCAATCATTGTTGCTGTATGGCACTGGCAAAAATAAAATAAAAAGACAAACAACAACAAAATCACACATTGTCTGTGTTTTTGTATGTATCTTATATGGACTTGAGTCTGTACAACATAAACATAAAGCAGAATAAAATAATAACATGCAATGTAGGGGCAGAATCTGACATCTCCTGTTATTAGTTGATATCATGGACTGTGATGACTAGCAGCTTATCACTGACAGCATGTCAGACTATTTCTCTGTGTTTGCTACACTCTGTCATTTATAAAAAGATAAATCACTTTTCTATAATACATCTGATATTTCAATGGAATAAATTACTTATTGACTTATTTATACTTCAAAAACAGCATCAATAAGTGATTACATAGGGGGGATCAAAATAAAATAAATAAATAAAATCAAAATCAACCAGGCACCCTCCTCCTCTGACAAGTAAAGAACAGTCCCTAAAGTGCGGTGAGGTTTGTGGAAATGTGTACCGCTCGTTTCTCCTCTGACACGTCACATACCTGTGTGCTGGTGCTGCCACAGCTCGGCTGTTCAGGTATTTTTGGGCAGTCATGACACCGACGAAGACTTCGGTGTCGGCGTCGGTGTCAAGGAGCTGGAGCTGGGCTTCTCGGTCGCCGCCGCGGAGCACTATGGCTGCTGTATTTGACAGGAATACGTATTTCTGTCTGTGTCTGTGACCCCTGTTCAACCCACAACCGGCAGGATTCGCCTTTAGTTTCTGCTGCGGCTTGGCTGCTCCCTGGTTTATTCAACCAGCATTAGCTTCTGTTCCTTAGCTCCACCGGTCAAGCTGGCGCTGATGTTTACATCCATTATCGTTGTCAGTAATGCCTGCTACGGAGCATGCCGCCGGCTCTCGCGTTGTTTTAGAGATGCAAACTGTTAAAGCCAGTCAACCGATTGCTAGTCTCGCAATATCCGATCCATGACTCTACAATCGATTCATCTAAGGATTCATGGCTGATTCGTATCGATTGAGGAGGCTGCTACCGATGCAGCCGTATCTCTCGCTTGTCAAACCGGATATCCGGTCGTATCGGTTAATCGTTCCCAACCCTACTACAAAGACACTTTAGCCTTTATCAGCATGAGCTAGACTATCGTTGCTGTGGCAAAAAGTGTAATGTTGAAAGCAAAAACTGAAAATATAAAAAACACATGTATAGTCAGACTTACACATTAATTTTGAAAAGATGTAAAATTGATACTATGTAAATGTAGTCAGCATCTTGTGAATTCTGTTTCTAATCAATTTAAAGATCAAATTTCCCTGAAGCTGTTTTGTAACAGAACTATCGGTATCCAACAATGCTAGCAGTACTATAAGGCTGTACCTAAGCACAGTGGTGCTAATAGCTAAATGCTAACATGGGCATGCTAACATGCTCATGTTGAGCAGGCATAATGTTTGCATGTATAGCATCTGAGTTTAGCATGTTAGCAAACACATGCTCATTAGCACAAAACACAGAATATAGTAAATGCAGATGATAGAGCCATCAGTTATGCAGGTAACTGACGGCTTAATGTCTTTGGGAAGGACTCACTTAGTTTAAAGTCTGCAGTCTTGATAGGGCAGATAGTAATGTGATTCTTGTCTTGTATATTTTGATGCAATGTTTATCCAGTGGCATTTTGGAGGCCTTGTTGTAGCCTATTTATTATGAAGGTTCCTATTTGTGTACTGCTGCTTTTCTCACTTTCCATGTAAACATATCTCTACAGGTTCATTTATCAGTGCAACTTGCAAGATTCGGAAATGTAATTTTTGTGAATGCAATTTAACCTTAAACACTTAAGCATTTATTAATAAGAACAAACCTTTCTAATGTAAACATTTTGGGGTGTGTTTGATTGCCACAGTTTTTTTCTTTTTATTCTCTTATTCCTCTATCTCCATGTAAAATATTGTAGATTGTCACATAAATTGATATTTGTGATTTATGCCTTCCCATTGCACATTGGTAGTGTGACTGACTGCAAACTCACAGCCACTCCATCTTTAGAGGCTCTTCTCTTTGTCACAAAACTGTTTGCCTGATGTTGATCAAGTTGCAGAAACATCGCAGCATTAAAATCATTATTTTTGCAAGTTAGACAGTTAGCTGGAGATGCTCTGTTCGTCCCTCTCCTACGCACCTGTTTGGAAGCAGATGTGCAAAGTATTTTTTTGAGGCACAGCTTAATGTCATAACCCAGCTGAAAATTTCAACCTGATGGTGGCACTGCATGAAAAGTCAGAGGATCACCCATTTTATTAGAATTCACCTGAGGGGTGCATAAATTTGCGCACCAAATGTCATGGCAATCCATTCAATTGTAGTGGAAAGAGTTCACTCAAAACCACAAATGTTAACTTCATGGTGGCGCTAGAGGTAGCGTCAAGGGATCACCAAAGACATTAGGATTTATTCTCTGGAAACCATGAATGTCTGTACAGTATGCCATGGCAATCCATTCTGTAGTTGTTGAGCTATTTCAGTCTGGATCAAAGTGGTGGACCGACCTACAGACTGCTTGCTGCTTGCATGGCTAAAAACCAGCACTCAGCAAACCACAACAACTATTGTTTCAGCTTTCCCTAAAGCCACATTTTCAAACAGGTCTACTTGACTACCTTACTATGTTGTAGACATTGCTATACGTTTCTGTATCAGTAATATCCTTGGCAGCTGTTTGAGGGCAGGTGCTGGGTGGAGGCTGCACGTGTGCAGCGGTTAGCAGCTGAATAAGAAGCAGCTGGGACCACTAGCCTGCCCTCCCTTCTTTGTCTCCTGCATACTCTATCTCATGTTCAGGAGTTTGTCAGTGCACCCCAGCCCTGTACCTGATGTCATTACAGTTAATGAGGCTGAACGGTGTGTCTGCATGTGTTGCTTTTAACCCAGAAGATTGAAGCCCCAGTGTTGTGTAACACACACCGACATGCATACTGTACAGCAAACATTGAAAGCAAAGAGGTCGCCTGGTAGACATGGTAAGGAATAACTTTTTTACAGATAGGACAAGCTCCTTCAACCATGGGCTATGAAAACATTGAATTAAACATCTCTTCTTTACTCGTGACAATGACAAGCTAGATGTAAAAGCCGCATTGCCTGCCTGTGAACTCAAAAGGCAGCTAATAACCAGGATTATGTCTTCTGAAAAATGCTTTAAAAGCTAAAATACTTGACTTCCCATATGTTCAAACAACAGCAAAGGTGATGGAGCCTCTGGTGTTGCATTAATAAACTTGCACTTGCAACTTAGCAGCAAAGAAGCCAGATATTTCCCTCAGGATAGGTGGAGACCAAAAACAAAGATAAAAGAGAATGAATATTGGACTTACTTTCATCAAGTGGCCAGGAAAACAACTCCAAACGAATGCTAATGTTGCTCTGTTTCTGCTAGATGTGTATATAAGCAACTGTTTGCTCACAAGTTCGCTATATTAATTAAAAGGGGATGATATGTCAATGTTTTGTTCACAATTTGTCTCTGCTGCCCTCTTAAGCTTTCTGCTTTCTCAAGTGCTGCTTGTGGTTGGTTGACTGGTGAAAGCACAGGATAGCGTTAGTTAAGGCCCAGACACACCTATCCGACTTCAGGGAACGAGTGGCAACGAAAGCATCACCTCATGTCAGCTGTGTCTCGGCCAAAAAGTTGCACATGAACACACTGCGACCAACCAGCACATATGTTCTGCCCCTTAAGAGGAAATAACTCTCAATAACAGCAGATGGTGATAGTCTGCAATTGTTATTCGAAAAGAGAAACCAGAAGACTGTCTTGACGCTAGTTAGCCAGTTAGCACATTAACAACACAATCAAATGTTGAAAGAACAGAGCATATTTACCGTGCAACCGAGAACAATAACACACACCATCACAAGTTCTGCTAGAGCTCAGTGGCTAAAGAAAAATGAATCCTACCTAATATGAAAAGTTTGCATGGTCTCACTCCCTGCTTGACTTTAGCTGTTTGTGTACTTTCCTTACTTCTGTTTCTCTTCTGGTGCGCAGAGCTGAATTGCCAATTAGAGTGATTTCATGGGGGCATACCACACCGACTAGGGCTCAAGACGCTCAGCCACTGGTCATCATTGACTGATGCTCGACCATTGGTTTGGTGAATCAGGGTAGAGGCCCTGGAAACCTGGAAGATTCAGCCACACATGTCTAAGCCTCAGTCAGAGCCATACTCAGATGAGGAGTCTGTTGTGCACAAAAAACCCATTAACGCCTGGTGAGTGTATTAGTGTCTCTTATTTATGTTGCTTGTTCGCTTGTTAGCTTGTAGCCTCACTAACAGTAGTTGTGAATGGGTTGGCTGACACAGCATTAATGGTTGCGATATCTGCTACGATGAGGTTTTTGGTAGATACTGGAAGGAAGCATTCAAAAACTGCACATTCTGCCGTCTTTGCTTTATGCTATTAAGTATGCTAATGCTAACTCTGCTCTTTGTACTGACTGACTGCTCTGCGCTGGAGGTGTTGGTGTTGTGTCAAAATCACTTCCCCCGTCAATATATGTTTGCTTTATTAGACAATGGTTGGCTTTCGCATTAGTGACGTACCTAATCTAGTTTGCCCATTGTACATTTGATTTTTAGATGTTAGGAAAGTACACAGGCAGTAGAGGAATGTGAAAACACCTCTGTAGTGACAAACTATGCATCAGCCCCCCAGGGAATGCTGCTCAGTCTTGCAGCCAGTTTTCCCAGTGGCCACTCGCGGTACTGCAGCAAAAAATGCCCTGCAGCCCATAAAGCATTTTCCCCATCTACAACCATTATAAAGAGACATCTGTAAATGTTGACAGGACACCTGAAGCTGCAAAAAAAGTCAAGTATGACTGTTTATTATGAACTTTTTATCAGTGGAGGTTTTATATTTGTAAAACTTTCCTGGAGCTGAATAAAGCGTTTTAAAAATCTGTGGCATCATCACAATGTATAGTCAACATGAGCCAAGCTGGAACTTGGGACATGTGTGTGGGGCCAGTGGGAGAAACACTACTGCACATATTCTGTGGGCCTTATACCTTGGAAGTTAATTGAGGAGTTAAAATCTTTTTGGTGTATGAGCTAGGTGCCATCTTGGCATGTGGTATCTAGTTATGACTTTACACATATGCTTTGCATAGATACGAGTAAGTAAAGTCAAGGTCAAAAAATTTTAGGGGATATAAAGATAAGAAAGATGAACACATTTTTGAGTGGACAGAGCCTTGAAATAAATATGTTCCAAAGAAGTAATCACTAGGGTTGGGTACCGAAACTCGGTACTTTTTGTACTTGGTACCGATTCACGTCGGTACTACCAAGTACCGATTCACTTAAAATGAAACGGTGCCAAATTTCGGTACCTGAGGTGGAGGCGGAGCGAGAGCGCATGACTCGCACCTCAGACTCAGCAACAATGGCGACAAAAACAATGTGCAGACAAAAGTTAACGTGCAGCACTGTTGCTAAATGTTCTCAATAAAATGTTGAAACTGAGAAGTTTAGACTATGGGCCTGAACAACACATAGTGCATCCAAATTCACACCCATTCTTCTCTGTGGATTTTCTCCGCGACTGTGCGTCATAGCGTGTGTTTCTCCCTGTCTATCCACATTTGTAGTCCGGCTTTCAAGATGCAAGTATCTCCATATTGTCTAGTTGACTCTCCATCAAACTTTGTATGACAAGACCAGCCACTTCACCTTTGCGCACCCAGACAACTGCAGCCTAATTATGCATGCTGACAGGGCCGTAGTCACCATATACATTGAGGGGGACACGTGCCCCCCACCAATGCCCAAAATGTCTCCGCAATATATAACTGAAACTGAAAAACAAATATTATCTTGGAGAACATCATTGCACTTGGTTGACTATTTTTCTATGATCTTAGATGTAAATATTGCATGTTTCTTTCAGATAAAACACATTTTTGACTTGTGAATGAGTCAATGGAATTTCTTGCAATAATGAAAAAATACTGGCAATCATGTCCGCCTGGCACAAACCACATGTTTTGGACAAATGTGAAGTTACAGAATGTCCCACCATCATGGTTCTTATATTGCCAGATTCCAGAGAGTCTGCCCTCTTCATATATGGCAGAATATGTCTTTTTCCAACTTGCTATGCTGAGATACATGTAAAAATGTAAGAATTTAGTAACACAGATATGTTTTTTTCATTGATATAAAAATTAATATAAAATACAGGCACATAGAAGAACATGAAATGATGGCAAATCTGGTTAGCCCAGATTGTCCTGGAAAAAAAACAAGATATAGCATGTGTATGTAGCCTTTATAATGACTGTGATATGAGCTTAAAAGTAAAGGCAGTAAAAATACCCCAAAAAGGCCTAGGGCCCATAGGGTTAAAAAGTAATGAAATAAGGTACCGTTTGGTACCGGTACCAAATTCCAGATACCGGTACCGTATCGGTTCAATTATGAACGGTACCCAACCCTAGTAATCACAGCCACGTTTGTTTAGCTACAAGAATATGTATGTAATATGTTCCCCTAAATTCATATTTTCACACTCTATGTTAATGCTAGCTGCTGTGCAACACATATTACTGACTTTGCAGCTGCCAGGTAGTAGAAGTCCAAATATATTATCACCGTATAAAGTTGGTATGGCTTAATATGTTAGCAAACAGTTGTTCAGTTACACATCCAATAAACATGGAGGAACATTGGCATTCATTTGGAGTCTGGCCACCTGACAAGTGTACAGTGGGTTTATTAAAACAGCTGCCTTTGGATCAATGATGTTGCCTATAATTTGCTTTTTAGTAAATTTGAGTTGAGTAAATTGGTATTTTGGTTCATTGTTAATATTACCTACACATTAATAGGGGGGGCTTTAGAATCAGCACTGTCTTTTACATGTTGTTTTTAAATGGATCATGTCCCATAGAGGACATATGAATGTGTTAATATAACACATCACAAATTAAAAAGTATTTAATTTACCATGTGTCTAATATAGTGTGCTGTTACTACTTGTTACTACATTGACTAGTCTGTTCCAGGTTTGCTGTGTTCCTTGCATGCTAACCTTGCATTTCTCATCTCTTTTAGCATCCCTGCTTCTTTCTTCCCGCCATCTCTTTCTCTAATTTTCCCCCATCTCCTTCTCTAGCTATTTTCTACCCCCATGTCCTCTTCCTCCTCCTCTCCCTCCTTTCCTCCCAGTGAGACTGTGTCCCCTACATGTCTAAGCCTGTGCTCAGCGGTGTTTGATGTCAGTTAATTTGCTGCAGTGTTGACAGGCGGATGGCTGCTCAGCACAGCATGCATGTATGTGTGTGTGTGTGTGTGTGTGTGTGTGTGTGTTTATGTATGTATTTTCATGCGTGTGCTATGCATTTAAGTATGAATGTGAGAGAGAGAAAGTAAAGAAGGACAGGAGAGCACAAGTAAAGTATTTAGGCATGTGTCAATGCAGTGCTTTGGTACACGATTCTGTGCATACAGTAAGTTATAACAATAGTGTGTGTTTGTGTGTATGTAGTGGGTTCCCAAGCTGTTCACTGTGGTGTAATTGCTGCGTCTGAATTCGCTGCTCTGGATTACTGCAATTTACTCCCCCGGGAGTGCCGAGCACTGTGGGAAAACCGTAAGCAAGAGTGTGTCTGTGTGCACGTGTGTGTAACTGTGTGTGTTTTAGCTCTGTGGGAAAAGTGTGCTTGCTCAGGACGAGGGCACAATACATCCTTTTCTCTACCATCCACGACCATGGAGTCGTATTAAACTCACTGACCATAAGCCTATAGTATCCTTCAGCATGCAGGAGTGTCCACCTGTGTATGCAGAGCTCAGTCTGTTACAGTGGCTGTATGAGTCTGTTGGTTTGTTCAACAGGGCAATCCTTGTCATTGTTTTTACTGTGTTGGCTGGAAGACACTGGGGTGCACCTGCTCCTACAAACAGACCCTAAGCCATTGAGAGAAACAAAAAAACTGAAAGAGTAAGAGCTCCCCTGGTGCCATAAAGACATCCAGCAGATTTCTTATGAAATCTGAGCATCTGAAGTCAAACTGTTGCTTGTCTTCGTTCTGTTTAGTTATGTTAACATCCCACAATATCCTCTGTGCATTTTAAGCTCCTGTGTGGAGGAAGTGTATCATTAAACACACTTTCCAAACTTCAAACTAGAATTAGTGCCTCGCGCTTGTGTGACTCTGTCTATTAGACATTTGTGTTAAATGTTGTCAGAATTAGCATACGAATTCTTGAGGTATCACCAAAAAAGTGTTTTGTGAGATCATGGTGACCTTTAACCACCAAAATCCAGGCCAGGTGGATGTTTGTGCCAAACCTGAAATCCCATCAAGACACTATTGAGGTATCAAATACAAGAAAATGGGACGAACCAACGGATGGACAACCTAAAATTATAATAACATGTCACCCACCCCCCAGCTTGGTTAATCATACCATAATCAAGACCTACCTCTTCAGACAATTCTTGAAATGCTCTTATCTCTCTCTCTCTCTCTCTCTCTCTCTCTCTCTCTCAAAAAAAAAAAATTTAAAAAAAATTACCAACACACTTGTGAAACTTCATGTACCTGCAACCTGTGGCACTTATATCAAGTTGAATATGACACTGCACGTTTTCTCAAAGGCTTCTCCTCAGTCCACTGTGGCTCGAATTGTATCTTATTTATAAGTCGCTTCAGACAAAAACATCTGTCAAATGAATATAAACGTGACTTATTTTAACATCTCTACAGGGCAGCAATGTGAATGGTCTCTCTTCTGCTAGTGTAGCTTAGAGAGGCTTGAGCAGCATCAGGAGCAGAGTAAACTGACAACTGGGGATATGACTGAGTGCAAAAAAGAGGGTAATCTGCCCCAAAAACTGATCAACAATGTCAACTATCAACTTACAAAATTAGTAGCGGTATGAGTATTTCTAAAAGTACTACTGCTCTCAGTTGCACACTCAAATTTTCCCTATTCTTCACTGTCCACACTGGGGCATTAGCAGGTGTGGACTCTGGAGGTGTTGAGGGTAGAATGAGCCTCATAGCTCGGGACCAGGGTGTCCTAGGAACTGTCACAGATTTTTGGGGGGTCTAGAGGACAGAATTATTGGATTTTCTCTGGAAGAAGGCAAAACAACTTTTGTTGTAATGAACATTATAAAATGGTACCAGCATTAAAGATCTTTAGATGTTCTGGCTTTAAGTGCGCTACTGACAAAAATAGTCCCCAGCTAATCACCCCGAACACTGTATAGTACAGGTTATTCATTTTATAATACATCATATTTCTGGATGACAGCAGCATTATTTTGGTTACAGCAGTGACCAAATGAGCACAGGCTGTTGTTACCCATCACAGGGTTGGTACTTTATTTATAGCTTTATACTGATGGTGCAGGCGGCTGATGTTGTGATTTATTTTTAACTGGTTAACCCAAGTTAAGTCTGACCTGGACTGCTCCTGTATGGCTGGATCATGAGCTCCCAGTTCACCACAAATAGCACAATAGTGAAATCCTGAATGGGACTTTTGTGAATGGGCCTGAGTTGTCTTTGTGGCCGTGTGAAACCGCAGTGTCAATCCCAGCTGTCCATTTGTATAACACCTATAAATTTTATGTGAATATAAAGGGCAACAGTTCTGAACCCCACACGACAAGGTCATAAAAGTCGGGTTTAGAGTTGACACTAAAGGCCATTGAGAAATGCCTTGCCCTCACTAAACCAACCATCATTCTCCCACACACACACTATACTGCCATTGTCACGTAGAATTCCTGTTGTTGTAGCCAGGTTACCTTGCCTTGGCAGCCATTAGGACAGATGTGTTTAGTGAGATATGACTAAAGCTTTCCTTAGGCTGGTCTCTGTACACTCATTTTAACAAGACATTGTTTGGAACAGAGGTAGCCAATGGTGACAACTGATATACGCATTTACTGCTAACTTTCAGAAAGGTTAAAGGAAGCATATTGTAAATTCAAGATTAGTTTATATTAATATAGTAGTATATTTTACGAACTGTACATCATTAAGATGATATCAAGAAGATATATTTAATTTATACATATTAAATATATTTTTTTTAGCAAGCAATTTGTTGGAATTTTATTAAAATTGCAGCATAACAAGCTGTTTCAGTGCATATGCAAGGAAACTGCTTTTTAGCAATCACTTTAATATTTCCTCCCCTCTTTGAATTTTGAATTTTAAATTTGGACTCATACCAGAAGCTTCCCAGAAATTTATTTTTCATATGTGGTCCCTGCAGCATCATCACCATCTGGAACTTCTGTAAATTGTCTATTTTTGGCAGATACTCAGCTCATCCTAAAAGGAAAGCACAAAATATTCTGATACATAACGCACGGGCATCATAATAATCTTTTGTTTTTCCTTGACTGATTGGGTTGCCTCAGGCATTCGTACTGTAACTACATTTCTAAATTCATTTGTAAAGTCCCTTGTTAGTTTTCAGTGATCAAGAGGTCCTTTCAAGCTAGTGATTTACTAAATCAAGTTGCATATTTAAAACTTAATGAAGACCTAAAAACATCTGTAGGAAACATGTCTTTAAGAACTACTAGTATTATGAGTGGGAAATATCCAATTTTGCTAACCTTCAAAACCACAGAAGCCCCCTTCACACATGTTGACATTAAAAAAACGGTAACACTAGCATATACTGTTTGAAATTCCTGTTTAGGGGTGTCAATTTTCACTTACGTTTGCTTTTGATAAATTGACACCAATAAACCAGTAACTAAGAAAAAACACAAAATGATATGGAAAAACAAGAGAGGTATTCCCGTCAGTCCAGAGCTCTATTAACTCAGTGAGCTTTAGTGCTGCATTTCAAAGTATTATCCAGTAAGAGGTGGTGAAATTTTAATGCCTTGCCTTCAAATTATCATCAGTTGGCTTTGCTGACAGGCGGCCAGCCACATTTACATGCAGAAACTAGAGTTGTACCGATACCGATACCAGTATCGGAAATGCCTCAGATACTGCCTTAAATGTGGTATTAATGCCTCACGTCATTACGCATATGCACACTACAGGCAAACGAAACGGAGCGGAGTTTAAAAAGCATTCTACTGTAGCCTTTAAAATGTCTTTTTTACCAAATTGTGTGGCTGCACTTTAACGTGTGTCTTGATCTGTGTCAACACTGGATAATAATAATAAAAAAAAGTATTATGTATTTATTTCTTAATATTTTACATAGAGTTTTAGGAGTTGAGACATACAACAATTCATATCCCGTCCATTGTTATTTTACGCACTGGTATCGGATCAGTACTTGGTATCGGCAGATACCTAAGGTTCAGGGATCGGAATCGGTATCGGGAAGGAAAAAGTGGTATCAGTACATCTCTAGCAGAAACATGATGCCCATTGCCCAACCTCTGGTTTTCACTGGTTAGCCAACTAGCCTTGGCCGCTCTAAACTGTGCAGATTAAACATTGCTTTAAGCTGCTTACTCGCCAGGCGACCTTGGGTGAGACCTTACGGTGGGCACAATGTTTCTGCGATGCCATCTTGACCACCATAGGTCCATTACCAGCAGTAATCACCAAAGGAGCGTCACCACTAGCTAGCTTCCACCCTGCAGAGTAACCAGGGCTAACTAACCATTGTAGCATGAACCTCTTAATAACTTTGTTCTTAATGACACACAGCATAGTACTAGTCAACATAGCAAAAATGCGTGGTCATATGATATCCACGAAAACGCACACAAGATTTTGTACAAATCTGCACCCCACAAATGACTTTACATACCTAATGTAAAGTTACGTAGGTTAGGTTAGGTTTAGGCAAGGCTCATGATTTTTGTAGAAAAACGTACAAACAGCGCATGAGAACGTGCTTGTACTACTACTAAACTGAAGAGTAGTAGTAGTAGTTGATGGCCATTAGGGATGGGCAAACGATCAAAATTCATTATTCAATCTTCAAAAAATTAATGATCAATTATCGATTAATTGATAAGCGAGTATTTCAAAAGAGAGAAAACAAAAGCGTACAGTGCAGACTGTCGCCGCAAGAGAGCGCAGCTGCCCCAGTTTTGAGCTTCAACCCCCCCAGGCCAAAGAGGAAGAATGGCGCACATGCGCAGTTCACCCCTGGGTGTTTACAACCGTTGCCAGCTAGAGTTACGGGCTTCAGTTTTCAGCAAAACCTCCATCTTTCAATGGCGTAGTGTTTTCAGAGGCCTCAAGGGAAGCCGCCGAGGCTTTGGAGAGTGATGAGAGCTTCCATCTGTTTCTGATTTTTTGCCTGGCATAGGTCTGCTGGGGGTCTCGTAGGCCCGTCAAGCCACCATGCTCACCAGACGGAAGGGTCTCGTTGGCACGGCAAGTCGCCGGATCTATACCAGGCATTGTAGGGGAAACACTGCGACTATCGATCAAAATTATTTGTGATCAATCAAAAGCCTTAACAATCAGTCATCGATAATTGAAAATTGATGCCCTTCCCTAATTGCCATAGACACTTTAACAGTGTGAGCTAATGGTTTCTTCCTCGCCAGGTACTGTGCATAAATTTGTACAACTTTCCAGTACTTTGCAGCATATAAAATCTATGACCAGATCTGTGGGGTTAAAAGCTAATCGTGCCCTCTGAGCTAACTGGGAGGTTTCCTCTGATTTTTCCACATTTTCCTGATGTCTCTTGGAAACCAGTATATTTACTTCATTATTGAAAAACATTTAAAGCTTGTGTCAGGTGAGAGGGCTGGCTGAGCATTTGAGGTAAAAAAGGCAAAGATTAGAAAAACTGTTTATTTACACAGAAAGATTTTTATTTATTTTTATTCTTGTTTCCAGTATTATTAAACAGTTTGCTACCATTTCTGTCACCCTTCATGGAGATCTGGGCCCGAGGTTGGTAACCACTGAACAAAACTAAATTTGAACTTAGCAGCCGCTGCAGCCAGCTCCTGGGTGGCATCATTACCTTGTACATTAAAGAAAAAAATCTTATTAAAAACATCAACTTGTTTGAGGTAGTGAGTCGTACAGTAGTATTTTCCCTGCATTATTAATAAAACCCAAATGCTCTACATCCGCTCTATGATATAATTATTATTTTTTTATTTTTTGCAAAATTGTGTGGAGTTACGATGAGTACAGTCACTTTTATGAAAAGAACATAGCATATAAGCTGGGCTTTATTTTCCTGACTTGGTGGTATTTTGGATTTCTGTTGGTTAAATGAGTCAGTCTGTCTTGTGGTGTTTCTCCCTCCATGAGAAACTCTCCCCTCCTGGCAGTTCCTCTCCATTGATCTTCCCCCTCTGACCTGCTTCGTCCACCCTGAGCAGTGTTCCTGTCCAAACAGCCTGAAACCCCTGCTGGGTCTGGATCATCAGTACCTGTACAAGCCAATCATAATGTGTGTATGTCTGAAAACCAGGCCAGGCCATCTGTGTGCCCACGCTGGGCAGTCAAACCCTGTGGCGCCTGGTCCTAATGGATTTGTTTAAAAGGACCTCCACAAACACAGGAGGATAAAGGCTGCTGCTGCCTTGAGAACACAACTCCAAATGCTTCCCAAAGCTCCCTGGACTCCCAGGCCTAGGCATTTGTGTAAAAAATGTGCATGTGCTCATGTTTGTGTGTTTCCTAAGCCATAGGTTTCTGTCATATGTCCAGTTACTGTGTTGGGTGCGCACACCTCCTGTGGTGGCCAGGTAAATAACAAACACACCACCACAAACTATTCACATGCTACTGTCAGCTGCTGCCACCCATAAATGATGACGCCGTTGGAGAGTCACTGATGATCCAATTGTAGAAATTAATTTGGACTCTTGTAAAGTAATCCATCATTTCCTCTCTTAGTGTTGCTATGAATCAACAGTGTCCACAGATGTCCACAGTTGGCAAGAAGAAGAAATAGAAGAAGAATAATATGCTGTGGCTCATTAACAGCGTTGTGGAAATTGGGTCATTTTTTTCAGTCAGGCATCTGTTCTACATACAGTAGCTCCCTAAAGTCTAGATTGGAGCTGCTGGAAACCAAGCTTAAAGTTTATCTAGGCTACATAATGAAAAGTGTGTGTGTGAGAGGAGGAGTGTTAACATCTGAAGTGTTGCAAAGTCATTTTCAAGGTAAGATGTTACAGGCAGGCCGATTTGTTGCTAAAAATGGGGATTAGTCCAGCACGTCTCAGTCTATTGGACATCTCCAGAGGGCATTACCAACGGATCAGAGCAACAAAACAAGACCTACAGCCAGTCACAAAAAATGAAAATTAGAATGTAGCACTGAGACACACATGCAAGTTGGGGCAGTGCTTGGTCCATTTTTAAGCAGGTAAAAAATGGTGACCTGGTCATAAACTTTCTCAAATGACAGCTAAACACAAAGATGTGTTTCTGAAAACATTTTAGGCAAAAAATAGGAAATGCAGTAGCAGAATCTTGATTCAAATTTGATCAACAGTTTGGCAGTTTAATCTGAATGTCATTAGCCTGGTGCGTTGTGCTGGACAGAGCAGACTGGACGCAGCAGAAGTTATCATCGCCCTGGTTCCCTAAATAAAGAGCTGGTTTGATTTTTAAATTGACTTTTGAATTATTGCAGAAAATAAGCACTGTGGGAAACAAAAGTTTATGATACTTGGATGTTTTGTTCAGCAAGATAATTGTCATAAATGAACACCACTTTTATGATTTTTGGACCCTAAATGCAGTTGCCAGAAGTAAAAAGCTAATGTTAGGCTATAAATGAACTACACCACGATTGCATGACTTTAAGTCAGTCAATCAATTTTATTTATAAAGCCCAATATCACAGATCACATTTTGCCTCACAGGGCTTTACAGCATACGACATACCTCTGTCCTTGGGACCCTCGCAGTGGATAAGGAAAAACTCCCCAAAAACAACCCCTTTAACAGGGAAAAAACCCCATAGAAACCCCCACAATGTAGTCTCACTTGTTAGTGACCTTCTTTTTTAAGACACATAAAAGCTTAAAATTCACGAGTGGGGTATCTACTGACCTGTTTTTGTCATATAAAAAAATATGAATATCTCCTAAGCTTGTGTTAACCACAGACCCTGTTTCAGGCATCCAACCAAAGATCGATTCAAAAAACCTGTTGACTTTGAGACGAGGGAATGAGGAGCGCTAAAATGCAAACTCATTTTGGGGGTTTTAGGACTCATTGCTGGAGCAAAATGTGTGGCGTGATTCATGCATGACGGTGATTCATCACTAATTCACTTTAATAAAGATACCTACATCAGAGCAGCAAAATGTGTGGCATGTGACTTCAAACTTGCCACACTTTAGATAAACAGTTGTAATTGGCTGAAAATCTGTCTTAACGAGGAGGGGGAGCCAGATGGATCTCCCAGAGCAAATGAAACACAAGCTCACAGATTTGTGTGGTTCCCAGGCTATAAATCTGAGCTAACAATCCTTAGCTTCTGCCCACCCTTAGCAGTGCACATGACAGAATCTGAAACTTGCTGATTGGTTCTTTCTTGCACACATGTACCACCATGTAGGACAAGGGAGCAGTGGATGAAGATACGCTGTCGTGACTGGTGGGATAGAGTTGCCATGATGAACCGTTCATGACACCAGAGGAAACTACAGTATGAGCATCGGTTCTTTTTGGGGGCATTTTGGGGGAATATTGCTAAGTTGCTGACCAGTTTGGGGTAAACAGAGGTACAGTCCAAAAAATTGAATATATGTTCTGTTGCAGCATGGTGGACAAATCTATGAGCCTCTTCATAAGTGTCCCAAACTGGGAGGAAGTCCTCTTCTTACAACACATAGGAAACATAAGCAAGTCAGCCAGTTACCTTTACAATTATTGTACTCTTACTCTTATTTTAATGTAATTTTGTTCTAGCAGGAGTGACAGCAAAGCAATATAAAAAAAAATAGCTACAGGGGAGCCATTGGGAGATTGGCAGTAAGACATGAGCTTCCTTGAAAACAGGATTTGTGAAATTTGGGGGGTATAATTCGCTGTTTTGCCATTTATTTTTTTCTTTTTCTTTCTGCATCCTCATCACCATGAATCATAAAATTAGGTTATTACTGATGCATGATTAAAGCATGAAGGTCTCTGATTTATAGTCAGCATACAGATAGGCCTGTGTCAAAAAGAAAACAAGGAGTGTCTTATTTGTGCCGATAAACTATAGAATGTAGCACCTGAATCTGAGACAGCAGTTATAAGTTGCCATGATGAGTTTTCTCAGAAGGGTAGCTGGGCTCTGTCTTAGAAATAGGGTGAGTAGCGCATCTGGAAGGAGCTCAGGGTCCGTCCCAAGTCTCTTAAATTACTGCTAGTTATCTTACCTAGCCAACTTTGCTAGCTGTTTAGCCCCTCCCACCTAGGAAAAAATGCGAGGAGCTAGCGCTAGGAGCGATGAGCGAGCATTGTCGGTTTAAGAGACATGAGATGTCCTTTCCACTGAAGCGTCACGTGAAGCGACGTCCATTCATGATGACGGCGGCACCGCTAGATCTGCTCTGTAAAGCAGCCAGTGTCAGGCGTTACTATGGGTACATCCCAAGTCTCATTATATTCGCTGACCAAAACAGCCCCCACCCCCCACCGTCATGACTCTGGTCACACACTTTTGCATGTATTACCATTGTTATTGAGTCATTTGTCAAAGTTTGTGCAATTAAAGAACAGTCTGTAGCCCTGCTATTCCACTGTCACTGTGATGAGCATCATTATCATTATTATTATCATCATCATTATTATCACTATTATTAAATCCACCCGCCATCATTCAACAAGTCAGCTTCTGAGTGAATAAGACATATCAGACCTGTCAGTCTACCTCAGTCAATCAGTTTTATGTATAAAGCCCAATATCACAAATCACAATTTGCCTCACAGGGCTTTACAGCATACGACATCCCTCTGTCCTTAGGACCCTCACAGCGGATCAGGAAAAACTCCCCAAAAAAAAACCTTTAACGGGGAAAAAAACGGTAGAAACCTCAGGAAGAGCAACTGAGGAGGGATCCCTCTTCCAGGATGACAGACGTGCAATAGATGTTGTACAGAACAGATCGACATAATAAATTAACAGTAATCTGTATGACACAGTGAGACAGAGAGAGAGACAGAGAGAGAGAGATGCAGGACAGACGGTAATGACAGTGGCTTACAACAGCATTAATGAAAGTAAGAATATAAATTAATATTAATAATTAATATTACCTACAGGCTATTAAACATTATTCCACTCACATGACATGCAGGACAATTAATGATGGGCAAATGTGTGTGTGTGTGTGTGTGTGTGTGTGTGTGTGTGTGTGTGTGTGTGCGCGCGCGCGTGCGTACGTGCGTGGTGTTATATCAACGCGTGTGGTTCTGGACATGAGCAGCTCCACATTTAACAGCCACACATCACCAACAGTCCGCTGAACAACGTAGCGGGTTGTGAATAAAATGAACTTAATTAAAACATGACAGTCTTGCAAGAAATATATCATTAACGTTACTCTTTGTAGTCATGTAGGCATGTGAATTACAGCGTTTCATTGCAGAGAATGCATGTAACGGGTACACTTGCACTGTTTCTCCGCCATCTCGTTCAAATGAGCCAGATGTAGGGGGGGGGTATTTATACGTCAGGGCCTCAAGCTGAAAAATTCTTCCAGATAGGAAGCTCTCGACCATCCTAGCTCGTAGCTGCTTAAAGCTTGCTGCTAGCTCCTAGCGCTAGCTCCTCGCTGCACAAATAAGAGACTTGGGACGGCCTAGAAGATGGTGGACCTCGAACGACTTCCGGTTCAAGCGAGGAGCTAGCAGTAGCACTTTAAAAATAAGAGACTTGGGACGGACCCTCAGAGTAGAGCTGCTGCTCCTTTGCACTGAAAGGGATGGTTCGGGTATCTGATCAGGCGAGTGCCTCCCTGGTTCTTCTCAGTAGAACTGGTAGGAGACCCTGGGATACACCGTGAACATGCTGTAGGGATTACATCTGGCCTAGGATAGCCTCAAGATCCCCCAGGAGAAGCTGGCAATACCTTGCTTAGCCTGCTGCCCCTCTGACCCTTTTCTGGACAACAGATGAAAATGGATGGCTAGATGGATGGGCTCTGTAGAATTTACTGTGCCCTGCCTCAGTAAGCCATATTGTATCATATGGTGAAGTGTGTGCTACTCATAAGCCATGATACAGTTTGAACACTGTTACAATAAAAAAATTTGGGTGCCCCCTTAGCTCACCAGGTAGAGCATGTACCATTAAGGCTGGGTCCAGTGTAATTTCATGACTCTCAGAGGCAGGATTACTGTAACAGTACGCCTAACCTAACCCTATGGCCCATGTCAAATTAAACGAATACTAGTTTAGGGACCCCTTAATCCTGGGGAACATAGGGACCCTGGAAACATAGGAATGACCTCAAAAAGGGAGGCTCCTGTGATGTAACTTTGGTTGTTCAGGGGTTTTGCCAAAATTTTTGTCGTCAGTATTTTTTGTCACACGTTGTTACAGTTAAGTCATGAAATAAAAGTTGTTCACAAAATAAACACTGATTAAAAAAATCGCTGCATGTTCAAAATAGAGTAGGAAGAAGTAAAATAATCAAAATTCTACCTTATTTTTCACACATTATAATTGGTTAAGCATGTTTTTTTCACGTTTTTAGCACTATATGTATGTGAATGCTAAGAAAATGCACTTCAGTGAAAGTATGTTTTACGTCATAGTTCACATGCAGCAACAATAAACACAAACAGGTCTGTCATTTTTTCTTGCAAATGCAACTTTATTATTCTTAGATTTAGTCCAGCTGGAAATATAAAATGCCTCATCTCATGGGTACTAGAAACTTTTCTTCGGTTTTCTGATGAGCTGTGAAGTATATAAGCTACTGTAGATAGAATCATTAATCAGCTTATCAGTCAGCATTAGAGCAGCAAAGATGTATTTGTATGAAAAGCTGCAGACTGTCTCTGAGACTCGATAATGAATGAATGTCACTCTGTCCTCGTCTTGTCTCCATTGCTTTCCTCAGGTTGTGTACTCTGTAACCTCTCAGTTCATTAGTGTTGTTTATCATAGCTGGATTCTGCAATCAGTCTATCTACACACCGGCACTCGCCAAGCAACACATCAACAGACAAGTCGAGGTTTGAGAGAGGAAGAGTGTGAGTGTGAGCAAGAGAGAAGGGGCGTTAAAATATAATGACACTTCTATCTCAGTGACAAGTATAAATAGTTTTCTACTACACTCCTGATTATCTTATTGCTTCCAAGGGACTTATGTGGTACTCCCTGATCCAGACAAATTGCACATCCTCCCCACATCCTTACATCTGCAGATCTACAGGTCGCTCCTGCAGGATGTGTGTCCATCTGTTTATGCAGTGTGTGTACCTAACATGAAGTGCCTGTATCTCATTGCATCTGACAGGTAACAAATAAGTTATTTGCAGAAACATTCCACTCACCTTCTACACATCCTCCTGTTACAGTGCACAGTTTGTCTCAGAGCTTCCCTGTAGATGGAGGGCGAGAGTGTAATGTTTTGCTAGATGATAGTGCGCCACATTTCACCAGACTTCATATGTAGTAAATGTTTTAAAGTATGATAAGTAATGCCTGTTCTTTATTGAACTTCAACGAAAAACAAAAGCATTTATCAGATCTTGTCTCCTTTGATCAATGTGTTGAAAGAATAGACTCACTCAGTTGAGGATGCACAAAATTAATTCAGTCAGGACCACTTTAGTCAAAGAAAACTTTATCGCCATTCGCATTATTATATTTGGCGGTATGGCTCTGTTGTGGGCACACCACTCTGCCCCTCCATGCACCTGCATGGAAAGTCTCAGGCAGAGAAAGCAAACCTCTCTGCCCTTCCATGTGCCTACATGGAAAGCCTATGGTAGGGAGAGCAGCAGCAAAGACCCTCTGGGGACAGAACAGAGCAGCATCAATGACAAACAGAAATGACATTGATAAGTCAGATACAACATGAAAAGGAGGAGCTGGGGTGGAGGCGCGTTGCAAAGCAGCTTGCAGAGGAAGCAGCAACAGTAGGCAGGCCAGAGCAGGTTAAATAGGGCGCCCTGAATGAGATTTGCCATAGAAAAGAATCGTGATCTATCAGCTGACTCCCATCTATCAATCAGCTGATCCATCAGTTGATTGGCTGTTTGAGATCAGCTGATGTAGCTGGGATGTGAGCTGAGCATGACATCGTGTCCTACCTGAAATAATGCTATGCTCAATTTATGGCCAAAAGAGATTTGCAGAAATTTACTATTTGCTGCATCTGTCACAAGTCAATGCAGCATTTTCTTTTGTGGCATTAAAGATTTTGTTTTTGTCTGTTTCTTTATAACACAAACTGTGTGTACATGCTAAACTTACAGAAGTCATCAATTTATACTGTAGCTATCCACACCCGTCAGTTTTCCTAATTCGAGCCTTATTACCTTTGCTGAACACATTCACAGGTGCATTGTCTAATACCTGGCAATGCATCCTCATACAGTGGTTTGTATATCTTATGAAAATGCACAAACAATGGTTTGTATGGTATCTAACAAATAAGCACCGCAGCAATGGCGTTGTCCCATTGCAAACTTAATGTTACGTGTGTATGTACAGGGCTCCCATGCATTTTCATGGACAAAAATTTTAAACTTTTCCATCAATTTTTCAAGGACCCTTCAATAAAATTCTCTTATAGTTGGTTATATTCATATTCACTTCAGATACTTCAAACTACAGGCACAGTCCTACATGCACTAACTGTATATCAGTTTGGCATTGACTTTCAAGCATAAGGGAGAAATGAACTGGTTATACTATTGCTATATTCTTAATATCCTTACATTGGAATGTAGGCATATGCCTTGGAAGTGGACATGGAAGGTTGTATAAGGAAGATTACTGTAACAATTTCCTTTACACACCACAAAATTCCATGACTTTTTCAAAACTCTCAATGATTTTTTTTTACTAACTACATGACATTTACAGGCCTGGAAAATGAGGCTGGCAAATTCCATGACTTTTCCCGGTTTTCCATGACTGTGGGAACCCTGAATATAAAGTTACATATGTTAGGTTCAGGAAAAGAAACATGGTGGGGACATACCTTAAATAGCTCAATGTTCACTTGACTTCACATGGTCCCAAACAACACTCTCATGTGAGAAAATCTGTCTGGGTTTGTTTGACCCATCCTCCACCCCAACCTTCCCCCTTAAGTGGACTTTCGCTCTCTATAGTACTTGCTTTTTTACTCGTATCAGTGCAGTGGTCACATGACAGCAGCCTTCTTGATTACACAGGTTATATTCGAATTACTGGCTAATGATTTCGGTACATTACTTTTCATAGGTATGTGTACGAACAGTGTATGAGCAGAACCTGTACCTGGCTAGAGGCTTTAGTAGCAGTATCAGTTCTAACAAAATAACAACAATAACGTAAACGTTTCCCCCTTAAAGGGTTTTTTTTGGGGAGTTTTTCCTTATCCGCTGCGAGGGTCATAAGGACAGAGGGAATGTCGTATGCTGTAAAGCCCTGTGAGGCAAACTGTGATTTGTGATATTGGGCTTTATAAATAAAATTGATTGAAATTGATTGATTGATAACAAAAAGCAAACTACGAACTAACCGCAGGACAAGAATATATAAACTTCTACCAAAGTGCTGAAACTCCAAGAGCTGGCCAAAATAATCATTGCTATCTTAAGAGTCTTCACGTGTGGCTTTGGCCTTAGGATTCGACATTAATGCTTTCCCAGAACAAATAAACTCTGTGTTCGAGCAAGTGGAATGCCTCATGTAGTTGTCTGATTGGGCAAGAGAAAAGTGAATGTGATGCCTAATATAGTGTTATCTGAAAATAAACTGTGTACTGTATCGCAGAATTGGAGCCTTTCCAGCTGAGCTGCGTGTGTGAATCTGCCCCACCGCCAAGCATTGAACAGGACTGGTGAGAAAAATCTGACATAGTGGACAGTTAAATCTGGGGTTGACGGTGTTGTATGACTAAGGCTACTAACGTTACATATATTTGGCCCAGAAGCTAGCCATATGATTGTTCCAATGAGGGTTCTCATCGGCCGTATCCCCTTCAGGTGCTTTGTAATCCAGCTCTGAGCTGTAGTGTCTTTTTGGAGACTTTGTAAAATAAATCCTTGATGATAAACCTGACACTGAATGTCTTCAGGGATTATTTATCCATTGTTCCATTTTGAAAACAGTTGTTGTTGTTGGCTAACAACTAGTCGCCCATCCATTACGAGTTCAGCATCAAACCTCATCACTTTTCTCACCAAAAGCTGTCTCCAGTGGCAGAAAGCAGCAGTGAAACTTCTGTCCATATCTTACACACTTTACCTTTCAGGGAAGTGGTGTAGTGTATTTACATACAGCTTCAGCAAATTACTTCTTGCAAATGTAAAATAGGAATATTTTACAAACAATATGATATAGCATGTTCACATCAGATCTCCAAAACCAAAAATCTACACGGCAGTAACAGAAGTGAATGTGCGCCTTCTTCACGACTGCTCTGCAAGCTGCATTTCAGTGTAGCAGGCAGTTGGTGAAACTCCTAGTTATGTCATCACTCATGACAATGGGAACCAATCAGTGGTGGAAAGACATCAGGATACTCCCTACTTCCTGTTTCCTGTCAGACAGGGCAGGGCAAAACAAAGGAGAGAAAAGGAACAAGATTATTCCTCTTGTCTCTGCTTCCCATGGATGTATTAAGAGACCTGCATACTGCATTAGTGGCGATGCTCTGGTCATTCCCATGACAGTTGCTCAGTGGCACATGAAGCCAAAATCGCTCCATGTTTGCAGTATGAAATTACCTGGATGATCAGCACTGCCTCCACATCATTGGGCCGATAGAGCAGGTGCACTAGAGACTTTCGGCCAAGCATGGCCAAACAGCCAGCTTCCACCGGCCAAGTGGCTGACTTCTGGTTTAGCACTCTGCTGACTGAAATGTTGATAAGATAATATAATCTTGCAGCTCTTTTTGGCTTTCCAGATGTTACTGAGCTAAATGGATTAAACATTGACAGCGGAACCAATGATTGTGTGGGGGTTGTGACGCATTAAAAAAACGTGTCCAGTAATTTATAGATGTCTCTTTCCCAATATAGGTCTATGGGAAAAAAGTCTTTTTGGGCCCAATAGCATCACGTGAAGGACCCTGGAAATTGCAGTACCTGTTTGGCCACTATGAAAATTGGCTTTAAAGCCCAGTGCACCTCCTGGGGACCTGCTGCTTCCCCAAAGTTATTTGATAGAGGATGTCTTTACAACCACTTATTAATGCCTTTTATCTTTTAAAGGAGGTTACATGACATGACAGCTCAAAAACACATTTTTCATCGGTGAAATGCAAAAATGTGTGCAGAAATACGGATAACTTGCCTGCAAATTCCATTTTTTTTTTGTCAAGACACATATAGAGTTTCCTCCTAAATAGTTTGCATGTCCACTCCACACAATAAAACCTACCCAGACAGAGAATGTTATTGGCATTCCCTGTGGTTACAAAGATTCATGACCTGCAACTACACCACCTGTTGACTTATTACTGCACCATTTGGCAGCTCCAAACATCAGAACTCCAATCTGACAATCACCCATCCACGAAGAATTGTGAGTAGCTTGTTCTTCTCAGGGGATTAGGCACTTACTACCATCATAATATAACTGCTGCATGGAACACTACACAATGCCAACCCGTGAGGAGCAATTGTTTGATTAAGGTCCAACAGATTAGCCCCTGGTGGTCCGCTGACGTAATTCTGCATAATAATTAGTCATGTGCTTCTTTTTGTTTCAGACCGTTACCAACGTGTAACGTTAGCAAGTGCATATCGACAACATTAGCATCTTCATTGTATGCCAGCTGAGGCAGAAGCCAAATTCATCAGACATTACCCCTTTTGGCAGCAAGGTAACCAACACTTGGAGGTATGACATCAGTTGGAACAAAGGATTTCATATATTTCCACATGCAGAAATCTGCTGAAATTGAAGGCCACTGAAATGTTTTTGCAGGGGGTATGCAAATTCATAAGAACCTACAAAGTCAGTTTTTATAAATTTCCTTGCAAATTTTTGGACAAAAATCTGTGTGAAATGCTCTGAAAAGTTTGTTTTGTGGAAAGTGGCAGCTGTAGTCAGCTTTGATTCACTGCATTCAAACAAACCTTCCAAGCAATAATCCTCTTCTCCATTCAACCTACCAACCTCATTACATCAGACCACATTGGCCAATAAACACTGCCTCCATTTGTCACTGCTAGCATAATTAACTGTATGCACAGTATTTGTTGTTTGCCATCACTTTAATAAAATGTAGTTGTGTGCATCAAATGTAAATAGCAAACCGTGCTAGCAACAAACCAAAGTTGTGTATTATGGTGACCATATTTTCAACTCCTAAACCTGAATCTGTAAGTTCACAGTATATTCATGCATTTGCACATGTATGTGCTTATCCAAGCACCTGCATTGTCATCATCAGAAGGAAGGAGTAAGCCTCCTGGAGTTCTATATAAAAGAGTAAGAATGGGGCTGAATCCAAATGTCCACTCTTCCCTGCATTTGCGAAGCTTGCGGGCATATTCCTAAAAAATTTAGAAGCGCTGAGGGCTGCTCAAATCCACAATCAATCCAGTCCATAAGGGGCCTCAAATGGACATTTTGCACAGCTTCCAACATCACTGATTTAATTATCCACAGTTCATTGCAGTACAGACATGATGTTGTAGTTTTTCAAATTGACTAAAGCCCTTTTGGCACAGGTCTAGTATTACCTGGGGACCTTCTCGTAATTTGAGTAAGTAAAAGTAAAAATTTCACCACAAGTTATCGACCATATTTCACCATCCCAGAGGTCATGTCATAATATAAGTCCTGTGCGAATCCGCATTTCAGTGATTTAGGGTCCTATTTAGGATTTTTTGTTTTCTCCACGCCTCTTTTCTGCCACTTTCCTGGTTGAGAATTATGGAGGCTGCATCGGCAATTATAAATTAAAGTTTTGACAGCACAGGACGGTTAAAATTGTCTTTCGGGATGGTCCCAGGGCTGTGGTTAAAAAGTTAGTCTAGAGCTCTGAGCTCTGCACTGCTCAGAAAAAAAATACCATTCATGTATCTATTGCATGGGTCCCAACCAGGGGGTCCGTAATCCCTAGGGGGTCCTGGCACTTACTGCTGCAAATTAACAGCTTGATAATTAAAGTTTAATTTTTTCCCCGCAAAAATTAAACGTGTTTGAAAGTACACATCAACATTTTTTTTCACTGCATGTCACCTACGAGGTGAACTAGTTAGCTAACATTTACTATTGGAACATGTTTGCCAGTTGGCTTTTTTATTATTATTTCTCTGGATGGCAGAGCATGTTGCTGCAAAACCCGTATGTACCTTTCAGCATTCACGGTGCCTTCACACATATGCAGTTAACCCATGATGCCAGTGGGCACTAACACATCCCCATACCATCAAAGATGCTAGCGTTTGAACTTTGCACTGGTAAAAATCTGGATGGTCCTTTTTCTCTTCAACGCAGAGGACAAGACATTCATGATTTCCAGGCCAATATAAGTCAGGGCCGTTGCTGTATATTGTTGATATATGGCTTTCACTTTGCACGGTAGAGTCTCAACTTGCATTGGTAGACCCAGCGAGGAACTGTGTTTACAGACAATGGTTTCCTTTAGTGTTCCTGAGTCCATGTCCAGTCCAGTAATATCCTTTATACAATCATGTTGGGTTTTAATGCTGTGCTGTCTGAGGGGTCGAAGGGTGAGAGCACTCAGTGTTGATATTTGGCCTTGCCCCTTACATGCAGAGATTTCTCTGGATTCTCTCAACTGTTTGATGATATTATGGGTTAACGATGGTGAATCCATGAATCCTTTGCTATTGTGTGTTGAGAAAGGTTGTTCTCAACCTGTTGGACTGTTTGCCCATACAGTTTTTCAGAGGGACCATCCTTGCTTGTGAACAACTGAGCAGTGCAGGGATGCCCCTTTCATACCATTAATGATACTATTATTTGTTATCAATCAACCTGTTATTTTTTGAATATTCCACAACCTTCCCAGTCTTTTGTTGCCCCTTTTTTGGGAACATATTGCATGCATTAAATTCAGAATAAGTGTGTATTTACAAAAATTAATAAGGTTTGTCAATTTGAACATTAATTACGTACATTAATTCAGCTGAATACTTCAGTTTCACATTTTACACAGCATCTCAACTTTTTTGGAATTGGGGTTGTAAATTAGAGCTACTGTAGGACTTTAAGGGTGCTGAAACTAAACTGACCCTGAACCTGAACCTCTTCACGCTTACTGAGACACACATGCAAGCACACACAGACATCCCACATGTGGAAGAAGATCAGGATGTGTGGATGTGTGTGTGTGTGTGTGTGTGTGTGTGTGTGTGTGTGTGTGTGAAGGTGATGAAGATAGATTTTGAGCTCTGGGTGTTTGTCAGTGAGAGCTGTCAGCCTCGTGTGTTTCAGACTGCAGACAACATGGACGTGGATGTTGAGTGTGTCTCAGTCACACTGAGTGTTACAGAGTGAAAACAGGAACTGGGACGTCCCACTGACACGACACACTTGTCACTGTGTTTTTATACAGTAATTGCCTGCATATGTGTGTGTGTATATGTGTGCACTCACTTTCTGTGAATTAACATGTTTATGTACATGTCTGTCACTTTTGTTTACATGTGTCTCTCTGGTGTGTGTGTGTGTGTGTGTGTGTGTGTGTGTGTGTGTGTGTGTGTGTGTGTGTGTGACTCTGTATCCATGATTTTATGTGTCTTTGAGTGTGTATGTGTGAGTTTGCACATGCAGTTGTGCATATACTGTATATATTTTCTAAATGATAACATGTTTGCACAATTTCATCCGTGTCACAAACTTTCTTAAGGTTTCTAGAAGCTAACAAACTCTGTGTATCCCCTGACCGGTGCGCTCATCGGGACTCTATGCTTTTGTCTGCATTTACGAGCGACTGTGTGTGCACGAGTGTGTGACTTGGCTAGTTGTCCCTCTTTTTAACTAGCTTTATTAGCATGTGACAGGCTAATTGAAGCCATTTGCAGGCCGATCTGCCTCTTTAGTGACGTTCCAGAGGGTTTTACAACCTCACAGCTGGATCCTATTGTCTCAAAAAGTCAGTGGGGAGAAGAAAGGCGTTCAGACAGAGACAGAGGAGGTGAGAGCAGAGAAAGGAAGAGTGAAAGCACTTAAAGCCCCTCAGTATCCTCCTTAACCCGCACCAGAACACATTGACTCCCAACCACACCAGGACAACACATACCAGGCTGCTTCACGCTGATTCAGTGCTGATGCTGAATTATGTGCGGAATTTCACACATATGTTGACCCGTGATAAACAACAGATATTTTATTGTTTAAATCTAACAAAACCATCTGTTTGGTCTCAGTTTGATTTTCCTGTTTAAAGCCGCACGTGGCAACTTTGGATGTTTGTGGCTGCAAAACTGTTTGACATTTTAGGACTTCAATACACAGAAATCCTGCAACATGATGTCAGTAAATTGCAGACAGGACACTGATGGTAACCTCTCTGACGCTTTATGCCAAATGAATGCTTGGAAGATAGAAGACTGAAATCTTCCTGGCATGTGTGAAAAGAAGCTAGAGGTTTTTTTGTTTGTTTTTAGAAAATTAATCCGGCAAATTACCAATTACCAATTAGTAACATTTCCATTAACATTTACCTCCATTCACACCTCATATAAGTTGACCATGTTCAAAAAATCAAATGCTGATGTCTTGCACACAAAGGGCTCTATTTTCATAAACCCTGTGACACAGCACAGACCACAGTGTGCCATGCCTTATGTGTTGGGGAGTGCCAAACCAGCTTTTGGTCATTTTTGTGGTGCACATGTTGCACATTTGGATATAGGCTGGGATCAAAGAAAGTATATTAACATACATTATAGATGGGTGCATTAGAGGTAAGAGGCAATTTTGGCTCGAATGCCTCTCCTCCTACTGGGGCGCATAGGGAGTTACCAAGATACCAAACCAGGGTAGGCAGTCAAATAACCTCAGTGCGCCCCAGTTTGCTGCTAAAGAGCTATTTTCCATGTCGGCATCACAGTAGGGCCCAAAGTGAGACAGATGTCTGTGGTTTTCCAGCTAAATACTTTTTTACTTTCTCAAGTCATGTCATCATCACTTTGAGATCTTGGTTGTTTTTAAACTGTATTTCTTAAATGGATGACAGACTTTTGGCATTGAATGTCTGGATCTAAGTTATCAGAGAAACCATCTGACTTAACAATAGCAGCAGCTCAGCTCGCAGTCCCCCTGAGACCTCATGGACGTCCTGTGCCAACTGAAGAACATTGGAGAAGGACTAATATTTAACCTGACACTATGTTATTTAGTATTTTTACCCTAGTTGAGCACCTACAAACAAGTTGAGCTAATGTTAGCAGCAGCTCAGCTAATAGCCCCTCTTAAAGAAATGCTAAAGAAGGATGAATCTGTGGCTGGCTTTTACTTTAACTTTTGTTGGCAATCTTGTTTGCCAATAGTTACCGGCAACCCTGCACAGTTCATACATTAGTTGGTGAAACTGAATTTTATGAGTTCACTTGAGTTTAGCTAAAAGTGCATGATAACGCATGAATGTGAAGTGTAAGTGTGATGCCTATGTCACACACAAACACACACTGACAGAAACACACATTTGACCCTTCAAGTCTCACCCTCGGACACAGACTGGCCAGTCATAACTTAACATCAGGCCAGCTTAGACCAGGGTCTGACAACAACACAGCTATGCTCCATTGACTCTAATGCAGTCGTTTCAGATTTGCTTCATTTTCAGGCTGGTTTTGTGGTTTTCGAGCTAAATGTTGTATTAATGATACTCGTTATCTGGAGAGGCTGGAAAAAAGAGCCTTGTCTCACTCCAAAGTCATCGAAATCCAGTGCTTGGGTAGTGACTTGCGGTGCCAGAAACCAAAGAAAAAGGCATCTTTAACATCAGCATGATTCACGGCCGGTTGCCTTTATAGTTAAACAGCACCTGGTGGAGTCAGGGGGAAATGCGGTGGGACATGAACAAAAGTTAAGGTGGCGAAAGTCCCACTCGGGCGGGCGACAGGGGTATTGCAGCAAACACAGACTTTCACCCAAGAGAGCAGTGTTTGCGCCCCGTAGGATTCTAAGCCAAACCCAGTTCTTTTCTCCTAAACCCTTACTATGTGCTTTTGATGCCTAAACCCAACCACGTGTATTTGTTGTTGAAGGAAAAAAATGTAAATTTATGGTGTTGTACTGACGTAATGTGTTTATTTTTAAAGAGATTGTATGTAAATGTTAAATTTCCTGTGAAAAAAACAGTGTGATTTGAAAGAAGGCAATGCATGTAACAGGCAGAGCTTGACACAGTGTCCCAGAACAACAACCAACACACCCAGGGTTCCTTGCACATCGTATGTGGCTGTGGAAAGTCCATGACCAAACGTCAATATGTGATGCGGTCAGAGTAAGAATGTGTTGGAAAACATATATGTTTCTTCCCTGTTCCAAAACCAAAGTCAGACCCTGAAAAGTGCAGGGTTATAGATGAAGATATAGCCTACTGAATGTATACACATGCTACGTTTGCTTTTTAATGATTATAACTGAAAAAAATACCAACTCTGCTGTACAGGAACCAGTGAAGGGAAACAGGGAAACTTTGCTGATATCCAACCAGGTGTGTGTCATCGCACTGTGTGCAGATGAATGTTGTTTGACTTCCCCCATCCAGTGGCGGAGGTCCAGTTGCTGGCAGCAGCACAGGGGAGCAGCCACACACCGTTCATCTGCACACACTGCGATGCCACACAGCTGGTTCACTATCAGTAAAGTTTCCCTTTATATTCATTGTCTTTTGTGGTGATCAGCAGTGATGTGATAGTTCTCTTTTACACTGTGATCTGTAGCCTATAGTTCGGCTTTAGCTTCTAACTATCTTTGTCTTTTTAACCTGTTGTTGCTGCTGAGTCAGTTTGACATCCTGGATATATCCTTCAAACACAGACTGTAGACCCCTCTGTCTGCTGCTCTCTGGAATCACTGTTTCAGTTTTCCAAAAATACGATAATATTTCTTAAGGGAGTGCAGTTAGTTACAGTGTGGGCTCCATGCTTACTCCAACAGCTTTGACGGACCATCACAAAGGGGCGGGGCTTAGCAAAAGGTCAATTCTCAACATCTGTCACTTGCCATCTTTTCCTTATGGCTGTTTTTACCACGTCACAAAGGTCGAGCCTTAAATTGTTTGTACAGAAACAAGTCACAATTCACGGGTTACAGGGTGGCACACAATGCCTTTACCTGACGACATGGTCGGCCCTGGTGATGGAATTCTGTGTGTGTGTGTGTGTGTGTGTGTGTGTGTGTGTGTGTATGTGTGTGTTACCCAATATAGTTTACCTTCCCATGGCTGAGGACAAGCAGTCATTTAGGGTTTAATGTGTCAATGTATAATCCTGCCTGACTCTGTGACCTGCAGTCATGTTCATTTGACACTGTCAGAGTATCTGTCTCTTGGTGAATTTCTCTATAACTATTATAATCTGCCATGGAATGGAGACTTGCCTCAGCCTTCTAGTTTCTACATGCTCCAAACTATTGACAGCATTTAAGGAATTTTGGACCGACTTCCTTCTACCTGCACTTTTCCATTCCTTCCCAATTCTCTATCTTCTTTAACTCTTTCACACCTTCTATTGCTTTGTGATAAAGAAGAGTGAGGTTTTCATGTTCATTTTTGTACTCCTAACTCTGTCTCTTGTTTTCAGCTAAAACGAGCGCACAATATTTCAAAAACATGTGCAATACACCGTCTACATTCGTTGGATTAAACCTGATTTGAATGTAGAATTGATGAAAGCTTCTGTAACTCTGGGTGTGTTAAATCTCTCTGTTGTTGTGTGTGACAAAGTCCTGTTCTGTTTGTTCTGTTAGCGAACTTTCACTGTGATTTACAGATAACAGAGGTTTGGTTCTCAGTAACTGACACCCTGCAGGAGAAAGTCATGCACAAACACACACACTGCACCCAGAGTCAGATGGAAACCCCTCTGAGGTCATACACTTTCCGTCTAACACATCACTTCCTTTCAGAGAAGCCACTCCAGCAGGTACTCCACCATAAAGCACATACACACGCTGCTGATTTAGTGATTAATATCCTGGGCGACCACACGGAAACAACCAAGCAAGACTTTAAGGAGGTACTCCCTCACAGCAGAGATAACAGCAGTGTGTGTGTGAGTGTGTATGTGAGTGATGTGCACACTGTATGCATGCAATCCATTGCTTAAGAGCACTCATACACACATAGACACACTTTCCAGAAACTTTAAGAACCCCCAACAGATGCAGACTGACCGATTTCCACCCTGATAGTGTTGACTGTTTTACAGTGTGCACTAAAATGTAATAGTTTCCCATAGGAGCTGGTGTGTATGTGTGCGTGTTATCATTGTGTTGGGTGGCTCTGGGTGTTGCCTCTGAGCCACTGTGAGGCTATTTATACAACCTCTCTGTCAGTCCCATTCCCAGGCTCCAAGCACAGGCTGCTGGTTGGATTGTTGTGAACTTGGGTGTCAATGAGGACAGATGCAGTGATAGTCTATATCTGTCTATATGTGTGTTTTTTGAAGTCGTCAAATACCAATGCTTGGTTAGTAACTTCCAGCATCAGACACCAATGAAAAAAAACAGCCTCATATGTCGGCATGATACATAGCTGGTCACTGTAATTGTTAAATGGCGTCAGCCAGCATCAGGAGGAAATGCGGCAGGACAACAACATAAATTAAGGGGGCAGAAGTCTGAGTAGAGTGGGAGGGGGTGGTGGATTGGTCCAACAACTTTCAGTCAGGAGGCTAGTGTTCCCTTCCCATAGGATTCTAAAGCCAAACCCCGTTCTTTTTTCCTAAATCCAACCACGTGCTTTGGTTGCGTAAACCCAACCAGTTGTGTGTGTGGGCTAAATGTAACCATGTGCGTTTGTTGTTGACGAAAAAAAAAAGTAAATTTTTGGTGTTGTGCTGACGTAGTGTGTTTATTTTGAAAGAGACTTTATGGAAACTGTACATTTCCTGTGAAAACGAAAGTATATTTTGAAAACAGACAATGCATGTACTAGGCTTAAGTTGACATGGTGTCTCAGGACGTCAACAGCCAATGCACCCAGGAGACCTTGCACATCATGTGCTTTGATGTGGACAGCCCATGACCAAATGCTGAGATGTGACAAGTGGAGTGAGAATATGTTGGTCTTTCTGTGGTGGTATTAGTACATGTAGATTAATCAATATCACATAGGTGTTTCTAGTGCTATATAGCGATACAATGCATAGGGCCGCAACTAAAAGTTATTTTCATTGTTAACTAGTTTGATGAGATTATAGCCAAGTATTGGTACTCAATACATGTAAAAGTACTGACCTAAATAACACAGTACCAAGTAGTATCCGATCTCTTCCAGTCATATGATACCTGCACTTGATCATTGTAACACTGGGGGTCTGATCCTAGACCGTCCTGAACTCTTGCAGGATTATCATGTTTTCTATTGCTTCCGTCTACACAGCTGCTCTCTGAACAGTTAGTTCAGCATCTGCTCAATTAGCACAAGCTAACACAGCAGCAGTGGCATTCAACACTGAGCCATTAAACAGTCCCAACGAATGCACACTGACACAGAAAACAGCTTAACTCTGTTATTGCACCCATTTATTATTGTTAGGTAATGTTAGCTGTGCGATGATAACAGCTAGCCCTGTTGCTGTGTGTGTGCGGACAGACTTTCGATTAATCAATTTATCAGTTGGTCTAATAAATGTCCACCACATTTTACAATTAAAGAGGCAACAAATAGGATTTGGGTTTTGTTAGCTTGGTGCCACCTAGCGTCAGCGGTGTTGCATCTCACTGTCGCAACGACCAAATTGACCGTGGGGATCAGAGATAATCAATAAAATGTAGGCTGTAAAGCCACCAGTATACCTCTATGTATATGTAGAATGAGAAGGTGTGTGGACACTCTACTAAATAAATGAGTAAAGAGACCGAGCAACAATTATCAGATTTATCTGAAGAAAAAACAAATAGTAATGCAAATAATTATAGCAGAATGCACAGTACCAGTACAAACAACTAACAGTAAATTATACCAATATGTACAGTATCAGTTCAAACAACAGTAGACACAGTGAAATTATACCAATATGCACATGTAAACAGTCCTGAATAAATGGTAACATTACTGTATGAAAACGATGCGGCCGGTTGGAGCTCACAGGGCTTGACAGTGCGAACATTTCACTCGCATTTGCGACTAAAAATAGGTGTGTGCGAACTGTAAAAAATATTTAGGGGCACATGTGCGCATGAAAAAATCAGCCGAAGCAGCCTATATTTTTGTCAATAAAAAAATATGATAATCTAACCGCAAATGTTGCAGGAACTCCAGCCGCCATCCCTCTTCCCTCTTCCCCGTGTGACACGGTTATGGGTGGTTTTCCAAGCCACTGTCGGCACAATGAATATAAGTCTCACTGTCGGCAGCGTGGAAATAGCCTGAGTCAAAGTGTGGAGGAGATGGACCGGGTGGATCTCCAGGGAAGCCTGCTCCATTCTCCCCGTAGTTCAAATAATTTCAACTCTGAGTGCAGCGCTTGGGTGGAAAATCAGAGCGGTGCACGACGCCAAGGGTAGCGGTGCCGCTTTGTCAGGCGTTGCTGCCCTCTCCACAGACAAACAATGGGACAGCCAGCGCAAAGCGGTTTTACAGCTGATGATGTGTAGAGGCCTTTAGGGACCGTTCACCATGGTACCGCTGCTGGGCAGGGTGGAAATAAAGCCCTTTTCACACAGAGCGCGCAAAGCGCAGACCTCTGCCGACAAACCCATTCATTGTGTATGTACTACTGCGGCGCAAAAGCGCACCGCTCTGCCGCCGAGCTGAGTGGCGCGCGCCGCCAGCCTGCGCTCAAATTGAAATTTTTTAATTTCACCGCAACACGCTGTGACGACACCTCGGCGCCGCGCGTCCAATAGCAGAGAAGAGCCTGAAGTAGACCCGGAAGCGGTCACCATGGAGCTGTAGCTCCTGAACGAGCCTGTACTCCCCCAAATCCTGTCCTCTGCGCCCTACCCCGCGGTGGGCACCGCGAAAGCTCTGTGTGAAAGAGGCTTAAGTTCTGCAGAGTTTCAGAGGACCTGGAGAATGTTTTAGGATAGTAATAACATTATATCAGATAATCATATTGCAAAGATAATATATATAAGATAACAACATTAAAGACAAAATTAAATTGCAATACTTTTTCAAAACTTGATGATTTTACCTTTCTGTACATTTTGTATACAAATTCATTAAATAATTTTGCTTGTAAATGTCTATTTGCATCACGTTTATTACAGAAAACACATTATAACACACAAATGATCAATTTACATTGTGCCCCTAAAGTTATTTGTGCGCTCCTTACTTTTTCAACTTAGGAGCACATGTGCTCCTTGGGAAAAGGGTTAGCGTCAAGCCCTGGCTCAAATTGAATGGGAAACAGAGTTCAGTGTTCACTTAGCTGGGCGTAACTTAGCTGGGCGATGTCCGTCGATAGCTGCCCCCGTGAGAAGAGAAAAGAAGGAAGGGAGGGGGGTAACACTGTCTGAGGGCTGCTGTAGAATGGCAACGAGGATGTCAGCCGACCAACACTCGCTACCTGGGCCAAGGTTGCGGTGATTTGCGATGCTGGCCAGCTAGGAATGAACTAGCAGCCAGTACAGTACAGTCCTCTCTTGGCTAGCTAACATTTAGCCGTGTTACTTACTGATCCATTAGAAAGAAAGCTGGCTAGACATCGGTTTTGAAGCCTCTTTGGTCACGGAGCTCCCTCCATCTCTTGAACGCCTGACTGAGGTTTACTCTTGTTTTTCCTCTTCTTTTATCACTCTCCTTTTTGTTCTTCTTTGCCTCCTCAGACAGAGGGGCTCGTTTTCTTTCACTAGGCCGTTTTTCACTTGTTTCCAAAATTTGTCCATCTGCCATTATGCTCGTGTCTCAACTATCTCATGCCCAACTAAAAAAAAAAAACTCCTCATAAGGACCAGCCCCAGTCCCTGATTGGCTGACCGACCAATTTCGCAATACATGACGCGTTTTCTGCCGTAAAGCCGGTGGCAGAAGCTTATTACAAAGATTGCAAAGCCACTAAGTAACCTATGTAAACGCTGATAGTCTGATTTTACTGTGGCCACTACCCTGTGCAACCCACATTATTTTCATAATGATATACAGTATTTAGGAAAAGATGCTATCTGTTGCCTCTTCAAATGTCTCCAAAGATAACTGTGCATTTCCATCCACCTGTTTTAATTATTTTTTCAAGGAATGACTGGAATTCGATAAAAAAAATTTAAATATCGCAAAAAAAAAAAATCTTTGCTGAAATGGGAGGCGTTGGTGTATTGATATAAAGAAAGTGCTGCTGGTGTGAAGGAAACAGACTGAGCAAAAAAGTCATGATGTACACGAAACATGTAACAAACATCAGGGGCCAGATATACAAACAGTGTTTACCGATAAAAACCATGCGTAGATCTTTTGCCACACATTAACTTGTTTTCGTTAATTTACAGGTGATTAAATCGACTGTTTGATTTTAGAGAGAAAGGAGATCTGGATTTTCTTTGCATATAACATAGTACATACTGGACTATTGAGTATAAGTCTTGTGATTGCAAGTGTGTGATAGCTATATGCCCTTTATTGTGTGAAGACAGTAAAGTTCTCAGATGAGGGCTGGTCTGCTCATGGGAAAGTTCAGGGAAAGTCTTCGAGTTACGCCCCCCCTGACGATGATGTCAAGATTCAAAAGTGATGCCAGGGTATCCGTGGCAACTGAGGACCAACAACAGTGGGTGATAAAGAAGAGGAAGCAGGATGATATAACTACCAATATAACTGTCACTGGGTTGTACAGTAGAAGCGATCACACATAAATGGCACACATCAACAAAACCACACACACATACATTTATGCACGCTCACAGCCAACATGTTACACACTCTGTATTTAATCTTTGAAAACTTGCGAGTAAAACTGCAGCTCTGGTCCAAGTCTGTATATGTCAATTAAGTGGGCAAAGCAGTGAGCACACCTCTAAGTACTTAATGGTAGGCTGTTTGTCTGCAGCTTTGTTTGTTTTAAATGGATCTGTTTTGCCTCTCTCTTGAGAAAAGGATTTTTATTGGCAGTAGCCTCACCTACTTAGAAAAAGGTCACTGGCATTATTAAGTCAAAATTTAACAGTGAGGCTTTTGTTCTTTAACAGATTATGGGCTGAAAGGTTCGTTCTGGAAGCCAGAAATCTCTGCATCTGGCAAAAAAATGGAGTCGGTGGTACTGATCTTAAATCTAATCAATCCCCTACAGATAAATTGTGGTTATTTAATGGTAGAAAGTCTATGTTTTTGAATCGAGATTTCCTTTTTTTTTGTGGCTAGAAACATGGAGAGGAAGAAAGAGGAGTGAAATGCAGCAAGGGTGACAGTAAAGTTGTGTCATACAAAGTTGCATTTTAGGCCACTACTCCACCAGGCCACCAGAATTGTTGCACCTTAAAACAAATCTATATCTGATGATACTCTATGTTTTTCTTACTGTCAAGATTACTCTTTCTCAAAACCGCCGAAAACTATAAGTGAGCCAGACTGTTGCTCTATCTTGTGATGATGATTATGATCATGGGTATTCTTTTCTTTCTCCACCAAATGAGGATGAATCCACTGAAAATAGGAATAAGTTGGCTATTTTCAGTCAGTTCACCCCAGAATAAAAAAAATAAAATAAAATAAAAAATACATTTGAAAATCTCAACAGCAATGTCTCTTTCCAGAAATCATGACCTGGTTACTCAAGATAATCCACAACCTTGTGAGCAGTTTCATGAGGGAACAATTTTCTTTCTAAAACAATCTAGATTAATAAATAGCACTACAGGTAAGAGGAAAAAAAAAAAAGTATTTTGGGGTTTACTGCCTACCGCTGGGTTTCTTTTGTCTTTTCATAGGAGTTGACAGTAACAAAAATTCTGAAAACCGCCAGCGTTCTCCTGCAACTATATGCCAGCTTCAGTTCAAACTTAGGCTAGCTACAGTGCACATGTTTTCAAAATGGAAATTTAGAACAAATTAGTTGTTTCTAAATATTCACATACTGTATACCAGCCAGGTGCAACTGCTGCATAAATAATGGAGGTAATGGACTATGGTTGGTATATCTGACATGACTCTTGATCAAAATGCTGCTTAAAAAAAATGATGACAAATAATAATTTATGCTCAAAAATTACATTAAATGACTCAATAATGTTGATTATGTTGGCTTAATCAGATATTTCCCACTCATTCTGAGCCACATTTATATTACTTATTTGAAGTAATGTATTTGATGGTGCTACCAGAATTGTTTGAAACTAGCTAGTAGTCACTTATGAGCTTTACAGGAACTCTACATACTTCCGCCTCATTTCCACTGCCATATGCGGCTCAACTTGACTCAAACCAACTCACTTCTGGCACTGGTACTTTTCTCTGTTTTTATTTCTACTACGGTTAGAACCCTATCAGCATAGGCAGGATTCTTAACAGATCATCATAGCAATGCCGCATGAAACTGCTGTGGCAATATCTTTAATGCAACTGGACCCTTTGATTGGCAATAATGTCTGCATTTTGTCAATTGTATGGCGTAGTCAAGTGTATGGTGCAGTTTTGAGGGCTGCCATTTTTTAAAAGTTGGGGCAGACAACATTAACTGTAGCTTGGCTGTATAAAAATTGCAGGTTTGTGCAGGATGGCATGTGTTGCACAAGTGAGAATTCTCTCTGACCAATAAGTACTTTGCAGTGTTTTAACTCCGCCCTCTAGTATCGGCTCAGGTCACTTGGAACCTAGACTGAGGTGGTACCAAAAAAAGGACCAGGTACTATCCACAATTTTCAAAAAAGAGAAAGTTGAGTTAACTCAAGCTGCGCCATACCTTGCAGTGGAAATGCAGCATTAGCAATGGATTTACGAATAGCTGGTGCAATCCAGTCCTACTATAACAGTGCATTGATGGTAAAATCATTCAATTCAATTACAGACCAAGAGCAGATAGTCGGATAGCTATCTTTGCCTTCCATGAACTCAACATCTCCCGGAGTTGTCCTGGTACCTCTGGCAACTGTAATGTAATCTTTGTGATTATCTTTAGCGAGGAGGCTAATATCTCCAGTCTGGGTGAGAGCTGGACTCCTGCTAATAAGGCTGAGTGAGAGCAGTGTTTAGACAGTGGGAGAGTGATCGCTCTCTGGCACTGCTCCCTGTGATTTATGACCTCCTTAATGAGTCTCTCTCCCCTGTGTGTGTGTGTGTGTGTGTGTGTGTGTGTCTTAGCTTATCACCAGCATATACTGTATGTGATTTCGCTCAAGCACCTCCTTGAGTTTCACCTCTCTCCTTTGGCTGACACTTGCAGTAACACTTAAGGGACCGATTAACTTTAAGCTACACACCACCTAAATACTACAGTAGGTGGCAAACACACACTTGTACACTTTCAACTAATTTTTTTCATTCCACATTGAAAACAAAAAAAAATTCTTGGAGTGGCGGTGCATTCCATTGAAGGGTGAAAGTGCAGGCAATATGGATACAGCTCACAAAAAAGTGCCACAAGACCATCCGATGGGGAAAGTGTCCCATTTTGAGTAATCACAATTTCGTCTACAGTAAGTATTGCGGTTGCAGCAGCATGAATAACTGACGCAAAGCAACTCCAGTATTTCAGCATCAACAGAAAAACAGTGTTCGGCTGGTGGAGAATTTGGAAGCGAGACACAGACAGACAGATGGATGGACAGACAAGTGGAGTAATGAGACAGAACAAGGTGAAGGGAACAGCTGAGCTGGGCTGCGTCAAAGAGCTGCAGTGGGATCCAACACCCACAGATTGAGGAGAAATCAAAATAAAGTCTAAATTAAGAGTCAGGGCGATGTGTGTGTGTATTTGTGTGTGACGGTTGAGTATAGGGCTGTTTGGCTTGGCTGCAGCCACTCAGTACAGCATGGCAACCAAGCAAGACGGCAAGGCCGACCTCGCAACCACACAGGCTGAATGTGCAGTGGCGGGCGCTCCATGCCCTGCTGCTGAGTGGCCCTAAAACCTCCCAGAGCCTGAACAGTGACCTGGCTTACCCTGCACCCAGGCCCCTTCTCTTGCATAATCTTTTCCCTCTTGTCAGAAATGCTTATCCTGTAGCACTGGCTTTGTCAATCTGCGGCATCTCTTTATTTCACCATAATTACGTGGCAATAAGGGAATTAGATGATCCACTGTGACAAATGGAAACATTTTCCATGTGGATCTCCCATACAGATTAAAAAAATCATGCTGTGATATGCTTTTTCTCACACTGATGCTGTCCTGTGTGCAGTGGGAATGAAAACAGCTTGAGTTGCTACCTGAGAAGCCTCACTGCTGTTATCAGTGTCTTGGCACAAAGCTCTGTTGTGTTCAGATTAGCTTTTGAACACACTACGCCATCTAGCCTTATGCACTGGAGCTGCAACCTAGGGTCAGTACATCATGTATGGTTGTGGGGCACCGTACGTATGTGTGCGTATGTGCATGACTCTCATGGCAACAGAAATTCAGATTCAGTTTTCTGTGCTATACTCTTAGAAATAAGGGTTCTTCCTAAAGGGCTGATGTTCTACCCAAAACCATTTGCTTCTGAAGAACCCCTTTTGAAGACAGGGTGTGTCAAGAGTTCTTTGTAAGACCAAGAGTTCTATTGAGAACCCTTTTCATGGAAAAAACCTTTTTTTTTTGTTGGAATGAAGAGTGCCTCAAGGATTGTTGAAAGTATGGATGTAAACGATCCTCAAATATTCTGATGTTTACCCGTATTTTAAATGGTATTTTCAAATGTAGATGTATCCCCTTAATGCCCCCAATCAATTCATTATACTTGTGTTCTGCCATAGTTGATACCTGTACAATTTTTTGTCTTTTTACGGGGACCTGGTACTTTGTATTTTGTATCCAGTTCTAATTATACTTGTGTTCAGCCACAGCTAATGTCATTACCGTCCTTTCAGGTCAGACAATGCTACATGGTCTGCCAAAATTGTTTTTTGTTTTTTTGTTTTTTTTTTACATACTTGGCATTTTGTAGTCCGTTCTTACCCTAATGCACCATTGACATATAGTGCTCTAGTTTCCCGGCGCGGCGCAGGGTGGCGAACCCCGCGCAGAGCTAGTTTCGAGCAGCGCAACCCGAGCCGCGCTCAGTTTGGTAGTTTGGCAGACCGAGGTGTGCTGAGATGGGTGTGGTGGCGCAGCAGGGGGACGTGTCGACAGATCCAGCTTGGTGCAGTGACAGTTTCGTGCCAAAAGGCTTTGCCGAAGGTGCGCTAAAAGCTCGCTAGCTGAAACCAAGTCTACTGTCAATGCAGGTGGAGCGTAGCCGGTGTAAGCCGAAGTTTGGCTGACTGGCGGACAGTGCGCACACGTCACCAAAACCTCACAGGCAGGTCTCCAGAATGTCAGGCACATTAACGATGCAATAAATACCCAAAAAACACTATTCAATGCAACTATCTGCAATCAGCACATAAATGTATCTCTATATCGACTGTCCCGTCACATCTGATGTCAGATCAAAGGGAATTGGCACCATTTGGCACGTTTGGCACGCGTAATGGAAACCCAACCTGATTCGATTAACACAGCTGCAAACTAATGAGTTCACATCCCTCTCAGCCAACCACAAACAGCCACAGCATCAGATAGGGAGTATATATTCAGCATCTGTCATCTTAGAAAAGTCAAAAGAAAAGAAACAGAGTGAGACTGTGAGAGATAAAGAGAGAGCGCGCGCACACGAGAGAAACGCAACATTGATTTACAATTGTGGTGACCTCCTCCCAGGCTACCTTTGCATCATCAGCCCGTGGAGGTCTGCTCGCAGTTCCATATATTCGGACACTGCGAGCTTGGACCTCCCGGACCAAAACATCAGTTTCCTCCTGGGAGAAGTCTGGCCATCTGAAGCTGCTACTCTCGTCTGCTGTGGTGAATTGAGTAAACTCTCAAACTCTCTTGCCTTTGCACGGTGCATTTAAGGGCGAGGAGAGGGGCTCATTTGATTGGTGTGATGTGTGTAAAACCCACCCTTCTCTCCTCCCTCTTTCCGACTTGCGCAGGTAGGAGGGACAGAGGTGGGAAAGAGGAGTAGCTGCGCCAGGCGCACAGTGTACCAAACTTGCAAAATCCGCCTGGCCACACCCAGTTGGTGAAGCACAGGTACGCTGCGACCCCGCCTCGCCCGGTCTGTGAAACTAGAGCCCATTGTAGTGATTTCACCAAATATCCATCCTCTAAAAAATTGTGATTGTGAACCATGAGTGCTGTAGATTAGGCTGGACCACTTCAGCCCCAGCTCCTTAGGAGCCTGGACCAGACATAGTTCCCTTAACCCCAGGCTAACCTGTTAAACTAAATCCATGATTAGTGGGCGAGAGATTCATGGATAATGTAGTCAATCATTGACCCCTGAGTGGGTTCAAGATGACATCCTCGGTAGATCTCAGTAGAACCCCATGGGTGAGTTTTTGTTCGTACCTTTAGAAGGTGGAAAAGTTCTGAGAAGAAACCCCAGAGATGGCTTTGAGTGAAACCATTACATCATTAAGGGTTCTCTGTAGGACCTCTCAGAAGGGGTTCTGGGTATTTTACAGATGGATGTAGGTATAACCCTTTATATTGGGTTCTAGGTAGAACCCTCTGAAAGTTTTCCAGGTGGAACCTTTCTAAAAGGTTCTACCAGGAACCAAAAAGCTGAAGAACCCTGTATAGTATTAGTCAGAACCTTTATTTCTAAGAGTTTAGACACCAGCTCCGCAAAAGACTTGAGCATAGTATTTCTCTCCTTTTATTTTTTCATCCCCTCATCAGGTTGATTTATGGAGCGCCTGTACTCACGTAGAGATGGATCTGTTTGAAGAGAAATCTAAGGTATGCAGCTCAAGTCCTCTGTCATAAATTCTCCATGTGGCTTGGTGAGCTTTAGGACCTCACACTAAGGAGGGCGTAAGAGCAGAGCTAGCAAGAGAGATGTGGATATCCCTGAAATAGATGCCATGCATTTTGCCAAGCCATAATCTAGAGATAAATTATTTGAATGAAATGGAAACACAGCTTTTGGTTGCTTTGGGGAGCTAGAAATGTCTATTGGTGCAGAGTAATTGTTGATATTAACCTAACACAGTCATGCTTTCCACAATGAACTCCAGTGAATCTGCACCCACAAATCAAAATAAGTCTTAACCGATTTGTAAGATATACATGTTTATGCGAGATTTAGAATAACAAGAGCAATTCAGTCATTCATCTCTCATTTGTTCCAAGGACGAACAAAGCTGTGCAAAATTTATGTTTCAAATGTTGCTTTTTCTTATGTTGATGCAGCCATGTGATCACGAGCATACAGTATACAGTATGTTAGAGGTGTTTTTTTCTCCAAGTTTCTCATCTGTGTAGATCAATATACTTTTATCAGTGCTAACATTGCCATTGGACATAAGAAACCTGCACCTCTTGCTGAAGTGGGGATCTCCATCCCACTGTAAACACTGAGGGCTCTTTATTTGTTTCACAATCACCATCCACTAATGTTAACTCTTAGTCAGTTCTCAACTTCTATCTAGCTACAGCGTACACGGATGTGAAATGATGTGCACCATCAGCTAGCGCTAGGTCATTCATTGACTGGGAGAGACTTATCAGTGTTTGGCTCATTACTCAAAAATTGTAATTTATTACTCATTACTCTTTTCAAAAGTAATTTTATTACTTTACGTATTACGTCCTGCCAACTGTAATTCATTACACTTCTTGTTATATTACTTTTCCATTAAACACAACAAAATTGGTAGCTGAACCCTTTTTCCTAAAAATTCAGACTTGGCATGTGCTCCTCTGTGAATGTCAGGGTAATCATCAGTAAGCATAGCTAAGGCTAGATAGCTTACAAATGATTTGCCTGTGACCAGTATTTTCCTGAAGATCCGTCTGAAAGATGGAGAGTCAGTTGCGGATATCCACCCCATATCCAACCAAAAGTTTCATTATTCATTTTTCCAGCTATCCATGATTAAAATCCAGTTCAGGCTGTTTAGCCAACGTAGGGCTACAGCCATCCTCCACGGCTGAGAATCGCTAACATTTAGTATGGTGTATTTTGTGGAGCTTCAGGTGGTTGTGCTGTCAAAGAAGGTGTTTCAGGAGGTTTGAGGCTGTGTTTTGCAGTGGGAGAAGTCTTTGTACCACTACCTGAAACAACAACGTTCTTGTCAGTCTCCCCTCCTGATGAAATCAAAGTCAGTTGCTGAAGGGAGGTGTTACTATCTTCCAAGCTCAGTAGGGTGTTGACAACAAAAGTAATAGTTGTACCAAATTATTTGTTTTTGAGGTAGCATTATTACAGAAATTTTATTGATAATGAGTATGGTTGAGCCGAATACTCAAACAAAACAAATTTTCATAATATGCAAGTATTACGTGTCAATGTGTCAAATGTGTCAATGCCCATACTGGTGATAAAGGAAAATCTTAATGTGGGCAATTATGTTCAAGCTCTTACACAATTCTGACATTGTTCTGTAAATACTTTCCTAATAAATAATAAATCTAGCATCTTCTAATTAACCTATATCAATTTCAGGTTTAAAATAACAGCTTTTGGTTAGCTCCCACCCATTTCCGCTCTAAGTTCCAACCACTTCTGGTTTGAACCCTGCCAACTGCGGGTACAGATAAGATACAGCTAATTTAATTTATTGGACAGATACAGATAATGGTGTACTCTCTCATCTGTAGTAATGTGTTACACCACTTATTACTGGGAAAAGTAATATTGTTACTGTAATCCCTTACTGGTAACACACTATTACCCAAACACCACCCATTATTATGTTGGTGGTTTTGAACAGCAAAAAAATCACAATATTCTGTATCAAAAGACTACAGAGTGGCATTTCTCTCTAACCAGTGGTATCTTTGACTGAGTGTTCCACTTTAAAAATGAGAGGCTTACAAACAACATTTATCCTGCTCTTCATTTTGAGAACAATTGATGTGTTTGGGGTGTTGCAATGGCGCACTCTAGCTTAAACATGGTTTAATGATGTAGTATTTGCAGCTTGTTTGTGCTCAGCATTAGTTAAATGAATAACAGTATCAGCTATAGATGGCCAAAAATTCAGAGTAGGTGACCTTTTTTGTGACACAGATTGTGGGTGTGAAATAGTGGTTGGAGTGTTTTTACAGCATTACATCCCAGATTCCCAGCATGGGATCTGACCCTGACTCAGGGGAGCCTTTGACCACCTAAACAAACTGTTACTACCCACTTTGGCTTAAACCCTGTCTGACTTCACCCTATCTCTCTTTTTCTCTCAGGAACACTGTGTTCTTCTCAATTTTCTCCTCCTGCTTCCATCTCACTTAACAGTTTTTCTCCTCTTCTCATCAGCCTCCACCTTCATTGCCTTGTTCTAAAATAAACTAACTAACCCCCCTTGTGAAACTCAATCCTCCACAGCACAACACGGAGAGAAGTACACCTCATAAAAGAGCTGGGGGGGTTTATGCACTTCAAACAGAGGCGGGGATTAAAAGGCCATGTCTGTTTACTTACAACCCTCTCTGCAGCTCTTTAGATTCCCACCACTTCCTAATTCAATTACAGAGGCAAGCTGTAGACAAGGCTGTATCTTCAAGAAACACTAACGTGGAATTTCCCTCCGTCCTACTGACTCACGTCACAGAGTCTTCGGTGGTTTTATGGGATTCGTGAAGGTCTGTGATGGGAAGGTTTGGCCTAGGTGTGTTTGAGAGCTCTGTTTTGGATGTTTTGAGTCTATAAATTAAGAAAATAACAAGGATAACAGTGATTAAATCTTTATCTGATTCATGAAGGGTTGTGTGTTTGCTGTTCCAAGCACCTGGTGTCTGGTCGGTCTTTCCAAGGAACAATCATTCAGTAGATAGGACTTAATTTGTGATACATTTCTTGTTTTTATTGGAAAGATAGGGAAAGAACTGGACAATTCAGAGTAACTGAACAGACAGGAGAAAGACGCCACCTACAGAAACACTGGGAAACAGAAAATCCACTCCAGAATGGACAATAACAATTATGTGCACGCATTTCTGTTTTTACTACTTTGGGTGTTTGCCGACACAGACACATTTATGACTCGCCAACATTCAGACAATTTAAGACACTGATTGCAGAGTTGGATCTGTGACCGTTGAAAGTTCTACCTTGAATGGCTGTCTTTGGCTGATGTTTGATATTCAGGCATTCTCGTATTATCAAGCACCAACTCAGATGTAAATTATCAGAGTTTTTCAAGTTTCCAGGTTGTAATTAAAACACGTTGACATGAACTGGTAATTACAGTAACTAACTACAATAAGTAATCTTTGGGACAAACTTGAGGACAAGAGACTTGCTTGACACTGGTAAAAGAACTTGATTTGATTTTGACTTACTATCCATCAACTGAGACCTGACTAAGATGTGTCTAAAGGATTTAACTTTATTTATTCATTATTTGCATTGTCGTTGATATTGAGAAGTTGTGTTTTGTATTGAAACATGATTGGGTGATATCTAGTGCAACATGCACAGCCCTGGCAACCTACTAGGCCATTAAAAAAAAAAAAAAAAAAAAACAAGGGCCACAAGCAGTACGTGAATGTGTCTCTTGAGCTAACTTACAGTTTTAGCTTATTGGCTTATCAGACGTTAGCTAGAAAGCTAATGTTTGAACAGATCATCATAATTTCATTTGTGACTTGCTTGATTCTTACCACGGTAACTTGGCACTTGCTTGAGACTTGGAGGTTAAGACTACAGACTTGCATGTGACTTGCACATGTGTTGCCCACCCCTTCCTCTGATGCAAGGTGAATGCTCAACAACAGATTTGGAGACAAAATGGATATAATACAACAAAAATGTGGATCTGCAGGTCACCACTTCCTGAAGTGATTTAATAGATAGTGTATATTGAATATTTGTATTCAAAGATTAGTTCAAGAACAAGACCAGCTAAAAAGAAGCAGGTCTGCATTCAAGCTGCCCTTTGTTGTGCAGCAACAGGCCCGTATTCAGTGGCCGCGTTGTGGGTAGCATTCAGAACACGACAGCCCGCAGCAGCTGAGAAAACACTGCTCATATGTAGCTCGGTAGGATGCTCGTATGGATGATATTAGCATAGCTGCTGTTTACTCTGCACTGCTATGGAGCCAACCACACACACACACACACACACACACACACACACACACATTACGTAGCAACTCTGCTGCACATCCGCTGTTTAACAATATTAGAGCCAAACCCAAAAGATTTGGCCCTGCATGCAAGTGAGACCACAGGCTGTTAACCTCTGGACACACACACATCAACACACACACACAGCTGTATCGTTCAGGTCGATCAGCAGCTCAGTAATGGGGAACATGCTGTAGCTGTGAGACGGTACTGTAAAGTGAAGTTCATGTCAGCAGTAAAACCTGTGATGAGTGACTAAACTAACGACTGGTGCACGGCTCATTGAGGACTGTTGGTTAGCTGAGGATGATTTAGCATCCGGTTAAAGGAAAAATCCACATTAAAACAATTTACCACTTAAAAATATATCCCTTGTTCCTTCCTGTGTCAGTTTTCCAACATACTTTAGTAGAAACCATGCCCACCTTTGTATGACAAAAGCCTCAGTGACTGTGCTCCCATGGAAAACCTTGCTGACAGCTTGAAAAATAGTAATCGGAAACTAAACTGTTCATCAGACCACAACAACTTGTGTATTTCCAATGCATTCTCACACCCCTGGGGGTCTCATAATAATGCACAGGGCACCCTTTGGCGTATCTATGTGACACATGGCTGAAGCACATTGTAACACATGGTTAATGTTCTAAAACAGTCACAGTTAGGTGGCAACAAAATGACTTGGCTAGGTTTAGAAAACAAGATGATGTTTATAAAAACAAGTACGTTTGTTTCCTAAATACGTCTTGTGAGTGTTGTCAGTGCGCGACTCAAATGGGACATAGGTATGTAAGTTACATAATGTTTAATTAAAACAATGTTGACGTTTGGTTTCACACAGTACATAAACTGCAGTCTCCTGGATGAAAGTCTTGTTTTGTTTGACCCATCCACCTCACACTGTGCACAGACTTTCTTGCTACTGATAATACAAAAGTTGCTGACAGCATTGAGTACTGCAGTGTATGGGTTTACAATAGAGTCAGCTGAAAGCCTTGTGCATCTCATAAAGACACTAAAGGGCGCCTTTGGCGTTGATATCACACAATAAGGGGCATGACAAAGCATTGGTATATGACGATCTGGAAAGGACAATGGACTGACTACAAATGAGACATGGATTAGCTCACTTGCACACCTGTGATCCCTCCACTTTCCTCTGTGCTGCTAGGAGACTACTATGCCAGTACAAGAGCAGGTGGCAGCTTTAGGGATAGACCTTCAGTTAGCGATTGTAGCATCTCAAATTCAGCAAGTGCATACCCCAATTGGCAAACTTTCTGTTGCTGTGGTTACACATCTTAGACCCCTTGCTGCTGCTGGCCACCAGCCTACTGTGACCCCAGGCATGGATCATGCCAAAGCAGGTTGAGGGACCTGGATAAAGCTAAAAAGTAAATTATAATGGAGCACCCAGTAGCTCAGTTGGTAAAGACTGCGTTCCATGTACAAATGTCCTTGTTACCCCCCCCCCCCCTTACATACTTAATCTGTCCTGTTGAATAAAAGCAAAAAAAGCAGAAAAAAGGGAATTATAATAATTTACAACCAACTCCTGGTATACCTTCAATATGTCAAAATACCACACGAACACACTTGTTTACCTGGTGAGTATCAGCTTTCACCGCTGCAGCATATCAGAATTTAAGACAGCTTTATTGATCCATCAGTCAATCAAACACAATTTTTCTTACTCCATATGCACAGCGAGGCGGGATTAAGTGGGAAACCTGTGTCAGCAGGGTATACAGCAGTTTCCTACTCATAGAGCCCCATCCAAACCGCATATTTGTGGATCATCTGCGAAACAAATCATAGCATCTATTAAATATTTTTGTTGGCCTCATGCAGTGTCAGTCAAGCCAGTGCTAACCTATTTGGCCATCTCTGCTGTCAACAGACAGTAAAATGGAGAGAATTGATAACTTTGTAATGTAACAGGCATATGGGGAAACTCCAGGAGGATCTTAACCAGATCTCCTACAGTGAGTTGAGACAGACCTCTGCTGACGTCAGTGATGACCAAAAACAACCAGAAAGGCCATCGTGAGTCTGTATTTGGAAGTTCTTTCCAGGCTTGAAACAAAGACAAGTGAATCATATGCCAGTTTACCATACAGTGTGTGTGTGTGTGTGTGTGTGTGTGTGTGTGTGTGAGACTGAGAGAGAAAGAGAGGGAGAGACAGTGTGAAAACATGGATTGGTTTTCAGCAGCTCAGCGTTAATTTGACTGATGCTGCTCTGACAATGTGGTACTTGTGGTCAGTGTTGTGTTTGTGTGTGTGTATGTCAGAGTGTGAGTGTGTGTTGATTGTGGTGGATATCCTTACTCCTAAATACAAAAAACAACTCTCGTTGGAAATCTACTTACATGCACTTAAATCATCATTTTGGTTTGTGAGTGATGCTAAAATAACACATGGTCACGTATGCACACACACACAGACACACCAAACTTTGGTTATGCTCAGTATCCTGTTAATATGCTGTCGCTGTCAGAATCTGGCCCTCTAGTCTCAAAGCACCAGTGTGTGTGTGCGTGTGTAACCATATGTGTTCTGCTGCTGGTTAACTGTAATTTCATGTCGGTTTTAATCCCGGGGTGTCAATCTTCATTCCTGGATAATTTTGACTGGAAACACATAAAGTCAGCACATAGCTCTGTCAGTAATCACCTTCTTAGTGTGTGTGTGTGTGTGTGTGTGTGTGTGTGTGTGTGTGTGTGTTTGAGGTTGTAAACAGCACCATTTCTAGCAGCAGTAAAACATTTCAGTGACTTTGTGTCTGAAATGGATTTCTGGTTGACCACCAACCTTCCTGTCTATCATGTGCAAAAAAAACTTGCCCAGGACATTTTAAGTGCTCAAGACATAATGTAATTATTTAATACTGTAATAAACCAGCGGCATAATTCTTAATCATAAGAAACCTCTCGAGCTATACGCTAATACCTTGTAATGTAATGACTAATTCCTCAACAGAGTGGTATTATTACATCTGTCAAATGAAAAAAACATACAAGAATTAGTGTGTCGTAGTACGTTGATAAAGAGAGGACTGAATAAACTAATGTGAAGTGTTTTATGAATGAATGATGACATATTAGCTGTCTTCTTCTTAAGGTTATGGTATGCTTGAAACAAAGTAGTTAAGGCATGTTCCAAATTGCCGCACTTAAAGGCAAGGCGGAAAGTCTACCACTGTATAGAAGGCCAAGATGTGATGAATCATACTAATAGGGATAAAATTCTGGATATTCTGTCCTCAAAGGCATTGTTGCATTTAGTTGTGCACATGCAAAATGTTGGAAGTAGCTGTCTGAATACCACACCCATGGCAAATCACATGTTGGATTTTCAGTTTCAGAAAGATCCAAAATTTTCTGACACAGCCTTCCCAGTTCCAATTTCGTGGTCTCGGATGCTGTTCTATGATTTGTTGTGCATTGCATGCTGAAGCCTTCAGTTTACATGCCTGCTTCAGAAATCAATTATAAATCATCATATCGTTAGGATAAATGTCAGAGAACATACAGGAAATGACATGTAAACGTGTTGTCTTACCTTACTGGTGTGCTGCCATGTTTGTTTACATCTAGCTCTGCTTTCCAAAGCGCAGCTGAAATATATCTTGCAAGCTCTAGATAAAGCCCAGCTGGATACTACTCCAGGTGGAGGTGTCTCGTCCTCGGTCACATCCAGACCTTGAAAATAAGGCTGCAACCGGTCCCATTCCTTGCAACAGAGGCATTCCTCTTCTGTGGGCATTGGGGCACAGCATTCACAGGTACACCACCAATCTCCAGAGCTACGCAGCCTTGCAGCAGCCATTCCTCCTCTGTCATCCTCTACCTGTTGGGCCTCTCTCTCTCTCTCCTCCTCTGTTCTTCAATTTCACGAAGCTCTTCATCAGTGTATTCTGGCTCAAATAAAAAAGGGCGGCCATCAAACTCTGCAAAATCAAATTCCTCCTCCACAAAGTCAAAGTCTGGCAAAAAGTCAGCAATTATTCTATAAATCTTTCATAAAATAAATGAATGAACTTTTCAGGCTACTGTCCGATTCTGCCTTCCAGCTGTTGCTGCTTGTTCAGGCACGGTATGAGATAGCTGCTTGTTCTCGTGATATTTCGGCCGCGCTTTGGAAAGCAGAGCTAGAGGGATAAACAAACATGGCAGCACACCGGTAAGGTAAGACGACACGTTTGCATGTCGTTTTCTATATGTTCTCTGACATTTATCCTAACGATATGAGGCAGTCTTTGTGGAAAAAAAGCTTGTTTAGTGGACTAACTTTGCACTTGAAGGTTGCCCATTCACTTACGTTTTAACAGGTCTGACGCTACGGCTGTATCTAGGCTAACGGCTAACATGCTAACTATTATTTCTATGTCACTAGTCACTTGAAACAAATTTAGGACGATAGGAGATGGGTTGAAATAAACCAAAATTTCCCTTTAAGAAGCTGTGGCCCATCAGCTAATTACGCTCTAAAATTCTCACCCAGCATAGTTATAAAAAGCAACAATGAGGGAGCAACAGCTATAAGAGGCGTGGCCTTATAGCTACGAACTGTGCAATAAAAATGGATAGCATGAAAGCTAAAGTGAAACCAAAATATCTTGACCGTCTCCTAGTGGCCAGCTGTAGATCATAAACCCCACCTCCTCCATATTAGTGGATGGGACATGGGCCAAACTAAAAAATCTATATAAATGTCGAATAAAGTTTTTCCCAAAGATAAAAGATTCTTCCCCCTCCAAAAAAAGTCACTTTAACGTGGGGGAGGGGTTTGCATATCCCCATAATCCTGGGAGCTGTGTCATCCAAGGAAAATAGCTCCTGGGGACCAAGGTGTACTGACCCCTGGCATCATAGACGGGCTCTGGTGATGTGGGAAGTCACCTCTCTGGCGGGGAGGGAGACTGAGCTGGTGCTGGAGGTGAAGTGGTAACAGCAATAGTATAGATATAGTTGGGCTTACCTCTGTGCATGACACTGGTTCTGGAACCACACTCCTCAAGAGGGGCAGCTGTGGGGATACTCATGAGCCCCTGGCTAAGCATCGCTGTATTGAAGTTCTCTCTTGGAAACGAGAGGGTGGCTTTGATGCAACTGCTGCTGAGTTGCTGAGAGGAGGTCTCTGACTGTTGTTTGTGCTTATGCACTGAGCAGTTCAGAGTGCCCTGACTTCTTGGAGTCTCTGGGCAGTGTCCTGGAAAGGGTATCAGTTTGGGACTCTGTAGTTCTCCTGGGGTTTTTCAACACTCACGTGGGTAACAATGAAGAAACCTGTAGGGGGGTGATTGGGAGAAATGGCCTGCCTGATCTGAGCCTGGGTAGTGTTTTGTTATTACTTTGGTGCTAGTCCTGGATTGGCCATAAGGAACGTCATGTTTGAGCACAAAGGTGGTTCATAAGTGCACTTGATACCAGAACACCGTAGGCCAAAGATCGAAGATCGACATTGTGGTCGTACCATCAGATCTGCAGGCATGTGTCTTGGACACTCAGGTGAAAAGAAGAGCAGAGGTGTCAACCGATCACCACCTGGTGGTAAGTTGGATCAGATGTGCAAGAAGGCTGAAAGATCTGGTAAATCCAAACAGGTAGTGAGGGTGAACTCGGAACGTCTAGCTGAGGCCCCTGTCTGCCAGGGGCCTATTGCACAAAACTAGGATAAGGGATTAAGCCTGGATATCTTGGTTATCCTGGCTCAACTTATCCATGATCCGGTTGCACAAAAGCGGGATAGTGGACAGCGGGATATGTTATGACATAAGTTACCATGGAGATTTATTCTGTGGAGCTAGCCTGCTCCAGACCAGGCTAAGTTCCAGGATCTCTTTAATCTCATCCCTTATCTCAGTCAGCAGTCACCACAAACAGAAACCAATAGTTATTCCACTGCCCACTGCACATTGTTATCACATTCAACAAGACCCACTGTCATTATTTAAACATTGTGATCATTAATTGCAATCATTTTAGATAAATGATGATTTTAGATGATTTTGCAATCATTAGATCATTTACAGTTTCCCATAGACTATATATAAAATACACATCCCATATAAATATAAATACACATCAAAGAGTAACATGATGTTCCTTTATTGAATAAGGATAAATCAAAGCAAGTAAACCATCAGCTCCTTTCAAAACTGAAGTCACACAGTGACTCTACAAGATAGAAAGCACGGAATCAAAGCATATTATACAACACAAGAATAAATACACATTCAAAGGTCTGTATATGATACACCCCGCATGTCTGCACACTGAAATAAATGCAGGATAAATCCATACACAACAAATGAACAGACAAATGAATGGATGCAGTAGTCTCCCTGCAAGCTTGTATACACACAGTATACAGCGCAAACAACAAAAGAGGCCAAATCAATTTAAACTGAATTAAAAAACAAAACAAAACACAAATTCCTCTGCCACTGCAGGCCATATTTAACTGATATTTAAAGCGTGCATGTTAACTAAAATAATTTAACACATATAGGTCCCTGACCAGCTGACCACTGTCGTCATCAGGGAAGATGGCAGGATTGTCCCAGTCCATGTGTGATGGGGGCCCTCTCCTTCCTCAAGCAGGCCACAGTGATGTCACATGCCCTCAAAGGGCTGACTCTTAAGTGGTGAAGACAGTGAAAGTATGCCTTCAGGGGGCCAAAGGTCATTTCAATCCTGGCCCTTGTCCTGGCATGGGCATGATTATAGGCCTGCTGTGCTTCCTGAGGGTCTGTGTATGGTGTGAGGAGAAAAGGCCCCCAGCAACACACCAGAGAATTCACCTGTCAATACAAAATCTCATCATCACAACCTCATAAATAGAGTGACATTCTTGACACAGCCATGATGTAAAAAGTGGTTATTAACAGAGGTTGTGTGGCTCACCTTGTGATAGGTGCTGATAGATTCCAGATTAACTGTGATGGTTTCAGCAGAGCAGTGAGTGTGTATTTGTGCACTACTTACGCATCCCCGACGGGGAAAAGTATGCCGCTCTTGTTGCCATGGTGAATCAGTGAATCTGTGATCGATGGCGGGGTCTATTTGAGGAAGCCGCGTGCGCACACTGATCTAGGATTGGTTTCACCTGGCTTGATGAATCCGTGTCTGCTCATCCTGGCTTGGTCTTTGTGCAACCAATTAAGCCTGGATGCTCTTGTTTTGGATTTGTTGAACCCAGCTCAGTCATTTACCCTGGATGTCTGAATCCTACTTTTGTGCAACGGGCCCCAGGTCTTCAGCTCCCACATCCACCATTGTGAAGGCGGCTGCTTAAAATTGTGGTCAGAGGGTTGTCACCACTCGTGGTGATGGCAACCTAAGAACCCTCTGGTGGACACAGGCAGTGAGGGAGGTTGTATGGCTGAAGAAGGCCTTTTGGGCTTGGCTGGCCCAGGGGTCTCTGTTTTTCTCAAATGAGTATGGACTTGATGAGAGTGTAATATATAATGGCTTTGTTTTTCTGTTGGAAATCACTGTCTGACATTAAAGTAAAGTATGAAAATACTCTCAACATAGCATACGTTAAATTGCTAGTGATTTTTTTTAGGTGGCTAAAAAACATTTTGTTGCTGACCCCTCCATGGCAATATAGAATGGCAATATAGATTGCTTAGCTTCCATGTGAGACTCCAGCCTGCTTCTTCAAACTGGAGGCATGCCGACTGACATCTATACTATCTAATATACGGTGTCTGGATAAATATCCCATACAACCCCACTTCAAAAGATCTAGAAAAAGAAGTACAGGCTATGGTGAATTTCTTCATCCCTTCAACTAGACCAGAGCTGGTATGGCAGGTTTGAACAGATGTTTCAGCAAAAAAAAAAAAAAAAAAAACATACCATAATTGCTGCCTCTTTTAATATCCTAAAAGTTAGTGTGGTCTGATATCTTTCAAGTGACTTTGAGAAAGGCAAGACCCTCTTGTCAGAATTGCTATTCTTACGTCCACTGACATCATTCAGTCCTTTATGTTAGTAATAAAAGCAAATGATATGGGAGTTGCAGCCATTTTTCCATTAGGATTTGCTGTAAGTAGTGGGTCCCACGGTTCAGGATCTATCGATTGTTTCTATCCTTGTCTTAATGGTGAAGAGGAAAACAAACAGCAGAGTAAAAGGCATTATAAGACATTATTTCCACCTGCTCTTTGCTGGAGTGTGCAAGTACTGTAAATTTAACCTGGTCTGACTGCACCCTAACAAGTTAAATTGTTATCCATTCACAGTTATTAGGACCCTTATTCACAGTACATTTTTTTGTTTGCTTTCAAAAAAAACATTGAAAACCCAATATGAAATGACTCATTAAAATTTATTGCACATTTATTATCAAGATCCAAGACAGCCACCTGCTGCATCTATATTTACACTTTGTTTTATTATGTTAGCCGTTATTACCTTATGGATGTATTGTATTATGTTGGCTGCTCAGCGCACTTCCTGTCCCTAACTCATGATGGATGGAAGGTCCCTTGCTAGTACAAATGACCGTAAGGGGTGATTTATTTATCTCATTTCAGGATTGCTATTGGCTCTGTGTGTGTTTGTGTGTATGTGTGTGCGTCCTGAACCAGACTTTCTTATTTCCTGACTCACTGAGACAAATGACCTGACGTCAGCCCAGAGCTCTGAGGGGTGTCTACTCGTCTGGTTCTCGTTCATCTTCTCCAAGGTGAAAACGGAGACTCCACTATCCGACAAAGTGTTCCTCCTTCTTACAGAGGTGTAACTTTCAGAAATGTCTGAAAAATCAATACCAACAGCATAATAAAACAACAGAGAACATAAATGGTTCAGACTACATGCCAAAGCACTCTGGGCCCAAGGGGATCTTTAGCGGACACTTAAACATAAGGAGCATTGTGTCAAGGACTGAAGAGCTTAAGTAATTGTTTCCATATTCTTATCTTGATTATATGTGTCTTTCTGAAACACCATCAACTCAAGGTTACGATGCTTTCAGATGAGATCAACGATAAAGTAAGGGAGGCAGCATTATGATTCATGTTGAGGAAAGTATTTGGGGTAAACAAATTGAAATTCCTGGAGATATGTTGGAGTGTGTTGGAGACAACACTACACTTTCTTCTGAAATGTCCTTTATTGTCTTTGTATTGTACAGACCAGGGCAGGATATTTTCTTTGGTCATTTATCTGATGTTCTTAAAATGTCGATGTTAAAGAAGTGATCTTCATAGATGATATCAATCTTAATTGGCTAGACAAGGCACATAGAGGAAACATCAAAGATTTGACTAATATGTTTCAGTTTACCCAAATGCTAAAAAATGCAATAAGAATAACAAAATCCACTCAAACTCTGCTCAATCTAATTTTCACCAATTTAACAGACAGTATATCAAAGACATATAATCTAAAAACAGCAGGTCAGATCATAATCTCTCATTAGTTGTAAGAAAGTTGTCAAAACTAGGGGACAGCTGGACTGAGAAGCAGTGAAACTGGCTGGGCTCAATATATCCTCATACAACTGTCCACACAACTGACGTTACTTCCTTAACACAAAGTTATATAATTAATGCTAAGTTACAGAGGTTATCTTTAGGTAAGTAAAGCTGCAGTTAGTTTTAGGAAAAGAAATTGGAAATGATTGGGCGTCTTTAGGTTTAGACAAGTAAAGTTTCTGTGGTGAGGTTTGGGAAAACAAACAAGCTGAGGACGTTCCTTAAAATGACTCAAAGTTCACACAGTTCCAAACATGGGTCTCCTGGGGAAGGTCCTGGGCGAACGTCCTGTGTTTTTGTGACTGATACACCACCCCAACCTGCCCCCTTAATAGACCACTCAGGACCGCTTCCTTTATTACTACCAACATCGCATTGGTCACGTGAACACCGCCTTCCAAAATACATAGCTTATGCACTAATTACTTGCTCTTATTACATGTAATATGTACAAATTTTGACACATTACTTTTCGTAGGAAAATGTACAAACAGTGCTTGCCTCTTTGGCTCCCTTACAATCAAGATGGTGGTTAAGATATCAAAAACAAGGACTATTTCATATTGTAATGTGCTTAACTTACTCGATCATACCATATCAGGTATGGAGTCAATCTGCAGATTCTCCAGTTCAAAAGGAGTCCAAACTTTTCTTTGGATCTCAATTTCTGAGCCACAACAAAAGCCAAAATGTGGCCTGCAACAGACAGTAAGGCTTGTTGTTTTTAGCTCCTATTTCCAGAAAACTTGCGACCTCTCCCGGCCAGTTAGGAGTAAGGGGTCAACAGTCAATGACAGTATAAAACAGTAAAACAGGCTTTTCAACAATTATGAATCACTGCAACCACGAGAGGTCCTCAAGCATACAGTCATTAATGTGCACACAAAATATTAGGCTGATTAGTCTAGGAGTTTGCAAGATAAGTTGCAGACAGACGGATACACACACATCCACACTCACCCATGCACGTACACAAAAACCCTAACTCATGATTCCCTCCAAGCTTGCGTCTGGCTGGGATAAATACACCGTTGGAACTGTCAGTGGTGCTATGCGCCATGGCAGCTGTAACCAATGTGTTATAGTGGTTGTATACCTGTTGGATATATGTTTGTCCTTCCTTGGTTGGAAACAAGCAAATGAAACTCAGCCCAAATTTGGTTTTGGACAAACCAGAATTTGTACATTTAATCTTTTTGGTCGCTCTCTGTAAAGTTATGTAATATATATATATATATATATATGAACAAATATGTACCCTTCCAGGCGCAGTGCAAGGTTGGCAGCTTGCTCATTGCCAACCTAGACATGAAATATGTAAGGGATAATGTATAATGAGCCGGTGAATACTGGGAAAATAACTCCCGACGGGGGAATAGAAGGGAGTTATTTTCCCAGTATTCACCGGCTCATTATACATTATCCCGCTTATTACACGGCTAATTATCAGTTAAATAAATAATGTTGTCTGCCTCTGCGGAGTGCATTAAAACCGACCGGATTCGACAACTTTTGGTGAAAGTTTTGTACTCACCCAGGCTTAGTGGACTGAACCGAGGCACAAAACTCACGTAAAATGTCATTAAGCATGACTGCCGAGTGTGTATTCAAATCCGTCTTCTTTTGTTTTTGGCAGAGAAAGTCCGTAGGTATTCTTTTTCTTCAGCGGCATCCGTTAAAATCAGCCACTTCTGTTTGTTTTTTCCCTCGGAAGTTGTTTGACAGCTGCAGTGTTGCAGGGCAGCATCCCTAGCAACGCTGGGCTACATAGCAACTGTGTGTAATGACCGTTGCTACTAGCAGCTGATATTACACAGTAATATCAGACCGCAGAATGCCGCTACTGACCAATCAGAATACAGCATTTAATAGAGCCGTGTAATAAAAATATATACAAAAGTTATATGGACCAGACCATACATGTAATACAACAAGATAAAATATATGTAGCTAAATCCCACTCTGACAAACGCATACTGCAGCAGCTGCCTTATAAAAAAAAGACTTTCTTATAGCTTGTAGTGTGTCATGTCATGTGAGTAGCACAACACAAATCTGGTACAATACATCTCTTCTCCTTATGTGAGATTAATGTTGTTGTATATGGTCCCTGAAAAATAAATAAGCTAAACAGAAAAAGAAAGATGCATGAAGTGGTCTAAGGCTGTTGCAAATGCAAACATAACAGTAGATAAATGATGTTGGATATCTGCAAAGCACTTCTGGTTGACACACATCATGAGTTGACTAAAGCTGTGTTCTGTTTGCTTAAATTCCAATGAAATGTACTATAGACATAATATTGTCTAGAAGCAGTTCATATGAGGGAACAAGATAAATTTCACCAACACAGAGCTGAAGGGACTCAGTCTGAGGGTCTCAGTGGAATGTGTTGCTGAACATGAGGCGGTGTGATGGAATCTCATTCCCACAGTTTAGCGTAAATACCTCGGCATACCACGGTTGACCAAGGTTGTTTGTTTGGCAGGGGGACGAGTGTTTGTATGTGTGTATGTGGGAGACATAAACGACAAGCAAAGAAACAGAGAAACTGTTGTTACAAGGTGACATATCAAGGACGTCAAGTTCAATATTCACAATAACTTCACAAATGTGAAATCTACTGACTATATCCAGAAACTCAAAATAGTGTGATTCCCTCAACACACACATATACACACACCAAACCAGACTGAGGGGAAAGCTGAGTGGTTCATTCATGAGGAGGTCCTGGGGGAGATAGGTTGTGCCCCGCTTCCTTATAAAGGAGGGTTTATAGAGTGACCTGCAGCCTGTCTCACTCTCCTCTGACAGCACATGACCTGTCTTACATGTTGAGTCTATCTCTGTGCCTAAACTCTAAATATCAGACACAAAAGCACAATTAATAATGATTTTTTTAATGTAAGACCGAATGAGTGATGGAAAAATAACATAACAAGCAGTTCTGACACAGCTCTGCAGCACAGGACAAATAGGTAAAGCAGTAATTAAAGTAGCTCAACAATTTCAGGCAAGTGCATCAAGCTGAGTACATTACTAATAGATACAATGAGGTCTTGTCTAGCCAGTGAGCAATGCTGATCATGATTGAAAGCTCTGCAGGGATGGGGCCAACTTCTTGTTTGTGTCACTACTGCCAACTTCTTGTGTGCCAAATGTTCTGCAATAACTTTTCTAAGTGTTTCTGAAAGAAGTGCAGGAATGTAGAGGAACTCTTAAGCCACTACTCTACCCTGACTGATAACCCTTTTTACTGTAGCCGTCTTAAACTGTGACTCATGAGCAAGTCAATTAGTCCACATAATGCATGCACTCTTAATTAGGTGTACATTTCACTGTAATGGGTTCTATATCCTAAATGGCAGCAACACAAACATTACAGTATGTATGTTCTCAGTGCTCTAAAGTCTTTGGTTAGAAGTACTTATTTAAGTTTAGTTTAAATGGGTGCGTTCTCTAGTTCTCATGAATGAGGAGAGGGGTCTGCCCATTGGTCCGATAGCCCATTATTCTGACATCCCATTGTTCTGACCATATTAAACCCATTGTTCCGAAGTCCCGTTGTTCTGAAATCATCGTGATGCCCTGTGGTTAAGGTCTGGTTAGGTTTAGGCACAAAAACCACTTGGTTAAGGTTAGGGTTAGGAAAAGATCATGGTGTGGGTTAAAATGAAAAACAAAGTGGCAAACACATAAGCCGTGAGCCTGCTTCTCCTCAAGCCTTTCCCAGCTGACCCAGAGCCGGTTGCAGAGCCGCTGGGAGCCGTTCAGCACTGTGGAGAGCTCCCCACACAATCCGGACCCCAGAGTTAATACCAGGAAGTTATGGTGTTTCATTCTCTCCTCTCTATGACACTTGTATCTCGACCAGTAGCCTACTTTTGTTGCTTTTGCTGATCCTATGTTACACAAATACAGTATAGCCTAGTATAATCACATATCGGAACAACGGGACATCGAACTAATGAGATGTCGGACCAATGACATGGAGCCCGAGGAGATGGACACCAAAACCGTTATGTGTACCAGACTGTAAACATGTTTATTTTTGTTGTTAAGTAGAGAATTTCAGCATGGGATCTATTGGGATCGACTTGCTTTTGGAGCCAATCTCAAGTGGCCATTAGAGGAACTGTAGTTTTTGGCACTTGTGTGTTGGTGTCATTTTTCAGCCCCGGTAGTTGTTGGTTGATATATTATGTCCATCATTTAATTGCTTTTAACCTTCATCATGTCAAACCAGAATTGTTTGTGTTATCAAAATTCTAATGCCCAGGCCACACTGCCTTTGTGAACAGCATGTGTGTGGTTGTAGGGGGTGGGGGCACATGCTAACAGGTTAGAGCAGTCACATTGCCCCCATGAGCAGCTCTGCTCAGGTGCCATTTGGTTGCTGCTCAGCTACACCAAGAGAATAGGATTCTTGCCTATTTTTTGCTGAGCAGCGGGTAGTTCTGCAGCAGTGCTACAGCAGCAATGCTGTCTGTGTGAACACTGCACTAATGAGAGCCGCAGCAGTTCAGTGAGGTTGTGCTGTTCATGCAGGTAGTGTGGCTCGTGCGTGATGAAAATATGATAAATATGCTTCCATCGGTATATGAAGTTGAAGAAGCAAAGCCGTTATTTGCATTACTTGTACTTACTGTAAAACATAAAAAACAAGGCTGTGAGTCTACAGCCATGCTAGCAGCTTTAAGAGGCTGAGCAGTGCTTTGAGCTAAATGCTAATGTCAGCATGCTAACTTGCACACAGTGACACGACTAACATGCTGATGTTTAGCAGGTAATGTTTACCATATTTATTATCTTAGTTTAAATCATTAGCATGCTAACATTTGCTCATTCATGCAAACACAAAGCTGTAGCTGATGGGAATGTCATTAATTTTGCAGGTATTTGTTAATAAACCAAAGTATTTGACATATTGAACAGATGATAGCACTGAAAGTTAAGGAATGTGATAACCATTTGATGTGTGTACCAGATTTCATAACATGAATCCAGTGGTTGTTTGGATACTTACTGTAAGTCAAATATAGCAGAGTAAATAGTATAGTTTTTGTCTTAAACGGGCACTGTGTAGGAATTTCTCCCATCTAGTGTTGAGATCGTATGTTGCATTCAAACGGATAGCGCACTCTAGCGCCTCACAGTTTCACACAGCTGTTAGCGGCGCTGTTAGCAGCGCAGGTCGCTAACAGCTGTTAGCTGTGATTCTCTTTCAGCAGCTCTCTCCACTTGGGAAAGGCTACCCAGATGTTGACCCTCGTTTTTTGAAATCGCCGGTCACGTTGCCTTCATGCCTTTTTTCAAATGCACCGGCACTTGTGGCTAGCCTGCTTCCTGCTGCTTTTGTCACTCTACCTGCAGGCGGAAACTGGAAACCGACAAGTGAAAACGCGGAAGGCGATTCCATATTTCTCAAGTATGTCCCTGTACGTACCTGTATTTTCAAGATGGCGCAGGTACATGATGAGACACCGGTCGCAATGTATGTGTAAATGAGAATTTCGGAGCTTACAGACATACTTAGATACGCTGATGGAGGTAAATACACATGTGCTAGGACACACTTTTGACTGCAAAATTTGTTTGTCTCAAAGAACAACTGAAATTGTTACACATAGTGCCTTTAAGTAACTTATATTTGTTACTCAAGTAGAGTTCAAGTACCATAGAATTATACTTTATCACAGTAGTTACTTGAGAAAATAGACTTAACTACTTGCCACCAGTGGTAGTTATGCAGTGAGTGAGTAACCGGCCGGCAGATAAGGGTAAGAGAACAACTGCTTTTAGTCAAATCTTTTTTATTCACTGTTTTTCTTTATAACTGTGGTATTCTACTTAATTAGGTAGTTACAGTTCAATTTAATTGGCTCAGGTCACACACAATCATTTGGCCATTTATCTAGCTGTTTTCTTTACAGACACAGGTGAATAAACCTTTGTTTTAAACATAAATTGTTGTAGTATATGTTCAATTTCACTAAATGTATGTGTGTACACACAAGAACTATGGACACAGATGAATAAATGAAGCTGTGCTGTGATCTAACAAAGACAATGTGAGAAAACTGTTACACCAGTTAAATCAACAAACAGTTGAGTTAGCTCACAAAATCAATAGTTTGCATAGACAGGGCGTCCTGGAGTCAGATTTTCCAGCCTGAGTTATTGTTTCAGTCTGCCCCTCCTGACAACGATTTAGCCTCTGAGTGAAATGGACAATATTTTGGGGGTTCTGATGTGCTCTCCACATGGACTGTTTACCTGCATGCAGCCAAAGCCGCTCAAACATGATTGGTCAATACCGCTCGGACCACTCATCACACTCAGATACTACAAATAGAAACCAGAAGGCTTCTGACACCACAATCTTGTCTTGTTGCATTTATAGAGATTGCTTTAATTTCTTCACTCTTTTGCCAGTTTTAGATTATGTTTTATTTTGACAAATTTCTTGTGTGATAGACAATATTTGAAAATGTTTGCTTTTTTTGATAAATGTAGAAAGACGTGGTTATTACTTGTCTCAAATGACACTGTTATTGAGCCTTGATGGTGGTGCTGGAAAGACCGTGTCGGTTGTAAAATATCTATCTTCATTTCTTGGACTGATTTCCATCAGTGTGTAAAAACTGACTATTTGGTTCTATGCCCTTAGACAAGCAAACAAACAAAGGGAGCCTATAAACAGGGTGTCACTGCATTCTTGGTGCTTGGCCCTCTAATGAGAAATGAGTTCTTTCATGGTATGAAGTTTAACACTGGTCCACTGCAGTCATTACAGCTTACTTATCAAAGTCACTCTGACTCATTACAGCGAGCAGACACATGATGACTGATCAGCACATGTTTGTGTCTACATCAGTGTGTGAGCGGGCAGGTGAAAGGGGCTGCTGTGACCGAGACACACTCATTATGGAACGACCTGAAATTGTGTGTGTGAGATGCGGGGTCACGGGGTCATGGTCTAAGTCCTGTCCCAACAACACAGCGTCTGTGTCCTCCGCCTTCAATAAATAGAGACAGTCATTCATACATACCACCCATCCATCAGAGCTCTCAACATATCGCCATGGAAAAAAGAGAGAGAGAGGGCCAGCTTGTTATTGAACCTGACTGAGACACTCAACTGAAGAAATGCAGTCTGTGATTAAAGTTTAGTCTTATTCAAATGTGATCTTTTTAGTATCAGAAAATCACAGTCCTACAAAAAGTGGCTGCAAAAAAGTTTCCTGCTTCAAAGAATAGCGGTTGGTTGATCTGTTTGAATTTGCGTCATTTACATTGAACCTGTAGTGGTGTGACATATTGTAACAACAAGTTACAACTACATTATTTTGAGGCGTGACAGGATACAAGGAAGTTAGAGGCTTGAGCAAGTGTGAGAATATGGGGACACAGCCAGGGTGAAATGTAACATTATGAAATAAGAATTATGTTTTATATATTATGGATTGTGTGTGTGTGTGTGTGTGTGTTTATGTTTATTTACTTGGCTATTTGTGTGTGTTTGTGCTTATCTGTGCTGCGTGTGTGTGTGTGTATTAAAATTTTGCTTGGGACAGGATTTAACATTTTTTTCACATTGTTACAACCAACCCCAGACTCTCGTAGCCACAAGCTAGCTTCCCTTCCAGCTAACAGCTAAAACATTGGCGCTAACAACGATTATCTACATTGACACATTCAGTGTGATTTAAGTTATAATAGGCAATGCTATTAAAAAAATAAATGAAGAAAAATGACTTTCTTACCTCAAAATTAATTTTTTCCTTATTACCTTGGCTGTGTCTGAGGCTACTACCTTCTCACATGAGGAGTGAGGACTGAAATAAGCATGTGCAGAGTGAATCAAGTGATCTGTAACTGGTTTCTGGTTGGAAATATCAAAAGTATTGCAACTATCCCATGTTACTACCATCCCCGGTCTCCCCTACTTCATATCCTACAACACAGTGCTGGATAAAACAAACTGCAAGCACCTTTTAAAATGTCTAAGCTGTCTAAACTTGTTTTATCTTGTTTCATTTGTATGCACAATGTCATTCTTTTGGTCACTGTAAAGTTTAAACCATAGCTGAGGATTGTAATGTCAGTCAACTGGTTAATGAAGAGGTTCATCTTTGGTACAGGTCCCTTTTCTCCACAACAATCTGTTACAGTGCCCACATTTCTGGAGATGTTGTATCAGTCCACCTGCCATTTTCATGCAGCATCTTGCCCTGACATATGAATACTTGAACAAGATACTTGAACATCTTTACTTGGGACAGCAAATTACTCCAAATGCAATGGGGACATTCCATTACTTTTCCAGCAGAGTATGTGCAATGGGCTCAGACATGGAAGTGCAAGCTCAGTGATGATGCGGCTAACACTGAGACAAAAAAAACATTTTACATTGCAGTACTATCACTTTGATTAAAATATGGGAAATATGGGATAAAATGTTCATTACCAGGCCCAGTCCATCCCTAGCTGAGTAGTCTTGATTTAGGAAGGTAATAAAATGTATGCCAATCATTAAGACATTATTTCCTTTATCTATTCCAGGATATGCTCTCTATCTGCCGCCCCCCCCACTTACATTTTCTACTCAGTGTCTCTGCCAGGTACAACTTTGGATCACTCCAATCACATCACACAAACATATGACTTACCGTCTGACTCACACAGACTTTAATTACTTTTACAGGACTCCCGAAGGTCGATGAGCTCGCAAACCACACACTGTGTATATCTTCAGCAAATGGAGATGATAACGATGACTTTTTTATAACTTTGGATGAGGTCAGTGTAATATGTCAGGCTGTAATATGTCAGGTTATCACCATTAACAAGGCTGTAAGACACTATGATCATGATCCTATCATGCCGCTTCTAAATCACTGCATGGGAGGAGTTGGAGAGAGATGGACTGACTCGACCCCAAAGGCAATTAAAAGTCTGAGAATGGGAGCGAAATTGAAAAATTTTGTCATCTGAATGTGCATGTGTAAAAATTATTCACCTCCCTTTAACATCTGGCCCATGTTTACTATCTTTGTGCAATAGAAAAAGTAATCCTTTTCTCATGCAGATAGAAATGCAGAGAAAATGTGAATAATGTAATAGTTCATGAATAACTGCAAAATGTCAAAAGACAGACTGTGGCAAGCCCCCAGGAAGTGTTTCAAACTTTGAAGCCAATCTGACATAGTGGCCAAACTGTATAACTACAACTTCTGAGTCAGTCACGTGATGCCTTTGGGCCCAAAAATCTTTTTCCCATAGACTTACATCAGGAAAGAGAATGTAAATCAGTAGATGATTTTTTTCTTTGAGTGTCACAAACCCTGCAAAATGATTCCTTTCACTATCGGAATGTGATCCATTTGGTCTGATAATGCTTCAGAATTCTAGAAGAGCTACACGATTAAATAATTTCAATCCCCATTTAAGTTAGCAGAGGTCTTAACCACAAGTTAGCCCCTCAGCCAGTGGAAGTTTCTAGTTCATTTGCTCAATGGGCCACACGATGTGAAAGATCTGAGTAATTTAGCACTCAAGAAGTCAAACTTTGTCAGCTTCATGGGTCACCGAGCACTTTCATAGGAATGAATGGGACTCCGCCTCTAACGATGTGTCTTAAGTTTTCCTAGCTAGACTACTTATGGATTCCAAACCGGAAAACAAAGTCCTCAAGGAACATCAAAAATTTAATAGTGTGTGGACTGATTTGTTTGCTTACACCACTAATGTTGCAAAATTAAAGTCTCACATTATTATAGAAAGGTCACTGCAGAGTAGCCACCTTTTAGTAACACATATTAATGAATGCTTAAGACTTAGTGAAGACTTAATGGGCATTATAAGGCTCAGATATGTTTTGTGGCTCCGGAACAATTTTCTGTTTATTTATTTTTTATTTGTTAGCCAAAAATGGCTCCTTTGATTGAAAAGGTTGCTGACCCCTTGCCATCATAGAATAGGGAACCTTCCTATGGAGACCAGATGCTGCTGCTGCTGCTGCTGCTGGTAGTGGTGGTAGAATTGATGAGAAGAAGAGGGTGCTCAGGATCTGGATGTGATGAGGAGTGGACCTTTGATGCACTTGACCTGGGTACTGGATATGATGACTGGAGGTGGCTGGAGTAGAGGATGGTTCAACAAATCCACCTAAAATGACAGCTGACATCAGCAAAGAGGAGAACAGATGTTTAGTTTGAAAGCAGCAACATATTGGCTAAAGGGCTAAATATCCTTAAATATACTCAGTGATTAGCCTCACGTGATCAGCCTCTTCACATAAAGTGAAGAGCCTGGTGTCTATTCACTCTGAATTTTGTCTGGATTCTGGTTCCGGTCTAGAGAGTGGATGCCAAATTAACCAAATTCACCAAAGTAAAAGTGTTCACCAAAGTAAAACTTTAAATTCTGGCCCACCATCGATTTGGGGTGATGAGGGGTGTAAGAAAATTGATTAACTTAATGGCTTGAGGCTTTTCTTGTAAATTATACTCTTCAAATTAAAGTTTCACCACATTTTTATTAGCTTGGTGCTTTTATTTTGACAGAAAGGCACATCCATCGAATTCCAGATCCTGTCTCACTCGCCATGGTTCCGGTTCCTTACCAAAATGGCCACTAACGGCCCCAGACTACTCAGTGATAGTCCACTGTACACTGTCCAATGAGAAGTCCGATATTTTAAGGATGTCAAAAGATTGATGTCTGTTTTTTAATTTAATAAAACAATGAGTGATTTAATTTAGAATAGCGTAGTTGTGTGTCTACCATTTTTCATCCCATGAGGTCATGTCTTCACGTGGTTTAATTTATGCTACAGCAGCCCTCTGTAGTCTTCCATCAGTCGAAACCTCTCCCATGTCCTCAGCATGCACAGATCAACATATAACCAGTGCCACATGCAGTAACCACATCAGCCCAATTCTAAGATTTGTATGCTGGGTTATACAGATGCCAGCCCAGATTTAGGTCATGTCAAATGATGCTGTCTAACATCTCGTGGCAGGGCCGTTCATTTCTGTTGGTCAGAATAAGAAAAGGTGCACAACATGTTTGCTATTAGACCTCAAGAATAGACACAGTGTGCTGGTGAGTAACACTGAATGTAGACTTCACGGGGCACCTTGAGAAGATGCTGCTGCTCTTGATTACAGGCATCAAATTCTGACTTTTACTACATATCAAAAGTAATCCATGTACACGATGGTAACAAGTCAAACAAGAACGACTAGCAGCTAATGTAGCCTGACATTCTTGTCTAATTTCATCAAGACGTCTGTGAACAGACAGTTGACAATTTGTTTTTTCATAGATTACCACTCATCCAAATAGTAAAATTATTATTACTTTATTACTAATAATTCCACATCTCAGAATTTAACAACAACAAAAGCATGTTTTCAATGTATAATAAAGGTCTGCTTTCTTTTTTGTGAATATGTAGAAATGTGTTTGGAATAGGAAAGCAGATGTTTGTAATAGATGGGATATTTGCTTTGTTTAATTTGAGGCCATAGTCACTGACTGCATGGGACCCATAATTTCTAGCTACACTCCTGCTGCTAATGCCACAAACAGTATTACTTTTAGATTTTTGATATGAAACTCAAAACTTATATCTGGTGCTATTACACTGCACGAGGCACCATCTATTAAACCCCTGGATAGACTTTACCTAAAATAATATTTGCACACAGCCACACACAGAGGCGCTCACACACACATGCACAGCACATACACACTCTGCAGCTAGCAGGCAGCTCATAATTCAATAGCCTAATGTTTGTCATGGCTGCCTGCTTAGTTTAGACATACAGAGACCTGATCCCCCTGGGACGTAACAGTTAAGTAACACACAGGCACACACACACACACACACACACACACACACAGAGTCATATCTCGGCAGAGGTGGCATGGTTTGCATGCAATTCAAGACAGATGATTTTAAATGATCCTCATAAATACCTCTGTGCTCGTCCCCGTGCACACACACACCCGGAGCCTGACAAGGTGAAGCATGCTGAATGTGAGGGAGACCAAGAAAGACGGAAGAGAGAGAGAGTGAGAGACTCCAAGTTAAGGTGTGTGTGCATGTGTGTAACTCCTCTAGGAGTCCCACTTTAAATCAGACCTTACTAAAACAGCCTTATTTCAGCCACATTCAACCACTGCTGGACTCCCAGGTTATCACAATAACAATAAATCCCATTCACTTTCTGGCTCTACACACTGCTGTATGTGTGGGCGTGTGTGTCTTTGTGTATGAGTGATATAGTGTGTATGGCTTTGGAAACTCATTAGGAGTTTCCCAGTGCTGTCCACTGGAGGGAGGAGACTGGAGTTGCCAAGGCAACAAGTAATTTGGAGGCTGGAACCATTTAATACTTCCATCAAGAGACTGTGACCCATTCCCACTTAGGGTTGGGTATCAAGAACTGGTTCCCAGTTGGAACTAAATTTCCAATAATAGTAGATTTGATAACACGCGCATTTTGATTCTCTTTTTGGTTCCTAACTTTTGCATGTTTTAGTTACACTCCCGAGCGAACAAGAAACATTTGACAGTCCATAAAAGTTGTACTTATCTGCCAGGACCTGCTATGCAGACCTAATGTCACATCATTTGACAATCAACAAAGTATATAAGAAGAGACACTTCTGTGTGCTTTCTGGACCATTGCCAACCGCAGCAAACAGTCAGAAGTTTAGATTAGCTTGAAGAAGATAACGACACACCTGCAGGGGCAGCTGTGGTTCAGATGTAGAGCGGGTTGTCCACCAATTGGAAGATCAGTGGTTAAATCCCCGACTCCTCCAGTCTGCATGTCGAAGTATCCTTGAGCAAGATACTGAACCCCAAATTGCTCCTGATGATGCCTCCATAGGTGTGTGTGAGTGTGTTTAAAACTAATAGCAGGTGGCACCAGGAGTGTATGAAAGTGTGTGTGAATGGGTGAATGTGACTCGTAGTATAAAAGTGCTTTGAGTGGTCGGATGACTAGAAAGGCGCTACACAAATGCAGGTCCATTTACCATTCATGCAAGGCAGGAAGCACCTTCAATATGACATACTTCAACACGCAGTAAATCTGAAGGAATGGACCATTTTCGATACAGCTAATGTCATCAGTAGCAACGTATCAGGTACAAAACACAGATGAGCTGATATTCCCCTCTTATACTAGACGTAACAAATTATGGTTACAACTTTTTCTAATACATATTGTTCTTTGATAAGAGTTTAGGGAGCACCCCTATCTCCAGTTTATCACCAAGAGACCCCCCCTCTAATACAGATATGTACAGATACAGATATCGCTTAAAAAACAGAGTGATAAATTATGAATTGATTTGAGAAACTTGATTGAGATTTTTGTGTAAACAGCAAAGGGAAACTTGGCTGATTTTCAATCGGCTCTGTGTCACTGCAGCGTGGGCAGTGTGTGCAGATGAAAGTGTTTGGCTACACCCATCAAACTCCTTCCAGGATAAGGGGGGAGCTCTGGGCATTTGAAACACAGAGGGAGGTACCACTTCCATTGATAATTCGTAAGCATTTTCATCACCTCCATTTTTATTAATTAATTTTCATTCTAATAGATAATACACATGTATCTGTACCAGTGGCGGCTGCTGGTCTTTCTAGGAGGGGAAGCTCATTTTGGGCCTACATCATAAAATGTGTCCGTTTATTAAGTCTCCAGATCAACTCGGAACAACGGAATGAAATGAAACTTGAAAAATACTCCGGGGGTTTATATTTCAAGATCGCTGATTCGCTCATTCCGCCGTCAATCAAAAAAGGGATTCAGCCTCAGACAGATCATCCAATCATCATGCAGAAGCCCAGTGTCCAGGCCAGCCGAGGCAGAGCCCACTGCCCCATAGACCCACAGAGACACTGAGCGTCCGATGGGCGGGACAAAACCGTCTAGTTTCGCTGCAGTGGAACAACCCACTCTATGTTTCCCCATTGAAGTCTTTGGACGCTGAGCTTCAACACTGTTTAATGCACTGTGACGCTACGGGAATGAATGAGAAGAAAGTCGTGTCAGTGACCTGTGATAAGTAGCTGATTCTGAACAAAAGTTGAACGCATTCTAGCGCATATTTAGTCAATGAAATGTAAACACAACAGTACATATTTGACCACTTATTTTTTGACATTTTAGGGGAAGCTGAGCTTCCCTTGAAGTCTTAGAGTAATCACCACTAATCTGTACTTCAGTAATATTTTCAATGCAGGACAGGGCATTTGGGTGTTAACTAAAGTGGACAAACTATCAGTTTGACCTGATGTTGGCACTAGAGAACAAGCCAGGCCGTCACCATAGATATTACAATTCACACAAATAGGGACATGAATGTGTGTACAGAATGTTATAGCAATACATATAATAGTTGTCAAGACATTACATTACACACACATTGTCTAGGCACCATGGATATCTGTAGCAAAGTTTGAGCAAATCCATCCAATAGACATTTCAAAGGATAAATGAAAATTACGGACCATTTAACCTGCCAACAAATATACATCCTCAATCCAACATGTAGCTGTTGAGATCAGTCAACACGTTCTTATCCCAACTCCTGTGTCACTTCTAGATGTTCAGGGATGGCATGTAAATTTACACTCATTTCATGTGTTGTGTCCTTTCAAAACACACTTCTGTTTTGACAGAAAATGTACAGTTTCTGCTTGTTACACACATAGAGGCTTTTTCAAAATAAACATACAAAGTAGGTAAAACACCAAAGTTTTAGGTCTACCTCCTTAGGTTTAGGCAACAAAAGTCCCTGGTTAGGATTATAGTAAGTATGGTTGTTACTAACGTGATGTCACATCATGTGACAAAAGTCATTATCATCGTAGCACACTACATTGTTATTAAAAGACCTTGACTGACTTTAAGCTCTAACAGTGGAAACAAACAGCAGCCTCCTGAGTGAAAGTCCAGAGTTAGTTTGACCCATGCGCCTTGCCTCCTGCCAACCCTATATGGCGCTTTTTATACTACAGTTATTGCAGGCTCAATAAAAGCTGCCGGTCACAAACTGCCACCACCCAGTGTGTATCTGTCATATACTGTCGAGAAGGGTGCCTTTTTTGCATCTCTGTCTGACGACAAGGTCAACTGACAAAGCCACAGTAGTTGATGAGTCGGGTTATTTCCCACTGCACCAGACTCAGCTGCCATCTGGTGCATATCATATTGCTGACACCAAGATCCACTGACAAAATGGCAGTATTTCAGCTTTGAGTAAGAACAGGATGGATCCAGTTTGCAGCAGGAATCTCCGGAAACCCTTAAATTTAAAAACATCATCCACTCTCGGCTGTATATTCAGAGTACAGGAAGAAGCCGGTCTAGACTCTTGTCTCCTCAGTGCGTCACGGCTGTGAGTGCGCTGCTTTTAAAAGAAATGAGAGGAGCTGATTTGATTGAACATGATTGATGACCCTGACACATACACCAGTAATGTATTCTGTCTGATTTATTTCCTTTCAGAACTGTGCCTCTGCTGTGCCAACTCCTTTTGTCACTACTGACCAAAAGTCTGTTGGACACTGTTCACTCTGTTTTGTTCTGGCACCTGTTGCACACCATCAATTCTGGTTATCCTGATGTTGGTATTTGTCATCCATCCAGTTCTAGAGTTGGTGGAGTACGTTAAGTTAGTGTAGATCACCTGCTACAGTGGCATGCCAGTATCTGTTTTTGATTGACTGTCAGGCTGATCTTCAGCAGGGGAACCAGAAACAACGTAAACAGACTTGCGCTGTAGCCTACATGTCATAGGCAGACACTGCTGTTAGTGTTACTGAAGAGTGAGGAGCACACCAGCATCTAACCTCAATGACATGAGTAAGTTTATATTATGTTTAATGTGCTGCAGCTGAGCAACTAATTAGCCATCTAGCCTGCAAACTAACGTTAGCAGTAGCCTACACTTTTCCCTGGCGAATGTTTGTTTGGTGGCTCATTCAAGCGAAACTGCAGGAGAAGATGTGTGTTCGTATGTGTAATTTAGCAGGAAAGCTATTGTAGGTTGTTGTTCAAAGTCTGTAGCTCTTGTGTTGTGTCGCAGGCTGCTGTCTGGCTCTGTGACTGTCTGCTCTGCCTATGATAGAATGCTGAGGTTACTGCTTTATCTAGGTTTTGATTGGGTGGATGGAAATAGGACGTAATGGTATTTTGATAAATTAATGTAATAATAGGGACTGCATTCATACAACCAAAATATATAAAATACAAATTTCTGTCTCTTGGTTTTTACAGATTCACGGAGCAGACATGTATGGGAGTACGTTTCCACCAATGTGATGAGAAAAAAAAAAAGAGAAACACTCAAAAGAATGACTTGGTGTCTCAGAAAATCACAAGCTTTCTCAAAATAATGACCCAGTACCTCAAAATAATGAGAAACTTCCTCAAAATATTGATGTAATATCATTTCTCGTTATTTCAGTTCTAAGTCAATGTTTTGATAAAGTTTCTCATTACTAGTACTATTACATTAGATACTAAGTTATTATTTTGGCAGGGTTTTTTATATCACAAGTACTTGATTTCAAGTGCAGAACTGACACGATAAATTATGTGCGTATTTGAGTTTTTTAGGATTCTGTGTCTAGACATACTAAGTGCCATTTATGTAGGCCTATGTACATGCACCTTCCAACAGGAACATGGAGTTTCTTGGGGCACAACCCTTCACCCACTTGTGTGTGTGTGTGTGTGTGTGTGTGTGTGTGTTTATTTACTTGGCTATTTGTGTGTGTTTGTGCTTGTCTGTGCTGTGTGTGTGTATTAAAATTTTGTGTGTGTGTTGATGGGTTCACATGAGTTCACTTTTCTGTGTGCCTTAACGACACTCCCATATCACGTGCTGACGTATTGCGGTAAGCGAGTTGTGTCATTTCCGGTGTTTCTGTGACAGCGTCTCTGTACTGCTCTGGTGAATTCCACTTGCCTGCTTTCTCAACTCAGTTGCTTTAACGCTGCTTTTACGTCTACTTCAAGTCATAACCCACACTGGTTCTGTTTAAGCACTTATAGCTCTCCTCCTTTCTACGACTTTCTCACTAATCTCTTAGCTGTTGTTTGCACGCTCTTAGCCTTGTTAGCTACATTAGCTTAGCCATGGCTTCTCCTTCTCCTGCTCTTTCTTGCCCGGTGTGTCAAATGTTCAGTTATGCCTCTGCCTCCTTTAGCGACAGTGGTAATTGTAACAAGTGTAGCTTTGCTGCGTTGGAGGCGAGGCTTAGTGAATTAGAAGCGCAGCTCCGCACCATGGAAAACCATTCAGCAGCTGCGGTAGTTAGCCAGTCCCCTGTAGCCGGTGCGGAGCCACATAGCATAGCCTTAGCCTCTGCTAACTGTCCTCCGGTAACTCCCGTTCAGCCGGGAGGTTGGGTCACGGTCCGCCAGAAGCACAGCTCCAAGCCGAAGCCCACGGCTCACCACCAGCCTGTTCACGTTTCCAACCGCTTTTCCCCACTCAGCGACACACCCTCTGACGATAAAACTCTGGTTATTGGCAGCTCTATTCTGAGAAACGTGAAGTTAGCAACACCAGCGGCCATAGTCAAATGTATCCCTGGGGCCAGAGCGGGCAACATTGAGTCAAATTTAAAACTGCTGGCTAAAGCTAAACGTAGATTCAGTAAGATTGTTATTCACGTCGGCGGCAATGACACCCGGTTACGCCAATCGGAGGTCACTAAAATTAATATTGCCTCGGTGTGTGAATACGCAAAAACGATGTCGGACTCCGTAGTTTTCTCTGGACCCCTCCCAAATCTGACCAGTGATGACATGTTTAGCCGCATGTCATCATTTAACCGCTGGCTGTCCAGGTGGTGTCCAGCAAACAATGTGGGTTTCGTTAATAATTGGCAAACTTTCTGGGGAAAACCTGGTCTTATTAGGAGAGACGGCATTCATCCCACTTTGGATGGAGCTGCTCTCATTTCTAAGAACCTGGCAAATTTTATTAGTAATTTAAACCCCTGACAACCCAGAGTTGAGACCAGGACTCGGAGACGCAGTCCTAAACGCCTCTCTGAGCTTCTAGTTCAGTTACCCAGCCATAGTTTTAATAGTTTTATACAAACGGTGTCTGTCCCCCGACCACCTAAATTATTTAAATCTAAAATTAAACAAAGAGGAGCTGTGCATAACAACCTCATAAAAATTAAAACCTCTTCTGTGACAGAAAGACAAAACAGGAGAATTAAATGCGGACTGTTGAATATCAGGTCTCTATCGTCTAAAGCAGTGTTAGTAAACGAATTAATATCAGATAATCATATTGATTTACTCAGTCTCACTGAAACCTGGCTGTGTCAAGATGAATATGTCAGTCTAAATGAGTCCACTCCTCCCAGTCATAATAATACCCACATTCCTCGAGGCAGCGGCCGAGGAGGAGTCGCAGCCATTTTTAACTCTAGCCTGTTAATCAGCCCTAAACCTAAACTAGATTATAATTCATTTGAAAGCCTCGTTCTTAGTCTTTTACATCCGACCTGGAAAACCTCGCAGCCACTTTTATTTGTTATAGTGTACCGTGCTCCTGGCCCGTATTCTGAATTTTTATCTGAATTCTCAGAGTTTTTATCCAGTTTAGTTCTTAAATCAGATAAAGTTATTATTGTAGGTGATTTTAACATTCATGTCGATGTTGATAATGACTCCCTGGCTACCGCGTTTATCTCATTATTAGACTCCATTGGTTTCAGTAAGGGTGTACATGAACCAACTCACTGTTTTAACCATACCCTCGATCTAGTTCTGACGTATGGAATTGAAATTGATAACCTAAAAGTCTTTCCACAGAATCCCTCGCTATCGGATCATTATCTGATTACTTCTGATTTCTTTTTACTCGATTACACGCCACTCAGCAACAGTTACTATACTAGATGTTTATCAGATAGTGCTGTCATAAAACTTAAGGAAAAGATTACTTCGTTAAATTCAATACCAATACCTTCAGTAACAGAGGTTTCCCGTGCCGACTTTAACCTCTCCCGAATTGATCATTTTGTTGATAGCACTGTAGGCTCGCTGAACAACGCTCGACTCTGTAGCTCCTCTTAAAAAGAAGTTAAAAAAGCAAAGAAAGTTCGCTCCTTGGTATAACTGTCAAACCCGTAAGTTAAAACAAATATCGCGAAAATTTGAAAGGAATTGGCGATTAACCAAACTGGAAGAATCTCGTTTAATCTGGACAGACAGTCTCAAAACTTATAAGAGGGCCTCCATAATGCCAGAGCAAACTATTACTCAGCTCTAATAGAAGACAATAAGAACAACCCCAGGTTTCTTTTCAGCACTGTAGCCAGGCTGACTGAGAGTCAAAGCTCTATTGAGCCTTGTATTCCCTTAGCCCTTAGCAGTAATGATTTTATGAGCTTTTTTAATGACAAAATTCTAACTATTAGAGGCAAAATTCATGACCTCCTGCCCTCAGATAGTACCTATCTAACCTCAAACACAGCTGTAAAATCTAATATATATTTAGATTGCTTCTCCCCACTTTCTCTTCAAGAATTGACTGCAGTGATTTCTTCATCCAAATCATCAACGTGTCTCTTAGACCCCATCCCAACTAGGCTACTTAAGGAGGTCTTTCCTTTAGTTAACACTCATATATTAGATATGATCAATATATCCTTATTAACAGGCTATGTACCACAGTCTTTTAAGATAGCTGTAATTAAACCTCTACTAAAAAAGCCCACCCTGGATCCAGAGGTGTTAGCCAATTATAGACCAATATCTAATCTTCCCTTTATGTCAAAGATCCTTGAGAAAGTAGTCGCAGACCAGCTGTGTGATTTTCTCCAGGATAATAATTTATTTGAGGAATTTCAGTCAGGATTTAGAGTGCATCATAGCACTGAGACAGCTCTAGTTAAAATTACAAATGACCTTCTGATTGCTTCAGACAAAGGACTCGTCTCTGTACTTGTTTTATTAGATCTTAGTGCGGCGTTTGACACAATTGACCATCAAATTCTACTGCAGAGACTGGATCACTTAATTGGCTTAAAAGGTTCAGCACTAAGCTGGTTTAAATCTTATTTATCTGATCGTTTTCAATTTGTTGACGTTAATGAATCCATCCTTACGTACTAAAGTTTGTTTTGGAGTTCCATGAGTTCTGTGCTCGGACCAATCCTGTTTACTCTATATATGCTTCCTTTAGGTAACATCATTAGAAATCACTCTATAAATTTCCATTGTTATGCGGATGATACTCAGTTGTATTTATCAATGAAGCCAGAAGAAAGCAATCAATTAACTAAACTCCATAACTGCCTTAAAGACATAAAAACTTGGATGAGCACCAATTTCCTGATGTTAAATTCAGACAAAACTGAAGTTATTGTTCTTGGCCCCAAACAACTCAGAGACTCTTTATCTGATGACATAGTTTCTCTAGATGGCATTGCTCTGGCCTCTGCCACTACCGTAAGAAACCTCGGAGTAATATTTGATCAAGATTTGTCTTTTAATTCTCATTTAAAGCAAACCTCACGGACTGCATTTTTTCATCTGCATAATATTGCGAAAATTAGGCCTATCCTGAACCGAAAAGATGCAGAAAAATTGGTCCACGCTTTTGTTACCTCAAGGCTGGATTACTGTAACTCTCTATTGTCAGGTAGCTCTAGTAAGTCCTTAAAAACTCTCCAGCTAATTCAGAATGCAGCAGCACGTGTACTAACAGGAACTAAGAAACGCGATCATATCTCTCCTGTTTTAGCTTCTCTGCACTGGCTCCCTGTAAAATCCAGAATTGAATTTAAAATCCTACTGTTAACTTATAAAGCTCTAAATGGTCAAGCTCCGTCATATCTTAGAGAGCTCATAGTGCCATATTATCCCACCAGAACACTGCGCTCTGAGAACTCAGGGTTACTCGTGGTCCCTAAAGTCTCCAAAAGTAGATCAGGAGCCAGAGCCTTTAGCTATCAGGCTCCTCTCCTGTGGAATCATCTTCCTGTTACGGTCCGGGAGGCAGACACCGTCTCCACATTTAAGACTAGACTTAAGACTTTCCTCTTTGATAAAGCTTATAGTTAGGGCTGGCTCAGGCTTGCCCTGTACCAGCCCTTAGTTAGGCTGACTTAGGCCTAGTCTGCTGGAGGACCCCTCTATAATACACCGGGCCCCTTCTCTCCTTCTCTCTCTCTCTCTCTCGTATTCTATTACTGCATCTAGCTAACCCGGCCATTCTGGATGTCACTAACTCGGCTTCTTCTCCGGAGCCTTTGTGCTCCACTGTCTCTCAGATTAACTCATACTGCAGCGGTGCCTGGACAGCGTGACGTGTGTGGTTGTGCTGCTGCCGTGGTCCCGCCAGATGCCTCCTGCTGCTGCTGCTGCCATCATTAGTCATTAGTCATACTTCTTCTGTTATTATACACATATGATTATTGTCACACATGTATACTGCCAGGTATTAATACATACTTTCAACTTATTGTACCGCAGTATCCAGAACTATAACTATAATATTATTACTTTCATTAATGTTGTTGTAAGCTACTGTCATTACCTGCATCTCTCTCTCTCTCTCTCTCTCTCTCTCTCTCTCTCTCTCTCTCTGTCTCATTGTGTCATGTGGTTTACTGTTAATTTGTTATGCTGATCTGTTCTGTAGGACATCTATTGCACGTCTGTCCGTCCTGGAAGAGGGATCCCTCCTCAGTTGCTCTTCCTGAGGTTTCTACCGTTTTTTTTTTCCCCATTAAAGGGTTTTTTTTGGGGGGAGTTTTTCCTTATCCGCTGTGAGGGTCTTAAGGACAGAGGGATGTCGTATGCTGTAAAGCCCTGTGAGGCAAATTGTGATTTGTGATATTGGGCTTTATAAATAAAATTGATTGATTGATTGAAATGTTCGTATGTTTGCCCCTGTAATTTTGTATATGGAATTGCATGCGTATGTGTGTGTTTTTGCGTGTGTGTCTGTTGGGTCAGTGGAAGCCCCCAAATCTATTTTCAGAATTAGTGTTCATTGTTCCGTCTGGAGCCAATTAGATAACCTGAATGCAGCACGGACACAATGTTTTGATACAGAGAAGCTCTGTCCTTTTGGTGTCAATGATGAGATTCCTGAAGTATGCAGACACACACAAAAACACATACACACACAGACAAAGGCACACGATTATAAATTCCTCATAACTCTGTCACTAAATCATACAATCATTCTGTCACGCATCAACCCTCTTTGTCCTGTTCCACCCAGCCACACACACACGCAGACACAGACATATAAATGTGCTGTTGGCGTAGGTACTGGTGATGTTATTTGACAGAGTTCTGATCTGTGTCTGCCACACGCAAGCGTCCATGGTCCAAATCAAGTAATGTATCAAACATGTGTCCACAGAGAAGAAGGCACCTCACGCGCACGCACGCACACACACACACACACACACACACACACACACACAAAAGTCTTAAGCATAGATGATATCAATCACTTCATTGGCATTCTTACACAGTAACATTCTCTCCCACAATAAAACTGTATGTGCGGTGGACCACAGATTCTGTCGGCCAGAGACTCAGAGGAATGTGACAATATCCCAGGGAAATACATTCAGGCCTGAAACACAAAGCCAGTGTCCAACACCAGCGAGCCCTCCTATTATGTTGCGTGTCAGTGTGACCCATTTCTGCCTTTGGGACGTCTAAAACACTGTTTAATCTGTTTCTTTTCCTTTTCTTTTCCTGCTCTGTCCAGCTTAAACAACCGATCATGTTTGCGCAAGCCACCAAAAATTTTAAAAGGGACAAGTTACCCTGCCCCTTCCCATGTTTCCTCTTGTTGTCTTTTGTTTTTCTGTTTGCCAGTTTCATGTGTTGAAATTGGAGTCACGGCCTCTTGTAGCCATTCTCCACCATTTCCTTAACCATTGCTTCAGAAATAGCTCGGTGACGATGATGTTATTCTGTATAATAATTAGCCATGTGCTTCTTTTTGGGTGTGCCTATAGCAAATTTTCAGAGAAACTGCCCTTTGGAGTAGTGATGTCTCGTTTGCGAACGAGCCGGCTCTAAGAGCCGGTTCTTTGTTGCCAACGAGAAGTGCCGACTCCCATCAGGGAGAACCGAATTTACTGCGGCTCCTGCTCTGCTCTGCATAGAATCCATGCAGGCAGGGGTGGGACTTGGTTTTGATGGGAACACCATACAACCAATCACATGCAAGGACAGACTAGGATCATACCATTATGTGAAAGAAGGAACGGGGGCAGACGCTCCAAAGACAGTGAGTGTAGTGGTACAGGCCAGGTACACACAGAGTAGCCATTTCAGAGCCGTAAGAGCCGGCTCTTCTAAGGGAGCCGAGCCAAAAGAGCCGAATTTTTGAAAAGAGCTGAACCCCCCATCACTACTTTGGAGCGATGCATGTTTTCATGTTTTCCAGGATACCGGGCTGTTGGGTAAAATGGCCTGTCTGTCCATTGTGACATTTTTTGACTTTTGGGGCTTTGGAATTATGAGCTGTCGTGGCGTGGCACTTAGCTTGGCAGCCATTAGCCTTTTAGCAAGCTTAGCAGTAGCTGAGCTCGCTAAAAGGCTAACAGCTTCTACCTTGCTGGTTTGGAACAGTCACAGACAATTAAGTATTTTTGCCCACATGGCTGTTGTATGTGGGTTAAAAACAAAATTGCATTTACACTCATGTTCAGTGTGATCAAAATGTGCCTTGACCACCCCCACAAGCGGTTTGGCAGATCAGATTACAATCTGTCTTCACTGCATTTTAATGTGATCAAGCTCTCATCAAAACACATCTTAATGCAAGTTAAAAAGGGGGTCTTTATGTTACATGTCATTCTAGTTTTATTTTCACAGTTTTACATAAGTGTACGTAGGTTCAGCTACTTGAGCTTCGTAGTGTATCTGCCTTGAATAACATACTTTCCAAGAGACTTTCATAAAAGATATATTTATATGTAATGCTGAAACAACTTGGTGATTATTTCGTGTGATCATCTCATCTTGTAAGATTTGTAAAAAAAAAAAATTACAATATTCTTTTACTTCTTTTACTTTATATACACTGAACAAAAATATAAACGCAACACTTTTGTTTTTGCTCCCATTTTTCATAAGCTGAACTCCAAGATCTAAAACATTTTCTATATACACAAAAGACCATTTCCCTCAAATATTGTTCACAAATCTGTCTAAATCTGTGTTAGTGAGCACTTCTCCTTTGCCGAGATAATCTATCCCACCTCACAGGTGTGGCATATCAGGATGCTGATTAGACAGCATGAATATTGCACAGGTGTGCCTTAGGCTGGCCGCAATAAAAGGCCACTCTGAAATGTTCAGTTTTATCACACAGCACAATGCCACAGATGTCGCAAGTTTTGAGGGAGCGTGCAATTGGCATGCTGACTGCAGGAATGTCCACCAGAGCTGCTGCCCGTGAATTGAATGTTCATTTCTCTACCATAAGCCATCTCCAAAGGTGTTTCAGACAATTTGGCAGTACATCCAACCGGCCTCACAACCGCAGACCACGTGTAACCACACCAGCCCAGGACCTCCACATCCAGCATGTTCACCTCCAAGATCATCTGAGACCAGCCACCCGGACAGCTGCTGCAACAATCGGTTTGCATAACCAAAGAATTTTTGCACAAACTGTCAGAAACCGTCTCAGGGAAGCTCATCTGCATGCTCGTCGTCCTCATCGGGGTCTCGACCTGACTGCAGTTCGTCATCGTAACCGACTTGAGTGGGCAAATGCTCACATTCGATGGCGTCTGGCACATTGGAGAGGTGTTGTCTTCCCGGATGAATCCCGGTTTTCACTGTTCAGGGCTGATGGCAGACAGCGTGTGTGGTGTCGTGTGGGTGAGCAGTTTGCTGATGTCAACGTTGTGGATCGAGTGGCCCATGGTGGCAGTGGGGTTATGGTATGGACAGGCGTATGTTATGGACAGTGAACACAGGTGCATTTTATTGATGGCATTTTGAATGCACAGAGATACCGTGACGAGATCCTGAGGCCCATTGTTGTGCCATTCATCCACGACCATCACCTCATGTTGCAGCATGATAATGCACGGCCCCATGTTGCAAGGATCTGTACACAATTCCTAGAAGCTGAAAATATCCCAGTTCTTGCATGGCCAGCATACTCACCGGACATGTCACCCATTGAGCATGTTTGGGATGCTCTGGATCGGCGTATACAACAGCGTGTTCCAGTTCCTGCCAATATCCAGCAACTTCGCACAGCCATTGAAGAGGAGTAGACCAACATTCCACAGGCCACAATCAACAACCTGATCAACTCTATGCGAAGGAGATGTGTTGCACTGCGTGAGGCAAATGGTGGTCACACCAGATACTGACTGGTTTGCTCATGAAAAATGGGAGCAAAAACAAAAGTGTTGCGTTTATATTTTTGCTTAGTGTATGTATGTCCTACCTACCATTATAATTTTTTTCTTTCCTCAGAACTTCATAACTTTGTTTTTTAAAAGCAGATTATCAGTAAATATAATCATGTGGCATCAGCAGAGAGAAACATTATCTTGTTGCAAATTATCTGATGTTGAGCCCTGCTGTGATTACACAATCAGACACCAACACACACACGCTTATGCACTTACAAGTGTAATCATGCACACACAGATACGAGCATTCACCCCGAGAAAATTGCAACTGCTTGTTCACGTCAGAGGTGTTTATGCTGGCATGATTGGTGCCCGCAGAGCCACAGGCCCTTACTGCTGTTTCTCCACCCAATAAAACACAAATCTGTTGACATGGATCAGGACTTAAGTGCCCCAATGGAATGTGTACTATACTCAGTATATATACATGCAGACCGGAGTAGTTAAGTATTTCTACATGTGAACAGACTATAGTTCAGAAGAAACTGTAAGAAAATAAATGTTATGCACAAATGTTCAGTGTTTGTACAGAGTGAGTCATTCATAATAAATAGGTTACATAATAATGATTGCTCCTTCTCTTTATCGTTAATCAACAAATAGTTCCTCAACCTCGAGCCTCAAAACATTTTGAGTCATTAACAATATTTGGTTGGTGTTTCCAGAAAAACTTAGTGTCACAACAGAAGTGATGTATTTTATCAGTGTTGCTTTGCTTGAACACGAGGCAGAGGACAGTCAGCTCAAAGAGATTCAACAATATCTGATTGACTGGTGAGTCCTGAGAGCAGTGTGGAGAAACCACAGCAGTGAGCATGGGTGTGTTACCAGACAGGCCTACCAGGGCCAAGCCCATGGGCTGAAGGGCTCAGGGGGCCCCTAAGCCAGGGCCGCTGCATGAAATAACTGTTATTAACTTTGCATTTCTTATCAAAGAGCTTCTGGCTAAAATACATGTGACGCGATCACGGCATGACACGTCTGCCGCAGCATGACTGTGGCAAAGCACGTCCATTATAATCAACTGAAGAGGCCACAGTGACCAAAGAAACTACGCTTACCTACATGGACAGCACGGTGATCAAGGTTAATTTTACGCAGCTGGTCTATTTTTTCTTCTCTAACTCACATTACATTTATTTTGAAATGGGACATAACATATGGAAAGCTTTTCAATTATCTACACACTTTCTGAAATCAAAAAGCCTGAATGTAGATTGTTATTAATGGAGTATTGGAGTTTAAAAGAGTGATGGTACTGTAAGTGTTGGTGGTGTAACAGTATTGTATGTTTCTGATGATCCCAGATACATTACATTTGTACATCATTACATAGCTAATATGTTGAAACGTAATGTGTCTTTACATTTCAACAGTAGTAGTAGTTCACATGTGGTTAGGTTTAAGCACAAAAACCACTTGGTTATGGTTGGCAATCCCCACTGGAGATGCAGGATATGATACCACTGTCCATGGTTGATGGTGAAGGGTTTCAGGAAATGATCAGGCAGTTCAACCCTAAATACACCCGCCCATCCAGAACTCATTTCACCCACATGTTGGAGAGGAAATATGATACTACCTTTCCAAACTCACACACAGTCACTCACTCTCTCTCACACACATACACACATAAACACACAAACACATGCACACACAGCAAAATTATAGTATTTCATTTACTGACAGAATACATGAAGAAATAATATTAGGATCGCTGATCAATAATTTAATCTTGAGCTTAGAAATAAAAATCCAAAACTGGTATTACTGTATGTGTTAATTGTTTACTGTTTGTACACTGTAGGGGTCTTAACTGAAGTCACCTCAGATGTCTTTAAAGTTTCAGGGGTCCATTAAAGATTTAGTTCATACCAGGACTTGATTTCCGCTGGACATTGTTTTGTATGAGCAGGAACGTTTATGAAAAGATGAATTTTTGGAGAAAGCAGTTGTCTTTGTTGTCTACAATGTTATTGAGCACATGCGTAAAACAACCTCAACCTAAAGCCTAGTTCACATTTCACAATTTTCCCCGTGATTTTGACGTCGCAGAGTATCTTGAGAGCCACCTTGGGTCGGAGTTGAGTCGGCAGATAGTCTGCCATGACAAGTCCTCATGTGTAAACAGGCCTACGAGCAAGTCGCCCCCTCGTCTGTGACTGGGACTGGATATCTGGCATGCTAGAAAACTGGAGGCATCTGACATGACTGACAAAGAGCATCAGCCAATGAGAGGAGGGATACGTCCCACGTCAGCACGCAGGAGAACGGAAGAAATGTGAGGAGGACAAGCTGCTGGGTTGCCAGGTCCGCCTGTTAGCCGCGACTTCGGGCTTGTTTCTAAAGTGGAGTTGCTTATTTGGGCTTGCTCTCTAAATGTAACCTTCCTCTGTATATCCGTCCAATAAGTTATTTAAACGCATGATAGTATGTCGGACTGCAGTTGCTTCTTTTGGGCTTGTTTCCATAGCCCTGGTTGGTTGTTACTCTCTCAAGATCTGGTAACAATGACAAGCCGGCAAGCAACAACAACAATGGCAGCGTCCACAGGATCACGGGGAGCGCATTGTGTTTGGACCCAGGCCCTGGAGGCAGATCTGATTCATCACTGCCATGCCTTTACAATGTGTCGTCTCCAAGTTAAAAAACGTAGTTTTTGGTGATGTCGCTGCATTATCTGGGGCTCTGTTGTTGAGGGCTTGGCGGAGGTCGTAACACAGTTGGAGAGACTTCCGCTGACAGAAACACACGTCGCCAGGTATGAACACTCAAAAGATTACTATAGTCTCCGCAACGCAAAATCAGGGTGAAAATTGTGTAATGTGAACTAGGCTTAAATTTAAACAATTTTGTCTTTGAAATGTTTAAAACAGTATTGGTATATACCAGTAGAGTTTCGTATACTTTTTAAAAATAATCATAACCTTTACACTTTGTTTAATCAACCTGTTCCCATTCCCAAGTCACCAAATACCAGCACTTTGTCACTCCCGTCTGAGTCTCATAGTGACGCACAGGGCATCATTTAGCATCTCTACGTGACACACAGCTGAAACACATTTTAACACATGATTAATGTCGTGAAAGGGTTGTGGTTAGAATTAGAATCACAATAATGTGACATAAATACGTCAGTGTGTGACAACCATACATAAATTATGTAACTTTACATTTAAACAACATTGACTTTTGGTCTCACATGGGGCACGAACTGCAGTCTCCTGGGTGAAACTCACGCCCCACCTCACCCCCACCCCTCTCCCCTCCACTAGCCTGATGCAGACTTTTTTGCTCTTTATACTAGGTCAGTTGCTGTCTGTGCCAGTTTACACATGAGTTAGTTAAAAGCCCGGTGCATCTCATAAAGGTGGCAAATAATGCCTTTGGCGTCAATATCACACGCCAAAGGGCATGACAAAGTGTTGAAATTTGATGACCTGGGAATTTGATCCTTGTAAATCTGAGACACTGCTGTTGGATGCAATGCCAATGCACTTCAGAGGAAGTACTCCTTCCATGGCCACAGCACACACACCAGCCCTTGCAGCTATTGCCAGCCGGCCATCTGAGAAGGTTGTGATGGCCACTGGCCTGTCCTGGTTTCCCATGGTTCCGTGTTTTTACGAGCAACTGGAAGCCATTATGGAGATGAGGGAGCCGAGCAGAGAGGAGCAGTCCTCTCCCAGTGATGACAGGCTTCTCAGTCCGGGTCCCCTTCCCTCCCAAAGTAAATTAAATACAAATGGCCTCTGTGCTATCTCACACACATTCTCTGTGCACACGGAAATATGCACATGTATTCACACACACAACACGTACAGTGCCACATTAGCATGCACACACTCTGTCCACATGTACTGTAAACAGATCTACAGCGTCCAAGAATGTTTCACACATGACTAAAGCAAACATGTAGTAATGTATGTCACAAAAATGGATTTCCTGCAAAATAACTTGGTATAAAGGAACAGTTCACCCCAAAATCGGCCTTAGAGATGTCTACCTTCTCTCCAATATAATGAACTAGATAGCACTTAGCTTGTGCTGCTCGAAGCGCAAAAAACTACATTTGAAAAAATCAGCAGTTTTTATGTAGGAACTATTTCCTTTCTATCTTTCTATTTAATTATTGGCTACTCACTTACCATATCAGCAGCACACAGAAGTAAGCATGCATCTACTCTCGGACCAGAGGCTTGTGCTCTTGACAGCACAAGATGTAAACATTATTGATGTCCTCCTTGGCTGAGCTCTAACGTTAGCAAGCGTAGTGGTGCTGGGTGTGCTAACAGTAAATACAAGCTTTCTTCTATGCAGTGATTCAGTTGGCAGGTGTAGTTAATTAAGCAGTTAAAAGTTTAAAAAATGTGTTTTTACGATGCTGCTTGTTTCTGAGAGGGGCTGCTAACTATAACGTAAAAATGCTTGTGGCCCTATCTAGAGCAAGTGTTTGGTTTGTCCGTTGTGGAGTAGTGTAACATGGAGGTGCAATATGGTGGACCCGCTCCCTTTGGAGGTATAAACAGCTCATTCTAAGGTCATTAAAACACAAAGATTTTTATTTTTAGGTGATAATAAACTAAAGAAAACATACTTTTAATTATATTATATTACAAATCTGCCAATATATCCCCCTAAATCCTACACTGGACCCTTCAAACACATCAAAAACAGTGAAGTGTCTTGTACTGTGTTTCCCCTCTGGTTTTGGTTTGTTCAGCACACAACAAAAACTATTCTGTCTATGATGTACCAACCCAGTCACCTGAATAAATTTTTGCATTGTATGTTTTTGCAAACCACAGATAAGTTACATCCATATGTTATTATGTAGCAGTAGTAGCTGTAGTTTTACTAGCGTTTAGTTTTGCATAAACCAAAGCACTGGACAAATCAAAATTTGACCTGATGATGTTGCCAGATGAAAGTAATCACAAAGCTTTTGCCTTGTAAAGACAAGTTATCTGCTTCATGTCATACAGTATGTAGGAAATATCACAGAAAGCTGCTCTTGTGAGTGCTGATATTTGTTGTTTTTATTTGATTGGAGTTATTAAAGTGAGAGCCTCTTACTGTGGAACAGGAAGATAAAAAAATTTGCATATCTGTCATACAGAAAGATTAATCTGATCACTTTCTTTTACTTTGTTTTACTCTCACAACCAAGCTATTATTCAGTCCGTTTTACAGGCATCTAGCCTCTGGGTGGGATTGTCCCACTGCTCATCATAAATCTACTAGTACTTCATCATGTCCTCCATATACTTGGAAAACATTATGGCTGTCCAAAGTGCACTCTTCTTAACTCTGATGGGGCTGTAGATGCCCAACAAAGCTGGAGAAAAGACAACAACTCACAGCCAAACTCTCAGTGCATTTCTCCTGCCATCCATTAACATCAGTATACATCTGAGAGCAGCTGAAGTCATTTTGGCTGCTGAGGATGGTTACAGCATTACATACAGCACTGGAAAGTGGTTTCAGTGTTACATACATGCCAAACTTATAACTGATATATGGACCATGGACAAAAGGCTGAATATCGGCATTGTTTCAATGATGCTTTACATTTTATATAAGCTACTTGTTACTCTCTGGCTAAAAGCTCACTGTGTTTTTTTAGAAAGTATATTTTCAAACTACAGATAAAAAACAAAATGTTACTTGTTACATAACTTCACTGGCCTGAACTGGAGTGTCACAGGCACAAACACATGGAGAAAAGTCTTTTTTTCTCTTCAAAAAATTCCATTGTTTTTTGAAAAGCCACACACTAAATATTTTAAAAAATATGTTTGCCATTTAAACAGTTTGTTTTTCAGAACTGTATTGAAGCTAACCACAAAACTAAAAATAACTATCATAATGTGAAGAATCAAATCAAGTTAGGGTGTTTCATTATATCAGTTCAGTTTAAAGGCTTTGAAAATCTTACTATGATATTGAGGATCTGATGACCTCATTTCTAATAAAAGGCCGATATCAGCCCCATCCTGTATGTCAGCAAACTGATATAACCCCACTCAGAACTGTAGATATCTTGCAAAAGCAAACGTCTCTTAGTATTTCAAAGCGATTAGATTTGGACTGCCAGAGAGGAGGTAAGTCTTGGCTGCCATGGAGACTCTGACAGAGGCCTTGTCGAAGATGACTGGCCATGATAAAGTGACGGGAAAAGAGGAAAGAGGTAAGACTGAGCGAGTTGGCTGACGACTGGGGAATGTGTTTCCATTCATCACAGTGATGAACAGGTGAAACAACAACAACATGGCATTCCAAAGGAGAGGAAGAGCGCGAGGGGAGGAAGTGACAAGACGAGTAGAGGAAAGACATGGAGTGAGAAGAGAAGAGAAGAGAAGAGAAGAGAAGAGAAGAGAAGAGAAGAGGAGGAGCGAGGAAGAGGAAATAAGATGAGGAGAGGGAAGGATGCAACAGGACAAGAGGAGAGGAAAGAAGAGGGCTGAGGAGAGGACAAAAGAGGGGAGGAGATGATATACAGGAAGAGGAGAGTAGAAGGGAGGAAGAGGAAATAAGTTGAGGAGACAGATGAAACAGGACAAGAGGAGAGGACAGAGGAGGGCATGAGAGGAGATAAAAGAAACATGGATCTTTTAGGAGGATGGGATGAGAGAAGAGAGGATAACAGAGGGAGGGAAAGTGACAGAAGATGAGAGGACAGAAGACAGGAAAGGAAAAGAGGGGGTAGGGTATGGAAGGAAATGAAGAGAAGATGAAAGGTCCAGACAAAAGGAGATGAAACAAGAAAGAATAGGGGACAAGGGAACTGAGGAGAAGACAAGAGGAAAGAAGACAAGAGAGGGTATTAGAGAAAAGAGAAACAATAATGAGAGGAAGAGAAGAAGAAAGGACAGGGGAGAAAAAAGGACAGAAGAAGGGAGGAGAAAGGTGGAAAGGACAGGGCAAGAGGAGGGGAGAAGAGGAAAAGGGGGGAAGAAATTAAAGGAAAGGAAGAGACGTGGAGAGGTCAAGAAGAAAGTAAATGAAAAAAGGTTAAAAAGAAGAGGAGACAAAAGAAAAGACAAGCGGGGTAAAATGTAAAGAAGACAAGTGAGAAAGAAGACAAGCTGTGATAGGAAAAGAGGACAACATAAAGGAAACATGAGGAACAATAAGAGGAGATGAAGGGAGAGAAGAGGAAAGGACACAATAGTAGGAGATGCAAGAATAGGATAGAGGAGAGAGAACAAGAGGAGAGGAAATACAAAGGAATGAAGATGACCAAAAAAGAGGACAGAAGAGGGGAGGAAAAGAGGAGACAAAGAGAGAAAACTGGAGGAGAGAAGGAGAGAAGATTAAGATGAAGAAAACAGGACAAAAAGAAAAGGGAAAGTAAAATAAGTGTGTACACTGCTCTCTCTATCTGTCTCTCCGTCATTGTTCAAACAAACATCATCACTGCTGCTGCCTCCAGTCGTCCTGCTGTGCTAATACATTTTGAGGTGTTCCAGACCTCTCTAATATCCTGCCCTAAAGAGGCAATATGGGCACTACGCCACACACACCCTTCTTCTTACTACTCACACACACACCCACACCCACACACACACACACACACACACACACACACACTCAGAGTAAGTTTTATTAGCGTTGTGTAAAGGAGATAAGGCATTCCAGGCTGAAAAGCAGGAGTGAGGAGACGAGGGGGAGGAGAGTTCAGGAGATTGGGCTGTATGCTAATAAAGATGGGAGCAGCTAGCGCTCACGTCTCGTGATGGATTATGCAGGAATGTTCAGCTATTCTGGTTTAAAAAAGCAAATAGAATCTGCTCCATGATGAATAATCAGCACGCAGACATCAAATTTTCCCTCCAAACCACCTCTGCTATGTTTCAGCTGTCCTGCATGTCTGTACCGCCCCAACTTCATGGCTTTACTATGAGTTAAGGCCTGCGGACTGACAATGCGTGAAATCCTTTTTGTTTGTAGGTCTGGTTCGGCAAATCACTTCAACACATAAATAATTAAACAGGCACTCGAAGAGGACAAAACACCAAGGCCAAATACCTTATCCATCCATCCATCCATCCATCAAATTCATCCACTTATCCCGGGGCTGGGTCGCGGGGGCAGCAAGCTGAGCAAGGTACTCTAGTCATCCCTCTCCCCAGCAACGTTTTTCCAGCTCCTCCTGGGCGATCCCAAGCTGTTTCCAAACCAGATGAGATATATAATCCCTCCGGCCTGTTCTGAGTCTACCCCAGGGCCTCCTACCAGTTGGATGTGCCTAGAAAACCTCTAATGGGAGGCATCTTGACCAGAAGTCCCAAACCACCTCAACTGGCCCCATTCAGGAAGGAGCAACAGCTCTACTCCAAGCTCCTTCCCAGTGTCTGAGCTCCTCACCCTATCTCTCAGGCTAAGCCCAGCCACCCTATGGAGGAAACTCATTTCGGCAGCTTGTATCTGCGATCTCATTCTTTTGGTCACTACCCAAAGTTCATTACCATAGCTGAGGGTCAGAACATAGATGGACCAGTAAATCAAGACCTTTGCTTTCTGGCTCAGCACCCTCCTTACCATGATAGTCCAGGGCAACTCCTTGGTTCCTGCTGATGCCACACCAACCCACCTCTCCACCTCACACTCGATTTTACCCTCACTCGAAAGAAGACACAGAAATTCTTAAAATCCTTCACCTAGGGGAGTAAAATCTAATGGTTGGGCGCACGACACTTCTGAAGAGTGTTGCTCAACAGGAATATGTATTTTCAACACAGAAAAGTGTAGTGCAATACTTATTTGTTTTCAGGGACATCATCTTATTTTGTCACAAAATGTGATTGGTGTGATTGTGAAAGTAGTTTTAAGTCCACACTGACTCTGACCTGCTTTCAGCGTTTCTGTCCACAGAAGCACCCATCTGTAAGCAGCAGCTCCTGTGCAGCTCAGAGGACAGCGGCTGGCCATACTGTCTTCACCAGGCTGACTGACAGCAAACATCAACTGAACCAAAATATCTTAACGTCAGCACCAACAGAGGAAGTCAACAGTGTTTGTATTTATCGATTAATTTCATTTATTTACTAATTTTATTTATTTACTATTTATTGTCCCATTCATTTTTGGATTAGCTCTAAAAATGAATGTGTTCTCCCTTTGCCCACGCTGCATCCTTCAATCAAGTGTCATGACAATCAGGCGAGAACATTTTAGGTAATCCTGCAGACAAATAGACAAACAAACCAAACCAAAAACATAACTTCCTTAGCAGAGGTAATATTTAAGAATTCTTTATGATACAAGTTGAATGTTTGCACAGTTTTTGTAGCACTGATACAGAAGCTTCAGCAGATTTCCGTAAAGCTGAAAACTGCAATGATCAGTATATTGATGTTACAAATGCATCAAACGATGGAAATGTGATAGATGTCACTCAGATTATCCAAGTACACAGAATTATTACCCAACTCTGCAGTACCCCTCAGCTCTACAGAGAGTTTTAGCATCTTTCAGCTCATTGTTTTGGATTTCTACTCTGTTTTTTTGTAATTCAGTCTCACTGCTCTTATCAGACTCACAGTAACCCTACTCAGCACCAGCAACAACACAAAGTCAACAGTTAGATAGTGAAGATGGTTGAACGTGTAGCAGTTAAAGAGCTTTCTCCAGAGTCAGGGCCGAAACATAACTAAAAGAAACATGAATATAAAGAAGACAGAACTCCAAGTGAACTCATGTTCTTTTGTGCTGGATGCCTAAATAAGTCGAAGTACCAAAGTTAAGCTTCCAAGTTAAAGTACCAAATAGTCAGTGGTATGGTAAAACAAATTAATTAATGCTTATCAGTAATGCTGATAGGCTAATTTAGACTCACCGTTATCTTTATCATAAGGTTCAAATATGTTTTGCAGCGCCAGACAGCTTTTTTTTGTTTGTTTTTTGTTTTTCAGAAAATGTCTCTCTTGCAAGTCAATTTTGCCAACCCCTGGTCAAGACTCATATGTCACCGTAACAGTAGACCGTGTTTCAAATGTGGATGTTGCTGCTAAGAAGCTACAAATTCTGAAGTGTGGATGCTTCACACACATCTTCAACACGGCAGCAAAGAAGATCTATGCAATCAGCACAATTTCAAGATTAGTGTCACCAGTTCAGTATTGGACCAAATGTCTCCCCTTCTGTTTCTGAATTATGACATTGAATAATGGCCAGAAAAGATGATAATGTATCGGTAAAGCTGACCTTTGACCTTTTGGATATGAAATGTCATCATTTCATCATTTAATCCTATTACACATTTGCCTGTAATGTTGTCATAATTAGCGTATGAATTCTTGGGTAACAAGAAGAAAAAAATGTGTCGTGAAATCACACAATCTAATCACTCTATCTTTTAGTCCAAGTGGACATTTGTGCCAAATTTGAGGGAACTCCCTCAAGGCGTTCTTGAGATATTGCGTTTGTGAGAATAGGATGGACGGACAGACAGACAACCTAAAAACATAATGCCTCTATCCACCACTGTCTTCAGTGCAAAGGCATTGAAATAAAGGTATTGTGTGCATATGTGTGTGTACAAATAATTACTTTTTTGGATGAAATCAAGTACATGTAAATAAATACTGAATAGTACAACGTCAGCATAGTTCCCTTACCTGCCAACTTCCAAACTCACGGTCTCTGTATATTACAGTAACAAGCTACTGTAACATTGCTTGTGGTCATGATAGGGGCACTACAACCTTCAGTCAGTGTTACAAACTCACTGACCTTTAGGAATGGAACAAATTTTCCACTTTGAGCTTATGAACTCAGTGCACTGTGCAGAGATCATTCAGATACAGGTGTCTGAGAAACAGTAAACGGTGCTACTGCTGGACTTTTTTCCAGCTGACTGTTCAGGTAGTAACATTATTCAGCTGTACTTTTGTCAAGATGACTCATCCTGGACTGCTGCTTGATAAGGGAAATACCTCCAGTTTACTTATAGCTCTACAATACAGATGAGAGTAAAAAGGGTGCAGGAGAAACCATATCGCTGTGTCAGTCTGTTTTCCAGGCACTGAGAAGCAGATGGGGAAAAAATGGATAGAAAATAAGATGAAAGACAAAAACAAGTGATGAAAGGATGGATGTTGGACAGTATCATGGAAGACACTGTTTGCGTGTCGCAGTCCCAAAGCGTGGTGAATTTAACCCAGCAGGGAAACCAAACGCTGGCTTCGGTCTGACTGTGAAGCAGCAGAGCCAGATGTTGCAAACGAGACATCAAGTTAGAGACAAAAACAAACTACTGTGCAGACCAGAGGGTTTACAGAGCTGAAATTAAGAGTTGTAAATATGTTTTTACATTGAACAATGTGTGTGCGTGTGTGTACAGACTTAAATGCAGTGTACGGCTTCTTAAGGGCCACACACTCACACTCAGACCTGCAGGTTCCCCAGACAAAACTGATTACTGCATGTATATAAATCTGTTTCTCAGTGTGTTTCTGTGCATGAGATGTGACATTCGGAGCCCATTAAGCTTGTCATCGCATCTCATTCATCTGTCTGCGTCCGTGTGATTCTTTCTCTTACAGCATGACCTACTGTCACCATGGATGGAGCTGCGTGATTGGACAGAGACCAGGAAGTCCTCGGGAAGGTCATTAGCATAACGATGTTCATGGGAACACTTTAAAATGAGCGTGGTGTCGTGAGATCTGCAAAACCTCAGTGGAACCAGTTTCCTCCCATCTGCACGAGTGTTCCCAGTTAGACTGTGATTTGTTATTCATACTGGGTCTCTGCTGCCTTCAGTGATGACAAGAGAGGCCGCAAAGAGGATAAATAATCTAAGATGACTAGAACTGCAAATACAAGCATGATGGCATACAGCACATACACACACTGAAGCTTTACATGTACTGTACACACACACACACACAACTCATGAAGCATCCGTTCATTTGTGGGGAAATCCATAGTTGGAATTCAATTATCCGCTGCAAACACACTACAAAAATATTGAAATCTGAAGAATGTTGTTATGAACAAGCCTGAAGCATGAGATAAGCATGGAGTGACCAAGCTTTAATTACTACTAATTTTGGCTGTGTGACATCCAGGGTGACATATGTTGCTACATTTGAGCTGTTTTATAAAATTTGCAACATGTAAGCCCATACTTGCAATGTGATCACTGTCAAAATGAAAACATTCCCAATGATAATGGTAAATCTGCTGGAAAATAAACCAGTTTGCAACATTTTCATGAATGAAAGGATAGGATAGCATCAACAGTATTGATAAATGTGAGCATTATAACACACACACACACACACACACACACACACACACACACACACACACACACACAGATAGATACACATATTTCAGTCAGGAACACTTTAGTCACAGAAAACTTTATTTCCATTGCAGTATTATATTTGGTAGTATGGTTCTATTCTGGGGCCTCTCTGCCTTTCTTAGGGCCTACGCAGAAAGACTCTTCTACGTGCTTTCGTGGAAAGCCTTAAGGCAGAGAGAGCAGCAGCAAAGACCCCCCCAGGAACAGAACAGAGCAGCATGATAATTCAGACACAACATGAAAAGGAGGAGCTGGGGTGTAGGTGGGCTGCAAAGCGGCTTGCAGAGGAAGCAGCAACAGTAGGCAGGCCAGAGCAGTTTAAATAGGATACTGAATGAGATTTGCCAATTGGTTGCATGGAAAGGAATCGTGTGATCTATCAGTTGAATCCCTTCCATCAATCAGCTTCTCCATCAGTTGATTGGGCTGTTTGAGATCAGCTGATGTAGCTGGGATGTGAGCTGAGCTTGACATTGTGTCCTGCCTGAACTAACGCTATGCTCAATTTATGGTAGAGGTGTACATTGTTGTCTTTTCTGATACTATTGTACCACTCATGGACACCAAAGTCACTTTTTAATATTTATACTGAAGTTGCTCTGATCATATGGTAAATGGTTGCATTTTTATGCACTGTGGCTGACACTTTGGGCTCCTGTGCCTTTGCCCAGTAGGTATGTTAATGTAATCTTTCTGCGCATGGCCCAATGTCAGCAAACAAACATGTGAGATGCTTGTCTATCCTTTGGGAGCAACTTAGGCTTCAGTGTCTTGTCCAGCATCTCTACAAAGATAACCAGCTGCTGCTTGTTGCTTCATATTTAACAGACAGATATGAGAGTGATACCAATCTCCTCATGTAACCGCCAGCAAGATAGCAAATGTGCTTATTTCCCAAAAACTGTTCCTCCTCAACCAGCTGATAGCTAGACCACTTGACAGTTTTCTATTTTCTAACAAAAGCACTTGACTGTGCAGCAGGTTCTTTTTAACCAGAAAAGTTGGCATTTGGAGACTTTAGCAGTCTGGCATAAACAGAGCAACTACAACTTTTCTGACACTGAGATACTGTGTGTACAACAGGAGGACATATGAAGACATGCTGTAAATAAATACATTACAGGAGCATATAAGCTACAGGGTGATGATTGATCACACTACCTACAGTGCTGCAGACTGCAGGCTACAGAGGGCTCTTCTTGATCCCGGCCCAGCTGTGCAGGGCTGGATGTTAACTAATAATCCTCTTATCTGGGTCATCTACTGTGCTGCTCTGCTGTCTTCACGCTACACTGCCCCTGAGATAAACACACCCCTCACCTGTGTATAACTGTGCATGCTCCGGCACCTCTGTTATCTGATGGTGCTGTGCTTTTTCTGTGCCAGCAGCAGGACTGTCACTGACACACAGGTGGTGAGGAGAACCTGGTATGTGAGTGAGTGAGTGAGTGAGTGAGTGAGCCTACCTAATGTTCATTAGCCCAAACGGACAAATTTGCCAAAACAACAATACTGCTTACAAAACTCCAGTGATGGAAATGAACTACGTACACTTGCTTAAGTATGGGGTCATCAAACTGATTGCTGATGGGGGACATGAATGTTTGTACTAAATATAATCGCAATCTACTCAGCAGTTGTTTAGACGTTCTGCTCAAAACCACAAATGTCAACCACGTGGTGACACTGAAGGAAAATTCAGGGGATCACTTAAGTCATCAGGATTCTTCCTCTGAGAAGAAGAAAATTGTTTGCATGGGAGTCCATCCAGTAGAGGATGGCCTTTTTTTAGTAAAAACCGAAAGTGTCAACCAGCAGGTGGCACTAGAGGAAAACTTAGGGGATCACCAAAGTTAATACGCTTCATCGTCTGGCGACTATGAATGTTAGTATCAAATTTTATCTCAGTCTGTCCAGTAGTTATTGTTGAGATATTTGAGGCTGGAGAAAAGTGGTGGACCAACAGATTGACAATGGCATCCGTAGAGCAATCCTGTCAGCATGACAAAAAGGCACCCTAAAAACAAAGCAACATTCAGTGCTGTTTTGAATTCATGGTAAACGTGCACAAAATTTAATTCACACCAACCAATAAATGTTGCTACAATGTAACAAATGGGCGAAGTGATGCTTATTTTAAACAACATGGAGAAAGTTGTGAAGACTGTGAGTTAAGTGAGACAAATCCTAATTACCCATTGTGCATTTCTAATTTGGCGCCTATTTTTTTGGATAGCTCTCCCACTTCTTGTCACATAGTGTGGTCTGAGAAATGTACATCAACAACACCAGTGTAAATTACTGTGGAAAATACATGTTTAAAGTATCAAAGTGCACTCAGTAGAGTGCAGATCTGTACCAGGCGACCCCCCTTACCAAACCCTCCATTCCACCAAGCTGATCGTGGCCTCTCTAGACAATTGTAGTTCCAGCAGTCGCACCGCAGCATGTTTCAGAAATGACTATAGAAAACACTTAACTCGGTAGCCTGCTTTGCAACTAATGGTAGAAGCACAAATATCAAGTAACCAAATCAACAAAATCTGCAGGTCTACAAATTGAGAAAAGAAGATGCTTCATTTCTGAAATGCTCCTGGTGCTGTATGATGCCGTGTGGCGGATGGAACAAAACCGGGTTGCAGCAAGGTCCCAGAAAGCTGCAGCCATCTCACGTACAGTCAAGATGGCGGCAAAGATAACAAAAACTAGGAATTTATTCATCTTGTATCGTGCCTAGCTTCAGTGGATCATAACACGTTGGGTATGGGATTCATCTGCAGATGCTCCAGTTCCAAAAAAAGAGGCCAAACTCTTCTATGGATGTCTGTTTTTGAGCCATGACGAAGGCCAAAATGTGACCTGCAACAGACAGTAAGGTTTTGTTTTCAGGTTAGCCAAATTCCGGAAAAAATGTGCCCCCTGCTGGCTGGTTACTCACAGTGAGGAGTCAGCAGTCAATGACGTTATTAAACAGTCAATAAAACAAGTTTTTCAACAATTGTGAATCACTGCAGCTACAAGAGGTCCTTGAGCATACTAGAGTCATAAATGTGCACACAAAATATGAGGCTGATTTATTATGAGGCTGATTTATTATCCCCTCCAGGCTTACGCCTGGCGGAGATAATAAAACATATAAAGCTACAACACCCAATATGCATAACTGAAAGCCATTTCCATGTTGTTGCTGATAGTACACGGATCCAGGAGCTCCCTTACATCAGTGCTATGGAGAACACTTCACCACAGTTCCCAAACTCTTGAATGCATCTTGCTACAGACAACAGCAGCAATGCACCTGTGCCAAAATGAGGCAGAGAGCTGCACCATCACTCATCTAATAGTGTAAATATTATTGCATGAAGACACTGGCTAATCACAGAGGGATAAGGGATCAGGCCTGATTGAACCCATTGACTTTCCTTTTGTGAGGAGATGTAATTAGTTGCTGAAGGGACAGCATGGTGGAAAAACACAGACAATCTAAGGTTTCCATTGGTTCAGGAATATTTTGGACCAGTGAGAGATGTACTGCAGACAGGGAAAGTATGAGGATCTGAGAAATTTTCTGGGAACAATAGGAATTGCAGAGATGAGTCAGTCTTATGTTGGGCCATGAAAGAACTTTGACTTTAAGACGGCTAGTCAGGGAAATGTGAAGACATTTCTGAGGAACAAACTACATCTCACCTGACTGTGCAGTTCTTAACCTGATCTGTGAGGAAATGACTAGTGAAAGGAGAAGTGAAAAGACCCTGCAGCTCTGTGCATTATCACACTCATCAGATGCTCTACGATTTGTAGTGGAGCAGCACATGGGGAACATAGCCCTCATGTTGAATATCACCTTACTGTAAACTACATGATAAATGCATGGGAGAGCAGAGGGGAGGAGGGGGGCACCACTTTATTCAGAACAGGTGGCCATGCGTGCTAAGGCCTAAATGACAAGCAGCTGTGGTGGTGTGCTCGTGCCAACACACACATGCGCACACACACGCGCACGCACACACACACACACACACACACACACACACACACACACTTTCTACTAAAATCCCAAGTTTAATCTGATTCCCTGTCGGCCTTTTAAGATGCTCAGTCTCTTTTTGTCCAGCTGACCACCAAACCCTGCAGGACAGACAGTGGCATCTGCAATGCAGTTGTTTCATGAGACAGCGAGCACTGTCACTGTCACTGTCATTAGGTTAAAGCTTACTCCAAACAAGCAGTAACTGCATCAGTGTGTAAATATAATACATGAATAATGCTAATCAAAGTCTGACTGCTTGTACAAATCATCAGCCCAGACATCAGAAGAACATATTGGCATCGTACACTTTTGCAAACCACAGCCACATTACATTTGTACATTTCATATGTATCATAGATCGTCTGGCGACCTGTCCAGGGTGTACCCTGCCTCTCGCCCAATGGCAGCTGGGATAGGCTCCAACTCCCCCACAGCCCTAAATAGGGTAAGTGGTTAGGGATAATTAATGAATATGTATCATATCAGTGTTTCTAGATCGATGTAGTATATGAGCTGACTTTGTCATCAGAACAAGGAGGGGATGGTGGATGGCACAATACAAGGCAAGACGCCTACCAAGCTGCAGACATACAGTATATTGCAGACCACTGATCAAGACCAACAAACAACAATGGTTGTTATTTAGTGTCCAGATGCAGCTTTTCCGGCAGTTTTTGTGCTAGTGACAGAGTGAGTGGCCTGACATAGTGTGCTCATAAATTCAGTCTGAAGCTTTACACTGAAATGAGAGCCCTGTTGGTCAAAGACATGGAGTGTTGTATTTCTTTATAAATTAACTAATGGTTAAGTTAATCACGCATTCACTTGGCTCTGTGCTCTGATGCTCCGTCTCTCTAGACAGAGTGCCTAGAGTGTGCTCAGCCACTCTGAGAGCGCGATGTTCTGGATAACCAAACAGTACAGTGTGCTCCCACACTCAGAATGAGTATTTCTGATTGTTCAACTTGTATCATCTTCCTCCATTGTCTAAAACAAGCCAAGAGAACTTGCTAGCTTGCGCTAGTTAATGTCTGTGAAGAACTGCTTTGCCTCCAGCTACGCCCCGCCTACCAAAAATGACATATTGTTTGCGGGCAGTAAAAGGGTCGATAGGCTTCATCCATGAGACAGACACACACTCATTTGGCAAAAGAAATTTCAGAGTACAGAAACCTTTTTTGAAGGATATAGATCTTGCTGAGTTAGCTGGATTCTCTGCTAAAAATATACAGTCCCTCCAGGATGTTGCAATCACAGCAAAAACGCAGATTCAGTCAATCCCTATGCATTCTGCTGACCTTGCAATTTTGTCCAGTCACCGCAAGATTACCAGAAATGGGTAAGATATCATTTTTTTGTAGAGCTACATGGACTGTATTGATTTGCCTTCTACACGTCAAGCCGTTTCAGAGTTGGTGTGAGACTGTTGAGACAGTTTAATAGTTTGCTGCTGGATATTAGCTGCTACTGCTGTTTTAGCTCATACTAACCAGGCAGCGAGAGCAGGAAGAGAGCGATTCATAAGGAAGGTTCTTCTGAGTCAAGCAGCCAACAATCAGCTGCCAGTCACCACCCCAAATCTGGTCTTAGTTTGACAGAAAAAGGTAAACTATGGCCAGAGTACTGAGAGATTTTTGATCTTTTGGAGGGCCACTGTCCTCACATCAAACAAACTGTGTTCATCTCTCAAGTGGCAAGCTAAGACTGTTCACGACATGACTGTTGTTTTTGTTGGGTGGTTTGTGTATATCTTTTTGCTATGAATTTTTGTGTGCTTTTAAAGCATACTTGTATACGCTGTTGATTAAGTGACTGACATCCCCTACTGTGAGCCCATGTTGCAGTCACCTATGGTTTTTGGAGATCTGAGAGCTCTTATCTCTTGCAGCTAGCTAGAGCATGATGCTAGGGGCTAAGGGCACAGATTCATGCCAAGTTGCTCTCTCTTTACCCACCTCCTGTGAACCTGTATGAGTTTGTGTGTGTTTATGAATTTCAGATTGGATGAGTGGCATGCCTGTCTTGCACGAAGGACCTCTGAGTGCCAGTTTCACGCTAAAGTCCATTCCAACGTCAATTCACTTTCTCAGTCAATTTGCTTAATGGACCTCCTCACCTTTCATGTTGAGTTGTTTATCTGGCTCTCTCCCAGCCAATTCTGTTCTTCCATGGCGCAGAGAAACAGTCAGCAGAAAATCCCCACATATAAACTGCTGAGAAAACCTGTGGGTACACTGCAAGTGATAAGCTTCCATCTTTATGTCACGTGTGTATTCATAATTACACTGAAAATCAGCAGCTGGTCATATCAATAAACCTTTTCGCGCAACATGAATTTATACTGTGCTATTCCTCCATAGTTGGAACAAGTAAATACGCACATAGACAGGCAGAGACAAATAAACCATCAGCTTTGCGAATGCATGTCCAAAGACTTGATATCCGGCTGGTGTCCTGAACATCCAATCAGGTCTCAGGTCAAGTCTGAAGCCGGGCCAAGAGTAACTCTCTGTGGCTGCTCTGAAGGAGCCAGGCCGTGACTAACATGAACCACCGTCACCATCACTGAGCTGCCAGCCAGGAAATAAATACAGCTGGACAAGTTATGTTTGGTCCAAGGTGAACCTTCACAGAACGGGGAACTATAGATCAACACACAAACTTTGGACAGGCTTTTAGAGAGGATGACAAGATCTCAAACACATTATGTCACTCAGCAACCGTATATTAACATAACTATAAAAATTATTTCTTATGAACCTTTGGAACTGAAGAAACGTGTAAACAGTCAAATCACAGTTTCCGACACAACAAAGCAGAGTAACATCAACCCAGCTGCTATCGTCCAAACAAGCAATTACTGTTGCCAGGTATATTTTGTCCTGTCTTACTTTATTGTAAACTTCCTAATAAAGCAGAAATTCCATCAGATAAGCCACAGTTTTTCGCATCAAGACTAATTTATACGTCATGGGGAGGACTGCTCATCCAGTATAAATAATTGTTAAATATGTTCTGTGGCTCTGGAAGAGCTTTTTCTGATGATGTCATCAGGGTTACCTTATGCTTGAAGACATTTTCAACAGAACGCCTGTGTTAGAAACAAGGTGGTGTGAACTTCTGTCTATCACATGCAGTACTACTGTAAATTTCTGAACCAAACTGTTAAATAATTCAGTGCGTACAACATTTCTGCACATTTGTCCAGTTTCCATCCAAATGTAGCCCCAAATTTAACGGAATTTCCAGAAAACAGGACAAAGGAAATGCCAAATATTCAAGCATTTGTGTGTTTGATGCTTGTATTACGTTGAAGAAGGTAAAGCCTCAGCATTGCCCTGCACAAATCGACTGTTTTCATCTTTCACTATTTTTTGTCTCTCCAGTGGATCAGAGTTTTCAATGGACTTTTCAGTCATGCGCTTTATGTATGTTATGATCAAATCTTTTTTAAATTGCAGTTTACTGAATTTTGCTTTTACCCATACACCACTGTTTCCACCTCAGCCAGGCCTTTGAAGTTTTTGGTGATATGTCTTTTTTTTCCTTTCTAGTCTTCCAACCACTCAAAGAGCTTTTTACACTACAAGTCACATTCACACACACACACACACACACACACACACACACACACACACACTATATATATATATATATATATATAAGGTACCATTCTCACACATACCATACTCACACTGATGGCACAGCCATTGGGAGCAATTTGGGGTTCAGTATCGAACCACCAATCCTCCAATTTGTGGACAACCTATTCTAACTATCGAGCCACAGCTGCCACACGAATGTGTTGAAAAAACCACAACTGCACTGAAGGAAACACAATTACTGTCTACAGTGACAAACTGATAAATAACTCTGTAATTATCTAACTGAGTGTCATTCAAAACAGAGCTGGTCCAATTCAAGTCCGTTTAGCTAAATAGGTATTTCCTCAATTTTTTTTGTTCTAGTGCTAGCTAAGAACCATATGTCCCCAAGCATTATGTCTGTCTCCACACTTATCACATGTGGGTTGTGCACACCATAGACTGTACAGAATAATAGACGTAGCCACCATGACATCACCCAATAGTTTGTGGACTTCCAGAAGTGACCATATTTGGACAAAGGGGTGGCACTAACCCTAAGGCTAGCTGCTAGCTTGGTTAGCACAGTGCATTTGCAGCTGTGGTTAACTGTGATAATGCTAATGCTAATTTTTCCTAGCAAAAACACACACTTAAAACCATTAAAACAAATTGTACTTAACCTGAAAAAACTGAACAGCCAACTCCTTAGAGGGTCTTTTGGTACAACCAAACACTGGACAAGACTTCTTTAGGTGACTAACATGTTACAATTAACTTTCATGTACTAGAAACACACTGAAATAGCGAAAGCTTCAGCTATGCTTTTTCTCTGAATCTGGGGTTACACCATGGTTAGATTACCTAACCAACATTGTTGGCATTGTAGCAACTTATCAATGAATGGCACGAATGGCCTAGCCACGCCTGTAATTATGCACAACTTTAAGTCTTAATAAAATGTAAATAGTTGAGTCATATAAAAATTCATCCCCTTACAGTTGAGATGAACAGTGAAATTAACTATAGAGACTAAAAAAGTTTTTGTACCAGGCTGTAAACATGTTTATTTCTGCTGTAAAATTGGGCATTTTAATATGGTGGTCTATGGGGACTGACTCCCTCATGGAGCCAGTCTCAAGTGGCCATTTCAGGAACTGCAGTTTTTGGCACTACTGGGTCGGGTTAATTTTTTTTAGCCCTGGAGGTTGATGCTTGGTACACACATAAACACACACACACACACACACACACACATATATATGCACCCATACACTAGGAGCACAGAGAGTCAGGCTTACTTTGATTAGTTTTTGACAGCAGTATCAATTTTGCACGATTTCTTATTCAATTTTCAGTCTGAAATTTCGTTTTTGAGCTTTTTTTTCTAGCTGTAATGTGGCTGATCTCTAAATTTTTTATCAGTCTTTCAGTAGCTACAAATCAGTTCATCTCTATACTTAAATAGAAGTGGGATAATGTAACACTATAGCATTACTGCACATTATTCCCAAAGGGCAGTTTAAATCCAGTGGATGAGGCCATTGCATTTCTTCCTACCCATCAAGGAAAAATATTAAGCATATTATAGAATTACTGTATATTTATAAAACCAACAAAAATGTGTAAAAGTTAAGGATAGATGGAAATGTTCTACAGGACATTTATAATATACAATCCATGGCAGCATCTGTAGCCAAGTTTGGAAGGAACCCCTCTGATCCACAGCCCATTTGAAGTGCCCGGTGGAACCGTGCTGCCCAGGCCTGTGTAACTCCAGTGTTGGTGTGACCCATGTCCCATTCTCTGTGGGCAGAGTAGAGGCATTCCAGCAGCTGTCACGCTCCCATCCCTAAGTAAACCCTGCTGGCGTAATCGTCCGAGGGAAGCAGCCAGAGGAGTTGCTAAAATGCTGGAATCACGAACTCACTTAACAGTGCCCGCATTGAACAAGGCTTAGCAAGCGAGGCGGGCCAGAGCAGATCTGCAGCACCTGCAACACCTGCCCTGTTTAGTGCGGAATTTACGTCATGTGGGAGGGGAGGGACAGCAGATACAAGATTCCTGCTTGAAGAAGGTGTTCACATCAGATGTCAATCAAGAAATATCTTTGAACTTAGTTTTCTGGAGTCAACTAAGACAATTGGGTTTGGCCTCTCTTTTATTTGTTATAACCTACTGGGTATGTGGAGGGAAATATCTGCTTTATAATAGGTAATTATTATGTTTGTTCGAATAATAAGAAGATGAATATATATCATTTTCAAAAATTGAATATCTAATATTATGTTGTTCATGAGAATTTGTATACTTAGAGTTTGCTATGTGTTTTCTGTTCATTTTATATGTTATTGTTTTGTTTTTTAATTGCTACATTCCAAATATATAAATCAAATTTAAGATGCTTTCACACTATATTTATGGTGCTATATGACAACACATTAATATCATTTGTAGTAGTTTTCATTGTAAAGTTTAATGGCATCTTGATTTTGGAGATTAGTGGATCAAGGCCTCATTCATACAGAGAAATGCAAGGAGCACTAACAGGCCTACTCGATACTATTGTAAATGTATTTGACCTCAAATCCCACCACAACTCTCTGCGTTGCATTATCCATTTAAATACATAAAACAAGCGTTAAGCCTTTCAGTATGAGAGCACTTCTGACTTGTTACCAAGCTGTCAACAGTTTTCAGATGGACTATTTCTCTGGTAAATGTTCCAGTGACAGCTGTCAACAGTGAGGTCTGTCAACAATCTAGACTAATTTTTGGAAAAACACATTCAACCCAGTTGCCAGAATACATGTTTGTACTGTACATTTCTGCAAACCACAGATATGTTACATTTGTATGGTTTTTGTCGACTGGACAAAAGCAATGGGTTGCCAAAACAGACCTATGTTTGGTGGCTAAAAAGCCACACCAGAAACATCAATGAGTCACTAAAAAACAAACAGTTTTATTGTCTGTTGGTCTCTAACAGTGGTCTGCAGCTTAGCGGGCATCTCGCCTAGGTCTCATACTATTAACTGTCCCCTTCACCTGCGGATGATTAAGTCAGCTCATAGAGGACGTGATATGATACATGTGAAACGTATGAATGTAACATATTCTTTGTTTGCAGAAACATACAATGGCAACATTTTCCTCTGGCGATTGGACTGTGTTGATTTTTTATAAATGACATTTTTCTGTGTTTTGAGCGTCATGAATGACATTTTGTTCAGCTCATTTGTACTTAGGTGGGAGGCAGAAATCTCACTGACAAATCTCTCAATACTTGTGCATTGCTAGACAGCAGAATGAGAAAGTTGTGCTTTGGAACTTAAGCTTGAAAGTTTGTTCTTGACCTTAAGAAAAGTAGCATATAAAAGTGGGAGATTTCTTGTGCAGTGAGTAAAGTAAAGTATAAGTCCCTTGCAGCAGCCCAAGTTTGATTCCAACCTGCAGTCCTTTGCTGCATACTGTCCCCAGCCCCCCCAAAAAGCGCTAGAAAATTGGCCCTTTCTCATTTTGAACTCATCAAATACTGCTGCTTCATCAGTGATTTCGGCATCAGATACCGACACACAGGCAACTTTCGTGGTGATATGATATGCCTTCAGGTGGCATCAGTGCGTATCAGCAGGTAACAAGGTAATATAAAGAGCCAGAAAGTTCCCATTGGGCAGTTAGGAGGGGAGGTGGATGGTTGCAATGAATACCTGGCACTTTCACTCGAGAGCCCACTTTTTGGTTCCCATGTGGGTTTTGAGCCAAACCATGATGGTTTTTTTTCCTAAACCTTACCATGTGCTTTGTTGCACAAGGAAATAAATGTAACAAGGTGATTTACAGACTAAAGTGTACTCTGAAAAAGATTGTATGCATCTAATGAGCTGAAACTGTATATTTCCTGTGAAAATAGAAGTGTATTTTGAAAAGACACAATGCATGTAACAAGCGTAAATTGACACGCCGTCCCAGAACGTCAGCAACAGAGGAGCAGAAGCAGGAGAGTAACTATCACATCATATTTAGACATGAAAAGTCCACTGACAAAGCAGCATGCATAGCAGATATTGCATGTCATTAAAAAGCCAATAGATTAGTGAAATACTGTTATCTGGAGGCTGCCATAGTGAATGCACATGCTATTTTGGCCTCCAGACATCAGTAAATTGCCACCAAAAGGGCAGAAAGGACCACTGATGCATTTGTTCTGTGTTATTTACCACAGCAAGACTGTTCTTCTCAGTCCATACCTCCTTGTCTAACTCACACTTTCTCCGTCTCTCTCTGACACACACACACACACACACACACACACACGCACAGAGGAGGGCCTGTAAGCGTCCTCCTCAATTAGGAGTGTTTAGCTTTAACAGTGCGCCGGCGTCGGCTAAGCCACGGCTCCCTAGAGACCAAGCCGCCAATCTTACTGAGTCAACACATGCATACATACAGTACCCTGACTGCCCCACAGAATGAGTCAGACACACACAAACACACACCATTTTACACACAGTTTGCTAACAGCTGTAATTGGTGTTCCTAGTAGTTTGCTCCTTCAGCATAGAGAGCGCCCCCTCTGGAGCCGTTTCTACATACATACACAATGCTGATACACAGTTCAGGTCATCAGCCTCACCTGTCTGAGCTGTGGTTATATGCTGAATAGTGTGACAGGGTGTGTGTGTACAGGTGGTATACACTACACTCATTCATACAGAGACACCTGGTTGTCTTGGAGTGCATGTTTCTTTGTGTGTGTGTGTGTGTGTGTGTGTGTGTGTGTGTGTGTGTTTTGACAGCTGGGTCTAACCAGACTGCATGGTGTCCTCAGACGTCCCACAGAAACCTTAACCCTGTGACCTGGCACCTCAGTCACCACCACATGCCACCAACTACACCCTGCAGCTCAATTCAACTGCAGCAACATGTACTCAGTGCCAGAGTCCAGTTCTGGTAACTGTTCATCCAAAGTTAACAAGAAAACAATAGCCGGATTCAGGAGGAGTGTTGTCACTGTAGCCCCGCAGAGATGACCTGCTGGGGTCACATGGAAGACATCAGCATTATTGTTTAAATGGTGAGTTGAGAGACAATTTTGAGAAATCTCTTAAACATGACCACTGACACTCTAAGTGTGTTTTTACATAAATAATAATGTAATATATGTAGTTTATATGTAATAATAGACTCCCCCGTTGCCACCCTATGTTGCTGCTAAAGTACAAGTTACAGCTGACTGGCAAACAAATCTCTTCCCCTTTATAATACCATATGAGAAAGAGGAGCTATATATAAAATACTAAGTAACAGATAACTGTCATAGCAAAGTGTGAGAAGCTGCAGGTTCTAATTGTAAATTAGCAATTAAGATTGATTGCCTTAAATGAATTCCTCAAAATAGCAGATAAAGTGTCTCATGGATATTTTAAAGTATACTGTACTGTAGGTTTGTGTATGGCTGTCAGGTAAAAAACATGTTTGGTTTCTGAAAGTCAAGTCTTTGTATGGCACATGGCTGTAAAAGTGGTCACCAGCTCGACAGAAGAAGCCAATATAGTGGTCATGGTTAGTTCAGACATGGCAGTTTTGTTAGATGCCAGTTACAGCTGAAAGGTTGGTTATTAGTCTCAGTCAATTTTAGATGATTAATAGAAGCAACTGTGACACAGTATTTTGTTTTTAACTGCAAAAACAGTTTTCTGAATTGTGTCAGCGGGCATTTTTGCCATAGAGAGTTCTGGCACTCACTTCGCTAGTATACTTGCTAGTAGCTGCTGTTTGACCAGCTAGTGTAACCAGTGATTGGGATATCACATTACAAAAGTAACATGTCGAAGTAATGCATTACATTTTAGCAGTAACAGAATAATTTAATGCATGACTGACAGAATTTTTGTTGATATTATTACATTTACAATGTCAGATAACACATTACCTAAATGAAATTGTGTATTATTTGCAATTTTCATTTATTCACACTGTTCACACTCCTGCACACTGCTCCACTTCCACCAGTGCGCCATCAGAAAAAACATACCCTGAAGGTTGTTGTGTCTTGCCATGTCATTATAAACTACGTTACAGAAGGGTGCCTGTGATCAGCACATCTGGGTCATGCCGTGCTGTGTGCTATCATGTTCAGTGTGTTTCAACATGCTCTGTTCAGCTTCGCATCCTAAAGCTGCTAAAAAACAGTGAGGATAAGGGGCTGGCCTACTGAATGTTTTTGTTTCCTGCTGATTGGCACAAATGGATATTTTTCCATTTACATCCCCTACAGCTGCACAGCAATGCTGGCACACAGTCCTGTTCTTATGTATAGTTCTCTCTCTGGTGCTGTTGTAGCTAACTGGCACATCAGGAACTGGCAGGTGGGTCTTCCAGCTCTGGTTTATTAGTTTGTATTAGTTTGTGCTAACCTCAGCATTTCTCAACTGTTTCATATGATAGGCCCACAAATATTTATGCTTATCTCATCAATCAAGACTGTTTGAGGTGAGGTAGCAGTTCAAACAGCAGGTATTGGAGATCTAGGCGCTAGAGATGTCCGTCTTCTTTTGAATATAATGTAACTGATGGCACTCAGCTTGTGGTGCTCAAAACACCAAAAATAAATATTTGAAGATCTCAATAGCAATGCCTCTTTCCAGAAATCATGACCCATGTACTGCTAGCTAAACTAGCACCACTGAGCTAGCTAATGTTACAGTTCAGCCTAAACGGATGCCATTAATGTTCACATTTTGTGCTGTCACGAGCATGGGCCTCTCGTCCAGGAGTAGCTTCATGCTTCCCTCTGGGCAGTTACAGTTCCTAAATGAAATTGCTCACAACAAGGTCTTTCTGTATGCTAACAAACTGACAATTTTGTTTAAATCTTGCAGGGTTATACTAATATGAACTGCTGTGGCAGATACCTGAGAACCTATCTTAGAATATGGATATTAAACCCTTGGAATACATTTAATTATTTCAGAAAGGCCGATAAAGGAACATTTTTATGAGAGTTTGCACAGAGTTACACTAGCTGATAGAACGACAGCTAACCCGGAGGTGACTAGCAAGGTGAGTGCCAGGACTTTGGCTCTCTGTGGCAGAGATGGCAACCAGAGCACAAAGCACTGAGTCATGTCACCATATTTATCTAACATTGAGAATCGAAATGTTAATTTTCGGTTTTGATTTAAACTGCAAAATGTTATTGAAGACTTCATTAGTTTCAGTTTACTTGGAACAGAATTTTAAGCTCTGTAATGTTGTTTCTTGTAAAACTTCTCATTGGGTGTCATTGTTACTTCCCTCCACATTTTCATATACACAGACCTGTTCCTTTAATTCTCTATCAAAGTCAACATAGATATTTCATAGTTTGGAAAGGACATTTTCAGAACCCTGGATGCCCAAAATAAATTATTTCACCTTCCAACTCTGCAGGACCTCAATTTATTAGGGATTCTCAGAAAAAATTAAGATAAAAAATACAGAAAGGATAAACCCATCAAGCTTATTAGCCACCCTTGTGCAAAGTCTCACGAAGGGTCCCTGTATAAACTGCACAGAGAGGTTAGGTTCAATAGTGGGTATTATTCATTTTCACACAGTTGATATTGTTACATGATTCATATTGATGTCAAGTAGTGAATGTTCCTGTATGCCCGACTTGCAATAATGTAATTTTTTTGCCAGCGGTGTATTATTTTCAGGCTTTAACGTTGCATAAGGGATCCCCATTTTCCAAAGAAAAGAGTGACTGTTGGTTATAATCCAACATCATTCTGTAACATTTTGACCACAGGGCTGCTGTGTGCCTGGACCCTGTTGGGAAACACTCCGCTCTGGAGAATGTTCACTGAATCGAGTGTGTGTTCACAGTCCTGCTGTGTGTGTATGTGTGTGAAAGAGACCATGGGGTTTTAACCTATGCACAATAGTTTTTATAACTGCTGGAGGGCAGAGCCAGATCTGTCTGTATGTGTGTGTTTACATATGTGTCATACTGAATGCATGTCTACATGTATCTGTGTATGTGTGTGCATGTGCCAGATCCTAAGAATGCATGTATTGTTTATCACATTCTTGGTGCGTGTAGGGAAACAGGCAGGGAAACCTAAACCTAACAGGGCTGTAAGCTTGCTGCTCTCCACAGCCCGTCCACAGGCTGTCCCAGACAGAAAATTGGGAGGGTTGGGGTCCAAATTACACTTGGTGAGAGAAGAGAACGCTGCGTTTGTTTCCTGCACTGTGTGTTCACCGTGTGTACAGTGACAGGAGTGTGTGTTGTGGAGTGTAATGGCAGTGTGGTATATGTTTTTCTCTGGCTTGGCCCACTGTGGGTGAGGGCAGCCTCACTGTGACAGGCTCTTTAAGGAGTATTATCGATTCTATCTAAACTAAACGGGTGTCAGTGTTCAGCAGAACGTAAACACAAGAAACACTGCCACTGTGTGTGTGTGTGTGTGTGTGTGTGTGTGTGTGTGTAGTAGTAGTAGTAGTAGTAGTAGTAGTAGCAGTAGGACAGATTACATGTATTCACTAATGCAAAGTGGGATGTGACACAAAGAGGTTTACTTGAGATTGTTTAAGCTTGGGTCAGCAAAAATCTGAAAAAGCTCTCCCTTTTCTGCCCTAAGCCCCTCCCACCACCCAAAAGCTTGCGCATCACACAGTAACCGGGTACCTCACAAACATTGTTTTATTTAATCTTATTTATTTGACCCTTCACTAAGTCCCACCCCCCGAACGCAGACTGGCCAGTCATAACGTAGCATCAGCCAGTTCCTACAAGGGTCCGACAACAACGCAGCTGCTCTCCATAGACTCTCATGCAATTATTTCAGACACATGTATTCATGATACCTGGTGAGGTTGGAAGGAAATGTATGCCTCTCCCTGCCCCGCTCTCTCCCTCTGTTTATCAGACCACAGATGAGACAAGAATTAGCTTGCTAGCCACCCCATGATCCCTCCACCTGGTGGCCAGCAGCAGTGCCAGGTCTAACCTGTGTAACTGCAGCAACAGAAGGTTTGCTGATCCTGCCGGGAGTCAGGGTGTAGGTGACCAGGTAGTGACAGGGTGGACACACTGTGATTCAAGGCTCTAGTTAATGTTAGCTATACAGCTTGCTTAGCAGAAGGCTAAACTATTAACAACATTGTCTCTCCATCATTAAAACACTTCGCTAATATTGACACGTGTTTTATTGTGGTTATTGTCATACTCTCTTTTTGACACTCCATCTTTCTTTTTTGGGTTGCCTTGCAACGTAGGCAGTTGTCACCAATGCTGGAATAGCAATGTTTTCTGCAGGATTCTCCACCACTGAATCAGGCTTTCACTATTTTAAGGGATGTGCAAGTGCATCTGCATTTGCAGAGCAGCCAATTGGAAATGACCTGTGATTGGCTAAAGTCTCCCGTCACAGCCTTGATTTTCTAAAGATGAAAAACAGAGCCAAGAGGAGGTGCAGACGTCTCGTTTTCTCTCAGACCACTTAAGATATAATATGCTCAAAGATTATAATGGGATTTTGCCCATTGATGCCAAAATGAATGAATGCCTACCTCGGCTTTAATAGAGATAATAGAAAAAATCATCACTAAACCTAAATGTAAGCCTAACCCCAACTCTGTGTGCAACAGAGGTGTTCCTTTTTGTCTTTATCCATGATCTATAAGATGCTTTTAGACTGAATATGAAGCAAATTTGTACCTTGCACAGCATCTTGTTGTATACAGGCAAATATACTATGCACTATGCATGGGTCTTGAAGACCATGGTATTTTAATACTGTCTATTTTCAAACCAGTTACTGTAGGATGCTTCGTTTGGGCTGGTGTGACAGCTGTCAATGGAACTGGTGTGGACGAAACAACCACACAGGACTGCTTGAAAAGGTCCAGTCTACTTTCGAGCAGACTCCAGTTCATTTGTTGTATGAAAGCAAACTGATATGTGATTTTAGCATAATTTTAAAAGTTAAACTATTAATAAATCTGCATGCTGATCGTAACCTGTCGTCTGTTCAGGAAGCAAGCTAAAGTGGTCTGCATAAGTGATGTATATATATGCAAATCATTTGGTAACAATGGTAACATGTACGCATGTGTTACTATGTGACTTTCTCTGATCATTCAGTCAGAAATAGTTAAAACTGCATCCGTGGACTTTAGTAGTGCATTAAATCAATTATAAATGCTAAAATCAATTTATAAATTGATAAAATAATCATCAGATTAATGAAAATAATCTTAGTTATTGATGTAAAAATCTACAAATGATGTGCAGAAAGAAGGTAACATGGTTTAAATAGAGAAAGGACGTGTGTATTTAACAGATGTGCTGACAGCATAATTGGGCTGCAATGAAAAAAAGGTGACAAACATTAAACTTTGTTTGCTGTTTTAAAAAAAACTAAATGACTAAATGATCTTATTATATTAAGCTATTAATGTACAGTAAATGTTACAATATGTACTGGAGATCGAGGTTATGCCTATGGGGGTGAAAATTGGTAGAATGTTAATTCCTGGTAAACATGCTTGTATTCATCACACATTCTGTCTCGTTAGACATGTGTATGGTCGCAGGGGGTGTGTGTCCATGATCGGCAAAAGTAAACACAGTGGTGTGTTTGGCTGATCACTGGCGTTTAGAGGCTTTACTAAGTGCCACCTGGTCACTGCCAAAACAAACAAAACTCTGTGTGTGTGTGTGTGTGTGTGTGTGTGTGTGTGTGTGTGTGTGTGTGTGTGTGTGTGCGTGTGTGCATGTGCGCGCACATGCATGCGTGAGATGCATGTGTGTTTGCATGCACACACGTGGGCGAGCGTGTTGCTGCTAAGTGGCACTGTGTGTCGGCCAAAACAAACAGGCTTAATGAGAAGCAGCTCCTGGGACAGAGAGCGAGAAGGAGGGAGACTGAGAGAGAGATGGAGGAGACCCGGCCAGGCCAAACACACTGACCCCGCTGTCTCTCTCACATGGACTTAAAGGATACACTGTTCCCCTCTGTCCTCCTCCTATAGCATGACCATCACCTTCATCAGCCTCACCCCTCTGACTCCTCCACACTCCTTCCTGTCCCTGACTCTCACCCCTCTATTTACCGCGGAGGTGTGAGGGTGAAGGAGGTGATAGGAGAAGAAGGGGGGCATACGAGGTGAGTGATGGCAATTAGAAGTACATTTGTAACTGTGTGTGGGAAACACAGGGCAGCTCTGCAGAACAGGTTTGTCTGTCGATGCATTGATTCAGGGAACATGCTATAATGAGTCTACAAGAGATTTACATAGGTTTCATTTAAAACGTAAAATAGGTACTGACTTACCCAGACAGACACACTATCTCACACACAGCACACTTATACTGTTGTTGTTAACGTCAGTATTAATGAATGTGCACTAGCATGATCCAAAGAGTTACAGTGACTACATTTATAGGAATTTATAAGTTGAAACCAAGTGGCAACCACCTGATTTGAAAAATGAAGTCAAAATGGAAGTGCCAAAAAAACGCAGTTTCTTGAATGGCCACTTGAGGCTGGCTCCAAAAGCGAGTTGATCCCCATAGACCCCCATGTTAAAATGGCCAACTTACAGCAGGAATAAACATGTTTACAGCCTGGTAGACTATAAAAAACTGTTTTGGTCTCACCAATTTTCCTGTTCATGACAACTGTACAGGGCTTTATAATTTACCCATTTACAAGTTGTGTATAATTAATAGCATTGCTGCTTTGAGTAACAGGTGGGTGCTGTGTGTTGACAAGTTGCTACCACAAGGAAGACGTTGGTTAGTAGCCTAGTGTCGCCATGGTGTAACCCTAGATTGAAAGAGTATAAGTGTTGTAGCTGTTGCTAGTTCAGTGTGTTTTCAGTTCTTGGGAGTTCATTTAAACATTTTGGTTGTCTAGAAAATCTTGGTCAGCATTTGGATGTACTAAAAGACCCTCTCAGGAGTCCAATATTCAGTTTTCATGTTGTCTTAATGATTTGAAGTCCGTTTTTCCTAAACAAAAATTAGCATTAGCATTATCACAATTAACCATAGCTGTTAATGCACCTTGTTAACTGAGCTAGCAGCTAGCGTTTGAGTGATCTTCACTCTCTTGCCTAAGTATAACCACTTCTGGCTCCAAAAATCCAAGATGGCAACAGTAAAAAGCCAAACTCTAGGCTTCAAAACATGAATCCACAAAGGAATAGATATTATCACAGTGGCTATGTCCGTTACTTTATATAGTCTATAATTCACACAGGTAATGAACACTTAAAATTACTAAGGTTCCCACTTATAGGTGCTGTAATGGATGCCAGTTTGTCTTATGACGGTAAACCACAGGAGCCTCATTTTGTTTTTCAGAAAGGTTGATGAAAAAAATGTTCAGTGAGAGATTGTATTGAATTCCAAAATTTTGCGGAGCAGAGGTAATGCCTGATGAAAAGATACTTTACCGATTTTCAACCAGCTTTGCATCATAACAATGCGGATAGTATGTGCCTAGATATCCCTGCTCATCTCCCAGTGAAACTCTTCCAGAAGATGTGTTTCGCATCATCCAGCGGGGCTTAGCTGGCTCTCAGCCTGTTGCTTGAACTACGACCTGAACTTTTTATTGCATTGCATTTTGTACTGCCCGCACCATACTGTTTCCTGCATTGTGAAAATGGAGGCTGAAAAAACTGAGATCAAACTCCAATTAAATGTTAAAACTGTTTATTTTTTTATGTTTATTTTATTTACTTTATTAATCCCCCCGAGGGGAAATTCAATGTTTCACTCTGTTGTCAATTACACACAGGTCCGAACACACACTGCACAAACAGGACCTATACATGCACTAAGTGGAGAGATGTCAGAGTGGGCTGCCCATGACAGGCGCTCCGAGCGGTTGGGGGGTTCGGTGCCTTGCTTAAGGGCACCTCGGCAGTGCCCAGGAGGTAAACTGGCACCTCTCCAGCCACCAGTCCGCGCTCCATATTTTGGTCCGGATGGGGACTTGAGCAGGCGACCCTCCAGTTCCCAACCCAAGTCCCTATGGACTGAGCTACTGCCGCCCCTAAGCAGCGCTGATCAAATTTAAACCATGACTCTGTTACCGAGTTTCCTGTTTCTCACCTCAAATGTTTTCAGAAATATGTTTTAGCTTACCATTTAACTGTAATACCAGATTATTGTTAAAAGCCAGCCACCATTGTGGCAAACAGACAAGTGCACTGCAGTACATTCGGGTAGTTGTAGATTCCTCTTGAGCAAAAGCGAATGCCAAAGCCCTTTTTCTCAGGTCGTCATATAGCAGTGATTTCAAAAGTATTTGCATCTATTTACTGCATAGCGGCCCAGTTTTATGAAAATACCATATTTCCAGCAGTGAAATACTTCTTTAAAAACATTAAAAACAGAAGCCAAACGTACCATCTTCTAACTAAGTGATATTGCCTGCTGACTGACGCAACACACCGAGAGGCCCATCTGTTGCGGCCTGTCTCTCTGTTCCTCCTCTCCAGCCACATTCCCAGTTCTCCAGGCTTCTTCATTGTCATTTTCTATCCACCCACCAGACACCCTCCGCATCATCTGACTGCCCCAATCATCTGCATACTTGTTCCCGTCTGCTCTGCCTACTTACACTCACCTACGTCTCATCCCCTCATCAGCCTCTCGGTTCTCGTGCAGGTCCAGTTCTCTTCATTCCCTGCCAGTTAGTCAAAGTTGCCATATTGCTTCTTGCCATTTGCCTCTGATGCCTGTAATCCTGTTACCTGTACCTGCCTGCTGGACCTTCTGCCTGATTTTGGACTTTGGATTTCCTGCCTTCCCCTTTGGATTTGTTTGACTGTTTGGACTGCCTTCCCAGTTGACCACTGACCCTTGTTTGACACATGATTCCTGTGCCTGCCTGGAACCCTAGAAATATACCTTCACAATAAGGGACTGAACTTGTCTGCCTGCCTTGTCCAAATCCTACATTTCCTGAGTTGTGATACACTGAAAAATGCCAATGAACTGTAGTAGTTTTTGTAATAACTTATGAGCTATCAAATGATGATTAAGGATGCAAAAATAGACTAATATGAGCCAACACTGTTTAGATTTATACTGTTTTTTTCCTTTGGCTGTGAAAATGAAGAAAATCTACTGTAGAAACTACTTTTGAAAATTTGGGCCAAACTTAGATGCCACAGTGACACCTTCTCAGTCTCCATTTCCAAGCTCTTCTGTTTCTCCTTTTTTCCTTCTCAACAGGACATGCTGGAAAATGTGATAGACAATGGAACATGAATTTGCCCTGTCAAATTAATACACAGTGACAGTACAGGACAAGAGGTCCACACCTGCACTGTGAGGTAATATACAGTTTATGTCACTCAGTACCTTATTACGTTTGTCAGAGGAGAGAGCAATTTATACAAACGTTGTGAGTAGGTGTACATGAGAGCAGTCGAAGCACAGAGTGAGTCTGTTTTGTTATGTGAGAGACTGGAAGAGGAGACAGGAGATTAAGTTCTAAAGTCCCTCAGGCTCCAGGAGGATCCTGATGCTGAGAGGGGGGCGGTCCGGAGTCGGCTGTCGAATACAAATGTTTTGGGATTTGGTAGACATTAGGACTTCCCCTGAGTGTTTGCAAGGAGTCTCTGAGAATATGGAGATGGATCGCACAGTGTTCTAAAGCACTGAGACATTCTGCACCTACTTCTACTTCACACAAAGAGCTAAAACCTCAACAATCTCTCAGTCATTAACATCTACATACACAAACACCTCACCCATAGCCAAATATTCACAATACAATATACAATACAAATCTAAGTATCTTCCTAATATCAGCTCAAGCAGTTTTCAAATCAGTACACTATACCATGCCAAAATCCCAGTGTAAAAAAATATTGTGTTTGTGCAAGATACCACCAGAGGTGTAGAGATGAGAGTCGCTCAAGGACTTGTGACTTGACTTGGAATTGGGCTCAAGACCTGACTTAAAACTTGAACTGATGGACTTAAGATTTACCTCTTAATTGGTCTCAAGGACCTTAAACTTGACATGGAATTAACCACAAGGAGTTTATGATTTACTTGAAAACTTAATAGACTTGTGACTTGGCTTGGAATTAGCTTCAAGGACTTGTGATGTGACTTGAGACTTGTTCAAATAGACTTGAGAACGAATTGAACTTGGTCTCAAGGACTTGAGACCTGACTTGAGATTTGTTGTAATAGACTTGAGACTTGACTTGGAATTGTGCTCAAGGACTTGTGACCTGACTTGAAGTTTGTTCTGATAGACTTGTGATTCGATTTGGACTTGGCCTCAAGGACTTGAGACCTGATTTTAACTTTGTTCTTATAAACTTGAGACTTGATTTGGAATTGTGCTCAAGGACTTGAGACCTGACTTGAAATTTGTTCCGATAGACTTGATTTGCAATTGTGCTCAAGGACTTGAGACCTGACTTGAAATTTGTTCTGATAGACTTGTGATTTGATTTGGACTTGGCCTCTGGGACTAGAGACCTGACTTGAACTTTGTTCTGATAGACTTGAGACTTGACTTGGAATGGTGTTCAAGGACTTGTGACCTGACTTGAAATTTGTTCTGATAGACTTGCAACCTGACTTGAACTTGGCCTCAAGGATTTGGGACTTGACTTGAAATTGGCCTCAGTGACCTTAAACTTGACTTTGAATTGGCCACTTGAGACTTGACTTGGACTTGACCTCAAGACTTTTATGTGGACTTGGCTTCAAGGACTTGAGACTTGACTCAGACCTGTCCTGGAACAGCCCTCTGTGTTATCACTTGCTGGGATGTTTGTTGTCAGGAATAGTAACCCCACTGGTAACATCTTCTGTCTTTGACTCTTCTAACCAGTGAAATTCATGAAGTTTCATTTCCATCTGTTTTCCCACCTCCACACCTCATACCTCACACACACACTGCTGAGGTGCCCTTGAGCAAGGCACTTGTCTCTCTGGATCCTCCGCTGCACCAGGCACCTGTAACTGAATATGAGTAGCAGAGCGGTGTTAAGAAGGCATAAAATCTGAAAACCTTTCCCAGCCTCAAAAGAGAAACCTCAAATACAAGCTGACAGGATTCAGAGTGTGTATTTTGTCATGTTTGTATGTCAGTGTGTGTGTGTGACCCCTGCTTGTCAGGTCATATCCTGTCCATATCTTTTTCTTTCTTGTTTTTTGCTGGTTGCAGCTTGCTGTTTGCTTTGGCAACTGCAGGTCTATCAGGGTTCAGGTGTGAAGAGAGCAACCGAGTATGTGTGCATCCGTGAGGGCTTTTGTGTATGCGTGTACAGTAAGTGTACGTGTGTGCATGTGTTTGTGTGTGTCCAGTTATTTTAGGCACAGTCACCATGGTTGTTTATTTTTAGTTCTGAAAGACTTTGTGTGTATGCATATGTACATGTCTATGGGGATTTGTACACACCGTGCTTACGTGTGTGTGTGCTGTGTATGTGTGTGTATTTTTTGGCAGTGGACTGGCGAGCAGGGTTAGGAGGTTGTGGTGAGTTTGTGTGTTCAGGCCCGCTGGTGTGAAAGAGCAGTCAGAGCTGCGCTTCCCCCTGGAGAGAGAGTTTAATTTAGAAGAACAAGGCTCCTAACACACACTTGCACCGCTGCCGTCTCCTTGGCCCGTCTCTCCACACCTCATCCCTCCCCTCCCCGACCCTCTCTGCCACTCTATAAAACTTTAACCATCTCTCCATCTTCTCTTTCCTAACTTCTTAACCTTTTCATCCCTTTTCCTCCTCTGTCTGCCACTCCTCTCTCTGCTCTATATCCAACTTCAGACTGCAGACCTTTAAAGGTCTACTGTGTGGGATTTAGCGGCATCTAGTGGTGAGCTTGCAGATTGCAACCAACTGAAACTTCTTCTGTAAGCCAAGTGTGTATAAGAGAACTACAATAGCTGACAAAAAAAAAACATGAATGGCCCAATCTAGAGCCAGTGTTTAGTTTGTCTGTTCTGGGCTACTGTAGAGGACCCACTTTGTATTTATACATAAACAGTTCATTCAAAGGAAACAAAAACACAAATATTCTTAGTATGCTTTCACACCGGCCAGGTTTGGTTCTCCTCAATCAAAATCAAGTTTGTTTGCCCCCTAAGTGCGGTTCATTTGGGCAGGTGTGAACACAACAATCGCACTCAGGTGCACATCAAAACAACCTGACTGAGACCTTCTTGAAGAAGTGGTGGTCTCGATCTGATTACAACCGAACTCTGGTGCAGTTCGTTGGTGGCAAGAATGTGTTCTGACCTCGATCTGAACCGACTGCAGTCGCATTAGGGGCGCATATTTGATTAAAGGCAGTCGATTGGAACACAACTGTCAATCATTTTTGTAGCATCAAATAACAATTTAAAGCCAAAATTACCTTACCACAAAAACAAACACTTGAACCAACATCAGCGTGACAAAAACTAAATGATAGAAACCATCTTTGGGCAAAATGTTCTCAACCCCCCTGCCAGGGGGCGATTGAGACGTTTTGGCTTCACTTTTGGTGAGCTGTCATTTCGTCCATTTTTATTATACAATCTATGGCTTTTACAATGGGACTAAGGTCATCCTAGCCTTAATATGCTTTTGGTAAACAAGGCCCAGATCAGAAGTGCACAGTACAGAGCACAAGACATGTCATGTTTTGGAGAACTCAAGATTTGACATTTCTAAGAGCTTTTAATGAGTTAAAGAGTTTAAGTGAATAACTGGCACTGTTCATACTGAACTAATTTAACATTTTGTGCACAATGTAAATGACATCTCAGCAGGTTGATTATGGCACCACATAGTCGCTCTTTGCACCTGCACCACCTGATGATTGTTGCTAAGTTTGGTTCAGTCATCACTGTGGGCGTTTGTGCTTACTCTTTCCACAAATCGCTTGTCAATCAAACAGCGTGGTCAGTACTGTGACGTCTTTCACCGTGGATTTTCTGTGGGTGGCATGCTTTTCTGACAGCCATGAAAACTTCCCAACTGCCCACTTTGTTTACTGTTTTTTTCTAATGCACTTTGCTACATGAGATAAATCACATGCTGAGTATTTCCCCCCCATTGAACTCAATATCTGATGAACTATGTTGAGGCTAAATACTAGTGTGTTACATCATGTGCTGGTAGAGAATGGCTAAGAAGACAAGTAAGTTTCATATTATCATTATTCTTATTCCAGCAATGCAATTTTCAGTGTTTTCATCAAAAACCAGTAATATGTATGTTGAAGGAGCACATTGAAGCCATCCGGTTGATTGCCAAGCTTCATAAAAGTGTGTTTCTGCTTTATGCAGTGCATATGGAGCAGCAGGTCTGGCTGTTGTCTGCAGCGTTCAGCAGAAGTTGTTCTTGGCAGGATATTATTTCGAGGGAGAGCACTCTCCTGTAGTTGGGAGAATAAATCCAGGTAAACCGTTGGTATGCCATGTGATAAATCTCTATGGCGTAGCACTGCCAGAGGGCACACATCAGACCCTAGTTCACAACAACACCAGAGACTGCCACACTGTCAGGTAGTATGGTCTGAGAGGACGACTTCCTCATTTCATATGTGAGATTGTTTAGTGATTCTGTCCCTTCATAATGACTGTTTTTGTTTCTGAGGCGATAAACGTGTTCTGGACCACCCCTCGGCTGGTGTCAGGCTCACTCCTCACCCCGATGATTTAGGTACTGAAGAGGTGTCCTGAGGGGAGTCTGTATAGTGTGTGTGTGTGTGTGTGTGTGTGTGTTATCTGAGTCTAAATCAAAAGTGAAAAAAGCAGTAAAACACTCAGAAAATAGTTCAAAAATCTAAATATTCATTCATCCAACATGTGTAAGAGGACTGGGCTTCAACAGGACCAATTCATCGGAGGCTCTCCTGTCAAACTCTCCTTTCCAAATGTACCATCTCAGTCAGATACACACATCAGCTCAAGGTTGAATGATGTCACATGCCTGAAATATCTGTGTTGATGTAAACCCATGCACCCCGACAAATATATAACTGGACTATTAGGCAGGAGTGACATCTTGTGGTCAGACCTACACTGTAAAAAAGAATCCACTGGTTTAACTTAAAAAGAATTAAGGTAACAATTTATATACATCTTTTTAAGTAGTTCCAACTCTGGCATTAAACAAGTCCATCCTATGAGTCTTTAATAATTTAACAAACTCAATAATTTAGTATAACTAACATGATTTGCTTTGACATCAAAAAGCGTAATCAAGCTGAACCAACTTAATATTCATCCTAAAGGTGTGGTGATATTTAGCTATCAAATTATTTCATTTGATCTTCTAACTTACTATTCTAACTCAGTCCTACTCAGAAGTGTCAAAAAAGTTTTCGATTTTGACCAACTTCTAAAAAAAGTTGTCAACTGACTAAAACAAACCTAATTTTTTACCTAAGGTAAAAACTAATTTATTTTAAGAGCTATCCGCTAACCCGATGAATCATTTTCGAGAAAGAGTAAATGAAAATAAATTCCTGGGTGTGATATCAGACCACAAAATCTGCTGGAAACCCCATATAAATATGTGCAAGCAAAGCTGGCAAGAGGCACTGCAGGTCTGGGAAAAACAAGTCATTAGCAAATGTAATAATGATTATAAATAAAGTTGACAATTTGCCATCATTATTACTACCTATTGTAGTATCACAATGTACTGAAGTTTTGCGTGTGGTTTGTCCCAGTGGTGTTGCCCTACACCAGCAGAACACAGTTAACACTGACATTACGTTGTATTTGTCAGATAGCCCACGTGATGTCTCAGTAAAGAGTCAATCATTTATGATATTTTGATATGTGTAATTTATGTAGACAGCACAGCATTCTTTTATTGCATATTGGTATAGTATACTGTATAGCAGTACTTCCTTATGATAGTATAATATAGTTGGAAATGGGTTTTCAAATCTTTAAATTTTTTCTCTTGTTTTTATGACGGTAGCGTCAGGAGCAGCCAAAGACCACCTGATGGCAAGATAGTTATCTACAAGTGTTCGTAAACAAAAGAATAATTAGATATAAAGATTTTTTTTAAAATGCCTTACTCATTTCAATGACAATTTTTTTTTTTTTTTTTTTTTTTTAAATCTGCTTTAAATAAACTAAACTATATAAACTATGTGTTTCATACATGTTTCCCTGTACCCATAAGCAAACGGGGAAACGCATTAACTGTACATAATTATTTATCTTTATCTTTATTTCGGCCATGATCAATATTCTTTTGTTTACAAACACTAGTAGATAACTATCTTGCCATCAGGTGGTCTTTGGCTGCTCCTGACGCTACCGTCATAAAAACAAGAGAGGAAGAAATCTGAGTATCTGATTGGTCGAAGGACCGAACTGAACAGGTGATATCAACATCTGTGATCAACAACATAGACGCATTTATTTTTATCACAAAACTAATAAATAATCATGGTGGATTTACTGAACAGAGTTCCAGAATAAACGCTGCACTTAACAGCTTATTTATCTTTATTTCGCCCATGATAATTATTCTTTTCTTACCAGTTGGTCTTTGGCTGCTCGAAGAAATCTGCACTGACTGAAACACTGCATTTAACGGCTGGATTAAAAAACCTTATGTAAAGGATATAATTGCCCAGACTGCCCACCACAGATCGCCCAAAGGTTAAGTTTCTGATTGTAATTTCTCCCCATTATGTTCCGTTGTGTGTGTTTAGAGATGTTAAAACAACATATTAATGCAACTGCTATGTTTCCTGCCTTTTTTGGATAAGCGGGGAACACAGAGCCTTTTTTTAGTAAGAGGGAAACATAGAACCCGGGAAACATAGAACCTTTTTTGTGTAAGCGGGGAACATAGAACCTTTTTTGCAGGGTTAAATGGGGGACATAGAACCCAGGGAACATAGGGATGACCCCTCCTCCACTACATCCTCATTACATCTCTGATAGACGTAGGCATTAGCAAGGTAACGTTAGATACACGGAAGAGGAGAGCGAGTGTAACGTTACAACCAAGACAATCAAACGCAACCCTGGAGTTTTAAAACTCAACCGGAGTCAGTGATGACTGATGAGTTGTAGAATAAGGTTAGAGTGCTAACGTTAGATAGTAGCGTTAAAGTTACTTGTAATGCCAGGGCCACACCGCCCGCGGAAGCGCTGCGAATAGCCTTGAAGCGCCGAGAAGCGAAGACAGTTTCCTTTTGGCGCCCATGTTAACCGATTGTGTCATCCACACCAGCCTTGTAGCGATCATTTCGGTGTCTGGTCTATTTTCTGCGCGAGCGAATGTGTCAAGTCGGGCAGGAAGTCAAACAAAGGAACAACAGCATCCAGTCAATTTTCAGAATAAAACAAATTTCAAAATAAAAAACCCCATTTGACAAATGCGATATATATGTGTGTGTGTTTATATACATATACTCAGAAGTGGACATACATGTACATTTGTTAGGAAAACATGGCGTATAATTTTATGAGGTTATTTACCCAAATGTGACATTGACAACAGCTGGGAGCAGAAGCGCTTGTCGACCAGTGTGGAGAAATGCGCATCTGATGTGAACGGAAATGCTCCAGCTCACACAAGAATTTCAGTGCGCTGCGCTTCGCAGCACTTCATTGGCAGTGTGGCCCTGGCGTAAGTGGAAACGCACAAGGAATATAACGTTAATGTTTCACAGGCTACACTACAGTAGGCTATCGTTAGCCATTAGCAACTGGATGCTGTGTTGTTATATGACGTTACATGTTATATTAGAAGCAACTAACCATAACGTCCTCGGGGTGGGATACGTGTTGTGCGAGTGTGGCCAGGAGTGGGGATTTCAGCACCATGGACAGTGCGCGTAGAAAGACCTGACAAGCATCTCCTTTTAAATGTGTTTGCTGCTAGCAAAATTATACATAATAAATGAAGACAGTGACATATTTTCAATAAAAAAAAACAATGAGTTGAACATTCATTTCAAGCTTTTGTAGTACAACGAATTTCAGAATTGTGCGAGTGCGGCCAGAGAGGGGGTGGCAGTGTTTGATGCAGGAAACTCGATATGGACTTGAAAATCAGTTTCGGAGTGGGGGTGGTTCGGCGGTGCCCGGCTGGGCAGCGTGTCTGTGCTCATCTAGAGCATCATACCTTGATGAAGTGAAAGGAATAAAGATAAAGATAAAATGATAATCCTTTTACTTTTATTATTATTATCTTATTTTGCCAACTGAAGAATAAACTTGTTTATTTGGGTGTTTTGCTGTTTTCTCTAGAGCGGAAACTGACGCAAATGATCGCATTAATCAGTGAGGGGGAAAACAACATGATTCGATGATTAGTTGGCTAAAGGAAAAATCTGTCAAATCAGATTCGACTATGAAAATTCTTAGTCAGGGACACCCCTAATATTTACATTGAATCATTCAGCATAACGCTTGCCAACCTTTGTTATGTCTGCGATTACAGATAAATTAATGAAACTCAGCTCTAGAAGTTAACGTTAGCTTAACTAGAGCCCTTTGGACAACAGCTAACAGTTATGTACGATCACCACAGTTACGTTAGGCTAACTTTTGCTAACGTTAGCTAGAGATGTTAAAGATTTCTTTCCAGCAAAGTGACAATATGTTGCCTCAAACACAATGTTGACTTACCTTAAAACAGATGTATACATCATTGTTAATCTTATTCACATTGAGTTGATGTTGTGGTCTACTGCACAACTTAATCCAAAGGAGACACTTTTCTCAGTTGAGATGTAGTTTAGGAAAGGGTATAAAATACACCGATCGCCCAGCCTCTCAGGATACCTTGTGTCGGAGTTGCATGTACCCCATGCACACCGTTTGACCATTTTTAAACTTCACATTTCAATGGATGTCCAGGCAGAGAATGTCCAAGTGTATGGGAATCAGTGTTGCCAGATCTGGCGAGACAAATAAGCAACCAGGCCTGTGAAAACAAGCCCAAAACAAGCGACTTTTTCTACAGAGCCCCCCTAGGTTCCAGTGAGAGAAAATTAAATAAACTGTGTGCACGGTTTTACAGTTCGTGGGGACGGATTTTAAACTGTGGGTACAGATTGTCAATTTACATACATGTGAACAGAACAGAACAGTGAAAATAAACTGTGCGCAGTTTTGCAAAACTGTACCCACGGTACAGTTTATTTATTTTTCTCCCCCCTGAGCTTCAGGACAATGACTACAAGAGGGAGTTAAACCACCTTTTAACATTATTTAACATTAGAAAACAGATGGGATATCAAATATAGACTGATGTACCAAGTACATTATATACACAGTAAACCTCTGATAATTAAAATTTGCACACACAAATAAATATCATCCTGAATTCACAAATTCTTTATTTATTATTGCTTTTTATGCACCATCTAACTATAGCAGGTATTTGCAACTCAAAAATAATATTATCCTTAATCTTTGTTAGTGAACAATAATCTAGCCCACTGGCAAGTTTACTCGTTAGCATAGAATACCTTGTCAGCAAGCTAACTTGTTAACCCTGCAGTAGCTTATAAGGCTTTTGTTCAGTGTAACTGAAAATTTTCTTAAATTGTACCAACTTCAATTTGGAAAACTGAGCTCAGAAGAGGCTCAAAGGAATTTTTAAAAAGCATTCATGATGTCAGATGGCTGTGACTGGTTGATCACGATGTTGGTCCAGAGACGCAACAGGGATGTTGATTTAAGAGCATGTCCCACTTGGCAAAATCACATTGTGGAAAACACTTAGTTATGGAAAGGTAATGGTTTTTGAGAATCTGCAATTACTAGACACAGCCTTTAAACTTTCACCAGTGAGTTTTAGATTAATATGAACAGTTCATAAAAACAATCTGAGGGAATTTAATAGGTAGGAAAATAAGTCAGGAGACTGAGTCAGTATGAAGCACTGTATGCTTGTTTTTGTTTGGTAGTTTTTGCGAATGTAAGTGTTTGTAGGTGTAGTACCCCCCCACAAAACCTTATTTAGCAAAAAATGTACAAATCATGTCAGACACAAACAAGTAGCCTACACAACACAAGAGCTGATAACATTTTTTTAAGGTATATAAATATTAGAAAATAAGGGATAAAAACAAAATTAAACATTACAATGAGAGTCAAACATTTCTAAATAAGTTGAATATTAAAACCAATTATAATAATAACAAAAATTAGGGCTGTCAGCATTAGTGCATCAATCACAATGCACTTAAAGTCTAAACATAATGCGTTTTTGTTTAATAACATCTCCAGGCGTCTGTGACCAAAAATCATTTGACCTCGAAATCGTAATCGCGACCACCAGACGATTAATTGCACAGTCTTATCGTGTACTGCTATTTTGCCTCTTCAGTGCACTAGTCCAGCTGCTGCAGCGGCTTCCTGCATCAGTAGTGATGAAGATGACAACACCAGTGCAAATGAATGGCTCAGTTTGCTTTAAAAAAAATCAGTTAAGAAGTCAAAAGTAATATGTGCCTTGTATCACTTAAGATATCACTGAAGTACTGTCAATTGGAGCTACCACCTACCTGAATCAAAGAAGTTAGCTACAGCACTTGCTAAATTGGTGGCAACTGACTGCAGACTAGTGAACACTGTGGAAGACTCAGGTCTGAGGGATGTCCTCAAGTTGGCATGCTGTGACCAGTCATAAGTCTCACTTTCACATTACCTCACATTCCTTTTCAACTGAATGTAAAGTTAATGGAGCTATGGAGTATTTTTGCTTGTTATGCATCTTATTGAAATGTGCTGCACATTGTGGAACAGAGTAATCTTTAAAAATAAAAACAAAAAAATGTATTTCACAGAATAAGCACTTTGAAGTTGTCTCCTGCCTCTGAGTCATGGTTTCAACACCACACTGTTGTAGCAGTGCAGCACTGATTTGAAATGAATAAATCCAAAAGATCAATCAAGATCATGAAGTAAATTTCTTTGCATTGGTATGATTCCCAATCAAGACACTCTGGTAAGAATTGCTTTCCCTTTTTAGGATGGACTTCAAATCTGTTTTGCACCATCATGGAATTTTAAACATGATTAAAAATGTGATTCATTGCAATCAACGATTGAAATCCAGTGATTAATCATGGTTAAAAAAATAATCGACAGCCCTAAGAATAACAATAAAATGTTGAATATGTATTAAAGTTAATAATAATGATATAAAAATACATGAAAATCTTTAAATAAATCCAGACAGACATAAGAAAAAAGCAATTAATTTGACTTCAAAGGGTTTTATCAACTATGTTCCTGTAATATTTTAAATCTGTGGCTTTTCTATTGTTTGTTAGAGCAAGAGAGTTAAGAACTGAATTAAATTCAATTTAAAAAAGAGGTTTGTGAACCTCAAGATTTTTGAGAGTTTTGTTTTTGGCAGCGTGATGGCACTAGATTAATGTTTTTCTTTAAATGTGTGTGAATAATCCCATCAGGGGTGGGCCATGATGGAACAGCCAGACATGAAAAATAAACCATTCATTCATTCATTCATTCATTCATGTTCCATCATAAATACACATACTTGGTGTTTACAGTAATGTTAAGATGTTATGGTATGAGGTATCTCCACCAGTCGGTGCTGTTCAGGCAGCTGGGAGTCCTTGTGTTTGGGTAAAAAGGAAAAACAGCAGGAGAGAGAGTAGAGTTTGCAGGGGATCAAGCAGGTGAAATGGCTGACTGACCTGTGTTCAGACTTCACTAAAGTTATGAGGAAATCCCAGAGCATGTTGGACTATTTCATTCCTTCTCGCACAACCAAGTCACTTACATAACTTTGAAATGGAAAAAAGTTTAAAAAGTTGGGTATAAGCAAAATGTCTCGATATTTGAGTTTCTGTAACTGAAAGTATGCAGAGGCAGTAGTTGATCTAAAAAATGTATAGGAGACCTATCATCACTTTGTGGCCTGTTTAAAAATTCATCTCATGTTGCTCAGAGTCTGAATGTATCAGACAGCAAAAGCACAAACACCCAAGCTGTGGTGAGGTGAGCTGACGCAGACACGCCGACTGGACAAATGGCAGCTTAGAGGCAAAACATATCACCTCAGTGCACTTTATCTTTTTTGTACAATGAGGAATTTACAGGCTCTTTTGGGGGTTATTTCTAGGCTATTTTAATGCAAAAAGGGTGAATGCTTAAAAAAAACATTACTTCATCATATGCTCTTGTAGCCAGTAAAGTAAATGCAAAAAAATAAAAATAAAATAAATACATAAAATAAAAATGGAAATTTCATACTGCTAACTGGGTCTGGAGAACGAGACTGCAGACAAGAAAAAAACGAGGGTATTTTCTAAGAATGTGTAAAGGCTAACCAAAAATACTTGAGTGGAGGAGAAGTTTAAATTGTGAAACTGATCAGAGGAGAGAATACATATAGTCTTATTAATAATATATCTTGTTTTATTCATATTGTATTTCAAAGACAAAGGCGCTGGAGGGCGGTAATAAGGCGCAGTAAATGTTTTAGTCAGTGCCGTTTTAGTTAAACACAAAGAAAAAAAAAAGACAGAAGAAGAAGAAGCGGAACGTCACACAGCCGGAACCTTTGAACAGAAGCTTCACTGCTAAACTCGGATTTGTTTATTGGTTACTCCTTGGGAACAGCTGCTTTGAGCGGCTAGTAGCTAGCTACAGACTAGCTAACTTAACTGTAGTCAAATTATATTACTCCTTTCCACCTTTTACATTTCACGGGTAAGTGCGTCATTAACTGAAATAAAAATGTAATTGTTAATTGGGCTGATGCTTTTAAAAAAGTCGCCTAAACGACGACAAGCTAACACGAGCTAACCGGGCAAAAAGCTAAATGTTAACTAGCTTACGTTAACCTTTTACCTTAGCTTTAATGTACAGCAAATAGCCTCCAGTCAACCGAATAAAAGATGTAAGCTGCATGTGGCCAATGTACAACAAGATAGAAGACGTCTACTGAACTGTTACGATCCGCTCCTGTATTCAAAACATATTAACTACACTCAGTACTGCTCATTTTAACCAATTGTTTAATTTGCAAGTAGCAATTTATGTTAACCCATTTTAGGGTCTGGAGGATGACTTGTATGTCGGGTTTACAAAAACAAACTCTTGTATTATTTGGGGTTGTTTGTATTTTCACAGATAACGTTTTAACTGTACAGTAAGTGAAAGATGTCACGTATATTCTTACCTTAAACCTCCCAGGGTGACAGTTGCCATGGAGCCTGCCTGCCGTAAAGACAAGCCAAAACTGAACTCTACCCCGACCAGAGGAGACAGAGCCAAGCAGAAGTCTGCTCAGCAAGAGCTCAAACAACGACAGAGAGCTGAGGTGACTAACGGCACCATTTTTAAACCTGGCACACATACTGTACACTAGAGATACTCAACTTGCTTTGTCACTGTTACAAAATGAAAGGAGAATAAAGTATAGTATATAAAATAAATGAATTGCCTTTTTCCAACTTCAAATTCAGTAATTGCAGCCCCGCACAGGTCAGGTGTACACAGGGGCATTCTTAGGATTTGAGTACATTTGCCCCTCATGTCCATCCCAGGGGGGTTAACCAACTCTATTTGGATACACTGTGAATCACTTCTTTTTTTCACTGTGAAGTTGACACCGGCACCCTACAGTATATAGAACGCAGGCCTAATTTTAGTGTAACTGCTGTATATAATCCTACTCCCCAAGAGATTTTATTATGGTAGTGTGGCAAATGTTTTTTCTTCTCACTCCTATGTCTGTTTTCTTTTCTTCATTAACAGATTTATGCTTTGAACAAGGTGATGACAGAGTTGGAACAGCAGCAGTTTGAGGCCTTTTGCAAACAGATGCAGTCACAAGGAGAATAATGAGTTCAGCCCAACCTCTTTCATCTGGACCAGGCCCTGTCACCCTGCAGAAACACCATGTATGCACACTATTACCGACACAAAGTCACGCTTAAACCTACACTGATGTTCAATAATATGATCTTTGCTCTAATGTGTTACTGATTCAAATTTGTGAAGCTTTCACCTGGATATGCCAGAGAGTATTTTGTTAACTGAAAGCATTGTAGGTGAAGGAGTCCAAACAAGAACAACTGGAAGCAGAGTTCCATATTTCATCGGGTCTTTACTTATATATATATATATAATATTTGTTGCATTTCTGTAATGGTTAAACTGAGCTTGCCTGCTCATTTTTTCAATACTGTCCAAACTGAAATTTACATGTACTGAGTTTCTGTGGTTGACCAGGTCAAACTCAGATGATCTGTAAGTTTACTCACCCAAGTGGCAGCAGTGTTAATCACTCTGGAAGGGCAATGGTGATCAATTTTCTCAGGTGGTCAGATCCCTTCCAGTTAAAAGCACTTTTGAAAACGGGCTTCAGAGCTTATCACCTCTCACTAGTAGTTTTCTCAAGTCAGAAGTGTAATGTAAGCATCTTTGAGGAACAATTTTTTTCAGAGAACCATCCAATGTGTTTTGCACTCCCATGTACAAAACATCCATTCATGTGAAGACAATGAAGTTTTTAATTGATGAATGATGACTGAAAAGTTTTTATTCTGTTTTCTTTGTCACTCAGGCTGCAATTTGCGATTTGCTTGCTAACAGCACTACAGCTGGATATCACATTGTTTTTGGCTCTGTGATCTAATGAAATGCTGCAGTGTCTCACATTTGCCATGATGAAGGAAAATATTGACTGAACTGAAAAAGTACTAGTAATTTTAGCAACTGTTGAAAGACTGCAATTCATAGAAACAATGTCAGAACATCAGTGACTCATAAACATATATTAATGTAGCTTTAAAACAGGCGGTGCCCTTAAAGCCGGGGTAGGCAGTTTCATTATGGCGTCAATGGGCAAAAATCCAATAATTCTTTCCAGCATATTTTAATTCAAGTGGATAATCAAAATTAGACTTCTGTACCTTATCCTGGCTCTGTTTTTAGGCTTTGGAAAATCTAGCTCGGAACGATATCACTGTGCAGAAGGAAGTGTGCATCTACGGCAGTAGATGCACACTTCCTTCTGCAGGTGTAGTTCAGTAGAAAGAAAATAGTTCCTACATGAAACTGCTCACAACAAGGTCTGTGGATTATCTTGAGTAACCAGGTTATGGTTTCTGGAAAGAGACATTGCTGTTGAGTTTTTTTAAATGTAGTTTTTGGCGCTTTGAGCACCACACACCGAGTGCCACCTAATTCCATTAATTGCAGGGAAGGCAGACAGCTCTACAGCTGATGTCTCCAACACTGCAACTCACAACAGAACAATCTAGATTGATAAATAGAAAAGTACAGGAAAATATGTACTTTTTGATTTTGGGGTTACTGTATGTTGTGGCTGCACATGTCTGTGCTTGTCTGATGGGAAGGATTTAGGACAGAGAGGGGAAAGCTGCAGGAGGAGGGTCTATTTCCAAATTCTGCTTTGTGTTTGTTTTGCTTTCTCCAGAAAACTGCCTGCCCCAGCTTTAATATGCCAGTGTTAATGGTGCTCACCTTGAACACTGTCTTGTGAATGACATTGTATGCAGTGCCAATAGTGTCGCATTCACAAGTTTTGCAATCTTAACAACTTCTATTTATGGCGTTGACTGCAAAATATTTTTATTGTTAAGAACAGTATGTCAACTTTCACTTGAGTTATACAAGTTTGATTTAATGAAAATAAAAATGAGTTGTTTTTTAAAATGTGTGTGTTTATCGATAGTTCTTTGCATGTTATCCGTATACTAAAGTGAAACAGAGGACAACGGTTATGGCTACATGTCTAATCTTATCTTCCTTGTATTTCCTGGCCCTTGTTCTTTAAATGTGGCTTAAAGAGCAACCTGCAGGTTTAATTTTTTTTTTTTTTTACTAAATTCATACTTAGCCTTTACTGAAAATGACCATTTAAAAGTTGATACAGGATATTGTAGCCCTTTTAAATAGGAATTGTGCAAATTTGCAGGAAAGCCCAATCAGCCTTCGTTCAGCATAGGCAGCTTAAAAACAAAATCGGGGAGTGCAGCGAAATGCTGCCTGTCTACATTTGTTCATACAGAATGTGCCTTTTTCAGGGCAATGGGGGGTGTGAGCAAAAAACAAAATGTGTAGCTCAGTGTGTGACGTAAACAGTGACGTACTCCAAGGGAAGCCGCGGCTGGTCAGTCCTTGGGCGATTCTCTCATAAGTTGGCCCGTTCTTTACCGTTCCCGTCATTTGACGGTTAATGGCCCCTTCATTTGCGAGGGCAAGGAGGGCGTGCAATTCCTTGTCTCCACAGTTGCTCATCTTTACAGTGTCTGTCAGGTTTGCGTTTCCCTCTTGCTACTTGCTGCTCGCAAATTCCTGCTATCAGCTGTTTCCTGTTAGTCCACCACCAGTGGGTCGCACATACGGCGTGATCAACAGCTCCTCCCACAAGTCATCAACAGCCCCACCCATGGCGGAAGGGAGCCTTGCTCTGTTTAAACCAAAAAGGTTCTGCCAATATGTCTACCCTATGAGGCAGAAAATTGGGCACCTCGGATCAACTCGCTTTCCGGCTCTGTGTGTCTAAACGCTCGCAGCTTGCCGGCAAAACGGCCCAACATTCGCCAAAAATTTGGCAGTGTAAAAGGGGTAGCACACTTTGCTCCGGTTTGTAATTTCACAGATTCTGCCTTCTCTTTTGCCCAGCAGCCAAGAAACAAGACACAGAAACTTATTGGGTCTTTGAGGGGCTGCATTGTTTATTCATGGGCACATTGTAACCTGCACTGTGCATTTACTGCCACAGGTGACAGTCGCTGCAGTGTTGGATGAATGTTGTTATCACATACTGCTGATGTGATGTTTGTGGTCTAGACCCAGTAATATGCCCATACAGTTGACACTAGACAGTTGATACTGTTGAATTCAACAATAGCCACATTTTTTTTTAAATCATCTATCTGAGTTATTAAGTGTTGATTACTTGACCCTGGATGAGTCCCCATTTGTTATGACCTGGCTCGAGTGGTCACAACAAAAAGGAGACACACCATTAACAAGTTTTAGCAAGTGATTTTTATTTAAACAAATTAAACCATATTAAAAGGTTAACTTAAGTAATTAAAGTATGGAGTGTGAACATCAGTAAGGTCAGTAGTGCGTTATGTGCATTAGTGGAAGAAGGTGCAAAAAAGCAACAAAAAGGACTGTTGACAAAAAGGAACATAACCAAACCAGACGGGAGAGGAGCAGAGATGCAGCAGGAAAGTGGAGAGCCAGCGAAAGAGAAAGACGCAGACTACTGCCATCAACAAGTGCCATTGCCATACTTGGTCTGCAACAGTGTTCGGGTGGGTGGAGCACATCAGGTAGCATTTACATGAATAAACAAGAAAAAGTCAGCAACACTCTGTGTCCTTCGTTGGCAACTGTTAATACCTCGCTGATACAGACGGTTAAACACACAGACCGGTTTCGACAAGTGTCTTCCTCGGTGTGTGAAAAGACAGAAAAGCAGTGTGAGACATGCAGAAATAACCGCCACTCCCAATCACACAGCTGCATGGCATTAGGCAATCACCAGGGCCCAGTATTTCAAAACTTTTAATCTGGATCAGAATGATCCAGATTTTGTAGTCCTCCTTTTTGCTATCCCAGATCAAATTGATCTTGTAGATTTGGTCCTGGTTTTTCAAAGAATTTTCAGATAGGATCATTCTGATCCAGATACCACAAGATCAGGATTACAGAATCTGGATTTGAGGTCTTTGGATATAGGCTGACTACTATGATCATCCCACTTGTATTTTTACCCCTCATCTATTTTTATTTTGCTATTCTTCATGTTGCCTTCAGCACAAGATTATGTTGTTTGTCACTTGTTTTAGACAATAGATGCAATTGTGAATTCACTACAAAAGCAATTCAAAGTTGCTTTGGAAGAAAGTGTCAGCTAAATGACCCTCCACCTTTTTTTCTTTTTCTTTTTGACTTTGTTGTGTGGAGAGAATGTCAAGAGTGTGCAAAGCAGTAATCAGAGCAAAGGGTGGCTATTTTGAAGAAACTAGAATATAAAACATGTTTTCAGTTATTTCACCTTTTTTTGTTAAGTACATAACTCCACATGTGTTCATTCATAGTTTTGATGCCTTCAGTGAGAATCTACAATGTAAATAGTCATGAAAATAAAGAAAACGCATTGAATGAGAAGGTGTGTCCAAACTTTTGGCCTGTACTGTATAAAGTGCCACAGGTCAAAGCAGTAGATCATAATAAAAGGAGCTAAAGTCACTCAGCACAGTAAAAGGACATAAAGTGCTGATATCACGGTAACCCCTCCTATATATAACAAGGCATACATTCTAGTACGGCACACAAACATGGCAGAATAAGGCATAGAATAGAACAAATGTAAATATGTCTTAATAAAGTTAAAGTCAGTTTCCATAATGATTCATATCCATCTAGTTGCTTTATAGTACACAATACTATAAGGTACACAATACATATAAAGCCTGACGGTCGGCATTAGTAGGCTGGATAGAGGGATACTGACACCTTTCAATTTGTTTTCTTAACTTTACTGGGAAACTGAAGTTTGTGAAACCAGAATGTCAGATTACAAAATATAGCCTAGGCTACATTAATTCTCATCATAAGAGCTGCCGTACAAAATCAATAGTAAACAAAATACATGTTAATATTACACAAAGCACAATAAATACCAAAGCACGTTATCACATCCTAGATATTCCTACTGATCACTAGACCCAACCAATTCCCACATGTAACTCAAAATAATTTTACTTTGTTTTTTCTTTTTAACTCTTTATTTTATTCCAGATAGCCAAGACAAAACTCATCAATTGAGCAAACAGAAAATGTATGACTGCTGTCCTTTCATACATAGTTAACACCATTCAAAAAAAATTCAACCAAAAAACACAACAAAGTCAAAAAGAAAAAGAAAAAAAGGTGGAGGGTCATTTAGCTGACACTTTCTTCCAAAGCAACTTTGAATTGCTTTTGTAGTGAATTCACAATTGCATCTATTGTCTAAAACAAGTGACAAACAACATAATCTTGTGCTGAAGGCAACATGAAGAATAGCAAAATAAAAATAGATGAGGGGTAAAAATACAAGTGGGATGATCATAGTAGTCAGCCTATATCCAAAGACCTCAAATCCAGATTCTGTAATCCTGATCTTGTGGTATCTGGATCAGAATGATCCTATCTGAAAATTCTTTGAAAAACCAGGACCAAATCTACAAGATCAATTTGATCTGGGATAGCAAAAAGGAGGACTACAAAATCCGGATCATTCTGATCCAGATTAAAAGTTTTGAAATACTGGGCCCTGGTGATTGCCTAATGCCATGCAGCTGTGTGATTGGGAGTGGCGGTTATTTCTGCATGTCTCACACTGCTTTTCTGTCTTTTCACACACCGAGGAAGACACTTGTCGAAACCGGTCTGTGTGTTTAACCGTCTGTATCAGTGAGGTATTAACAGTTGCCAACGAAGGACACAGAGTGTTGCTGACTTTTTCTTGTTTATTCATGTAAATGCTACCTGATGTGCTCCACCCACCCGAACACTGTTGCAGACCAAGTATGGCAATGTAAATAGTCACGAAAATAAAGAAAACGCATTGAATGAGAAGGTGTGTCCAAACTTTTGGCCTGTACTGTATATTTTTTATTGTACCATGTGCTGCTAAGTAGTATTTTGTACATATTTTTTTCTTTTTTTTTTGGGTGTACTCAAAGTATTTATTACTCTGAAATTCTACCTAAGTGCAGTACTTGACTAAATGCACTTCGTAAAGTTCCAGCACTGCTCACAAGAAAAAAACATTTCCAACAACCTACAGTCTGTTTCTTGTAAACAAGGACAAAACACAGGCACACACCTTTGAATTCTACATTGACGGTAACAACTGAAGGATAAAGGATGACCACATTCAGCTAATTAGATCTTGAAAGGAAAGTTCAACTCCACAAAACAGGCAATGATGTAGTTCACCATGTAGTTCATCATTTTAATTCCAATTTCAATGTTAAACCACTTGACTGCTTACAACAACTCCATCCACCAAACACAGGGTAAGTCACTGTCCAGAGACAGTAACACATCATATCACTGACTGTATTGCAAGCAGTAATTTTAGTATTTAAAGTTAGTAAAGCTGCTTTGGTACCATGATGGTGGGGTTTTTTTTTGCAGATTTGTAAGTACAGCCTTCGTAACAGCAGTGTGTTTTCACAGTATGAACAGCACTATGCATAATATACAGAGGGGTAAGCTAGGTGCATAAGGCAAAGCTGGTCCTCTTAAAACCTGGAAACCTACACTCCAAGCTGGAGTCCTTACATTACTCTAGTTCTCTGTCCTCATCTTCCTCCTTTACCTCTCAGTGTGTCCCTAACTACTTGGCTCCCTTCTCATTTCTTTCTTTTTCCTCTTGTTCAGACCTCAACAGTAACAGAGCTCCCAGTGACCCGGACTCCAAACCAACCATCCCAGAACTTGGTGTCTTGTCCTCCATGTTCAAAGGAGATGAAACGCATTCCAGGTCCGTAGTCAGAAAATGTATGGGTGATCTGGAGTTTAAGCAGAGAGAAAAAAAACACTGTGACTGTCGATTCAGTAAGTGTCCCAAAACAACAAGTTTATGTTAAAGTGAAGGTGCCCTGTCATGGCCATGGTAATTAGGACAAGAGCAAAGGAGCAGGTAAGGTGACGTTTTTATAGCATGACAAAGTCTAAAATAGGTATAAGGTTGACGCAACATTGCCGTTAACACATATAGCGCTGTTTGGTTCTTCTTTCCAACAGTAGTCAACACTGCAAAAACAATGAAGGCAACAAATGTTCCCTAACCTCAATACAGTCATCATTTTAATTCCAAACCACAGTGTTTCTCTAACATTAAGCTGCATTACGACCAATTTTAGTCTTCTCTCTAAATTCAGTAGAGCCAGTCTGGCAACATGCCAATGCAGGGTCGTCTTCCAAAATAATTGAACCTGGTTCAATTATTGCCGCCATTGCAAAGCGACATCACCTGAAATTGACTGATTCTAAGTCCCGCCCCTTAGTTACTGTTGCTAGGACAGAAAAACTAAGAGACACATGGCGGTGCCAGTTTCGTTTAGCCGAATGCCGCAGTTTTTCTTAGATAGTTTCTGGGCATCAAGCAATATAGTTTAAAGAGGCAGACAGTGACAAATGATGCACTTCAAAGGAAGGATATATTTACAATGTAATCTTTTCTAAACAAGGCAAACAGTGTGAATTGAGGCTTCTGGTCTCAACGATAAAGGGTGAAGTAAAGACCAAAGATGAGAAGACTATCAGTCAACATCACTCCTGCACTGCTGGGTATGTATCCTGTACCCTGTAAAGTACTCTATGTATTAACTGTATTACTGACTACAGACCATGGTGCTGCACATCTCTCTTAAAGAAAATTACCTTAGTTACTTTTGGGGGATAGAGAGAGATAATATAAACAAAGGAGCATTAGCTTTGAACTTTTCTGGCTGATGATAATTTGTGTCTTAAAAGTATGTCAGCAACCAATCTATCTGTCCTTTCCCACATCTCTGACATTACCACAGAAATAAGGAGGAAGCAAACCTGGCCAATGTTGATGGTCTGACATTGGGCTTTGATGTAGCTATGTGCTAGCCAGCCAGTTAGCTAGCGTTTGGCTAACATTATTTTAGTTAGGATGTGACCATACAGTATCTACAGTTGTGCAGTATTTTAAGATCTAGTAAGCCTCTTAACACATGAATCTGTAGACTTCCTAGATTGCATTTTGTTGTCTCATCAGTACTTTAAAAAACACATCAACACCAACGCAACCCCCTTCAGTCTTTATACCTGAGAGCATAGGTGTGACCACAAGTGGAGTCACAGAATTAAGACGGACATTACCACTGATGGTGTTTTCCTATCATGACTTTAGTCTGTTTGATATAGAATCACTGTGCTCTTCATGCATGTCCCTGTATTCCAGGGTGAGCCACTGAATGTACAGAGCGTTCCCCTCTCTGCGCACCTGCTTCCACGAACAGTCGTCACACTCTGGGACGAGAGTCACTGGCTCAGGTTTGAACTCCTGTATGACCTCTTGATTCTCATCCAGCAGACACACGTTCATTTGGTAGGTGCAGCCACAATCCGACCTCCCGCAGTACCTGCAGGATGAGCCACCCGTTAATCAGTGACACCAACTATTGACACAAGGTGAATACATGCATGTTAGCCCACCACTGACTTACCAGTCCTCCACTGTGACCGGTGGCTGAGCGTCCAACTGTTCACTGGAGAAATCCTCCGCTATCAAGTCGATCACCTGCCTCTTCAGACACAGCCTAGGACGCACATTTTTTTAGAGAGCAGGAGGATTTTTCATGGGATGGATGACAAATAATTGAAACCATATTCATATAGCAAATCATATATATATATATATATATATATATATGGTTACAGAAATCATGTATTTCCATGTATTTGATGGGTACTCTCTCTGGAAACTGGAGCTGTGTTGAGCGGCGTGTTGATTTCTTAGTACCTAAACATGAGGACTGCAACAAACACTCACTCAAAGGAGGTTGCAAAGTATTTTGTCACTCCATCGTTGCAGAACTCGTAGCCACAGTCTCCTGGCATGTCCTCCACCTTCCACTGACTCCCTCCATTCTCTGTCAGCTCCCAGAATTCCAGCTGCTCTGGGAGGGAAATTCGCAGTTTTAGGCTACTATAGCAGTATTTTGTATTTTCTAGCATGTCCAAGATCAAGTTCAAATCCAAAAGCAAACACTTAAAAAATCAAGTCTCTGTGAGCGTCAGATCTCAGTGACTGTTCAAAGCCATACCAACCACATCCCCATTGTATAGAAACACAAACTCTTGCTAGTGGCAAGTCATTGTCATTCCAAGAGAAATGGTTTCACAGTTTCCAATTACAGTCCATCATTGAAAGGAGTCTTGTGTTTTTACTGCAGAAAACAATTTTCAAGCCAGTCCTCTTTTGGACAGAAGGCAGATGCTGCTCTCATTAGTTCCAGCTTCAGAAACTGGAAAAAAGCCATTTAGTAATTCACAGCGCACCAAAACTCGCAAGTCCGCTGTCACTATGTGACTGTGAGTGCACATCAGCTGAATCCAGTCAGTGTCCAGTGCTCCAGCACATGGGGTAAACAGCAGGAGGTAGCAAGACACTGCTTACAGAAAATTGTTTGTTCTGTGCGACATGTGGCAAAACAGGGACAAGCCTTGAGAGGCCACACTGATGAAAGTGGTAATCTGTATCAACTTCTGACACGCAGAAGAGGATGGTCCCATTTTACTGAAGTGGTTAACAGAGCACACAATAATGTACACAAGCCCCAAAACACAGAATGAAATTCTGAACATCATAGCCAATAAAATAATTCGAGGCATTGCAAATGAAATTTGGTCTTGTCCCATTGTTCAATTTTCAGTCCTTGTGAATGGTACTCAGGATGATTCTGGTGCTGAACAGGAAAGTGTCTGTCTGCGTTATGTGGACCATGACCTTGTCCCACATGAGGAGTTTGGTGGGCTTTACAGGGTGTCTGAAACAACAGGGCAAGCCATTGCAATGATGGTAGCTGATGTTTTGTTGAGGCTCAATCTGCCCATGTCTGGCTTTCGTGGGCAGACTTATGATGGTGCATCAAACATTGCAGGAAAATACACAGGTGCACAGGCAATACTGAGGAAGCAGCAGCCACAAGCCCTCTGTGCGCACTGTGGTGCACACTGTGTTAATCTTATTACACAGGTTGGCTGCTCAGCCTCCCCACTGATTTGGGACTGCCTTTCTTGGGTCAAACAGTTAGGCATCCAGTTCAGCCAGTCAGGAAAATTTCAGAGCATGCTTGAAAACATTGCTGTGTCTGAAAATACACCTCTCACCACCCTGAAACCACTATGCCCTACAAGGTGGACTGTGCGGCATTCTGCAATAATAGCTGTGCTAGGGCAGTATGAGCGGGTACGCTGCAGCCTAGAAGAAATGGCAAAAACCACATCAAGGACAGCTTCAACTGCTTGTGGCTCATATGAGCATTTCAGCAAAGGTAAGACAGTGCTGGGCCTCACACTTGCCTCAGTTGTTGGAGAGCTTGAATGCCTTAACATTTCTCTGTAGAAGAAAACTCAGACTGTCTCTGGTATGCAGGCTGCAGCATTGGTTGACTATAGATTGCACTGACTCTATTGAAATGACACATGGAAGATGCGTTGCTGGCAAAGCAGTGGATGAGTACAGGGCAGAGTTCTTTAAAGTACTGGACACTGTGCAGGTTCAGTTTGGTGACCATTTTAAGAGCCTAAAGATGGTGCACTCCTTACTAGGGAGTTAGACGATTCTCTAAATCAGTACCCTGAGCTCAACAGCAATTCTCTTTCTGTGCAGTTACCTCTCTAGCAAAAAATACCCCTGTAGCAGCATTGAAGAGGCAGCAGAGATTTTCAGAGGACTGCCAGTTGAGGTGCATGGGCTGTTTGAGGTTCTCATCAGACTTCTGTTGGTGGTGTCAATAGTTGCGTTTCCATTACAGTTTTGCACAAAGCAAATGCAATATTTCTAAAGTTTAGTTACTTGCAGGTGTTTCCATTAAAAGGTGTTTTGCGTATGAGCCGTAATTCTCGTAAAATCTTGTCCCGCGAGACTCCACTTTGTTTGCGGAAGACATTCCAAATCTCTTGCGAGCTGGAACAATCATCTCGGTTGCCACTGCCGCTGTTGCAGTAGTCTACAACTGAAGACGAAGAGAGTGAGTGGTGTTCCAAAGGCAAAGTCCTTATGTGTGGCAGCAACCACGGATAAAGGATTTCTGGGAGAGGATCATGAACGAGGAATTAGAGGACTTGAATGTCCGGTGACGTACAGTACAGGCCAAAAGTTTGGACACACCTTCTCATTCAATGTGTTTTCTTTATTTTCATGACTATTTACATTGTAGATTCTCACTGAAGGCATCAAAACTATGAATGAACACATGTGGAGTTATGTACTTAACAAAAAAAGGTGAAATAACTGAAAACATGTTTTATATTCTAGTTTCTTCAAAATAGCCACCCTTTGCTCTGATTACTGCTTTGCACACTCTTGGCATTCTCTCCATCAGCTGTCAGCTGTGTATTAACCTGACTTCTGCACAACACAACTGATGGTCCCAACCCCATTGATAAAGCAAGAAATTCCACTAATTAACTCTGATAAGGCACACCTGTGAAGTGGAAACCATTTCAGGTGACTACCTCTTGAAGCTCATGGAGAGAATGCCAAGAGTGTGCAAAGCAGTAATCAGAGCAAAGGGTGGCTATTTTGAAGAAACTAGAATATAAAACATGTTTTCAGTTATTTCACCTTTTTTTGTTAAGTAAATAACTCCACATGTGTTCATTCATAGTTGTGATGCCTTCAGTGAGAATCTACAATGTAAATAGTCATGAAAATAAAGAAAACGCATTGAATGAGAAGGTGTGTCCAAACCTTTGGCCTGTACTGTACTTCTATATCGACACGTCTGAAAAACCACCTCATGAGAGCGTAAAAACTTTTTCTCGATATTTGAGAGTTTTTTCGAAAGGTTTTATTGCGATATTTAGGTTTTGCACATTTCTAGGGTTAATGGAAACGCAGTGTCTTCATGTGAGGATGAGAGGAGTTTTAGTGCACTGCGCAGATTAAAGACTTGGCTAAAGGCTAGCATGGCCCAAGACATACTGAACAATATTACGGTCTGCAATGTACAGTACATAAAGACCCTAACCAAGTGGTTTTTGTGCCTAAACCTAACCAGACCTTAACCACAGGGCATCATGATGATTTCGGAACAACGGGACTTTGGAACAATGGGTTTAATATGGTCGGAACAATGGGCTGTCGGACCAATGGGCTGTCGGACCAATGGGCAGTTCCCGGCCTCATTGGGCACCATGATGAGGTAAAGAAGGCAGACACCTCACTAGAAAATTTACATGGATATGGAAAACATCAAGGGCTGTCTCCCATAGGGCTAGGTATTGGGTAATTTTGAGGTATTGACTTTAATAATACCAGTACCAAGTAGTATCGAAACGTCTCCAGTCAGATGATACCTGCATTCCATCTGTGAATTGTCCTGTGAATTTTATCCTTTTATTGGTTTCAAAACACCTTGCTAAGGGACTGCAGTTGAAAATTAGCCAGCTGGCTAACACTGGCACATTTGCAGACATGTTGATTAATGTGCATTGTTCATCTAAATAAAATACATGAAATGAAATCATCCTTTTTGCATCCAGGGTCTAATCGCAGACCCGAATCCTCGCCAAACAAGCAAGCTCATTCTTCTTCCAGGTAACGGTCAGCATAACGTTTGCCAATTAGCACAAGCTAACACAGCAGCAAAGGCTAGCATCAATCACTGAGCCCTTAAACAGTCCTAAGACATTCCCACTGTCATTAAGCCCATTGATAACTGTAAGGTAATGTTAGTAATGTGGTGCTAACATTTAGCCCTGTCACTGTGTGTGCAGCCGGGCTGTCACAACTGTCCCTGGAGTGAAGCTCACACTTCCACAGCAGCAGTAGAAGCCATACATCCCATCTGTGGTGTGGTGAAGTTGAGTGCGGTGTATTTGACAGAGTTAACAGTTCAGCATACCAAGATGCCACCAAAACATTCAGAAGTATGGCTAAACTACACACAACTTTATTTGCATCATGGGTATCAAATGAAGTACTCTGTTGGTATGGTATCACTTTAAGGGTACTGGTATTATAATTTTTTAAATGATACCCAGGCCTAGTCTTCCATGTAGCTGATGAGACAATCTCACCTGGGGTGGTAAGCCCCAGAGTTGATCTAGTTACATGGTTGCAGATCCTCTATGAAGAAAATGACCTCTTACCTTCCCCATTGGGATTCTTAAGCAGGTTTTTGGCCATGATTACAGCTTACGCAGAGAAGGCAGGGCCTGCGCAGGAGAAACAGGAAACAGCAACATAGATCAATAATTGCCTCTGCTGCAGTTTCTATCACGCTGCTGGATCCCATCCACCTGCTCGAATCAGCTATTGGTTTGTTCCAAACTGTATCTGCATCCTCTTCATGCTGCTATATCCTCATATTTATATCTCAAACACACACGCACACACACACACACACACACACATACAAGGATCGTCTTACAATAAAAGCCACTGACTGCTTAGACTGACTGAAAAGATCTGAAGTTGAATTTAAAATAAACAGCGGTGGACACAAGCTCATGGACAGGGTTAACCTGATTGAAAGGGTTAAAATTAAAAGCGGCCCATATGAAAGTGGACCTGGAGTCCCAAACAGGGCCGGGTCATCTCCACAGATTCTAAACCCAAACACTAATACCCTGTCTGCTGACTCACAGCACAACAGATGAAGCAAAAGCCACCCTCTTTACATGCTGAATAGAAGGTATCATAGAGGATCAACCAGTCATCAAACAGACATCAGTCAGCAGGAAAACGACCTGGGAGAGCATGTTGGCGTGGAAACCAGTGGCTAAAGGGTCTGTTTTGGGCCAGTTTCATGGGTGTCTCTCTCTCTCTCTCTCTCTCTCTCTCTCTCTCTCTCTCTCTCTCTCTCTCTCTCTATATATATATATATATATATTTATTTATTTATTTTTCTAACCACTATTACCTCATGTTTAGTGGTTCAGTCAGAAACACCTAACTATTCATTTTTCGGGGTTTTCATCAATTTTGTGTTCTTGTGCCTGATGCTTGTGGACTTTAGAGTCTGTGACATTGAAATAAGTCATTACACAAACTATAACTATTTTACAAAGAAGTAGTTTTGGTTCTTTGTTTAATAAATGTCCATGGAAGTCTTCATCTGAGGTGCAGAGAACAGACAAGGCTTTGGTCTACCAGATTTGCATGCATTAAACACTACTTAGTTGCACATTCGTCCTACATTTCACGGCTCACCGAGGCACCAAACACAAACAGCTGAGTCATCTGCTCCTGCAGACTTAAAGTCACAGGCATAAAAGATACAGTACATGTGCTAATGCTATGCTCTTCTGTAACTGTCTATATACGAAATCAAATATGTTACTCACAGCCAGGGGAAAGCAAATGCAGTCTTCTGTTTCGTTTGTCTCTTTCTCTGACTTACACTTGAGCTCCTCTGCAGGACAGCGCCCTCGTGACTGTGTGGCTTTTATAGACATGGAGCACATACACGCACATGCAGTGAGAGAGATGGGGAGGGAGGGACAGGAGGAGGAGAGACACAAAACACCCAGTCTGCAGGTTGGGGCAAGCATCCATCCAGCAGAACTCAGCACAAATGTCAGTGCAAACACATCAGCACCATCAGTGGCAGAATTTAGTGCTCTTCTTTAAAGATGCAGAGTGTCTGTTGCACAAGTTAACAAAAGGAACGCCAATACAGAAGAAACATGTAAAATGCACAGAGAAAATCAAGAAGGTCTCAGGAGGCAGGTTAAGGCCTGTACCTATAAAATAAATGCATAAAACAATATCAGACAGGTACATTAGTCCAACCTTCCCAGGTCATGCAGGAGGACCATAGCTCTGGCAGGTTACCAGGCTTTTGGACAGAGACACCTTAGCTGGCAGAGGCCTCTCCAAAATCCCCAAACACCTTCCATGTATGCTGAGGTTAGCCTTTCACTTACAAGTCGACGGTTATTACATAATATAATGTCCATGAAAAAGCTGTTAACACAGAGACTGTAATGGGGAAGATTGGGTCATGTGCTCTGGTGTCATATCTGAGGTTTTTGCAAAACATGAACAAAAACTAATCCTTACAGCCAGTTTGTTTCCCCACAACTATTTGTATAAGACAGTCTGTCCTTTGACTTTATTCCTGTTTCCATCATAAAGGATCCACATACGCGTGAACCCAACAGGGGAGCTTTGTGTACATTAACAGTAATTTCATTAATTATTTTATAATCTCCCCACACAGACATGGGATCAGTCATAATCTAATGCTTTTTGACCTTAAGTGCTTTTCTGAACATCAGACATATAGGTGAAGTTGTTCCACGCAGAATCCAAGTTTATCCCATCAGATCTTATACAGTTAAGTGGCCGTCCTCTGGATGAGTCCCATCAGAGCTCTAATAAAAATTTTATGCAACTGTTTGCATCAATCTTTTTGAGTTATGAGTTACTTCTAATGAAATAATGTTCAACCACGTAAGTAAGTTAGATTAAGTTAGATTTTCTTCCACAATCAAAGGTCTCGTTATTCAACACTTACTCAACAATTGGTAGCATAAGAATATATTTTTAAGTTGATTATGTATGCTCTGATGAAGGTCAAGTAGACCAAAAGCTTAACAAATGAAGTGAAACACTGCATAGATGTGCGGAAATCTTTTTTTTTACCAGTTGATTGCTCTTAAAAATTGTTACATCTAGCTTTTTCACATCATTTAAAAGGAATTTTTAGATGTTGTGTTTTCATAATTATGAGCATAAGCGATGAACTTTGTGAACAGGTCAAAAACTTAATGACCTGTTGGATAAACAGAGAAAAGTCTTCGTCTGTGTGCAAAACCAACTTAGCCAAAAGCTGGAGAAGACCAAAAAACACATGGCTAAGCAGAAAACCCTGAAAGAAATGTAAATTAACACGAAAAAAGAAACCAGAAGAGAGCTAGAGAGGGTGAGGAAATGGGCAGATCCAGAAACTCAGCACTTACAACATGGCTGTTCAGGTGAGGGACACCATCAGACAGAAAAAGAAGAAGGACCTTCACAATGATTTTGAGATGCTGCAAGTGGCACATTAGATCAGCCAGGACAAGTTTACAGCTGAACTCCAGGTAGAGGCAGAGGAACAAACTTCTCGAAAAGAACTTGAAAGGACCGAGGTTTCACAACATCACCTCACTGTAAAATATGAAACCGAACTCCTCATTCCCAGACAGCAGAATGAATGTCTTAAGCATGAGCTTGACGATGAAATCAAGTGTCACACAGAAAGGGTGTCAACAGACCAGCACCTGTTTCAAAATCTAAAGGTTGAGCAGGATGCCCTTCAGGAAAAAAATGGCAGCGGAAATTAAAATCCTTCAGCAAAATGCTTTGGCCAATGAATCACCTCTACGGAGAGGAAAAGCTTAAGACTTGGTTCAACATTTAGCATGAGCTGAACGAGGAGCTGAAAATTCAGCTCAATCTTCGGTTTGAGGTTAACGATAAAATCAAATCTCACGCAGAAAGGTTGTCAGCAGATCTGCATCTTACAGAAAATTTGAGGGCTGAGCAGGATGCCCTCTGTGAAAACATGGCAGAATAATATCCTGAAGCAACACACCTTGACGAATCAGGAATCTTTTGAGAAAGGGAGGGAGGAGCTGATAACTCAGTTTAACATTCAGATCTGACCCAACCATCAGCTGTCAACGGAGCTCAAGGCTGAGAGAATAGACAATCCTCATCCCCCTAGGAGAAGCCTCAGGATGAGCCATACCAACAGGAGTCTCTTCCTTTTGAACACTTGTAAATGGTTGAAGTCTCTATGGAGGTGCTCCCAGCTGAGGATGACTCATGCAAATATGAGTCTCTCCCTAATGGACCACTGAAACCCCTTGAGACGGCTGAAGTCTCTGAAGAGAACCCCTCAAAGACATCTAAGAAATCTTCGGTCTGGAAAACAACCCCCCACTTTCTTGGGTTGAGAAAACCTGAGAAGTGGATATTCTCAAATTATTCACATGCCAAAAAATTGTACAACTGAATAGATTATATTTTCATATCAGGTGTCAGGACTTGTCAGAGATAAGGTCATTTTTTCTCTGTGTTTTTGTTGCACTTCCTGTTTTATTTTGTAGTAACTCTTCTCTCGTTTCAGGTGTCTTGACTTCCTGCCCTTGTGTTCTTCTGTGTACTGAGTCAATCAGCATGTCTTGTCAGTGTTTTGATCCTCGGTTTTTGATCTTGTTAGTGTTTTTTCGGACCCACTTTAGCCTTTTCCCTTTTGCGCCTGATTTTGCCTATCTAGATTTTTGACCTTGATTCTGCCTGACCACAATTTTGCCCATTGTTTAATAAACTGGACTTTGATATTTTTCTGAGTTGTGCAATTGAGCCCTTATACATTCTTAAATATATAAAAAATATCATACTGAGATATTTATAAGTACAAATGTTAGAAATATAACTCCTGGTGATAGACCATCGATAGATATTATATGGGACACATTTGAGGCCTATAGGCCTATAAGAGGAATAACGATAACATTTTCAGTAAAAAAAAATGGCAACACTTTCTGTGAGGCCCACATCTATAAAGCGTTATGAGGGCATTTATAGTTAATTATAATGCATTTATAATGCTGTATGACTGCACTCATAAACACACATAATGCTTCCTGATGCACTGTATCAACAGTGATAAAATATTATAGATGTGACTTTTTTTTATAATTGTCTTATTGATGTTCTTGACTAGTCATAAACTGTACTACCTGTACTCACCTATACATACCTAAACAATCAACTGTAGTAAGGACTCATAGAGTAGTCCATGCAGTATCATGAAAGTATCATTGTATGTGTAAAGTAAAGTGATGTACATTATGCTTCATCATTCGTTTCATTGTTGAGTAAAGTGTGGTGAATTTTCATGTATTTAAAAGAATCTATCCTGTTTCTTAAGTGATTAATGTCTATTGTAGACTTGAATACTTTGAAAAGTCTGACTCAAGTCTGACACCCTCTCACATCTAAGACAATGTGTCATGAGTCAGAGAGTTTTTAGTCACTGAATAAGATTTTACAAAGACTGGGCATCTTATAGAGTCACTATTTGATTGTTAGTTTCAAAAAGAAAAAAAGGTTGACAGAAATTATTGCAGCCTCAAAATTCCCAGCGAGTATGCTATATAGCTAGCTAGCTAACTAACCACTTTTCCCATTTCAAACAAGGTTGCTTGTAAGCTAACAGTAGCTAGCTGAATGTTTACAATAGCCCGTCACGAGCTAACCTTGCATTTCAGCTGAATATTTCTTGCTTCAGTAAATGGTTCCAGAATGTCATTTTTGAGGCTAGCAGGCTTCAGCTGAAACATACAGTTAGTTCATAGACTAGTAGAAAACATTCCAGTAGCTAACATAAACTTGCAAGTAGCCACTACACTGGATAGCTAGCTAGCTATAGCATACTTGATGGGGATTTCATGGGCTACAACAATTTTTGTTCCACTTCTTTCATTCTCCACTCTATCAAATATCTTGTCATCACAATGTGAGGACATGTCAAACTCCTGTTCACTCCACTTTCTCTGAGAAACATCCCCCTGCAGAGCCAGAGAGCCACTTAGACATGCGCATGCGCGAGTACCATACTTGAAGTTGTATGCTGTATGAATGGAGATTGGCAAATACATTTTTGATCGTTGTTGTAAAAATAACATTAGCCTTGCATTCACAATTGCTTGTTTAAAGCAGAAATAGATTTTTTTTTTCTATTACCTAGCGCACTAGCTCGCTAATGCTGTCTGCTTATCAGCTCCTTAATCATGGATCAAAAGAGCATATAGCAACTTTAACCACAGTTTGTTTTAGGAGGACCACTCCTAGGAAAGGTCTTATTTGTTTGGATTATGGATTAGAGATACTTCTGGCTGCCAGTGTAAGCTAGCTGAAAAGTTGTCTATTTCCACTTTAAAATGTTGATTAAAGGGGTATCGGTGGCTTTATGGATAGAGCAGGCACCCCGTACACAAAGGCCTTGTCATGCAGGTTCGATAACAACCTGTGGCCCTTTGCTGCATGTCGTCCCCTCTCTCTCTCCCCCTTCATGCTTTACTGTCCTATTCATTAAAGGCAAAAATGCCCCAAAAATAGTCCAGGGCGCAGGGGCACAAGACTCCCATGAAAAAATATGACAAGCGGCCTGGCTGTAAGCCCCTGAAGAGCCTCCAGCAAACCCTGCTGACCCAGGTTGTCCTCTGCTCCTCCACCAGAAGAACCAGAGTGAGAGCAGGAAGAGCATCAAGGGAAATAGGGGCCATGTATCTGTGCACCACCGTCTCTCGTTTTCTCTCAGTTCATTACCACACCTCACAGGTCCTGTGATGTCTGCAGACATAGGAGAGTTGGCCATCGCAGATGGCAACGTCAATAAACATGTAGCCTGAGTATCGACAGAGTGGTGGCCTGTCTGCGTCTGCGTGGCATTAATCATAAGCACACATTCGCATACAAGAGGGTGATGTCTGCCACAGGTTCTCGCCACATGTGACTTATTCATTCATTCATCTTCTAACCACTTCATCCTCTTGAGGGTCGCGGGGGAGCTGGAGCCCATCCCAGCTGACATCGGGCGAGAGGCAGGGCACACCCTGGACAGGTCGCCAGACTATCACAGGGCTGACACATAGAGACAAACAACCATTCACGCTCACATTCACACCTACGGACAATTTAGAGTCACCAATTAACCTAGTCCCCAATCTGCATGTCTTTGGACTGTGGGAGGAAGCCGGAGAACCCACGCTGACACGGGGAGAACATGCATACTCCGCGCAGATCGAGGGGATCGAACCGGCAACCCTCTTGCTGTGAGGCGAGAGTGCTAACCACCACACCACCGTGCCGCCCGCCACATGTGACTGAGAAAGTTAATTTTAGGCTGGACAAAACCGTGTAAATACATGTGGAAAATGTTTTGCTTCTGTGATATTGTTATCTACTTGAATATGGAATAGGTAAGGCTTCTGTGGAGATAGATTTGTCTCAAGATTATTTGTGTGAAGGGATTGTAAATCTGTGTGTTAATGCATAATCTGTGAAACACATTTCACAAATACAAAAATAGATTCGTAAACTCTCCGTAGGCTTCGTGATATGGACACATAGTGAATACCTGCCAGTTCTAGTCATCTGCAGCACCTTTTTTTCAAGAGAATATTCAGGCGAATTAAAATTAAATAAATGAAATTAGTTGAAGTGTGTTGCAACTTATATAACTCAATGACAGAAGCATTTACAGTGATTCTGACTGTTGGTAAACAACTTACCAGAAATGAAACAAGAACAGTGTCCAGTTTACTTTGGGTAGGTGTTTTGGATGAATGTAGTTGAATTCTGTGGGACCTGCTAACAGAGAACCTTAGCCATACAGTAAATTTTATCCAGTGTTTTCATGGCCCATTAACAGGGGCGCCGTTACGGCATTCTAATGTTAGCATCACTGGATAGTGATAAATTAAAAGGGTGGCTAGAGCATGCACTGCTATGTCCAGCAAATAGGCACCCATCCAGGAGAAACCCTGTGTTTTTAGAGTGTCTCTCACAGCTATACTTGACTGTTGCCGTTGTTGAGTGCTGAAGAGTTTGCACTAGCTGCTAGCTGCCCGCTCTATCGGCTGATATAAAAATGGTTGCAGTAACATCTTTGTTGATGCAATCTACTTGCACTGAACTCACCATTAACTACGTAGCCTGTTGTGGACAATCACCTTAAAATATTAATATTTGTGATGGCACGTTAAGGAATCAGGAAACAGGTTCCGTGTAGTTGTAGTAACATAAACCACCAGCAGAGGGAGGTAATGAAGTAATGTAGTTTTTTGGATTACTGGTGAAGAAGGGGGGAAAAGGGTTTTTGACAGAAAGACAGCCAATGATAAATATTTCAGTGTTGATTGCGCTTTGTACTTCTAACATACAGTATCTCATGTCAGCTGCAGTGGGCTCTGTTTAATTTTGCTTAGCACATCAATGACACTTTGGTTGAGTATACAAAATCAGGCTTTATTCTAGGCCACAACACCAATGGGTCATAACACAATGAATACATTACACACATTAAATCATAAACGAAATACCTCCCAATATGGGAGAGGAACGATTCAAGTTAAACATTGCAGTTTGATCAGGATTGTCCTGCAGACAGTACAGTACAACATTCAAAGACCATTGGGACAAACACTGTGCCATAAATAAAGAGTGGTGTATAAATCATACAAAGGCAGGCAATTCAAGAAATATCAAACACTGGGATTGCAAACATGGCTTAAAACACATCTTTTAGGAATAAAAAAATACTGTAGCATTAGTGCCTTTTGCTGGACGTGCATTTTTTCCTGTACTGATATGGGCTGTGAAGTTCTAACCTTTTCCTGATCAACACATTGAGTATGAAGACTATTTTCCAAACAAACATCTTTCCACAGAGATCAGCTTGTTATGAGTACGTCCTTGTTGCTGCTCTTTCTGCAGAGGCTTCATAAACCTTGCTCTGATTGTTCAAATATATGTCCAAAACAGCAGTGCATATTCAACTGCATGATCCTTGTAGTCCTCCCTGCTTTGGCATTTTAGTGCAGGACCAGATATTGTGTGTTCCAGTGATACAGCACCCATAACTGTCCCTTTGTAAATGGGTTGCCTGCTTATCATTTGGGAATGTGACGGTAATTCCAGTTCTTCAGAACAGCTGCAGGGAAGGCTCCTTGTTGGATCTAAGCTTCAGAAGACGCCTGGGGCTTGAGTTGGGCCTTCTCCATGGTTGTACCATACGGATCTGACCTTTTAAAGAAGCCCATCTGGAGAAAAACACAGAAAGAGGAAGATCAGAAACAAATCAATCTGACACAAAGTCTGGACTGTAAGGAGGGATGTCTGTAGAAAAAATAATATTCCCTATCTCTTTCATGGGCCTCACTTACAGTACAACTTGTACAGTTTGAGGTTTGGCCAGTACTGTACTGCAGGAATAAAACACTTGTGATGTTGGCTTATCAGACCAGGGCTGTGTTATGTCATAAAAAGCAAATTTAGTATCCAATAAGTATCCTTTGTAACACGATAATAGAGAATTTATGAAGTGCCTTGATGTTATATCCAATTCTTTTTAAACTGAAAAATTTTGTATTGTGAAATTCTTAAACATCATCCCACATTGCATGGACAGAATATGAAACAATGGGCCCCTAAGCAGAGACCTGTAAAAGGCCCCCAGGCAGAGCACCCTGACTGCAAGAGCCACAAAACAACTACATTACATACACAAGTCATTTTATATATCTTTCTAGTCACTTTGCATCTCCTTGTTGTCTACTTGTGTCTCTTTGGAGTCACTTTTTGTCTTTTTGTAGTTGTTTTTAATCTCTTTCGAGTTGGCTGCATCTCTTGGGCATCAGTTTGTGTCTGTAGTCATCTATCTATTTTTTTTGTCATAGTTCTAAGAACCCCCCTTTATGGTTTGACCCCACCATAAGAACTAGAAACATTTGAGGTTTTTTTTTTTTTTTTTAACAATAAGGGACTTTTTATTCCGTCACTTATTTTTTCAGGTTGTCTGTCCATCAGTACATCCGTCCCATTCTCATGAATGCAAATTTCCGATTTGGCACAAATGTCTATTTGGACTCAAGGATGAAATGAAAAAGAATTTGGTGGTCATACATCAAAGGTCAAGGTCACTGTGATCTTGTCTGTCTCATTATTGTGAACAAGATTACTCAAGAATGCCTTGAGGAATTCCTTTTAAATATGACTCAAACGTCCACTTGGACTCAATGATGTGCTGATTAGATTTTGGCTCATAAGGTCAAAGTTCAAGTTCACTGTGACCTTGCATCCGTCTTTCTGTCTCATTCTCATGAACACAGTATCTCAAGAACGCCTTGAGGGAATTTCCTCAAATTTTGCACAAACTCCCACTTGGACTCAAGAATAAGCTAAAGTAAACATTCAACCACCAAATGAGAATCAAAGGTCAAAGTCACTGTGACCTCACAAAACATTTTTTGGCTGTAATTCAGGAGTTTATAAGCTAATTGTGACAAATTTTCCCACAAATGTGTAATAGGATAAAATGATGAAGTGATGACACTTTATATCCAAAACGTCAAAGTTCAACTGATCTTACGGTGAAGATCAATCTGTCATGCAAAAACACTTTTCTGGTCATGACTCATCATTACTAAGAAACAGCTCCCAGCACATGAAGAACTACGAGTAACTCAAGTGTACGTTGATTGGTCAAACAAATTCTTTTTTTTTTTTTTTAGGAAAACATGAACAGATGGACCGACAATGAAGTCTTTACTGGCTTTACTGAGCAGCGATGGTGGAAATACAACACAATTTTAAAAAGCAGTTTTTCAAAGTGAAAGTGACATTGCTAACCAACCACTGGTCGGTTTACAGTACATCACTTCAGTGTTCCTACTAGCGGTGTGAATGCAAACAGAAAAAAGCCTTTGAAGGTAGTCTAGCTCCCCAGGGGGCAGTTCCTCTCAGGGAGTCCCCAGAACTGTCTCTGTGTCTCTGTTTCCATTTATGTCTCTGTAGTAACTTGCATCTCTATGTAGTCGCTCTGCATCTCTTTTTTAAGTCATTTTGTGTGTCTTTGTAGTGGTTTCGTGTCTCTGTGCCAGGTAGACCCATTCAGTAATTTGTCTAAGCCTAATCATTTTACTAAACACATGTATAGATATAGTTTGGAGATGATGGTTAATGACATCGCATGGCTCTAAAAAATGTAGTTACCTGGTCTCTGTAGTAACACCAACTAACCCCCATTAAGACTGCACCTGAAGTGTCCTGGTTTTAAATTGTAACATATGCCAGCCAGTCAGAACTTATTTTCTTGTGTAAGCAGGGTTATGTATCAGCTTCTTACCTTGTATAGTAGATATATGAGCAGGGCGAGTAATATCAACCCAGCTAGAATAGCCAGGATGATGATCCACACTGGCACAGCGTACGGACTGTCCGGCTTGCTCCACATCAGGGCCATCACTACCTGAACAACAGCAAACCACAGCATTTAGACGAACCTCCTAACTTTCTTACCACCTTTCACTGACATCTACACTTGGATGTGAAAAAACTTGTTGAATAAAAATGTGATAAAGTTACCTTTTTGGAACCTGATGGCTTGGATTTGGGAAGAATAGCATAAGGCATGGTGTTCACCTTGTACTGAACAGAGCACTCGAGAACATACTGCTTAAAGGCCCGCTGTGGACAAAAAAAAAAAACAGATGAAAAAAGTAATATTTTAATAGGGGCTGGACTCACAGGCTTAAAGGCTGCCAGTACCTAAAATTTTGTGGCACTTTTCAGTATCTTAATCATGTATGCTTATCAAGCCATCGTCCTTCAAAATAACAGATGTTCAGAAGATTCTTGAAGGTTTTCCCCTAAAACCTTCAGATATTAAAACAATACACTGAAACCTAGGAAACCAACAGTGCTACTACTGATAACATTTTTGTGCACTATCTGATCAAACTCTGCCATTAAAGTCAATTCAGCATGATACCTATCCCATCACTGGGGTAGAACTGATAAATTCCATATAAGATTTGAAATGATCACTTCAACAAAAGAGATGTAACTCATCAAATAGCATCATAATAAATAATCCTGTCTAAGGCCCTGTACTGTTTACTACTTACTAACTTTACTAACTGGTTTTGAGTCTGCAGTGTGTTCATGCTGCCAAAATAAAATAAAAAAGATGTGTGATTTGTTGATGAGTACTGCTGCAGCCAACAGAGGGCAGTATAAGCACACAGACTGTCTGACTTCATGTTGCCGTTCTCATCCAGCCTTAGCTTGCCTCTTGAGTTTCCTGTACTACCAGATGACAGCATAGCTGCACTGTAGGGCAGTGTGTCCTGTAGTCTCACCTCGATGAAAGTTTCGGCCCAGAGTCTGGAGCGTACAGTCAGGATAACACTGGCACCTCTCTCCAGCAGCCCAACATTACACTGCAGCTGCCAGCACGTCACTGTCGAGCATGTCTGTGGAGGGACAGAAGCACACAGCTAATTTAGCATCCAGCACCATTTCTCTCAAACCAAAATGATTTGTCTGCAGGAATCATACAATATAAATGATCTATAAAAGATTTAAAAGATTATCCCCATATATTTTAAAGAGACAACTCGTGGCACAACATCTATGTAAAAGCACTACACCTGCCAATCCTTTTTAAATGATAAATCCATACTGCATCTTCATTATTACAATGCAGAGCCTGATGTAGTATTCATTTTAAAAGAGTAGGTAGTAAATTGGTAAATAGTAGATAAGTGGTAGATGTTAGAGTTATAAGGATAAATACATTCATTCATTTTCCATAACCGCTTATCCTGTTAGGGGTTGTGGGTGTGCTGGAGCCTATCCCAGCTGACACTGGGCAAGGGGTGGGCTACACCCTGGACAGGTTACCAGATATAACAGGGCTGACACATAAAGACAGTCAACCATTCACGCTCACATTCACACCTACAGCATTTGAGAGTCACCAATTGAATGATTATCAAATGAGCAGGTGGCCCCTGCTCATTTGATAATCATTCACACATACTCACACACCTATGGCATAGACACTTTGACATGTGGACTGCACGGGCCGGGGATCAAACTACCAACCATCTGAATAGTGGAGCACCGTTCTACTGGAGATGCTTCTCCCTCCAGCTCATAACTGTTATCGGACAGTTTTTACTTGTTGGCAAGATTTAAATTTAAACTGTTATTATGCGTTTGCTTCATATTTGTTGTGGGAGCGGTCTAGCTCACAGGTTATGGAAGGACAGCTAGCAGGTAATTTGCTCCCCAACTTTGTCCTCAAATAGCACTTCTCTTCTCTCTCTCCAGACTGCAGTTTTACAGGGGTACTTATGTTGCCTGGGTGGAGGCACTGCATAAAGTTAGGGAATAAAAGTGTGCAGTAAATGCCACAGATTACTATACATGAAAGACAGGAACATGATTAATCTGCAGTCTGCAAGGTGCTCAGTGACCTCTTGGCATGTTCAGGCAGGTTTATTGGATAGATAGGTATTATCCTCCAATGGAAAACTGACTACCACAGTGTGTTCAGTCCCCCGCAGTAATACAAAGCAGTTTCTTCACTACCATGTTTGGATATTTCTTTTCACTACTTTTATTCTCCATAAATCTCTTAACAAATCAGAGGTGTGGGCATCAGTTTCAAGATCTGGATGGAACCCAGGTACGATGTCACTCCAGGGACACATTAACCATTTTAAAGAAATAAACCTGATAACATGTTTTGAATGTTTATTTTTTTTTGCATTAGGTTCTGGACTTAAACTTGGAGTCCATCAAAAATCAGTCCCTTTAGTTTGACACCAATTCAAAAGACAATCCAACACTTTAACTAACATTCAGCTTTCAGACAGTGGGGCATGGATGTTTAAAAACATCAACATGTGGTCAGAGTCTCCACTTTAAATATGGTTCATCTGAATACCATATGAGATTAATTGTCAAACATTACAGTCAGTGACGCAAGCTTCACCAAAGGAACCCTGTAAATCACAAACCTAATTAACGTCGTCTCACAAACAATTACAGCAAGCAGCAGGAGATGGTGACCAGAGCTCATTACATCTATTCCCATTTCCTCTGTTGAAAGAGATAATTTCATTATAATTCAAATCTTTTTCAAGCTCAGAGGCCAGTGCTTCCTCCTCTTACACTCTGATTGGACAATTTTGGTTTCCGTGTACTACATTAATGTGTGGAGCCCACACAGGAGACTGAAAAAAAGTCACAGTGCACTCCAGTTAAGAGACACACACTAATGAAAACACACTACCATAAGAACCTCTGTGGGACTGAACACCCAACATAAGAGCTATTGACTCAATTTAAGAGCCTCTGTTGTGGTGTGTTTGGAGTGAACAGCGTCACCATGATTCCCTCCACATGCTGAGTCAAGGAGGAAAGAGAAGGAGAAAAACAAACACCTCCTGGGGTCTATGTGGGACACATGGAGTCAACTCCCTTATCCTGACGAGGAAAAACTGCTCTCAGGAAGTTAGAAAAGAAAAGGTGAATCCAACCAAAATGCCTTATTTAGTCAGTTTACATGTTTAAATTGGCTTGGTCTGCCATCGAGTGAAAAAAAAAAAGCTGTAAAAATACTACAGTTTTTGAGTTGCTGGAAAGAACATTGTTGCCTTTGACCAAACTAAGTAAACAGTTTCCCCTTGCTGCCAGTCTTTGTGCAAAGCGAGGCTACACACAACTATTTCTGGGCACACAGATATGAAACTGATATCAGTCTTCTGTCATTTTATGTCAATGTTGTACATAATTGTGAGGTATGTAATCAAGGGTCGTTAAAATCAAGGTTCATGAACATAGAGAGGCACTACGCAGACTTTATATATCAAAGTTTCCTTACAGGGGCATGGACAACGAAAAATGACTTAAGTATTAATAGATAAATAAGTAAATAAATAATAAATAAAAAAGAAATTAAAAATAAATAAATAAATAAAGAGAAGAAGAATAAATAAAGAAAAATGCATAAATAAATCAATAAATGTTGATAATTAAATAGGACATACCTAAATAGCCTAAATTTATTTCTACATTTTTGGTGAGCTTTATTTATTCATTTATGTATTTTTGATTTGTATGTTGATGAGGTAGTAGATCCTTACCTCTGCATTTATTTATTTATTTGTGCAATATTTATTTATTTCTGTGTTTATTTAAGCATTTATTTATTCTTGTATTTGTTTCTATATTTATTGTTGTATTTCCATTGATTTATTTAGTCTTGTACTTTATTTATGTAATTATTTATACATTAATTTATTTAATTATTGACACTTTTGTCATTTGATTACTGTGTCAAGTGTACTACTACATATATGACTTTGTGTCTCCAGAGGGAGCTGTGTAAAGTTGCCTCAAGTGATGTCACCTGAGTTAGCATCAGCTGAGTCTGAAGACTACAAGTTTTAAAATGAAAAAAAATCGAGAGGTGTGGAGTCAGAAAGAAATGAGCTTACCAGACCTCTGTAGCCTCATCAACACTACTGTGTTTCTACCTTAAAACCGTCTTTCAAAACAAAAACAATCTCCGTACATAAGTGTTTTAGCTCAGTTTCAGAAATAATTTCAGGCCATGCTAACTCACCTTAAAACTCATATCACAATTCCTTTCTCATAAACATGGCATGTGCATGCAGGTGTAAACCGGAGCAAAGATTTCTTTGCTTTGACCGACAATGGGGTGGAACTTTAAATGAGAGAAACACATGAGTATAAGGCAGTCAAGGCGGCGGAGAACAGAGTGGCAAGTTATTACAAAGCAAATACAGTGACATATTAGAGCAGTACTGGGAGCATCATCCATCACTGGAGGAAGCCATGGCAACGGGAAAGGATGAAATCAAAAATAGTATGTAGGCTTAGTAATAATGTTTTGGCTTGACACGTCATTACTGATAAGACCCAATCAGAGTGTCATCGTTCTTCATCCAGCATAAAACGCAAACCTAAAGTTTTCAAAGATTCCATTTCATGGGTTCCAAAATGCCGGTGTAGTGTAGCGATAAGGCGTAAATGTGGCAAACGCTACGTGATTTAAAATGAAAACCTATTAGTGTGGATGTAGCCAGAGGGTTGCGGTACCAGGCTATATAAGTCAGTGCTAAAAACACACCCAAATCTCCGACTGAACTGTCAGTGGTTCAGCTGCATTGTGGGTAATGTAGGCACCAAGTTGTGACTAGAAAGAAGAATGTTTTTTTAACTGTCAAGTGTGACAGTGTTATGGTAGTGCACTGCTAAGTCAGTGGGGTACTTTAATGTAGAAATATATTACGTATATGTGTGTGCACCTGTAAATGAACTGTGTCCATGGATACGTACCGAAACAACATGTCAGAAAACACAGTGTCTTTTATGTTTACAGCTGGATTTCCTATTCTTTTCATATTGTCTCACCAGGTTTCCTTGTTTAGCCAGAGGATCGCTGTACACCTCCCTCCTCCGGATGTGGTGCTCAGTGCTGGATTTCAGTGACGTGTGCCCCTCTGCTGCTGGAGGCTGGAGCTGCGTGCATAAAGACAGAGTCACTACCAAACATAATCAAATGTTCAATGGCCAAGAATAGACCAAGGGCGATGGTGTCACCAGGCCAACCAAGCTGTGTGTGTGTGTGTGTGTGTGTGTGTGTGTGGGGGGATGTGTGTGGTTGTGTGTGTGTGTCCTCACCTTGAGTTTCATTGCATTGAAGGTGTGTCTGGAGGAGCAGCTGAGTGGCCCCTCAGTGACCAACTCCACAGGGTAGAGCAGCCCGTGGCTGTGAGCCCTCAGAGGACACCTCACCTCTAACGTGGACTGGCTGACCACACTGGGACCGTTATTCACCAACTGAAAGAAGGAGGTTAAGTTTGAACTGTTGCTTTGGTCTTTAAAGGGATTTTTGTGATTAAATAAATCCTCATGAAGGACAGCTGCATTGCATGTCTGACACAGGTTATATTAAGATAAATACATTATCTTACATTATAATGGACTTGTGTTTGCCTTGGTGACTATACAAAAGTTACTGAGATGGAATGTGGGCTAATTCTCTTGTTTTATTAATAAAAAAAGCAAGACCTGCAAACTGCAACCTCTCACCAATATCTCAAAAAAATATGCTGTAGTTGCAATGGAGTCCCAAAATGTTAAATATTACATGAATAAATAAGTAATCATTAAATATATAGTCTCGAGTACATTTTGTAAAATATATAAATAGGACAGTTTTTTATTTTATTTAAGAAATTATTAAAACTCATCTTATTCTGAAATGTTATATACTGTTTTATTCTCATAATAATGGTTTTATAGGGGTTTGTTTTTATTTCATATTAGAAACTGTTGTTTCATAATGTCACATATCATAATTTTACTTTTTACATCCTGATGTCATGTCATGACAGTGGTCCCTGCCCCTTCACCTTTCGGCTCATCACACGCCTTTTCTTTAGTATAGATTATGTTCAATCAGCCAATCAATAATCATTAGTTAGCTCCACATGTATTGTGTTTCTGAATACAAACAGTTTGGTCCTACCTACTTCTTGTTTGAGTGTGGAGAGGAAAATAAAGCCATGCTACAGAGAAACGTGTGTTGACCTCTGCATGTGGCAGATGACATGAGAGCCATATTTATAATGTAACCATTTGATCTCTTTGATATATAATAAATCTCAAGAGGGAAAGCCGAAATAAAATCTAAATATGGTGTAAAAGAAACAAAAGCCTTCAGACTACCCTCCCTTCAAACAAAAATAACAATCATTACTTTAATTTTCATACGGTCCGTAAATAATCGCTCATCAGAAACTTTAGTCTACCCACCTTTTAATTATATGAACAGATATGTGAGAGCAGTAACAATTGTAAACATGCATAGAAGAAATGTCAACGTACTTCAAAGACCTGCTGAAGCTCAGGGCCGATGTCCTGCTCTTCCCTCAGAGTCTGACTAACAATCCAGTTGGGAGGTGGAAAGATGACTTTGTCCGGGCGAGAAACACTGCAACAGACAAAAGCAGAGGTTTTACCTTGGCAGGAACGACCATTATAGGAATGATGTTATAATGGTAATGTACTTATGTAGTAGAAGATATAATAGTAGTTGTAGTAGTAGTAGTAGTGGAAATTGGCAAAGAAGCCTCACCCCTGCAGAATGACTTCAGCCATAGCAGCCACCTCCAGCTCAAACAGCACCACCTCACTCTCTGAGTTATTTGCATTTTTACTACAATGGACAAATAGAAAGACAAAGAGTTAGAACAGTGTAAACATACTTTTCAAAACAGGACTTTGTCAAGTTGTCATAAATTCTGTAATTGTTTTTAACAGAAAATACCTAATATTGATATCTATAAATATCAAAAATATATGGAAGCAATTAAAGAGCAGGGGGAATTTGTGTGTGTGTGTGTGTGTGTGTGTGTGTGTGTGTGTGTGTGTGTGTGTGTGTGACAGTATTAATATATTATCTCCTCATAGGAGTTAAGGGGGTTTTTTGCCTGCAAAAAAAAAAAAAAAAAAAAAATCCCCTTACCTCTGAAGGCTTCCATAAAAATGTTTATATAAATATTTCATATTTACTAATTTGTAAAAAAAAGGAAAAAAAAGAACATGTACTAAACACTATACTTGCATGATATTTTGGGAATACCAAGACATGTACCTTCGTATTTGGAGCTCAAACTGTACAGTATCATGAGTGTCCTTCAGTCTAGGCACAGTGAACCGAAGGCCGGCCCATAACTAGGAAGAGACCCACAGTAAATGTATACAATTAGTCCAGGGAACATGGGGAATGAATAATATAAAAATGACAAAGATTTATTGCATTTGATTTAGTTCTGTTATTTGTTGTTGTTTTACCACACACTCATTACTTTTCTACATTCCCTCCAAAGTTTTCAGGATCTTAAATTGGCTTTGTGAACATATTCTAGTCCAGCTGATTCTCCTGTGGTTATGAAAAGTCGACCAGCAATTGTTGCATTTTTCTCACTATGAACACACACAGCCTGGACTCTTATTCTGGTCTGAGGTATTCTTCTGCTTTTGAAACCAGGGGACTTTATACAAGATAGTGTTATTTATGTTTTGTATGTTTTATCAGGTCAATTAAAAAATAATTTTGAGTTTGTGTATGAATTATGCAATGCCAGAACAATCTGACTTGACTTAATTGTACTGAGACACAAAAACTTAAAAAGGCCAAAAGACAACATGTGAACTTTGTTGGCTCTTACACTGGTACCAGACTTCATGGGGTTTCCCAGATCGCACACGAGATAGCGGGTCTGGTTTTCTGTCTCATAGCTGCACGTCAGCTGAGTCAGGCTCTGGAGAGGACACAAAAACATCAAATACTGTCAGCTCTGGTACTAAGATTACTAGATAACTAAACACATAACCTAAAATAGTTCTGTTTTTTAGGCACCTCAATAGGTTGTGGTGAACAGACAGCTGCTGTGACAAGGATTATGATATTTTCTGCCTCATCATGATTCCTGTTTGGTTTGTTTTTTGCAATTTTTCGTATATAGTGTGTTTAAATTCTGCTCAGAAACTGGTGGGAGTGTGTACAAAGTGGGTTTCCCACATCAGTGGTTGTAGCACTGCTTTCAAGTGATATTTGGTTGGAAAATCAAACACATATCAAATTATGCTACGCTGCACATTGTTAAGACCCAACCTAAGGTTTGTTGTTTATACTTCAGGTGGAGGATAATAATAATAGTTCAGTACTAAAGAAGGAATACTTCTTACCACTGATGGACTGGGGGGGAGGGGGAGGGGGTTGCCCCCCCTGGTGCCTCCTTGGTTGAAAACGCCACACTAAAGTGTCCTCTTGAGTGGCGAAAATGAGAGGATGTGCCCTATCAGCTGCCCTCTTGCATGATGAAAATGAGCAGATGTGCCCTTTTGGCTGCCCTCTTGAGTAGTGAAAATGAGAGGATGGCCCCTTTTGGCTGCCCCCTTGAGTGATCAAAACAAGACGATGTGTCCTATTGGATTAAAACGAGCAGATGTGCCCTTTTGGCTGCCTTCTTGTCCCCATGTCATGCAGTAGGTGTCCTTTTTTACTTTTCGCCCCTGCCCTTCAAACATCCTGAGTCCGTCACTGCTTCTTACCAGTATACTTAGAGACTAAAGGCATAGTAACAGTAACAGTTGTCGGCTCACCACATTGTTGCGTGCTATCCCGCTGTAGTCGGCCTCTGGGGGAAGCACCACATAGAGCTCGGCCTCATACGCCCCTCCTTCTCCCTCGTTCCTGGCATTGAACGTCAGGCTCAAGGAGTTTTCATCACCCAGGTAAACCTCTGCTCTGTCACTATGAAAGGACAACCACAATCACAGTGAGGTTGATGACAACAAAAGTTCCAGAAATATGCCCTTCTAAGCACGTCCATGCATACAGTGTTACTGTCTGCACGATGAATGTTATTAAAGTTAAAAAGATATATTGCATCGTGCCAGAAGTTACAGCCCAGTATGGTCTCCATCAACTCCTCAGGGAAATGACTCAGTCTGTAGCTGCTTAATGCTGCACTCTGTCCACCAGCTAGTTGCTAACTCTGTCTGTCTGTTGTTTGGTTGTGTACGGTGTGGTTTTCAGAGATTTTTTTCTGAAAACAGCTGCTTACTGCAGCTAAAAGCAGGAAGTGATGCTGATGAGAGTAATAAGACTGAGCCAAAACAGCAAAATAAATCAAAACAAAACAATTAGCTGAAAGATACTACCTGTATAGATCCATAGGGCTGAGGAAAACTACAGAGTCGGCTGATAATTCCATGTGGGTTTGTCACTACAAGTGACAACTTTCATATAACACACAGTAATTATATATTTGCTAATATAAAAATTTAAATAGGTGCAGCTTTAAAGCACTGACAATAAAGGAGGTTCAAATGGCTCTTAAAACTCCAGTACAGATGGTTTGTTTTCAAACACAGCAAGTGAATTCTTTTTTAAGTTTTGAAACCAGAAATCTCAAAAAATAATAGTTCAAGAACTTAACTTCACGACAGCTAATGTACATAATGGTAATTTTATGCTTTTCTGTATTGCTCTTTAACTTACTTCACATCCTTTATTTGTACAGTTACTTGAAAAAAGAACTTCAAAAACATTTTAACAATAGTTGTTATCTATATATATATATATATATCGCTGTTTGTGTTGACGTTAAGTTTTAAAAATGTCTTCTGTAAATATTACCATTAGGAGTCTCAATATGAGTAAAATCTCTCTATTAAAAAAAAAAAGCTTTAATAATGATGCAGCTTAAATCAGATTTTTAGTCATGCTAGCATGACTTGGTTCGCCTCTTTGGCCCAGACTCAATTATTTCAACATGTATTGGAGAGCTTATTATGAAATTCTTAACAGATATTACTGTCATCAAACCTATGTCTCAGTAGTGTCTCAGTAATTGTTAGATATACTGTAATGAAATTTTAACACAAATTCATGTCTCAGGTTAAAAATTCGTAAATTACAACCAAAAACCTGCAACACTGATGACATTCCCATAATCCTCAACTTCATATTGTCTTTATTGCTAATTAGCAAATGTTGATATGCTCACATGCTAAACTGAGAAGGTGAACATGGTAAATATTAGGGGTGTAACGATACATTCATCTGGATCAGCATATCTATTCAATGACCAGTATAATCAATGCAAAGTGAAAACCTAAACATTTAAACAGTGCTAGCAGTTTAGCACCAGGCAGACAATGACAAGCTGCCACGAAAAAGACAATTAGAATATTTATCGATTGTCTAATATCAATCTTAGGCCCTTGAATTGAATCAAATCATATTGTGACAAACTTTACGACATCAGCAAGTATTGTATCATGATAAAAAATTTAATTTATACCCCTGCTAAACATCAGGGCCCGTATTCACAAAGAATCCTAAGACCAAAAGTAGCTCTTAGTGACGTCATTCCCTTGGTAAGATAAAAGTTATTCACAAAGCATCTTAGGCCTTAAGAGAGCTCCTAAGGTGAAAAACTGTTAAGAGGAGGGAGGAGGACTTTTAAGAAGCCTGAGAGTGTCTTAAACAGAGAAGATGGTGGAAAGACAGAGAGAAAGGAGAGATATTCTCCGTATATTGAACGACAATGATTTAATAAGACGCTACCGGCTTGATCGTGCAGGGATAATGTTTGTGGTTGACCTCATCAGGGATGAGCTTACTTTCCCCACCCAGTGTAGTAACGCAATAACGCCCGCTTTGGATTGCAGCATGTACCAGCGCTTCTCACACTCATCGCTTGTGCGTAAAAGGAGAGGGAACGGCGCATTGATTTGTCAGGCAATGCACTCCCAAGTCTGCCTCTTCCCTTGTGCCGTGATCCCAGGACCGAATTTCCCTCTTAAAACTCCTTTGTTCTCCTCCACGAGCTGTGCCAACAGCAGGCACTGCTCTTCTGTCCAGTTCGGCTTTCTCGTTCTTTTTTTCTCCATTGAGTTCGTTGTTTTGGTCATTCTGCCAAATCAAACCGCTTTTTACAAGGAGGCCAGCAATCACAGTAATTGCTGACAGCTGAGTCTGCGTCCACCATTAATATCAAATAGTTTAAGTAGTAAAATTACCAGCATGGCGAGTAAACATAGCTAATAAACAAATCAATATAATAATCGGCATGTGAATGAGGTGCGTTCAAACATTTTGAAGCTGTGTAACAATTAATCTAATTTTGCTGAGTTTCATCATCGTGACATAAAATTATTTTCACGATTACACATTTCTTATAATACAGTCTAAGTTCTATGATCAGTTCATTTCACTGTCCATTCATTACTAGGAGCGCATTTGTTTTTCTTTTTTTTTCTTTTTTCCTTTTTGTAACAACCAATCACAGCTTTTAGAAGACTGCGTCATACCTAGCAACGGGGTCAACCACACCTCCTCACTAAGATAAAAGTTTCTGTCCCCTCCTTGCTCAGAGTTGCTCTCAGAAACTTCCTGAATCACTCTTGAGCTAAGATTCCTTGCTAGGAATTTTTAGGCTAAGTTAGGAGCTTTCTGAGAATCTTTGTGAATACGGGCCCTGGTTGATAGCATTGTCACTGGGATCATGTTAGCATGCTGGCATCAGCATTTAGCAACACCATTTACACATACAGCCTCACAGCGCCTGTACTTGTGCATAACCATTGCTTTTTTTTTCAGTGGTATTTCCCAGGAGTATCTATTACACAGCCATTATTTTTTGTCCGTCTTGAAAAGGCCATTTTTATCTACTGCAATCAAAATGGCTGAAAATAACAGCGTCCATTTATAGCCTTTATTTGCTGGCACAGCTCAGTTTCTCCTACCTCTGCTGCCGTGTTCATTTGAAGTGACTCGGTGCAGGGCATGACCAAAGTGCCCAAGAGAATTAATTGTAAAACGTAATGAAAAGCAGCGACGTGAAGTCTTTCCAGACAATGCATCTCTGTTTTAGAAAGTCCCCATGGGCCATTTTCTCCTGCATATCTGTCCATGACTGACCTGGGAAATGACCCAAATCTGATCACTGTGATTTGTCTCAGGAAACCGACCCCCACCTTATTCTGCACGTTCACAGTGACGCCCCTGTGTGCACACACACTTTCAGTGCGGTGATAAATCCTCTCGACACTCTCTGACTGCGGCCCTCCCCCAGCAGCCACACTTTGTGGTAGTAAATCTATGTTTCTATTGAGCAGAAAGAGGAGAAAGGAGTCTGGTTGAGGGTCAGAATCAGGGTTCTTCTTTCATTCCCTGTTTCCTCCTCCCCTCCCCCCATCTTCAGAGGGTCTGGACGCAGTGACCCCACGCTAGGTACGACAACCACCAGATGATCTTAATTAGGCCCAGGCAAGTTTAGCAAATGCAGAGGAAGCAACACTGATATCCTAACACCAACATTCAACAGATGCTGAGACCAGACACAAATCTGCAGCGTATAGTTGAGATGTTAACAACAATGAGTTTCATGTGTTGGGAAAATATAACGGTGGATTATGAAGCTCATAAAAGCATAACTGAAACCAGAGGTTACAAATCAAACACCAGCGACAGGGTTGTGAATGTTAAATATCCCACTGTTTTCAAATTCTTGGCTCGCAAGAGAAAAATGCTGTGTCTTATAGTATGTCAGCGAAGGGAAATTCAGTTTAGTCAAAGTGCTGAATCATTCGAGTTTGGTCCCGTGGCAACAACAAACGAGGATCTTTGAGTTTTCGTGGGAGACTTTTTGCACTGATTGTATTTCTGCAGCTAAGAGAAATCACATGGCCATCATAATGCAAAACACTCCTCATAACAGAGCTGTCTGGGGGGAGAGAGCCTGAAAGTGTGTGTGTGTGTGTGTGTGTGTGTGTTCGCTTTGTGAATAGACTCATTGCACAATATTTGGCTGACATCCATTCACGAACATGGATACACGATTGATTAACCATAACATGTGAATCTTTCCTCTGTATCTGTACTGCAGCAGAAGCATGTGATGAGCTGTACACAGTGTCTTATCATGTGTCTTAAATGCTCTGAGCCACATTATCACGTCTTTTCCTTTTTTATATCAATCCCATGCTTCTTCTCTTTGACTAAGTTGTACCACACTCACTGTCTCTTCCTGCAGATATGTTTATCTTATCTGGAGGAAGAAAGAGTGACTTATCTTCACTGATCATCACTTGTTAACTTAACTGTTTAAAGGTACTCTGTGGTGCTTTAGTGTAAGCATTTTTTTTTTCTCACCAAAATGCAATGTGTGTTTCCTTGAGACTTAAAAATATGTTTGAATGTATTAACTTCAGGTCTGAATAAATAAATATGAAAAAACAGAAAAAACTTTCCATATTGTATATACTATCAATATTATATTGTTTTTATATCATATTGTTAATTTTTTTTTTGCCTTTTTTTCTTTTCACTTGCTCGAGTAACACACTGATTGTTACAACCATCTTGCTGAACTAAGTAAAATCTTATAAATAAACATGGGAATAAAGAAAGAAAACCCGAAATAAATAACTAGAGGCATAAGTAAATAATTAATGAATGCAGAGGTTAGGACCTCCAACCTTATTTACAAACAAACACAGAAATACATAAATGTTATTGTACAAAAATGTAGAAATAAATTCAAGATATTTATTTATGTCCCGTTTGATTATCAGCTTTATATATTTATTTAAATATTTATGCTTTAACTGTTTTATTTATTTTTTATTTCTGTGTGTTTCAGCATTCATTCATTATTCTATTTATTTCTGTATTTATTTAATCCTGTGTTTATTCATACATTTATTTATTTATTTATTTATTTATTCACTTTCGACCATGGATTCATTTTGTAGTGTGAATTGTAGTAATTAACTCCACAAAAAAATATCACCCAACTGCCCCTCAGCTATGAATCATTTTAGCACCTCTCAGCTCAATGTTTTGGTTTTACAACCTGAAATTTTGTTGACTTGGTTCACTCTCGTTGCTCCCATCAAGCTCATTTTCAGCTGCAGCGTGCGGCTGTTTTCAACCCACTGTAAGCTACCTGCCCCGCACCAAACAGCACATGGACAAAGTTAGCGACAAGCTAGTAAACATACTGAAGCCTTTAGCAGCTGAAAAGGTAGATTCTTCCCTTGACAGACAGTGGAGACCAAAACAGAGCTCAAAGGTGAGTGACTAGCCTACTTACATTCATCAGGTGGCAAGAAACTAAATTCTTAATAAGTGCTAATGATGCTCTGTATCTGCTGAATATGTGAATAAAAAGCTGTTCACTAACACCTTAGCCATATCAACTTAATTTCCACTTCACATCTTGTTCTGCCTTTCTCAAGCGGCGTAATAACTCAATTAAAACTGCTTTAAACAGTACGGCCTGTGCTGTTGCAATTTAGTGTGTTCCAGTAAATGCTGTTGTTTACTTTGCTTATTCAGTCAAAGCTGTAACTGCTGCTCATGCTAAATATGCAGTTCTTCTTGTGTTCATTCCTCACTAACCAGAAACATAAAATGCATCACTTCAAGTGCAGCAGAGTAAAGACCCAGCAGACACACTGGGAGCTGCACATGGCAAATGAGAGCTTTCCTTGGTATATGTTGAAATTGTTCAGTCACAAATGGAAAAAACTGTCGGAGATTAGCAAAGCGTGACTGGAGGGTTTGAGTTTTGTTTGTCGAATCAGGTAAAGTCATAGAGCTGTTATTTCCTCTCACCCATAAACAGCCAGCTTGAGGTCAGGGACGCAGATGTTGTCCTCCCCACAATCGAGTTGAATCTGGGCCTGAGAAAGAGAGAAGAGTAGAGATAAATGGAGGAAGAGGGAGGAGCGAGGGATGGTTATGATGGGTGAAAGAGAGAGAGGTATTCGGGGAACAGAGTCCAAAGGTATGGAGAGAGAAAAGCTTTTGAGGAAGAGGATGTTTACAGAAGCCAGCACATGAGATTCATGATTTAATAAAAAGGATAAGACAGGATATAGACTACACATCTCCCCCATATATGCACAAAACTGTAACAATATTTGCAACCACCAGATGCCAAGAGGCTGTGTGAAAGCAGCATCCTTTCATGTACACAGGATAAAAGCAATTTGTGCTTTACATGTGGGAACGAAGAAAAGGGGGATAGAGAAAACATGGTGAAGGTTTAGGAGAATGAAAGGATGATGAATTCCATCTAAACAAGTATTACATTTTTGCGGAGAAGCCTCGATCACAAAGAGTGAAAGCCTCAAATTTAAAAGAGAATAGGGCTTAATCGGCTCTTTAGTCTTTCGTGACAGATTACTTGGTAAAAACCACAATAAAAGATAAATGTGATTTGATTTGGGGGGCATTGTCTTTTCCAGTGCCTCCCTTCGGCTTTTGCTTTATTCTCTCTTTTCTCCATTTCTGTCTCCACCATTTCTCCCATATAACTCCGTGGTGTCATTGTTGCCGTACCCTCATCTCTCCAACATATGGGAAACATTAGATTCCAAAAGCATGCTACAGAGAGCAAAGAATCAGCCTGGCAATGGTTAACAGTGTTTCAGAAGAGATTCCTCATTCAAGTCGCTGCTTTTACATTCGCTCGGGACCCAAGAGGCTATCGGTCATGTAACACCAAACAGACAGGAGCACACACGCTCTGTAATAGCATACTAAGATCAAGTGATGAGTCCCAACTTATCATCCCTCCCCTTCTGACCACTTTTTATGTCTTTCACTTTCATCTCTTCATCCTCCCATACGTTTGATCCATGTTTCCTCTAGCTCTTAAAGGGACAGTCCGACCCCAAATCAGAAATTCATATTTTTCCTCTTACCTGTAGTGCTATTTATCAGTCTAGATTGTTTTAATGTTAGTTGCCATGTGTTGGAGATATTGACTACCTTCTCTCCAATATAATAGAACTAAATGGCACTCAGCTTGTGGTGCTCAAAGTGCCAAAATAACACATCAGAAAAACTCACCAGCAATGTCTCTTTCCAGAAATCATGACCTGATTACAAAAATAATCCACAGACTTTGTTGTGAGCAGTTTCATTTAGGGAACTATTTTCTTTCTACCTAACTACACCTGCCAATGAAGGTGGTGTGCATCTACTGCTAACTCACCTAGCACCACTGAGCTAGCTAACATTACAGCTAAACCGAGGAGAACGCTATTAATGTTTACATCATGCATGAGCCTCTGGCCTGTGAGTAGATCCTCGTTTATTCTTAGAGGTAATAGGTTTGGTGGGTGTAGTTTGGTAGAAAGAAAATACAGTATAGTTACCACTCTTAAAAAATGACTCATGGGGTTAGTGGATAATGGTTAGAATAACCCTAACCCTAAAGTTTTTCCTGGAATAAATAAATAAATACCTTAAATAAAACAATTTGACCACCTATTATCACCACAACTTCTGGTAAATATCAATTTGTTTCAAATAAATTAACTTCAAGGTCAAAGCAAGTTATGTTGGTTGTGCTAAACTACTTGGGTTCATCAGATTATAAATGGCTCATAAGACTGACTGAGTAATGCCAGACTTGGAACTACTTAAAAAGATGCATGTAAATTGTTAGCTTCCTTTTTTTTTTAAAACAGTGGATTTTTTTTTAGACTGCAGGGTGTATATTTAGAAATTCTAAAGGTATGATTTTCAATACCTTCAATAATACAGTCGCTCCACTTTCTATTTAACTGATACGGAGATGCAGTATTGAGTTGATGTAATGTATGTAGTGCGCAGCACGTGTCACCAGAGGTCAGTCTCTACTGGTGGAGCAGACAGCTGAGTTGAGAAAGATGCCGACTGCACGAGGTGGGGATAATGTTACAGGACTTATTAAAGCTTTGTGCAGACTGACACCACCACCCACACATCATCTCTGTTGAGCTGAGGGATGTGTCAGTATCAGTCACAGCAATAGTGTCACTGGAGTCTTCCAGCAAGAATCTATGGAAGAAGGGTGCTTATTTCTTATCTATTCATTATTTTAGGGGCTGTAAGTATTTAAACTCAGCGAGACTAGTAGTAAGCATGTTGGAAACACAGCTTTGTCAGCTAGACAATGACATTCATGCTACAATGACTTTTTTCACAAATAGTTAAACGTCAGGAAGGACTGAAGGTATCAAAAAATAGATACTGCGCTTAAGTCACTAGATTATGTCACACCAATTTGTGTATCCATGACATAATTTACACATCTTAAAGGTTTTTAAAAATGATGTCAAGTTAAACTTAAGTGAAACTAGCTTTATTCGTAATGAAAAAAAAAAAAAAACCTCATAATGCTTCCACTGCCATAGATATAATCTTACTGCCATCATTATGGTAATAACCAGCAGCAGTTCTGTTACTCTTAATGCTACAATGTAATTTCAGTTTATCTATGGGATGAAATATGTTTTGATATATTGAAGGAAGCAGAGGTTTTAACTATCCAGGCAGGTCAAAAAAGCACACAGACCTCCATCCCAAATCAAAGCAGTAGCATGTATTGCTATATTAAAAGGGTGCAGAAGGAAAAATTAACTATTTAGTACAGTAAATGTCCTACATCTCTGTTCTTACTCCTAAAACAACTGTATTTACAGAACGAAATGGCTGTTGGTGTGGTCAGAATTGTGGCCTGTTGCACTGTGACCACACCCAGCAATGATTTCACATTGCACTACAGTGCATTCTTACATCACTGCCATAATATAAAAAAATAACAGATAGCTGATAACTGATAGCAGCAAAGCCATCAGCTGTGATTAATTTCCTATAATCCTTTATTGTACTGTACATATTAACTCTTGATTGGCACTCCATTTAAATGTGTGCATATGACTGGAGAAACAAGAGCAAGTATATGTTAAAAACAGTGGATGCTAAATTGCCAGCATGGGGCCTTGTGTCACTCTAAACAATGTAAAGTGAAGTGTTAGCAAAGCATTGGGGCCCACACTCTACTGGGAGATAAGTGATGTTGTCGTCATTTGATCTAACTGATCAATGGGAGAAAAGCCTGTTGATTTCTTTCACAGAAGGAGAAGAGAAAGCAACAACAGATGATTCATTCTGTCGCCTTTAAAGGTTCTAGGCTGAAAAAACTTGCTGTATTCTGTTAAAAACAAGTATATGACGTACACACTCGCGCACCCACATCACACTCACTTCACCTTGTATCTCTCACATAAACGTGCACGTTTTCAGGCTCTGACTCTTGCCTGGTGGAGGAGACCACTGGCAACATACATAAACAAACCACAACCAGATGTCTGAGAGGCGAGCACCGCCCCACCCAAACAGAGCTGTCAGTCCTCCCTCTGTGTTTTTGCAGAGCCATGACTTGCCAGTCCTGCATGAACCATCCAATTCTTCATATAGGTAACAAAAAGAAGCACTACCAATGGAGACCAGAGTGCAGTAATCAGCTCGTGCTCTACTACAGCTGACCCTGAACCTCTCACATATGGGCTTCAGCACTGTAAAGGGGCCTTACATTTGATGTCAATTTTAAAACGGCGGCCTGTAGCCCCCATCTTTGCCATTCAAATAAATCCCTGCACGCAAAATGTAAACAGTGGGAGATGTGCTGTGGTATGGAAGCTGAACCTGAACTCCTACAGTACAGAGAACCACTGTTGTACATGGTTCTAGATTGTTTGGTAATGTTCTGTGAAAACGTTCATCGTGCCATCTGTTCTGTTCTCTTTCCACTGGTAACCATTGTGGTCACTATCTGTTTAGTTCATCACATGCAAGGCGTGTGGCCATATAAGTGGTGTGGTCTAGATGTTTAGTGTGGTAATGTAATATATATAGATACATTTACAGCTCTACAGAGAGATACACTACACTGTCTTTGGAAGTGGATCTTCTGAGAAGAATTAAAGCTGTGCTTCATGGATTTCCAGGTTGGATATCTGGCGAGGATTTCGTCACTCGGATATTTCTCACATGCATTTATTGCACATCATATTCAAGCATTATGCACTATAAATGCTAAATAATATTAATTTAAAATATCTGAAGTTCAAAAATAGTATAATTTGGTTTTAACTATGGATGCTTTTGACCTAGCCTACATTTTTAACAAAGTTTCACGCAACCCAAATGCCAGAAAACACTGTGCGTTTTTAGCAAACCAGCATAAAACATTTGGATATGGTTGGGAAAAGTTAATGTTTTGGCTTAAAATACCTGTTTTTTTGTAGCACTATTCTGGCAGCAAACGCAGTGATGTCTCCTTAAAAAAACACTTTTTGTGGCACTATCCCCAGTGGAAAACCAGAGACAAAACAACCATGTTTGCGGGCTAAGAAACAACTGGAAAAGCAACAACAGGTTGGTATACACAACTGGTTTTGCTGTTTGTTGATCTCAAACAGTGGTCTGCAGCTTGGCAGGCATTTCGCCTAGGTAGCACAGATGTATAAAGAGAACTGAAAACAGCGTTGGAGGCAGTGCCTCGTTCACTCCTATGAAAGTTGCTTTGTGGCACAGGAAGCCAATAAAGCTCTATTTCCACAGTATGAAATTACCCAGATCCTCTACATAGTGGGGCCCATAGAGCAAGTAAACTAGAGATTTTCGGCAGATGAACAGCTAACTTCTGGTTTAGTGGTCTGCTCACTGAAATGGTGATAAAATTATTTAATCGTGCATCTCTTGTAGACTTTTGATCGGACCAAATGGCTCAAATCCTGATTTTGAAATGAGTCACTTTGCAGGGGTTCTGACACTCAAAAAAAGGTCTTTTTAAGCCCCATGGAATCACGAGACGGACCCACATTTGGCCACTATGTTAAATTGGCTTCAAAGCCCCGCACGGTTCCTGGAGGTTTGGTGCCAGCACACCATCCACCAGCCAGTCAGCTCATATATCACGTCACTTTAGAAATGCTGATACAATACATATGAAATGTACAAATGTAACGTATTCAAGGTTTGAAAACGCCTATGCCAACATTTTCTGCAAGAGACTCAGCTGGTTTCACCTTATTAAAAATGAGGTGACATTCAAATTTGTTTTGTCTTTATACTTATTTTTTCAAACATGTAAGAATGGATTAAATTCGCAATATCATCATACTCACTATGGACCGAATATCAGTGGTTATTTACAATAACAATAACGCAGAAAATCCTTGCGCCACATACATTGAAATCTAACAGCACAAAGCAGACAATGTCTCAATTAGTTAGTTTTAATCACCAAAAAAAGCCCACCAAAAAAAAATCGATACCAGTTTATGTGTACGTTGTATTTCGAATATTAGCGGCTTTTACGATGAATAATTGAAGCCATTATGTTGAAGCCACCAGACTCCACTGGAAAAAAAAACATCATTTCATTTTAGGTAGCAGAACACAGAGTTGCTGGTCTACCGCAGCATCGATTGGTTAGAGTGTAAGGTAAAATGGAGCAAATATTCAAATATAGCATACGCTTCCACTGACATTAATTTCTTTTAGATGGCCAAAATACATTTTTGCTGCGGCCTCACCCACAGCAGTACAATGTTTAGCATCCATGCCAGTAGATTTTGTTTAAGAAACATGATAACGAAGTATCAAAGTACATAAAATAAGCACAGCTGAAATGTCAGACATAACGGATCACCGTGTTTAACTATATATCTTTAAAGGTTACAGTCACTGCTGAAAATAACAACAGAAATCAAGACGTTTGTCAGCTTTACATATCTCCACAGTTGTAATGAATTATCAGTTTTCTACCTGGAAGTGAAGTGTTTTTAGAACGATGTCACGGTATTTCGGTCTATAGCTAAGTTACAGTTATACCACAGCTAAGATTATTGTGATATTATCTCACACTTGCTGGTTGTCATAGTAACACCATCTGCAGTTTGTCACGTTCACAGCAAGTGAAAATTGTGCCTGTTTGAGCGAATTATGGAATCATTTGTAACTATAAATATAGGAAATGTCAGTAAGGGAAGCAAATTGTAATGTGGCCAATACCAATACTGAAGAAGTTTAATAAACAAAGAATCACACAACCTGTACTTCTGATAATTACATCATGGACTTTAAAGCAAAAGTTAGAAAACATGTTGAAACTGGCAACTATGCCATGAAACACTCATTCTGAAATGTTTTAAAGGTCTGGAACCTACTGAGCTACAATATATGACCTCATCATTTTGTATCATGAGTTAATATACATACCTTCTGCTCTATAAGCTGTTCTGTCTCATAATTCAGGATTGGTCTGAGGCCATGCTGGTCCACTGAGGCATGAGGATCCAGACTGAAGTTCAGGCTGATGTAAATGGGGGACAGTTTATCCCGAAACTCATCTTCAGCCTTTAACAGAGAAAGATGTGTAAGTAATTGCTGTGAATGACTCTAATTTATGTGTTGCATGCTGCTCCAAAAATTTATAAAACTTTGTCTGGTGTATAAATGTCTGTTCTCAATATTCTGAAACAAGCTGAAACTTCCGATGAGGGGCAAAAGCTGGTTAGAAATCTGTCATCAGGGTAGGAATTCCCAGCCTTTTAGTGCACATTATTGTGAAACCCTCTTCAAAGTAAATGTAGAAGAAAAAAGTTGCCACATTATATGAAATCAAAAGCAGATGTTACAGCAGCCATTGGTCTAGATGTAGGATTTAGTCTGTTTGAAGTTTCTCAAAGATGTGACATGAATTCTGTTTAAGCAGCCACAATGCTGCAGCCCCTGAGAGGAGGAAGTGGTGTACAAACAGATAAGTGTTGACTGACAGGTGAGTAGATGGCTGGCAGTTTGTACTCAAGCCATCTCTTACCCTGTCAAAGAGCAAAGTGCTCTGATCGTTATGTCCTTACAGTAAACATCGACACACATGTGACTTAAGTGTTTTTGGCAGGCGTTCACTTTGATCAGGTCACCACTGAGTGATGAGAAGATTGGTACTGTACTAGTTTCACCTCAAAAAGCACTTCAAACAGCAACTTCAAACCCTATATATTAGGAAATGACTTTAACCTCTCTCCTGGCAGCCAGTTAATTACATTCACCTGGTGCTGCAGGTGCAACATAATCTCTGATTAGATGGCTCAAATGAAAGCTTGCAGGGCTCTGGCTCCGAGGGCCAGAAAATTTGTCAAAGATATAAAAGGAATGGTCTTGAATGATTAACTGGAGAAATAGCTTGTGTACAATACTTTTAAACATACACTATGGCATGTTTTGCTGTTAGGGGTCTCTCAGTCAAATAATGACAAATACTGAGCAATGCTGTCACTGCAGTCTCTCCTAGATTTCACTTGGCTGGGATTCCTTCAGTGTTCATTGTTCAGGAGGTTTTTACCAGCAGCCAAATTAACCACAGGGGTCTTTTCCTCACCAAAACAAATGGACCAGGTGATTAAAACCAGTAAATACATTGAATAAAGCAGTTTCATGTTAAAAATCAGTGTTTCTCCGATGCTGTTCAGCATGGCAAGAGCTGGATCCAAGCTGCCACCAACATTTGCTCAGCTTGTTTCTCTGATAACTCGAGATCCAGATGGCATGACTAAAATACTTCATCTGGTTAAAAACATATATTTAACAACAACCAAGATCTAAAAAGTTTATCATAAAAATGAGGCTTAACTATATAAAGGCAGGCTAACACTATCGTGACACATGCGCAAAGGAGATATGAAGCCACTGACAGGCAACGGTGACCAAATGACACAGACAGTGTCCTCAATTAAAATTACAGATTTCTCTGGGTTTTCACAATGTTGGAAACATTTAAGATAATGTAAGTACACAACTCCACAAAAATATATTACATTGGTCTTGTCATTTTTAGACATTTTAACAGAGAAAAGTCAGATCTGTTTTTGTTTTCCTCTTTACGTGGCAGCATGGGTTTAGAGTTAGCATTTGACAGAGATTAAACTGAAACTTGAAAAGACAGACCCGCAGATAGATCTTGGTGTCACGACACAAGCGTTCTCCGTTTGCCAGGCTGAAGGTCGTCAGCATACTGGGCTGCTGGTTATCAAGGAACAGAGTCCTCCTAATGGACTCCTTCTGGTTTTGCTTCACACTGTCCAACTGAACCTCCACCACAAAGCCTTGAAAATATACACATATGAGCACACACATGCACAAGGTAAGAAAACAGTGAACATGCACATTGTCTGTACATCTACATGGCTGTATTAAACACAAGAATGCAAGTAAATGTATGCATAGGCACATATTTGCACAGACAAATTATATGCATGCAAATGCACGCACACACAGTGGTAAACATTATTATGGTAGAGCAATTATTTTGATCATTGTACAGTATACAAAAAGAGGGCATTGCTGCAGCCCACATGACAACAACTATGGAGAGAACACAGACAATGCACACTGGCGCACTTAAAATAAACACACACACACTTTTCTAAACTGCCCGAGCCCACCAAGTTACCCTGTGTTTACATGATTGTTCTTTTATCTTGATCTTAACTGCCAAATTGACCACAGTGAAGTCCAGCATACTTGTGGCTACACAAAGAAAGCAAGGTAATAGGGACCATCTGTGTGTGTGTGTGTGTGTGTGTGTGTGTGTGTGTGTGTGTGTGTGTGTGTGTGTTTGTGTGTGTGCCTCACCTAGATGAGAGGGGAGGTGCTTCCCATTAGCCAGCAGGCAGAAACCGATGCTGACACTGGAGGTTGGACACAAACAGAAATATGGAAAAAAAAAATTAGCACTGATCTGATGCAGATGTGTTTACAGTGATCTGAGATATTTCTGTATATAGTTTCTAATTTAAATGTATAGTCTTGAGGATTTTCATAAAATCAAACCCCATGTTTGATAGCCTACTATTTATGGTCAACGTTTTTCCTGCATTAGCAATTTTAATGCATTTACACTAAGTCATAATCTCTCTACATAGTAGTTTTTATTGGTACTGGCGGAGTCCGCCATTTCCAGATAGAGACGAAGTAAGGGGGGAAGTTCCTTCCCCTCTGGTGGACCACCATGGGACCTTATTTCAGAAAAAAATACGTATGGTAATTAATGGAGAGCCATGAACTACAAATATGATGTTTGTCACTTTAAAAGATAACTTTGCAAGTCAAGAAAATCGCAGTGTGTTGTAAAACTGTTAAAGTATAAGACTGTGAAATTACGTAATTAGAAAAATTACAGGGGCGGCACGGTGGTGTGGTGGTTAACACTCTCGCCTCACAGCAAGAGGGTTGCCGGTTCGATCCCGGGTGTGGGAGCCCTTCTGTGTGGAGTTTGCATGTTCTCCCCGTGTCAGCGTGGGTTCTCTCCGGGCACTCCGGCTTCCTCCCACAGTCCAAAGACATGCAGATTGGGGACTAGGTTAATTGATAACTCTAAATTGTCCGTAGGTGTGAATGTGAGCGTGAATGGTTGTTTGTCTCTATGTGTCAGCCCTGCGATAGTCTGGCGACCTGTTCAGGGTGTACCCTGCCTCTCGCCCGATGTCAGCTGGGATAGGCTCCAGCCCCCCCGCGACCCTCAAGAGGATGAAGCGGTTAGAAGATGAATGAATGAATGAATGAAAAATTACAGTCGCATGTGTGAGGCCGTAACTTTTTCTTTTGCTGAAGCTATAATCCCTGTGTTTTGCCTGTGAGTTTCGTACCAGAATACTCACACAGGCAACAGGTGTTGCTCGTTCTTTCACTTCCCAGTTGATAGAAAGACCAGGAGTTGCTGGATAAAATACATCTGGTAAGATAAGACTACTTTTGTGCATGGACTATAGCTAAGTAAGTTAGCAATCTAGCTAGCTGGCTTGCTAACGGGTGTTGCTCATTCTTATACTAGCTAGCTTGCTAACTAGCTAGTGTTGGTGATGTATATTGTGTGGAAAAATATATAGTTCACTGAGCAGTTTCATACAAAAATAAATGGTTATACAACAAACGGCAACTTTCTTGACTTGAAAAATTATCTTTTAACTTGACAAACATCCAATGTGTAATTTGTGGCACGATTCAAACAGACATAAAAAAAAACCATCTGTCTCTCTGTGTTGACTACTGTACATATCTTTGACGAAATAGGGTCCCATGGGAGACACCAAAAGGGGAGGGACTTTCCTTCTCTTTTGCCTGCCAAAGCATGAGGGATTCACAGGAAGACAATGCAGCATGTTATTCAGCATTGTCATTCTATCTCACTGTAATCAGCCTCACTCTTTAAATCCGAAATCTTACAGATTTTAGCCCTGGTTAATTTGTAAAGTATCAAACGTTTAAACAAATCATTAGACACATAACAATAATAAAATGTTATGTAATCGTATAAACGCCTACATGAAAGGAGGCTCCACCACATGCTGCGTAAGAAATCTCATAAATTGCAAACAATATCTCATTTATTTCGAGAAAGTTACAAGCTTTTTCCAACCTTTTCAACGTTAATCACTCAATGCTCTCCACCAGTTCATCTTTCCATAGTACTTATGACTGTACCTTTCTCCCGCTTCCCCTTCTCTACTCCCTTCATCCCCTTTTTGTTACCACGGCAACAAAAACACCAATAAACACAAAAACAAGACTTACTTGTATTACCTACAGGGCAGATACTAAAACACCAGCCAGTTTGGCAAATGCCTCTCACAGCAGTCTAAAAAGGTTCCACATTTAATACGATGGTTAAAGTGAACATGTGGAAAGAGCTTCATTGAGATTGAAAGCGGGTTGAATTTTCCTTTTTTTTTTTCACTGGATCTAAGAATACTTAGTGCGTAGTCCAGAGCTGCTTGGACAGGAAACTGGCAAACATGAAGTCATTTGACATTCTCGTGAGGTAAAGTTTGGAAAGCCAAAGCTGAACTAAGACGTGTGTTACATAACATTTGCGAGACTTTTCCATGTTCTGTTATTGTCAGAGAGCTCTTTAACTACTCTTAAACTCTTAAGCTTTCAGTTAAATCATTAAAGATATTTCCGCTACAGTGACAAACACTGTATGTTGGATCAAACTGTGTATAATCTTCCTATTAAGATTTAAGTGGAGCTGAACTTTTCAAGGAAAATAGTTGATGTCCATACCAAGACACAGCGATGGTTTCCTTCCCTGTGATCAGCTCACAAGTCTTCTCCTCCTGGTTGAACATGGTTGGCTGCACTGTAAGAGACGCACTGGCACTCACTATTGGCCGAGCCCTGTTTGAAGAGACAGACCGTGAAAAAAATAAAAACAAAAAGAAAGGGCCTTTATATTTGTTACTACACACCAGCATGCTTTGACATACCTATATAGAACTGCTTTATCTGCCCCAAAAGCACCAACAATCAGATCTGCAGAAAGGGAAAGTGTGTTAAATGAAGATATCAGACACGAGGATAAAGTGTAACTGGACACCTGGTGGCGGTAAATTTCCTGCAGTACCTGGGTAGCCGTTTTGATCCAGATCTCTGTTGCCTCGCAGGGCAAAGCCAAAATTGGCAGGGAAAGAGTTGGAAGCCCATTGGCCAGACAGAGTCTGAGTGGGTGTGTCCATCAGTCCTCCGGCATGACCATTATAAATCAGAACCAATCCATGCTGGTCGTCTCCTCCATAGGGACAGCCAATGGCCATGTCTGAGTGTAAACAGCAACAACATACTATGTGAGGAATCATTGTTATAACCCATAAATGCATGTACACCATTTCATGTCTGTAGATGAAGCTGACATGCAGAGCAGCTTACAGTGAGTCCAGCACAATGTACTTTACTTCTTAGATCTGTCACAGGCCAGAGTAGGACTTGTGGTTTTGTGGGCCAGTAAAAACAGTCACTGATAATTTTATGGTGTTTTGCTTCTTTAGACTTTGGCTGAATCCAAACTGAATAAAACATAGACTCTGTCAATGAATCAGTGGGTGTTGCCAGGATGTCATTCACATTTAGAATAGTACCTGAGCTAGTTTCAACAAGGGCTGAAACATAAAAATCGCTTTGATCATCAAAAAAGTCTTTTATCAGATTTTTAAAAGGCAAAATATTTGATAGCTGCCACTTCTCCAATGTAAGGATTTGCTTTTCCTTGCTCTCTATCATTGTTAATTGAATAACTTTCTGTTTTCTCTCTTAAGTTCCCTTAAGTTAAGTAGCCATAACTTTGTTATAGAATAAACTATCAATTAGGGCTGCAAGTAACAAATACTTTCATAATCCAAGCTGATTATTTTCTTGATTCTTAATTATCCATTGTATCAATGAAATGTCAGACTAGAATTACTGCCCTGTAGTTGCATGCCCCCACCTGCCACTCAAGTTGCAGTTTATATCCATGTCTGTCCAGACTCCTATGTAGCCATGACAGTAGAGAATTCTTTAAATATGAATGTTGCTGCAAAGAAGATACATATTCTAAAACACGAATGCTTCACACTCATCTTTAACCTGAGAGTTATGGCTTTGAGTAATGGCCAGAAAAGGGGGTCACATTGACCTTTGACCACCAAAATCCAATCAGTGTATCCTTGTGTCCAAGAGGACGTTTGTGCCAAATTTGAAGAAATTCTATCAAAGTGTTCTTGAGATAAAGCATTCATGACAACGGGATGCACAGACAGACAACCCGAAAACTTAATTCCTCAAGCCATGGCTGTCGCCGGCAGACGCATAAAATATGAACAGTTATATGAATGGAAAAACAAAATACTAATCACTGGTATCCCATCTTTGCTGTTGTTATCCTACAGTTCAACACAGACTGTATGTAGCACACTTACCGTTGAATCCATCCTGGTTGAGATCACCCAGAGGAGCCAGCGAGGTGCCAAACCGACTGAAGGCCTGTTGACCCAGTAGGTGGGACTGGCTTGGCTCCAGCAGCAGAGGACCTCTCTGAAGGTATACATACACTTTACCCAGCTCTTCCAGACGCCCAGTGAACCCTCGACGCATAAACATTGGGGCTCCAACCACCAGGTCATCCAAACTGGGGATTCCAGCAAAGGCAGAAGACAAATAATAGGGATGAAGACGGAAGGAGAAGGGGAATGATTGGGATAATGATATAGACACAAGACAAAGAGAGATATTCAAACCAGATTTTGGGTCCAAAGTGTCTTATTTAGAAGTGACTTAACAGTCCTTCTGACCTTTACTTAACAGTCCTTTTAATATGTCCCCTTAAGCTTTAAGGTTACAAAAATCACCTTATTCTACACTGTCTGACAGTATTACAGTGTAGTCTTTATTAGTTTGTTTCAGCTTGTAATTGAACCCATATGATGTTTACAGAGTTAAACTTTCAACCACATGACTCCTCAAAAAAGAAACATTTCTATATGTATCATTTTCTACAAATTTCCCCTTTATACAATTAGACATGATTGGTATCTGTGAAAAGTTAAGAACTCCCACTGGAATTTACTGTAAAATAATGTTTAGCTACCGAACCAGTAGAGGCACATGGCTGCCCACCTCGAACTGGGTTTGCCTGAGGTTGCCTCTAACAGGAAGGTTTTCCTTGCCACTGTTGGCAGTGTGCTTTGCACATGGTGGTAATTTTTGGGTCTCTCTCTTAATTAAAAGAATGTGGTCTAGACAACCTGCTCTAGATGAAAAGTGTCCTGAGATAACTTTTGTTATGATTTAGTGCTATATAATTAAAACTGATTTGACGCAGCATGAGTGTGTAATAACCTTATTTTTAACAGTCTGTGGTAGTAACCAGTGGCATGGCAGTGGGGTTTTAGAGGTTTAAACTGAATCACAGATCACATTTGAAATGAGGAAGGAGCTATAAAAGTTAACTAATTAAAGAAAAGGGAATGTTTCCTGAAGTTGTGGATGTCTGAATAATGAAAGTGGCTAAATATTATGTGTATCCATCTGATACTTAATTAATAGCAATATAAAAAGACTGAATAGAAGCATGTATTGTATAAATAGCAGAAAGCTTTTTCAAATCATATACACTTTAAATGGCTGCAAACACTGAGTTCAAACAGATGATAAACAGTCATATTTAAAGGCCACACTAACGCCTTAAATTTTTTTGTTTTAACTATGTGCCCCTGTCAGGGTTGGGGAAGTGAAATTAACCAAGGGAGAACTTTACAGACAGCATGAGAGTACAGAGTATTTTCAGAAATGTTCATGACACATTAGAGAGTGACAACTGAAGTGAAGCGTGGGAAACACCCAAAGAGTCCCACTGCTGTCTCTGTTTCAGTGACCTCATCCTTCACTTTTAGTCTCTTTTTTTAGCTTACGTTTCTCTCTCTTCTCTGTCATTTCACCCCCTTTTTTTTTTGCCATCAGCTGTCTCATCGTCACTCCATCCACTCACCCGTCATTGTTGATGTCGGTGGCTGCCACTGCGTACCCAAAGTAGGACCCCATCTGGAAAGCATTACAAACAAGACCCTGTTAGCCTGTAATCACACCAGGGTGCATAGATCCCTTTCTTTTCTTTCATTTTCTTTCTCTCCTTTTTTCTTTCATACCCTCCACTGCCACCCCCAGAAGCTTTCCTCTTCAGTCTCTCAATCCCACAATCCCCTGGGGTCTCCGCTTCTCCTTTTTCATGGAGCTCAGTGTTAGAGCTTCTGTAAGCTTGAGGAGAGGTAGGGGGTCTGAGGATCAGGGACTCAAAGTCCTTTAAACTCATTCAGATAGTGCTCATGGGGCTTGGGTTTTTCCGGTTTAATTTCATACCATGTATGATAAATTAGGGTCACCTTACATCCTTGGGTGACTCTTACTTCAAAGCAATTTGAGGCTACACAGAAATGAGTTTGGAGGCCCCTGTGCAAAACAAGACTGAATACTAGTGTTGTCTTCCTGTAGCCTATTGCACATGCAAAACAGCTCATATCAACATAAATCATACTGAGGCTCAGGACAAAGTTCAAATTCACTGTGATACCCTATAGGAGCCCTGCTTCACCAGATACACTCACACTCTTAGAAATATGATCAACACTTCCTGTAAAGCTGAACCACCAGAAATGTTCATCTGACGTGAAGTGAGATCAGCAAGCTAAGAAACGCTGCCCTCAGATCAGTTTTCAGTCATCAGCTATCATTGATCGAATTCCCTCAATTCTCATATTACGGAAGTGACTTGAATTTTTATGAAAGTAATTATACAGACGTATAAAAAGAACTGGATAAGTAGATTTTATTCCTATGAAAGTTGCTCAATGGCGCATGAAGCCAAAAAAGTTTGATTTCCGTGGTGTAAAATTACCTTGATCTTACACATCATTGGGCCCATAGATCAAGTGCACTAGAGACTCTCGGCAGCCGAGTGGCTTACTTACAGTTTAGCCATCCACTATCTTGAATTGGGATAAAAAGATTTAATCATGCAGCTCTTCTAGACTTTCGAAATGTTATCAAAGCAAATTCATCAAATCCCAATAATTATATGAGTCATTTTGCTATAGACACAAGACAAAGAGAGATAAATGTATCCACTGATTTACAGATGGAACCCATGGCGCCACATGATTGACCCAGAGGTTGTAGGTCCATGGTTTGGCCACTATATGTCAAATTGGCTTCAAAGCCCAGTGCTGTTCCTGAGGGCATGAGTAGTACGTGATTTTTTTGGTCACCTGGGGTCAGTAGAACAAGCTGTGAACACAACATTGCCTTCAACCTTTAGCTGATGTGGTGAACAAGGGGAGCTGCCAGTTCAGGTGATAATTTTCTGTAGGTTCATCACTACAAGTGACCCCTTTCACATTGTTTTCACATTTTTGCTTGATTTATTATCATAAAAATATCAGTTATAGCCACTTTTTAAGTAGTTTTATCTAAAGGACTCAAGAGATAAATCTGATGCAACTGGGAGAATGTGTATCTTTTTTTATTCTTTTATTCTTCTTATATTCTTCATTATTTTTTTAGGAACTACGCTGACAAACATCTGGCAGGGGGACTACCAATGTAAATCAGCCCTTGGCTACAATTGCGCACATCTACATTTTCTTTTTCTTTCTTTAACAGGAATGTTCATTGATGTACACTGTTAAATTAAATTAAATATTTGTCATACTAACAACAGCTCACATGACGTCCCCACAAAAACTGATCAGTAGACAGCCTTAGTTAGCAACTAGCTGGTGTACATAATGGGGCATTTAGCAACTAAAGCAGACAAAGTTGCAAAACTAAAAGCTAGCCAGTGAACTATCTACAATAAAGAGCCACATATTACCCCCAGGAGGTGGTAGAGACCAAAACAGAGCTAAAAGAGAGAGAATATCTGATATGACTTCAACTGAATGCATTTCTCAGTGTAAATAAGCAACTGTTTGCTAATGCAATCTCCATATCACCTTTATAGAGTCAAAAAATGTCAATGCTGTGTTAGCATGCCAAAAAACATTGTTAATGCAGCTTCAGATTTGCTTAATTGTGCTCACTAATTATGCTAACAGAAAGCACTAAAATGATCAAAAGGCAATAGGTGACCAAAACTGTAAAAATTCAGTTCAGAATTCAAAACTGAGACACATACAGTTCATGATGCAACACTGTCTATGTCCAATGAAATTTTGATTGTGCCAGAAATTTTAATTATATACAACCTTTGCAGAGTGTACACTATATACTAATGGAAAACAATTTTTAATTAATATACACGGACCTCATGTATTGTTACATGTAATAATACGGGACTATTGACCAGCATCTAAAAGGTTTAACTAAGAAAAGATTTATAGATAAAATACCCAAATGCAATGGTAATTAAAAACCTTAAAAATCAAGATACTACTTTCTAAAAATCCTAAAACCCAGCAGGACCAGAACAGTCTGGCTTATTTATTTGCTTTGCCAATAATAGTCTGATACCTCCAGAGATATTACAGAGAGCTACCTTGGTATAAACAAAATCTCTGATGCCTGGCACAGAGGGATGCCGTGTGCTGTAAAGCATTATGAGGCAAATTCTGATTTGTGATATTGGGCTTTATAAATAAAATTGAATTGAATTGAATTCATATTGTCCCCTATATACCATCATATCGCTCAACCTAAGTATAAAGTCTGTGATTTGGATATATCACAGGTCAATAAGCAAATTTAACATGGTTCAACAGAGATGATACTGTTTCCTGACATAACAAATGACAAAATTTGTGGTTTTATTCTTCAAACAACAGGGCCTCTTGCACAAAGACCCTCTGGTGTGTTTTTGCAGCTGACTTTGACTTCACGGTCCAAACACCCACAGAGGGACCAGCATTCGCCCACAGAGAGCAGACAGTCAGTCAGCCAGGAGTTCACCACAGATCACTCTCACTATGACTTAACAGTTTACTCAATGCCTTCCGTCCTGAGACTGACACCTCTGAGTAGGCACTAATGACCTCCCACACTGAAGACACTCTCACACACAAACACACTTTCCCATGTGCTCTCCGTGATCTCATGCTCTTACATCTTGCAAAACCTACACAGTGAGGTCACAAAAAAAGTAACCGATTGGTCAACTTCCCCCAAGATGTAGCTGGAATGTCCCTACTTAAAGGATAGGTTCACTTTTTTAAGTTTGTCTAAGTAAGGGGCATCGGTAGCGTAATGGATAGTGCCGGTGCCCCTTGTACAGAGGCATTGCCTTGCTGCAATGGCCGCAGGTTCTGTTCTGGCTTGCGGCCCTTTGCTGCATGTCAGTCCCCACTCTCTCTCTGTCTCCCCATTTCACTCACCGTCTTGTCCATTAAAGGCAAAAAGCCCACAAAAATAATATTTAAAAAAAAAAAACATTGCCTCAGTAAGGAGGTTTGTTTGAGTTTTTGGTCTGTGTCATTACTATTCCTGTCCATGCTGACTATAAATAAAACCTACCTACTCACTAAAGATATTTCAATGGAAGTGGTGGGGGACAAAGTCCATAGTCCTCATTTTGTGTAAAAATTTGTTTTAAAGTTCAACAAAAGCTAATATGAAGCTTCAGCAGTCTGAGTTAGACAAACCAGGGGGGAACTTCCAAAGCTACAGTCACATTAGTGCTAAATCCCCACTTGGTTTTACTGCCTGTTTTCTGCATCTCAGTAAGGACTTAAGGTTTCCATCCACCATTTTTTTTGCGCATTTGCAATTGAAAACATAAGCGGAGACACCGTAAGTTACAAAAACACTGTAAATATTGCAAAAGACACTTGCCTGAGGTGGAAAAGATGGTATATCGATAAAAACAGGAGCAAAGTGCAATGGAAACAGACTTGACAAATAAATCCTGATGTACAGTACATGAAGCATGAAACCAGAAATGGTGGCAGAGTGGGGCAACACGGAGACTGTAACCTTACTCAGATAAATACCTGAACCAAACAAAAATGACATATTTCCATCGTATTTTCTGCTTGACTTGTACGGTTTTATGAATGTCACCTTACAGCATTCTCTTCTTCCGCAATGTTTTAATGGCACCAAAGTACAGAGTTGATGTCTACGTGCCCAACCACTAAGATTCACATGACAGTAGTGGATAAAAAAAAATGCACATTAATTTGTCATTTGTTTGCCAACTTCCTGGAAATTTGGTTAAAATTTGCACTACATTTGGATGGAAACCTAACTTCTGTCTGTGGAAGTACAAAGAGGGAAGCTGTTTACATGCACATTAATGTTCCTCTATTATTCTGAATATAACGATCTTCTAAATTTGATACGGGTTATGTAAATAGCATATTTCATTCAGATTTTCCAATTTGGCCTTATTCGAAATGTATAATTTTCTAAATAAGACATGCAGGATTTGCCAGGATTTGGGTCTTAATAACATTCTTTGCACATATAGGCAGCCCATTCAGAATATGCGTCTCAGTTAGGGTTTATACAAACGTTTAAGACACACAACCTCTTTCTTGTTTACAGTCAGCTCTATGTATTGGATATCTTGTACACAAACTAACCAGCCAACACTTTGTGGTAGAGATGCATGCCCAAAAAAAAGCCCACATTTCTTGTCTGAAGAAGAAACACACTTACTTTTAAGCATTATAAAAGACTTGGATATCAACAGATTTTTGGATATGTGGAAATATTGGAATGCCGACCTTTTCAAGAAGGTGATTAAAGGAATGAAATAGGTGGGGTGTGTTCACACGGTCAAACAAGTCCACTACCATTGAGTAAACTTTGAAAAAATCCTGGCAGAAGAAACAGCGTTTCCAATTTTCCATATTTTGATGTGATAAACGACATGTTAGGGCACGTTAACTGGAGCATGGATGATGGCATGTAAACAGAAATACTAGTGGAATATTCATTTCATTAGCCGTGTAAACAGTTTAGTAGGAATATTGCAGAATAAGGGCAATAAACTTTTTTTTTGGGCATGTAAACATAGTGTAACTTGAAAGTATACCCACTTCATTTAACAGACAGCTGGAGCCTCATATTAGTTTCAGCTGAACTTCAGAGAGCTGTGTGGGAGCAGTGTGGGAGTTAGCGACATTTAGTTTTAAAAATAATTCATCTGTGGGTTATATTTTAAGAAATATGACGGAAAGCTCAACATGTGTCTGACTCACCAACACTGCCATTCTATGGTACTTCCCATTTCAAAAGCACATGCTGAATCAATACAGTAACAACATGAACTCTATCCTTGGTTGTGTTTCTGGGTTTGATTTACAGCTCTTAGAAACCATGAGCTGTGTATACTGTAAGCCGGACCTCTGACCCCTGGTATAGGCCTCCTCTCCACAGGGCAAATTCCTTCATCTTCAGCCCTCCTTTATACATGCTACTTTAATGTGTACCCACATATGAAGATAGTGGTCAGGCTCTTATAGACAACCCCCAGCCAGATGTGCACATACCTGTTCCCCTGTCAAGTTGAGCAGAGACTTCAGATCACTTCCATTTAATATGGACACCTATGTTGAAATGGACAAAAGTCATTATCTGAGTTTACTGCACGTATACTCTTTCATGTTTTTCAGACTATTTGCAATGTAAAATGAAAATGTGGGGACTCCTTACTACACCATACAGCATGACTCCTTTTGGAACTCCTGTGATGAAATCTGCAACGAGCAAAGCAAGGGGCAAAGGGTTAGGAGCTGAAACAACACTGTTTACACTCTTATCAGATTTACTTTTTGATTCTTTGGGTCTCTAAATGTTTTTACTTCCTGAAAAAAACGTAATAATCATTTTCCATAACAACACAATCATGTATGTCAAGACTGGGCAGTTAAACATTAGACAGACCCTGTACTCAGCCATGCATTTTGGCTCTCTGCACTGTAAATATGACCCTCACCTTCCACGTCATCCCCACTGAACTCGCCACCAGCCACAGAGTACCCTGTAGGAGGAATGAAGATTAAAGATCGAGTGTTGAAATAGTACATACAATTAAAGGTTTAATGTTACATCACTGAAATTAAAAGTTAGCTAATAATCGGTTATTAGTAGAGGGACAAGCCTTCACACATTTGTTGATCACAACTGACTTCCCTCTAGTGCGAACTTTAAACCTCAGACCCAAGTTAATGACGTACTGTCAATTTTGCTACTTAAAGCAAAAAGCACCCACAAAATGGTCACTTATACATTCATAACTAACCCTGTGTTATGTGTAATACCTGAAGTAAACTTTATTTTTCTTGCACTTCTCCACAGCGAATGGAGAATCCAAATCAGAGAAAATTCTTGATGAACTGAAGTAAAGGGGGGCCACGTTCAACAACAGTAAAACTATATCAAAACATCTGTTAACAACTCTCACACAACTCATGTAGTCTGATCCATTTCTCCATTTGAATGCGTAGTATTTCCCAAAAATGCATTTCCGCTTAAACCTTGATATTTAAAAACATCTGCATAAACAGTCTCCAACATGGACGAGTTGCACACCTTGGAAAGCGCATGCGTTTAATGTCTGCTCAATGAAAGGCACAAGCAGGCTTTAAATGCATGCACTTGTCCAGGCACACTACTTGTATACGGAAGTGTTTTAATAGTAACATTTTTGCAAAAATGCATGTGTTTGGGAAGTACTGAACATGTGACTGGATAAATATGACTTGGATTATATTGCACCAATTAAGTGCAAGTTTGTTAACGGATAATTTGATGTCATTATGCTTTATATGCTTTAAATTAACTTGTGCAATAACTCTAACGTCATATAACATTTCTTTTTATACTGATATTTAAACATATATTTATTTTTTATTTATTTTTTTTGCACTATACTATATATCTTTCTACTCTTGTAAGGAGCACCTGTAATGCCAACAATTCACCCAGGGGATCAATGAAGTATCTCTGATTCTGATTCTGATTATGTTAAACGCAGTCAGCTTTTACGTCAATTAACCAAACATTTCCTCAGTTTTGATTCCTTGCTCACCACAGAGTCATGTGGTAAAAAAAACAAAGTTTTCATCACAAATTCAACACAAAGATTTGTTTATATTCACACGAGACACCGAGGCACAGGCCTCCACAGATGGCTCACACTGAGGAGTTTATGCTAAATGCATTGTTTATTGCAATGTGCTCCAAATCGCCAGGCAGTGTACAAACAAAGTAAGATAAGCAGGAAGTCAATAAATGTTACTGGAAGAACTTTACCGGAAAAGTAGGCTGCCGGGCAACAGCAGTAAACACATACCCACTGCCACACACTGTATTTGTGCACCGTGATTATTATAGTTGTTTACCTCCAAGTCGAATGTATTGCAATTTTGTCTCTTTTAGCTTTTACAGCATCTATGATGTTCTTCCACACCCTGTGGCAACACGGCACTTCTTTAACCATTTGGTGGAGGATTCCTCTCCAAAAATTTTGAGGTGAATTTTACTGTTCCGCACATGAAGAAGAGTCACTATTAGAGATCATTAGAGATGTCTGTACAGGGGAACCTGCTCGGCCAGTCTTCCCTCAAAGGCATCCATGTTGAGCTGAAAAGTGCAACATGCGGAGTGGGCGACGCAAAAGATGTGATGACATCATTTTGTGGCATTCAAAGCACACTGGTGACACTATGGCAAGCATACAGCATACAGCACAGCATACCCAGCTTAACGGGTGAGTAACTGATATGCACATGCTGATTTTGGGGTGAAGTATTCCTTTAAAGTGGGGCTAATAAAGCAAAAAGCAAAACGTCTACTGTATGCTTAGGATAGCACTACAGAAGGGTAATAAAGTAATAATCATAACTTTATATCCCCTTGGTCGCATGATTTTGCTCAGTATATTTAATGGCAATCTGACACATCGTCAGACTCAGATCACACACAATATCTTGAGTCATTTCAAGAGTCATGTGTTTGCCTGATAGCGGAACAAGAAGAAAGGTCAAGAGACTAAATCTCACAAGCATAATTATTGCAGTCAGACTGCAGTGTACAAAGTTGACAATTTGATATGAGGGTGGTGTTAGTGGAAAGCTCATGAGCTGTCCAATATGGAAAGAATTCTTCCTCCAGGGAATATGACTAAGATGAGAGAATTTTAGGAAGATTTTCAAGTTAGATTTTTTTTTTTTTTTTTTTTTAGATTTTTTAAGATTTGGCCTGATAGTGCCACTGGAGTTCAAGGTGTTAATTTTTTCCATGACAGGGACTTTCCAAAATTTAGGCCAAAATGTGGACTTTACTGAGGCCCTAGAGAAAAGGTCATTGGATCACTAACACCTCAGATATTAACCTCTGAGCACCATGAATATCGACATCACATGTCATGGTATCCTGCTACTAAGATATGTTGTTCTTCACCAAATTGTTTAGGCAGATGATAAGAAAAACCAATCAGCTTGGATCTGCTGGTTCTGCTGCTGGCAGGTTGCTGCAGCAGTTGTACTATAAGTGGCATTTGTCATATCAGTAGCAGAATTGTTGGGCTAATAATTTCAGTAATCCTGTTTGACTCAAGTGTATATCCTCACCCAGATAACTGTCATCATAGCTCCCCTGAGCCTGTCGTGTCTGAATCTGCCCAGCGACTGACAGCAGGAAGTACGAGGGGTAGTAGGCCTTAACGATCTCTTCTGTAGTGGCTGAGATCAGCTGACCTATGGGATGAATGGGTAACAAAAGGTTAAAAGTCAGAGGTTAAAATAAGACACGTAACTTTTGAACTCAGGCTCCTGAGTTGTTTCACTTAAGTTTGTTCACGGACAAAGATGATGGATTGATTTTATGACTCATTCAAGGGAAAAATCTATTGGAGGATATCTCTTAAAAAATCCATTGCTGCTCCACATTCTTGTGAGCTCACCTTGCCAGTAAAAGCTGCCTGGTCCTCCAAGCACAACCCTCCCGTCCTGTAACACACAACAGTTGCCAGAGCTGAGGAGTCTGTGTGTCACCAGTTTGAGTTTCAAACAAACTCTGCAAATCTCATGTACACTGCTTACATCAGCTCAAACAGAGAAACAGTAGCTATGTGATTATGTAGAAACCAGCAAAAACTCCAACAAATATTTCTCTTACCTTGGTGAAGTCTGCACTAAATCCGCCCTGACAGTAGCCCTGTCCAACAGGTCCATGTCTTTCTGCGAAGAACAGCAACAAACACAAGAAACACTAATAACCTTTCTGTTTCATGAAAACTAACAAAACAAACTTTCTGTTCTGTTCAGAGGTAGAAATCACCAGTGTTGTCATTGTCACATTTCAAATGTTGAAAACCAGACACTTAGAAGAAAAAGGAGAAAAAAAAGACAACGTTTTAGAGGTCAATTTGTAGCTGTGGGTTTATCTGGTAACGTGTTGGTGAAGATTCTCTGTCGTCCAGGTCAAGACCTTTATCTACTAACAGTTTGACAATCTGGTTCTCTTGATAACTTTACAGAGCTGACCTAAGGTGTAAACAGCATCCTTCCTAAGATATGCTGGTGGCTGTATTCTGAATATTCAATGCAAACACACTTTATACCAACTCTAAAAATGCAAGAAAATATTAAAACTAAAAATAAAAAATCCTGAACTAGTACTTTTTATTTTCTTCTCTACAGTATGTCGCAGGTTTACAGCAAAGGGAAAATATTTGCACACTCTCCTTTATCCATCACCACAGGAGGTATGGGTGCTGCTGTTGTATGCTGGTGCTGCAGCACCCAAAAATGTATTTACCCAACAATATATAATTCAAAGGAGCACTATACAACATGGGTTGGGAAACAGTTGAGGCCCCGAGCAAAGGAGAACAAGTGTCTCAGGGTCATTGTTCATGAGAGAGGGAAAAATATGAGAGAAAAGAAAAAAAAATAGTGTGAGATGGATCGGTGGTTTGGCAAGGCATCACCAGTGATGCAGGCACTGCGCCGCAGAGTCATGGTGAAGAGGGAGCTGAGCCAGAAGGCAAATGTTTCGATTTACCAGTCCATCTATGTCCCCACCCTCACTATGGTCATGAGCTTTGGGTAGTGAAAGAAAGAAACTCAGAGCTCAGACAGCCAGACTGAGCTCTGAGTAGAGCTGCTGCTCCTTTGTGTTGAAAGCAGTTAGTTGAGGTGGTTCGGGCATCTGATCATGATGCTTCCTGGGCGCTCCCAGTTAGAGGTGTTCAGGGCATGTCCTACTGGTAGGAGGCGCCAGGGCAGATCCAGAACATGCTGGAGGGATTATATAGCTTTTTCTGGCCTGAGAATGCCTCGGGATCCCCCAGGATCCCCTAAGAGCAGCTAATGGTGCTAACAGTGCTAAACAACGACAACAGTGTTGACAAAACTAACGGTTTTAAGCGGGAAGACCTGGAGGGAAACCGGAGGATGGACCTTACATTTTCACAACCATGAGCCACCATGGGTCAGTAAGTGAGTGCAGCGCAGAGCTGCAGAGATTAGCTGGCCAGTGGGATAAACACATAGGAACTCAGATGCATTAGCATGCATGTGCGGCAAGACTGTCCACCACAACAAAGAACAGCTGAGCTGAACAGAAGTTATGATTCAGAGAAGCAGTCCGATTTTGGATTGGAATTGCAATAATTGGGCAGTTTTAAAGTACATTAATTGCTGATTACTGAAACAACAGTTACTAAATTCTAGTTGTTTTTGGAACAACAGCATTGTTTGCCTCATGTTTATCCCTCCATATCCATCCACGGTTTCAACTCTCTCACATCCTCAGGAAGGAACATGCCTTATAGTTTGAAAACCTCTGGATGAGACAACAGTTGAGAATGACTGCTACAGAAGTGGTAGAGTGCAGCTCTTCAGAGCTTTTTTAGCCCTTTTAGCTCATTCTGGTTTTACCACATTCACTGTATAATTGAGTATGTGCTGCACTCCAGTCTACCCTTGTAGGTAGCTGTTTTCAGCAAACAAAATCCAGTAAATCCACACAGTTATCAGCTAGCTGGTAAATATACTAAAGCATCCATCACCTGAACACAGAGATATTATTCTCAGCTTATTAATAACCGAGCTAAAAGGAGATTTAATACATGTCTCACATTGATCTAGTGGACAGACACATGATAACACATAAATGCTAATGTTGCTCTGTGTCTGCTGGATTAATGTAAGTGTGCTGGCACGTTCGCTGTACCCCTCCTGGAGGTTGGCTAATATTACAGTAACTCACCTGTTCGGCAGGGGGCATACTCCACAAACGTTTTGAGACTGTCTACAGAGAGGTAGCAGGTTCCTGTGACATCGGCAAACGGTGTATCATGTTCGGTCCTCCAGTAATACCTGGGAGCACAGGCCTGGCAAGCACAGAGAGACAGCTCTGTGACCAAAGAACATGACTACATTTTTCAGCTGAGATGAGTTACATTGACCCTGAACTCCTTGCTCGAACATCAATTGTGCAATCATAGCTTAGCAACTGTAACTACACACAGAAGGTCTGTCAAGCCTTAGAGACTTTGAAACAAATCAGTGAGAACAATTCTTGGTATCATTAACTTTAGGAAGTTGAGCTCATTTTCTGGCCAAAGACTAAAACACAAGAGCAAGTACAAGTTATGGATGAAACAATATGTGCTGTGAAGTACCTACTGCCATGGCCAAGGGGTTACATTACATTAGTCAAATAGACTTTCTGGGAAAACAGGTTGTTAGAAATAGCATTGCTCAGGAATGTCTCAAACCTAAAATGTTTATGAAACATTAGCCAACTTTTAAGCAGCAGCTGTGTACTGCTCTGTATTTCATTTGTATTTGATGTCATTTGTCTCATTGTATAACCCTTCATCCTTGTAAAAGTGAAATTTACTGTTTGTAGTACATACAATAAACAGAAACCCCCAAACTGTGTTATTATGTGAGGCAAGGTTATGGTACCTGCAGCAACTAGTCTACCCCGCAATACAAGAACAACATTGATCCCTTGTTTCCATGTATTCTACGTGAATTATTAACTGCTGAGGATGCTAACTTTTTGCCTAGGACCTGTCAGTCATTGCATTAGCTAAGGTAGCATTATATCATGAACATAGTCATTGTTATTCCTGTTCGCATTCAGCATTTCTGACTCTGAGAAAGAAGACTAATGAAATACAAACAATTCAACCCTATCTAGACAGTGACAATATTTTTAGTAGCAAAGCATACTTTAAGGTGAATGACCCTTTCCTGATCTGTTCCAAGGCTGGATATTGTTTCTAAAATCATGATATCATTAGCAATACTAATACCAGTGCCCCAATACCAGTACCATAATACCAGTACCCTTGATACCCATAATGTGAATGGAGTGGAGTGTAGCCACACTTTTGAACAGTTTGGTGGCATACACTGAACACACACTGATCTGCCAACTCCATCAAATACACCAGGCTCAACTTTACCACATCACAGACTGTAACAACAGTAATATTTTTCTCTATCTGTGTACAGAAAGGTTTGATACATTTAAGGTACTGAGTACCGATTCTGAGCCCTTGTCTGTATAGTAAATTAAGTGAACCAACATGGAGTCCCAAACGCCCATACTGACAAATCTCTGCTAGCGTACCAACAATGCAAGTGGTTGAATTCAGTTTAAAAAATTGCATAGCATGTAATCACACAGCAGAGATAAATTATCCAAACAGACCCACCAACCCTGACCCAGCCTTACCAAGATGCTGTTACCATGGGAACGCACAGTAGCTCCAAACCACTGATGGGACTTGAATTCAACCTGAGTGTTCACATCATTTATATAAAAATATCGATCACCTAGAAGAACATAGAGAAGAAAAACACATTTAAGAGCATATTTACACAGAGTTGTACACAGCTCTTCTGTGACTCTAATATAAGAGAAACTTCAGTGATGTCACAAGTTGCTATTTTAACTTAGTCAAAAATCCCCCTGTCATCGGCGTTTGATATTTGTGCTGTCAGGGCTTCATTTGAGAGCGTTCCCCACATGTTCTTGGCTTTTTACATGGATATTTTATGGCCTTGTTCCCGGGGTCTGCAGTCTTAATCCATCCTCCATGCTATGGCAGACATCAAATAGCTCAAAGGGACTTGGACCTTGTTGTTACTGTAACCCAAACGGCTGTACTTCATTGTCAAGATCTGTTTTAAGAAGAGGCCCTGGCAGTACGAAGGCAAGGAACAGTGATGAGGGAGAGGGTGGTGGAGTGCTACAAGTGTGTGTGTGTGTGTGTGTGTGTGTGTGTGTGATTTCCCTGCCAAACGCTGTACTTTTGCAGCCTCAGCAGCATTACACCTCCATGATTTTTGCTTTCAACAACAACATGCTCTTACAATAATTAATGTGGAAAAATAAGATAGTTCTTCTTGGACTGCTATTCCCCCGCAAATCGTCTGAGCCAGGTAGGTGAGCCAGGTTGCCTTTATGTCCTATGGAACACTGTAAAAACAAGTCCCTGACTTGGAAATACCATCCCTATCCTTATCCAAGTACTGTATAAAAGTTTGTGACGTTGGACTTTGCTGTCAGATCCAGCATGCAAGATTTTTGTCACAGTTTATGCCATTCAGCATCCTTGAAAAGCCATTTCACTAAAACCTGGCGCCTTAAATCATACTTAAATATGCCTGTAACTGTGTAAGCTTTACTGTGGCACATTTTCTGATATATGTTCCTGCTGTCTGCAGCAGAGTGGTGACATTAAACTCTCCTGGCTACAATTCGCAGTGCCTGTTTGGTTAATAGAGTCTGGGCTGTGTCCTCAAACACACTATGAATCCTGAGGCCTGTAATGGGAAATGCAAGACTACAGAATGTAAAAGCGCATATATATGTGTGTGTGTGTGTGTGTGTGTGTGTGTGTGAACATGAGTGTGGTTTAGCATGTTTCTTCTACGCTGTATCACATTTCAGAGGCTGTCTGCAGAGACCATTTGTAAACAGTTTGTAGGTGTGTATTTATGTACGCAGAGTTTGCACAGTCACAGCTCTCGGTCTGTGTAAACCGGGACTTGTTATCAGCATGCACGGGCGTATGATAAGTTCAACCCTGTGATCCTCAAATGGTGGTCCTTATCGCTTCCTGTGTTTCTGATGGAGGTGATTATTTTTCTGGCAGAGCCGTGGGCAGCCCCAGGTCCTCTGGGGTCCTTGTCCCTCTAATGACTCTGCCCTAATTAAAGAGCGCTCACAACACTGGGCCACAGTCCAGCAGGAAATCAAAGCTCTGTGAAAACACTGCAAAATACAACCCGTGTCCCAAAATGGAGACCTTAGCGAGGGAGGTGGTGTGGAGGAAACCTCAGTCACCCTTAAAACACGGGAGAGACATCAAAGGTTGGTTTCAGTCAAAACAGAGAAGTGTTGGAAAAGGAGCTGTTGGGTGGCAAGAAGTCGGGTATTTGACCTCAAGGTCAAGCACAGCGGTGCTGAACTCGGGATGCTACCTATAGCTTCTTTCAGCCTCTTTTATGGCTGGTTAGAGACAGCTGAGAGTTTACTGCACAGTCCTGTCTCAACAGTTTAACAGCACCGTTGGGGAAAGTGACATTTTTATATCCTGGAACAATGTGAGTTACCAACTACTGCTGTGATTATGATGTAGGGAAAATTCTCTCCCTTGGATTTTGAATATTGAGCTTGGTTTTTAACATATCACATTTTTATCTTTGTGGTTACAAAGAGGCCAACCGTCAATTTAGACTTAACAAGACACCCTACCTTTCTTGTCAAAGTTGATCATGCTGCAGTTAGCTTGGCTCCAGGGGCACAAGTACACAGCTCCTCCTTCGGTGATATTGGGCTGAGTGGTGTTGGCTTTCGGAGCGCCGATCAAAACACTGATACTGGACAGCAGAAAGGAAAACAAAATCTTACTCTGTGGTGAAGGGGTGTGTCCAGGAAAAGTTCAAGATTACACCAAGAAACATTTGTTTTGATTGACAGTAAAATCATATGCATTTAACTTTTCTTAGAAATAATGTTTTGTTACACACACAGCTGATGAACGAAGTATGAATCTGGACAAAGAATTTGAAGGGTAAAAAGGATCTGAATTGGGCATTTGGCACCAAAATAACAATCTATTGCCTTGATCAGAACTAAAATCATGACAGAAGAAACCAAATTATCTTAGTCTGCAGAGAAAGCAAGCTACAAAAACAATTAAGATGTAACACTATATACCACCCTAAAGAAGAGGAACCAAGGCTGATGCCTCCCTTTACCACCCCCTGCTCCAGCTTACGGAGGCTTATACGTAAGGTACAGCACAACACTTTGATATCAGTTATCAGCTTGAAGATCAGTTACCTCAGTGGCTGTACTGCAGATCCTGGATCATTATCACTAACGGTTGGTCATGGGGGGTTTAAATCTTAGATTCAAGAAAAACAATCTAGGTCCAGCATTAGTGCCTGGAAGGTTAAACATCTGTCTGTGATCAACAATGCTCACATAATGTTCACATAATGTCACATCAAGTTAAGCCAAAGCTCTGCAACCTCAGCGTGAGGTCAAAGTCAGCACCGTTGTATCCTCTGTTAATGTGTGAATTAAAAACCAGTGTAGCCAGAGGAGCCTTTTGAAGAAGCCAAAAACACTATGAAGTTTATGCATGAAGCCAAGTGAAGAATTCCTCAGCAGCAAAACCATTTTTCAATACTAGATGTAATTTATGCAGAAAATAAGGTCTGGGATTAACATGTGCCAGTGAGGTCTTTGAAGGTGAAATTTGAACTTAGTGTAGATTTAAACCTGCATTCATTTTTCTGGCGCAACAAGTTGTAAATGCAACACTGACATATTATCACCTCATAAAGTTGATATAGCAGATGTTTACCAGCTAGTTTCAGACTATGTCTGACTGCTGATTGGTGCTGAGCAGGTAATGGGTTTATCAGGGCTGCTGCTGCTGGAAACAATGCTGACATAGCTGTGAGAGTGAACCAAAACAGTAAAGGTGTGGGCCATAAAAATCAAAACAATGAGCTGAAAGACGCTGGGAAAACTCAGTAGAGCTGAAGGGACTGTAGAGTCTGTTGATAATTCTCTCTGGGTTTGTCACTTTAAACCTCTTTTACATTATGTAGTACATTAAGTAGTTATTTCATTCATGTTACTCTAAAATATAGACAGGCTTTAAAGTTAACTTGCTACAAAGTTGCTATCTTAGCAAACATATTTACCAGATCTATACAATTGTTAAAACTGACTGCAACTGCCATGCTAGCTGCTGTTATATCTGCAAAATGGGCGGGAAGGTGGCATTTATCCCTATCAACAAATGTTCTATAACAAAAGATGACACATTACAAGATGCACCAATGGTATGAAATGGTATACACTTCCTGTCTCCTAAGTGGGTGTAGTCATCTCTCACCACCGCATCCCCCCATTTAATTTTGAAGTGTTGTGAGCAATGTGTGGATGGATGAAAGCAGATTCAAAACAATACAATGAGGGCTACTCCTTGAAAGTCGGAGATTCGAATCATCAGTTGGAGGCCCATCAGTTGACTGAGACTGCTTCAAGTCGAGCAGTTGGGGGTTTTGTTGTTTTTACAAGTTAGTGAACTGTGAAGTGTACTTCCGGGGACATTTTGGTCCCCTGATATTGTTGATGACTGAGCGCTCTTGACTTTTATGCTACTCTTTGGTACAGTTAGCTGCGGACACGACACAGCAGCTCAGAGGTGGACAGACTCTGTACCACGAGGCTCCAAGATAGCATTATCTTACCTCTTCTGCTCAGAAGTTGTAAATTAAAAAAAAAATCCAATCCCTCATTAGCGCCATTAGCAGATCTGATTCAACTGGCATAATTTGGAGTCAGGTACAGCTTTAAATACAACAGTATTTAAGGCAGCACCTGACAGTACAAATTTAATGTTTGTGCCTTGCTGCTCATATCTAACTGCTTAGTATCTGATATCAGCTGAGTACAACATAATATCAGCTGTTGCAAGATCTCTGCAACTCTGTCATAATTTGTGCTAACGTTCATTCCTCCCATTGGAATTAACAAACTCAGGACCACCGCTAGCGTTCTATGGGCGTGGGGCAGCGGTGAAACCCATGTGACACAGATACAGGAAATAACTCTAAAATGTGCTGTCTCAATTTTAAACCATCTCGGTCCCTATCTCCAAAGGTTTCAGCCAAGAAATGAATAGCAAGAGAAGGATACAGCGAGGTGTATGTGCAAATATCATGCACCCTCCAACATGCAAATTTACATGTGTTTGTGTGTGAGGGTGCATTACAAATCAGCTATTCTTTTAAGGTTTTCAGACAGCCCTGCTAAAAAGGCCTGGCCCACAGCGCATGGCACAACTTAAGACATTGGTGACTGATGACATTAGCAGAGATCAGACAGACTCTGTACTTCCCCCCATCCCCCAAAATGTCTGGAGAGCACCAGAGGAATATTTACATGGCTGGATAAGCTTTCCTTATAAACCACTCACTCCACAGCCACTTAGCCGACCAGGGTGCAGGCTTTCAATGAGCTTCTCTTACAAAGGTACAGGACTTTAACCCACTGCCACCCCCTGTGATCTCTGCACGACTGGATTTGTAAGAGTCAATTAAAAGCACTTGTAATGAAAACTTAACAGCCAACAATAGCCTCCTCTACAGCATGATGTGGATCAGTGGGATGATTGATGCCTCTGTTGAGACCTGAAATGAGGATTCCTTTCCTTTCACTCACGTTCAACAGGAACATCTGCAATTGGGGAAATGGCTTAAAGGCATGGCCAGGTCAAAGATGCAACATGTAATTTTTACTAAAGGATTTATGAGCTCCAGTGAATGCATTTGCATAGCGACATTATTCTGTAACTAGTCATATCTTAATGGTAGGTCTTATTGAGTTTAAGTGTTTGTATGCATCGTAACCTGCTCAAAACATTTCTTCTGTGCAAAATTATGTTTATTTTTCATTCTCTAATACCTAAGTTTCTCTCTCTATAAAAAAAAAGCTGACTAATTTTACCCTCTAGGTTATATTACACACAACATATTGTCATGTCAAACATCTGAAAAAAAGGGTCACATCACATGCAGATGAGTCATTTAAAGAGGCACAAGCCAAAAAGGTCAGGAACCGCTGAGGTGTAATGATATGATCTTCTATTACATTTAGTAATGAACACAATATTTGTTCATGAAAACCAACCGAGCCTCTGTATCCCAGCTGACCCTGTTCAGTTTTCTCAAGATTTTATCTGGGTTGTTATAATAAACAGGATATGATGCTTGTATGAGCCAGACCCCCAACTCCAATATCTGCTGTTTGGTTGGCATTTAAATACATGCATTAAACTTGTGCATATGTGGGTGGCCCAGAATAATATGACTTAATATTAAATTAGTTGTTAGCTTAATCTACATTAAAGCTACAATAAAATATAGGCTGCAGTGGAAAAATCTCCACTTTCCTAGACTGTACATTTGGTCAGCTGACTGGTTCTAATACCAATATAAAAACCAGATCAAGATTCTCTTGATATATAAAAGTAAAACCCAACACAGCACTAACTGTGACTGGCTGTGTAGTAAAACTGTGCTAGCAACATAAGCTCTTTGGTGGCTTCATATGGCTTTAATGTAGAGCTCAGAGACAGGTTGGGAAACATAAAGAAGTTCATCGACATCACAGGATTTCAACAGCTGTGTCCCATTTCTATACTACAGACCATTTCTATACCAGCTACCACCACAAACAGAGTCAACTTCTGTGGGAAACACTGCATCAACATGCTAACATGCCCACAATGGCAATATTAAAATGTTGAGGTTTAGCAGGTATAATATTTATTATCTTAGCTAGTGAGGATGTCATTAGTTTTGCTGGTATTTGGTCATAAAAAAGTATTGGACAAACATAATTTTTTACCTGATGTTGGTGCAAGCTGAAAAGTGAGAAGATCATTTAAATTCATCCTCTGGGGAGCATGAACCTAATTTTAAAGATATCCATCTCATACTTGTGGAGATATTTCACTCTAAATCCAAATTGCCAACCTGTTGGAGGCACGACTGGAAAGCCAGAGGGTCATCCGAGTCAGATTAAAGGCAATTTTAAATCTTTGTCTTTTTGCTTTATTGAATATTTAGGTGAGATAACTTATAACCCTTTAAGGAGTTTTTCATCTCACCTGCACAATCTGTTTTTTGTTGTTGTTGTTGTTGTTGTTGTTTTTAAAACCAATTGTTTTAATACTGTGCAAATAAATAATATGAATACGAGTAGTATTTATCCTCTGGGAACCATGAATGTCTGTGCATATATTCAAGGCAATACATCCAATTGCAGTCACAATATTTCACTCAGTCTGTTTTCTCCCTATGAAGCTTAAATGGCAGTGAAATTCTAAAGCCACAGCTTGACTGATTTTTGGCACACTGTATCGCATCACATTGTGTGCAGTTAGTAGTATGGAACTAGGACACAGCTTAAAGTATATCAAAGAATTACAGCTCAATATTTAAAGTGGGGTTTCAAACCTGAATGAGCCACTTGAGCACATAAATATTTGTTTAAGACATCTGTGCATCCCTGTGTAAAGACGACATGAAGGTTCTATTGCTGTGGATCGTGATAAGTTATTGACCGTGTTATGCGATGTTGAAGTATAATAACTGGTAGTACGAGAAAATATAAAAATAGGTCATCGAGTCAGTAGTGGACCATACGAGATGTAATTTTGGGAGGACTTGGCCTGCTGTTTTGTTTCTTTTTTTGTATTCTCAATAATCCTTGTTCAGCTTTTTCCCTGCCTTGTGTCAGTTCTGTGGATCGTCAGAAAAGGAACAGAAACGTCAAAACTGACACCCCTCACAAACTAGGTGGCTTGGGAACTTTGTTATGTTGAAACTTAGGGTTGCAAATTTTCAAAGTTGGAAACTTTGCTGCACACAGCACACTGCTTACTGCAGGGCTATTGAGACCACACCCCTTACATGCACTGTGCATTCCTCCATCACGGGAACTGATGATTTCTACAACCCTGGAGTACTGAGGCCACACTTTAAGCACAAAACTATTGAAGCACATTTGAGCTTGCGGACTACATAAAGTCAAGTAAGTTTTGATAATATTATGGGGTAAATATAGGCCTATTTGATCTATGGCATTAATGTTGAACTTAATGTTGAACTGGTAAGTTAGGTGCCAAACGTAAGCTAGCTAGCACCATTTCATTGACCATTTAAGAGGCTAGCTTAATATGGTGCTAGCTACTTCAAATGTGATGCTGTTTCTTCTGCCTCCTGCAAGACAATACAAGAATTTATACATCGATTGTAAAATATTTGGAAGAGTATTCCAGTTGTTTAGCTAACTATATATCTGTTCATGCCATTGCATTAGTGTTTTTAAAAGCTTTTTTGTTATCTTATTTTACAGAAAAATGCCACAGTTGCCATCCAATGTGTGGAGGCAGTTTCCAATTTGGAATATTTCCAAAATTTCCCAGTTTAACTTCCCATGGTTCCCAAGTTTCTGGAAGTTTACCAGAATTTACTGGAAATTGTACGCCCCTTTGCAACCCTATTGAAACTATAGGCCTACTCCCTCAGCCAACCTTTGGTGAGAGTCAAAGAAAGCAAAAAAATAAATATATAATGTCCCTTTTCTGTCTGTTATTACCAGCCCAATCAATGTGCCAAATCTCATTTTTCTGCTCAGCTTTGTTAATCTTTTTATCGGCCAAAGTAAACCAGCCCTACCAACACACTTGATATCTACCTCCTAAACTAGACTTACTGACTTTATCTGGACATGCGGGCTGAGACAGTGAAAACAAAGATGGCATGGTGAGCAACAGGAGCAACTTTTAACAAGGCGCCCTCCAGCCAAACAGTGTAGTGATTGTCTGCATGCATGACAACCAGCAGAAACCATCCCCATTGGCAGAAAGACAACACTGGTCTTATTCAGGAAAGCATCTTCCTTCTACCGTGTTGTTTACCCACCACAAAACAAGAACCGCTCGATGCACATGAAGATGTTCAACAATAGCTGTAAGCTGTCAAAATACATGTATTTGGTCAAAAACAAAATGTTGTATTGTTCAGTGTAGGCAGGCAAAGGGGGGCGTCATGTGCATACATTGGTCTAAATCAACATCTCAGTAATGGCTCAACAACATGGCCTTGAACTGCCAGAAGCTTAGTTAAGCAAACTGAGAGAATCTTAACCAATTTCCTCACAGGAAAAAATATACAGTCATTAAAGCAACACTGATTTTACTCTGTCAGCCCCCAAGGATGTGGGTGAGGAAGAAGTGCTGATACTGGAGTACAAGTAGCAATGACAAAGAAATAAATGTCCTGCATTTACAAAAAAATAAGTAAGTTAAAGTACCAAAGTATAGGCATCAAAATATCCTACTACCAAATAGCACTCATGATGCTTTCAATTTCAGAATAATGTATGTTGCTGGATAACTCTTACGATGCAGCCATGTGTTCATCACTTTAATGTTACAGCTGGTAAAGGTGAGGCTAATTTTAATTGCTTTATATACTGTATGATTGTGAGTTTACCCCACAGGGACCAATAATGTCTTAACATATGTTAACCTGTAATATTACATCATAATTTATTTGTTGATTTTATTTTGTATTAATGTCAATCTGCAGATTAATTACAACTCGTTTTACAGGAGTAAAAGTATAATATTTCCTCTGAATTGTATTGGAGCAGAAGTATGAAGTAGTAGAGGATGAAAATACTAAAGTAAAATAAAAATAAAAATAAAAATACCTCTACATTCTACATTCTACAGTGCTTGAGTAGGCTAAATATGACTTTCCATTACTGGTAAGGAAATACTGAGACACTGAGAGCTGATAAGGTTAAACAGGATATTACAAGGCAAAGATCTGAGCACCTTTCACAGGAGCAGCTATCAAATATTGTACTCATACTACAAGCTTCTCTCCAGCAGGTTATCATAAAGCAGATTAACAGCTGATATACAGTAGATTTCCGTCATCATGTATGAAGGGCTTTCGCATGATGTAACACATCCTACAGAGGCCCTCAGCTCATGAGCAACAGCAGCTGTGAACAGCTGGTTGAGAGAGATGTATTTGACTGTCTCTCTCAATAGGCTTTAATACACAGGAAGGGATGAATCAGCTTGTTCTATGTTTTTCTATGTTGTTCGCCAGTTATATTTAGGTTTAATGTAGCATCTGATCAGCTAGCCATTAACGTCTTCGAGTGGTGGACAAAAAAAGGGTTTAAATCAATACCATGGAAAATACTACTCAAAGTATGACAATTAAGAAGTCATAATGAAAAAAAATGTTTGTTCTAAGATTGTTAAGTTCTTCATGTGTAAATAACCTGTAATAGAAAGCTCAGCATCAGAGGAAAATGTTGGCACTTTATGTTTCTGCAAACCACAGATATGTTAGATTTATATCATATCGACATTTCTAAAGTGACGTAGTATATGAGCTGAGTTTTATTTGGATGGCGTGTCAATAAGGCATGACACCTGCCAAGCTGCAGACCACTGATCGAGACCAACAAACAACAAACTGACTGTTCTTAGCGAGTCATAGCTGTGTTTCCAGCAGCCTTTTAACCACCATCACTGTGTTTCCACCATAGACTGTCCACCAGGGATAGTGTCACGAACAGCAAGTGTTTTTTACTGAGACATCGCTGCCTTTTCTTCCGGGATTGTGCCACAAAACGTAAACCTAACTACACGATGACCACATAATAATGAAACCTAAATTTTCCTAAACTAAACCTATTCACATAATGTACAAATGTAACGTGTCTGTAGTTTGCAGAAATGTATAATGCTAACATTTAGGCTATGGGTTTAATCAGTCCAGGTGACACTGTATATTACTACTGCATTTTAGCAATGCCTACTTTAAGCAACAAAAAAAATCATATTTTATAAGCTTTTAACATTTAAAAACACAGTAAAGTTAAAATGTAAATGTTCAAATAAAGAACCATTATTTCTAAATTCTCCGCACATTACTTGATGTGTCTACATTGGATTTATGCTAACAGATATAACTGATGGCTGTTTGCTAAGTTAGCTAGCTGTTAGCTAAATAACAGCTACAGGTTAAAGTTAGACTGTTGTCATTGATGAACAATGGCCGCTGTGACAATTATGGGACGATGGTAAATAGGAAATACAGCATAGCTAACAGTAGTACGCAGGACAAGGGTTGTGAAATCAGCTAACAGTGTCTCACTGCAATATCTATCTAGCTAAAGTTCACTAACGTTGGCTAACATTAGCCACCAAAAGCTTCTTACCTGACAAAGCCTGTAGTGGTGAAACCCCTGAGTACACAGAAATGAGCAAGGGTGCTTTAGCTTGCTTATGAATTCAGTATTTTTGATAGGAAGAATTTATCTTATTTGCAAACGTCACATCAACTAAGAAGTTCCCTGAAAGCCTCAGTAGAGACATTAACTACAGTGAAAACAAAGCAAAATGTAGGCTAACCTGTAGGTTGTGAATCTGCTTCTAGGTAGCCACAATATGTACAACAACCAAAATATTAACGTGTTATTTTGTACAGTAATATAATCGAGTCTGACATACCATAGGCTTATAAAAAAAACATTTTTGTAAAGCATAGCTCTGTAACTCAATGTGCACAGAAGCACAAAGTGTCTATGAGGAGCCAATTAATGGAGGACCAAAAACACATTGACCTCGGTTGATATACTTAACTTCATTCATATCCAAGTTACTCAGCGTGTGTTTTCCCACACAAGTGCCGTGGGGAGAGTTTTCTCAATGAGCAAAAACAGGTGACGGTACGTGCTGTGTGTAAAGGAAGAAGAACATGTTTATCTCACTCAGCAGTTCTTCATCTGTCAAAAAAAAAAAAAAACAGCAGGAAACCCCTACTGTCCCTTCAGTGCATACTCAGAAGATTAGCATATTTCTTACTTTGCTGTAGGTTAACCCCCTCCTCTCTGAATCAAACACAGACTTGTATGTCTGTTTCCAATCACACTTGGGCTGGAATCCAGTGTGTGTGTGTGTGTGTGTGTGTGTGTGTGCGCGCGCGAGGGCAAGAGAGACAGAGAGAGAGAGATGTATGCTCTGCCTATATGAGTGAAACTTTGTACCCTAACATATCCATCATTATGTCACTATGAAATATATTCAACAGACTACAATTAAACTTTAAAATGTCCTTTGTCTTGTATGTTTTGTAATGAGTTTTAAAGTAGTAATCTTATACAACAATGTAGGCTGCTCTGCAAACACATGTCAAAGTCCCTTAAATGTATAAGATCATATAAATGGCTATGACAAAATCACTTAAACTGAATGCTATCCACACAAAACAATATAGGGATATTGCTGGGATCGTCTCCTACACTGTAAATATTGTACTATATAAACTATTATCTAAAAATGAAGCATGTTTGCAGACCTGTCTCTTTAGATGCACTGATTGTACAATGGTGATTTCATAAAGGATAAGTTTTTGAAGGTACGAAAGGCAACTACATTGATGGGGTCAGTCACTCTTTCATTCATACTCTACCTAAAGGCCAATAAAGTATGATGAAGTAACTTCTGTAAACTTTCTCCCACTGACTTGCGCAAGTGAAGGACAACATGAAGCTCTGAGATGCTGCACAAAGACTGTATACCTGGATGCCTGACTGAAGAACTCCACTGAATAGCCGAAATAACTTCCCGGTGGTCCGGTGAAAACGACGCGTTTCTCCGTGTCCAAGTTAAAAGCAGTGCAAAGCTGGAGCCAAAGCACCACTACAGGTACAGCCAACACGGTGTAGTGACAACATTTTCCCCATGACCGGGGAGGTGAAAGTCCAAGAACGGTGCCCATCTCTTCTTTTGCGCGTCTCTTCTTTCATTGAACAGCTGAAGCGCAAAACGCATCATCCGTGCTGTTCCTTATGTGGGCTAGTAATCATAAACTGGTGTCCTGAATAATAATCCCTTCAGCTCCAACAGGTCCGATGTACTGATCCAGAGTGCATAGTGAAATGTAAAGAAAGGCAGGACAGTCAGAGAGAGAGGGAAAGAGAGGGAGGGAGAGGGGGATGATTGCAACCTCATTTGGGGTGGAGCTTTAAATATTACCAGACAGTCTGGTCCCCTCAGAAACAGCACTGAGGTAATGTTGTAAAACATGACACAACACAGAAATGCAAATATCTGCAAAACTTCAATCTTTTATTAGATTTAGGTCAAAGGAGAAATTACATAGGAATATAATACAAATTCTTTATTAAAGCTACAGTAGGTAACTTTTTTAAACGAGAAACTGTTTGTGATGTTTGATATCCTGACAGTAGTACATGAGGCAGATAATCTGTGAAAAAAATCCGGATCCTCTGTTCCCTCCTAGTGCTCCTAATGCCATTTGCAAAAATCCACCAGGCCTTAACAAAAACAACCAATCAGAGCCAGAGAGAGTCTCTTAAACCCTGTTTCCACAGTATACTACCGTACGGTTCGGAATGCATTTTTTTTTTTTTCATACAGGAAAAGTTTTGGAACCAATGGAACCGTTTCGTACCATTACCATTTTTGGTACCCCTTCTGTTGGGGTACCTATCACACAGATCCGCTGTAAGTACCGAATGTGTCCGGGCTGCCAGATTTGTCCGGGGTCCCGCGCTAACTGATGACGTTGCGCATTATGATTGGCTTTATGGCAGTCACAAATCCTGATTGGTTGTAGCCATGGTTGTGGCTGGAAGTTTGAGGAAATGGTTGTAACGTTAGAGAGTTTGAGGAGAGAAATAAAAATAATAAATCGAAAGTTTTCTCCTCAGTTGTATGCTGAATGAAGTATTAAAACATTAACCTGACAAGCAGCAAACATTAACGAGATCGGCTCGGTTTGGATTAGCCTTTTTTTAAGTTAGCATTAAGCTAACAGCTAGCGGCTAATAATAAAACAGCTAAAAAGAAGAGAAATACATAAGAAACATAGGAAATTACTGTTAGATCGGCTCAGGGTCAGAGAGCATCTCACAAATCAATGTAATGTTTCACAAATATGTGAACATATTTGACAGCATAACAGCATTGCTCCAAGGGTCAGTGCAGCCAGTGTTCAGGGTCTCAAAACAAAGAAAGACAGAACATAAAGTTAGTTACAATGACATGCTGTTATGTTTATTTATTTTTCATACTGTATACAGATAGCCTACACGTATAGTGTATGATACACTAACCCTGGATTCGTGAAACACTGTACATTGATTTGTGACACGCCCTCTGACCCCGAAACAGGCATTAATAATGTCAGTCGTTGCTCATGCATACACTGCACTAGCCCCCTTTTTCCACAATATCCTCAGCGCACAACAATACCAACAACAGTGTACATGGCAGAGACAAGTAAACAGAAGAAGACCTGCAACAAAAACGCAAGCTAAAAAGAAAGAGCATCCCCAAGCCAGCACTGGGACACTGGATGAGCTGAGAACAGCTACCTGCTGTTGCCTAAAATGACTCCATGAGAGCAGTGAAAGTGAGCCCAAACAATAAAGCTGCAGCTGGATAAATCAACAACATGCTGAAACTCAAATTTTGGAAATAATTTTATTATAATTGTTTGAACATTCAAATTGGCATTAATGAGTGACATTTTTAGGACCTTAAAACAAAATGTTAAGGACTTGGACTTGACTTTGGACTTGTAGGTCTTGACATGAGCCTTCACTCAGTACTTCATAAGCAAGACTCAAGGCTCTGTACTTGTGACTTCGTCTCTCTTGCACCAATAATTGTGTATATTTTGCTACTTTCTATAACAGATTCACATTTGACAATTGTGAAGTGTGTGCAGCAATGAAAGCTTTTACTTTTTAACAGAAGACATTAATGTTATGTAGGTAAGTATTTTACATGTTCAGTATGTTTGATGTAAATGGAATAAGAATGAGTTAGCTGGGGAAACAGGACAGTGATGAATGTAATGAGTCGGCCAAATGCTCAAAACACAAGAAATCTTCAAAGTGAGCTTGAAGTCAGAAAGTTGAGGTTTTGTTGTAACTTACTCTACATGTCAGGACAGCATTCAGTGTGACGAAACCTGGAAAACCCACAGACATCCATCTCCAGCTCTGTCTCTCATCACTGTGTTGGAAGTGAACTTGCAATCATGGCAGGCTGACAGACAGGCAAGTATACAGTATGTGATTATTTGTAAGTCTACTCATGGTTATGTGTGTGTGTGCGCACGTGTGTGTACTTCATAGGAAAAGAGGGTCCCATTTTAAGAGCGGTGAGTCAAGATGTGTTACCTGCCAAAGGCAACAGGAACTTGGACAAAGAGCGTTTTCTCTCTGTAAAAACTGATTTTCACATGGCACAGAGGCAGTACGCTGTGCCTTGTTGCAACTGATAATACAATAGTTAGCTCCCTTCATAAATTAACAAATGTCAGCTGATGTACTAATGTGCTGAGAGTGACTTTATCCAGCAGTTTATTTCATGTAGAGGTGAAAAAGGCAACATTAATAATGATTTAAATGGACTGGTTATTATACACAGCACAGATGTCATGTTATTATTTGTTATCTGCCCATAATTCACTGTAAAATCTAACAGTCAATTTAAGTTCAGTGAATTTCTGGATTACAAGAACTGTGTTCCCTCAGTTGAGTTGGCTGTGTCTGCTGCCTCCATCAACCTCCACCAATCAAAAGCTCCAGGTTATACATAGTCAACGTAAAGTTAGTACTATGGCTCAGAGACAAAGACTCAGGAATATGAATTACCGTATGTAGTATACATAGCCCAGGTTTGACTTGTGATTAAAAAGAAATCAAGCAATCTATAACCTTTATTGACCTCTATTGGCATGAAGCATGAACTGCAACATGCTGTGCCTCCACATTAAACAACAGATCTGAACAAGTTGTTAGTACTGCTGTAGTTTTTTAAGGATGGTCTACAGCTGCATTCACAGACATAACTGACACAGCTTTATTATTTGGTTCTTAAATGTGAGCCACCTGATGAAGTGACTGTGTTGATTAAAATCATTGGAATGAGTAGTACTGTGATAAAAGCCAGTAAACAATGTCGTTTTCCCCTTCAACTACCAACCACAAACACTTGGAATCACTGGCACAGTACATTAAAATGTACTGGCATAAAAGACATAAAAAAAAAAAGTTTTAATTTGTTTGTTTGTCATAGTTGCGTAATTTGCTGCATGGAAAAACAACTTTTGTGTTGGTGTATTCAAGTGCTTGTGGGAAACTCCAATGAGTCAGGTGGCCTTAAACAAGACATTGCTCTGTCTGCTGGGTGTGTAAATATGCGGTTAACACATTTACCAGGAAAATTACTTTTAATATGTCAGTGTGTACTGTCTCCAGTGGCCAAGAAAATAATACTTTAAAGAGAATATACTACAACATGCAAAGATCATGTTTTGGCATAAAATACCCAGTTTGGCACAATCCTGCTGGGAAAGCATTGATGTCTCCGTTCTATCACTCAAAAATCTAATATGCACTTTACAAAGATTCTTTTTTCACAAACTTTAAACACCAAACATTTTTTTAACATTTATATGATCATATGTAGAGCTGGATGTCATTTATATTGTTCTAAACTTTCTGTGTTTTACAGATATGAGATTTGTATCCTTCTGGGTGATACAAAGCATAATTTCTTCTCTAAAGGCAAAGGTTCTTGTGATATATCACATTTCCTCTAGGGGGACAATAAAGTGTGAATAAAAAAAAAATGTGTGTAATATTCTTCTGGCAGCTTGGATAACATCTTTAGTGTTAACTTTATCATCAAATTCGCCTAGGTCTCACATTGACTTCTGCGCAACCTTTTGTTCTTTGTGGTTAATTTTTAATATTGCAACATAACCTGCACACAGGATTCCAAACAATCTGACACACATCGTTTATAATGAATATGAACTTTTAACATTAAGCAGACGTTACAGATCCAGCAGATGCAAAAGTAACCGTTTTAAGTTTTCCTTCCTCTTTTGCATCACTGAACAAACAACTAGTAAATCCCCCATAGTGGTAATGTCTTGCTGAGCTGAGGAGCTGGTTCATATAAAGATAATTTAGTGCTTGGCTTGGTTGCTTAAGTTTGCACCACTCATGGTGTCATGGTCACGTGTTTATAGGCCTTTTATACGATTCTTGTCTTGTAGTTTGGTTAATTTATTTTGGGCTATGTGCAATATTTCGGCTTAATTTTTGTTCTATGTCATGTGATACCATGTTGTTCACTGCACATAGTTGTTCCTGTGGTAATGTATTATGTTTTGAATGTCATGCAGCTGTGTCTAGCACTTTCTTTTTGGCTTAGACAAATTTCCTTTGGGACAATAAAGTTTATCTTATCTTATCTTATCTTATCTTATCTTATCTTATCTTATCTTATCTTATCTTATCTTATCTTATCCTATCCCACCTTCCCCGCCCCACCCTACCCTATCCTATCCTATCCTATCCTATCCTAGCCTATCCTATCCTATCCTATCCTAGCCTATCCTGTCCTATCCTATCCTATCCTATCCTATCCTATCCTAGCCTATCCTATCCTATCTAACTTTAGATCAATGAAAGTAGCCACGAGCTACCACAATATATATTTTTTGTCGCCTCACTTCTGAAAATTATGTTTCACCATTTACTGAACTTCTCAGACATCTTGTCCTGCCTCATGTCTAAACATCCTAAAATATTTTAAATTACAGTAATGATATACTAACCAAGAACTGTTTCCTCATGATTTCAAACCCTAACTGTGCATTTAAACTTACTTAGCAGATACACCTTGTGACAACCTCCCCTGTGTCTCTGTCTCAACCTCACAGAGAGTCAAACAGTGGAGCTAAACATTACGTTTGTGCAAAGTTGGCTCAATGAATTAACTTCACAGTAAACACTGGCCCACAAACCAAAGGCACTTATTACATTAAAGACAGATCAATCAGATTTAAGATGAACTGATTACTGTCTGATGCATCTTTACCTCAGTGTGCACTGAGTTGTTTTACTTTATTTTCAAAGACAGAAAAGAGGAAAAAGTGAACATGGGTGACCTTTACTGATTTGGCTCAAGACTGTGGAAAAAGATTATGTTCCAAGCTACAAGGAGCACGTTGAAACTGCAAAAGCTCAAAGACCTGCTGAGCTAGTTTACATCTGCAAGCTAATTGAAAAAGCCTGAGAAAAGAAGCACGCTGGAACACCTATTTCAATGTTTCGGCAATTATTTTGCTATGTGGAGGCTTGTTAAGTTTAAAGGGTTGTATTTTCCACTGCCCAACTCACCAGCCATGTGGGGGATTTTATTTATGTCTTTTCACAGCCAAAATTACCTCCCAACTCCCACATACTCACACTCACACACACACACACACACACAGGACTGTCTGCATTATGTCAGAGTAAAGGTGATAAGAGACATAACACACGCCTACTAGGAGTGTCTGCAAGCTGTCTCAAGCACTGATGTTGGAGGAAAGAGCACTCTTCCCTCCACACACATTCATGCACGAGCCCACCTACACACACAGGAAGCCATGGGATTACCACAATTAAAACAACATGGCTGCTAATGTGTGCCTCCAGAGGCTCAGATGACTCTATGTAATTATGACTGCTATGGCAGGTAAGGGATCAGTGTCAGTGGATTACAGAATTACATTCAGTGTATCTCACCAAAATGCATTATGTGCAGCCTTGAGGTCTAAAAATGTGCTGAGTACATTTCCTTGAAAAGTATCTTAAATCAAACATAAGGGACTTTTCTCATTTGTCTAGGTCTTGCCTCCTTGTCTCCTCTTTCCTCTGTCCTCCTGCCTGTGACTCGGAAATGTCTCAGCACACCATCTTGAAGGACGTCTGGATTCCTAAAATGCATCGCGAGGAAAAAGGAAATGGGAGGCCTGCCGGAGGAACTATTAGCGAGGATGCACAGATGTATCCTTTGGAGAAGTCCTGTCAGCACCCATTATGTATGAAAGAGGTGTGACACACAGCCAATGATGCAGCTGTGCCACATGTTGTATTTAATTTACGTCACTTTAAAATTACACCTCTGAAGTAGGATGTCTCATTTAGTTAAATGCCTGTTGCCTCGATTCCTCTCTCATCGTGTCAGCGCCTTTTCTGCTGGCGTCACAGGTGGGAGGGAGTTAGACGCAAGGAGAGGAGGTGAGGAAAGGAATCAAGAAATGACAAGAGCCCATAGTTTACATCCATGTTTGCTAGCTTGCAGTCTTTTTCGTTCCTGTATTTTTGACTATTTGCTACATATCTTGGCACGTTATCGCCACTTGTGAATCAGAGGTATACTGTGAAACTACTGTTAGGAACTTGTATTGTATGAATGCACAATATTAACAAAATGGGGACCTCTTCCCAGAAAAAGAGGTCAAAAACTCCACAGGGAAATTTAAACAGGGAAGCTGCAATAATTAATAAGTTTACATTAATCATAGCTTGATGTGAAAGATGCCACTCATAGGGACTAACTCAAGGAATTATCAACCATCTCTGCAGTTGCAATAAAAGAGGAGTTCATACTGGTGGACACATACACAACTCCATATCAGTGCTGATGTTGTCTGTTGTAAATAGTCAACTGTTAGCAAGCAGCTGGCCATAACAACTTTATGGTGATAACACAATAAGTCAGTGTTGTGTTTACATCATAGTTGCTCAGAGTGTGGCTTTTGGACCAATGGCAGCCCTCAGAAACATTTTGTGCAGGCATTATATTTGAATCATTCAGGATCCATTTCAGTGCTTACACTAACACTTTCAATTGCTTGCATTTAATACACGACATGCCTACTGTGTCAAACCATAGACTGTATAAATAATGGACGTAGCTACCATGAGGTCAGCCATGGAACTTTGGCATTTTGGTAATCACCATGGTTTTTTTAGAGCCAGAAGTAATCATATTTGGATGAGAGGATGGAGCTGTGGAGGAGTGAGTGGTGGATCTGACTTCTGCGGTGATGCCTCCCAGACAGCCTGTTATTCAAAGCAGCCCGACCTTGAATATGTGTAACTTTAAGCCATAATAAAATTGTAAAAATTGTAAAGTGTCTGTCAGGTTGAATACGACATCTTGTGGAAAACTACTGGTTGCATGGCAATTGGTGACACCTCACAAGTGTTGTGGGAATTGCGTTCTTAATGCGATTAGCTAACGTTAGCAATCTTGATGGACAGCTCCACAGTTTAATGTGAAAGACAGATGTGTACAATTTTCCTGTGCAGCCCTCAATCATGTCCTGGCTCCCTAAGTTGGCACTTAGTCACCATAACTTTGAGCACCTCTGGTTTACAGCTTGTTGCACTGCCCCCAAGTGGTAAAAAAACAAACAAACAATCAATGAATGCAAGTTTGAAGTTCATCAACTAATCTTTATATTAAATGTCCAATGTGTAGGATTCAGTGGCATCTATAGGGGTGAGACTGCAGATTGCAACCTACTGAAACTTCTCCCATGGGCAGAAGGCTAGAGCAGTGACAGCTCGTGGCCGGCTCACCATTTTATAATTCACAATGACAATAAATGTATCCAAAACTGGATTTTTTTCTACTTTTTAAACGTAAATCCAGTGCTTTACTGCATTAAAAACAGCAAAAGAGAGTTTATTTTTTGAAAGACAGTGCCAGGAGAGGATCCCTGGGTCCCCCTGGCAGAGGTCTGGGCTAATCATTTATATAAATTATTAATGTTTATTTATCAGCTGACCCCTGGCCTCCTGTCATGGCCTCCTGTCCTGGAATATTGTTATTAAACTCCGGAACCTGTGATCAAACACTAGTGTCAGCAAGCATCCACCCTGCTGAGGTGTTGTTACACAAGGCCACCTCCTTGTGTTGTTAAGCATGACCTCTGACCTTCCCCTGACCTCTACTCTTCCTGAGTGCTGGGGAAGAGGAAAAAGTATATCATCACAGGAAGAAATTAAGATTAAAGATTTCCCCTCTTCTTTTCCACAGAGAGTAATATATTAGTTCATGGTTTTTCACATGATTCATGCCCCTGTCTCTGCAATCTTTTTGCTATCAAAGTGTGTATGATCTATGGAGACTGTAGATGTAGACTTTGCATTCAGCTAAAAAATATTCAGACATACAAAGCAGCATGAAGTTGAACTGTAGAACTAGAAACCTTTGCATTTACATACATACAGCAGTGAACGCTCTGCTGGCGAAGAATGTGACCGAGCAGCGATTGAAACTCCATAGCTCTCCAGGGGACCTTATCCAAGTTGATCTATCATCTGCCACGTCAACACAACGCTGTTTCCTAATAGACCTGAGCTAAGTTAGCCCCGTGTAACCTACGCACCCAATCCCCAGAGGAGCCATGAGGAAAACTCACACTGCAAACAAGCAGAGCAGCACGAGGCCAGCGGAGAAGAAACAGGCCTCTGACATGTTCTCGCCCAGATAAAGGCCCCTCATTGAGAAAAAGACAAGTAACAATGCATTATAATTATACTGGAGCACAGCCCAGAGTCTTCCACTGTGAATATCACTTTTCTATATTAACCTCTCAGTAACAGTGCAGCTCTATAAATAACACAGTCTCAGTTACTGTTGGATTTTTATCAGAAGGGGAGAGTTGTGTGTGGTTGCCCTCATCCTGATCTTTCAGTGTGTGTTCCCACAGCTTGCCTGAAAAATAATTCACTGAGAAGTATCAACATCTCTCTCTATCTATTGATCCTTTGGTCACTTTTCACTGTGACAGAAAGAATAAAAACCAGGGGTAAAATGTTTTTGTTCAGGAAACCGAGGATGGAGTATGCTTAGGAAATGTAACATAAATGCATCATTATTCCGTTTCTGATAAGAGGCACTGAGGAAATGTAAAAGCCTAACTGCTGTTATCAACCAGTAACATTCACCTGACAAAGCTTCCTGTAGGTTAAAAGAGCTATTCATTGTGGTAAATATCTTAGTATTGTGTTAAGAAAAAGGTCCCAAATAAAGAAAATGTTTTCTTCACTTCAGTGGCAAAAACAACAGCTGTAAATCAGGGCTCATGTAAGTTGTAAATCACTTCATATCCAGATGTTTTTTCATAAGAGAATCACAAAAAAACCCTTACCACTTTTACTGATCTCATGCTCTTCTTCCAGGAATCAGGGGCGAAGTGGGATTTTAATCCAAGTCAGGCGAGTATTACACTAAGTCCCTGTGTCACTGTGGTGACTTCATACAGCAGGAATGGTGCGAAATGAGGTTTACGCCAATAAAAGTGATTTTGACAGAGTCATGCAGCAGCAGTACATTCTCATCTGGAACAGAACAGACCCCAAGGAAAGCTTTCACTCCAACGTTTATTCAGCCATCAACCCCAGTTGCATTAGTTACTGACCAACCCGAACGAACCTTTTCAAGAACTGTTTCCACAGTGGGGCGTCTCATTGATCACTTGAGATCATGAAGGACAAGACCATTGGTACAGTGTTACCTGCACCTTGCTTCCTCAACATTTTCGTTGCAGTTCTATCCATCAGTGAATGAGAATGTTTTAATCTATGTTGAAAATTTGAGGTTTGGAGTTCATTCTTGACCTTAGAAATGGCAATTTGTAGTAGCAATATCACCTCAAGGTTCATTTAGGCCCAATAATTTTGATTAAATTCTTCATCAAGAGATGAAGTTCACCTGTTCTCATGGAGATGTTTTTCTAGACAGATTAACTTTGACGCTCAACATAGTGTATATAGTCGTAAAAGATGCCAAATCCTCAACAAACAATTCCTTGACAACTGCAAACATCATCTGCTGATGAAGGTCATAGGATATGATCAAAAGCTGTTATCAGCTGTCCTGAAAAGGTCTGTTTAATCAACCAACAGTTGTTTGTTCAATACTCACAGATGTCAACAACTCCCAGTCTGCCACAAAATGGGAATAACTCTTCTCAATGCTTCTTTCACAGTGGACACAACTGTGTGATGTCTGCAAAGTGTCAGTCTAATCCCTTTATTGAATGGTGCAGGGAAGAATGCTTTAATATCTCCAATGACCAAGCCACATGGCTCAAAAAATGGCAATGTTGATTTATCTGTCTGTCTAGCAATTTGGTCCAGACTGAAAAATCTCAACAATGATTGGATGCCATGAAATTAGGTGCAGATATTCATGGTTCCTAGAGGATGGATCCTAATGACTTTGACAATCCCCTTGATTTTACTCAAGTGAAATGTCACCAGGCTAAAATTGTAATTAGTACTTTGGTTTACAGCTAAATACTTGCTAAACTAATGACATCCCCATCACCTTTAGCTGTACTCTGCAAACAAAAAGCATTCTAACCTGCTAAAATAGGACAGTGAAGATGAAGATGGCACATGTTAGGGCAGCTTCACAGCAGCATGTTGGCTTTGTCACTGTGAGCATATTAGAATGCTGGCACTAGTTTATAGCACAAAGACCCACTTTGCCTTTACTGCTTCAGAGCTGCTAGCACAGCTTTAAACGCTTTGCCTTTCAGAAAAACGATTAGTTACCAGGACAGCAATGAACTGCTATTTTTTAACACCCACAGGAATGGTAGTCAACTCTTGTTTTTTTTACTAAATGTGTGATACTGCCATGTGTCAGTCTTTTCGATATATGAGAAATTGCAGTGGTTCCCAACTGGTCCAGTCACGGCGTCCAGATTTCTCCATAATCATTAGCTAAAGGTCTGTACAGCTCAATACGTTCAGCATCGTACTTGCGTTTGGCCATGTCCTCAAGCAAGCTTGCTGTCTTTGTCAAGTAGCTGTCCGTTAGTTGTTCTCTCTACAGCAAGAAATGGCACCTCAAAATAAAAGCTCTTTTGGAAATTAGCCATCTCACTATAAATTACCATATAATGCCGAAAACTCTGTCTGTGTGTCTGTTCCACGTTTTTCTCCTCACTGACATGGTCAATCCATGTGAAATTTGGCACAGTGGTAGAGGGTCATGGGAGGATGTGAATGAAGCAATATTACATCAATTGGCCAAAGGGGGGCGCTATAGCAACCGAATGAAATTGCAAACTTTGAATGGGCATATCTCATGCCCCGTATGTCGTAGAGACATGAAACTTTGCACAGAGATGCCTCTCCTCTTGAGGAACACATAACTAATAACAAGAACCCATAACTTCTGTCATTTTCAATTTTTTGAAAAACACTTGAAATTGATCTCTTCCTAGGAAGTTTGACCGATCTGCATGAAACTCAGTGAACGCAATCTAGGGACCAATATCTAAAGCTGTCAGTCAGTCATTCTGTCTGTTCCCCGTTTTTCTACTCACTGACGTGGTCAATCTATGTGAAACTGAACATAGGTATTGAAGATTGGCATAGGTAGAAGGTGACAAAGCTACCAATGGGTTTGGATTAGTACTTAAAAATTAAGTGTTTTTTTGAGAAAGTTGACATGTTTGGGAGTCCTTTGCGGCTCATTCAGAATGGACCCATGACCACTTTTGGACCGCAACTCACCAGCTGAGAGCCAGTGCTCTAAATGATGTTGCTGGGGTGGGGGGCATGTTATCAGTCCCAGTGGTATGACCTAACTGTAATCACACCAAAAAAAAAAGCATAAACCCAACCAGCTAATCACAATCACTCTAAAAACACGTGAAACAGCCAGCAGCTAGCAGCTAATGGTGCAAATTCTGCAAACAGCTAACAATGGCAACAGTGCTGACAGAGCTTATAGTGTTTACCTGGGGGAAACTGGAGGGTGGGTGCTACACATATGTGACACTGCCGTAGCATCACCCACTGTATGAGCAAAATGCAGAGCAGCAGCAAATAGCTAGCCGGTGGGACACACACACACAGGGACTCATATGCACTAACATGCATGTGCAGCTGGACTGGCTGCAACAATAACACGCAGAGGTTGCATGATTCTCTGCTCAGGATGTCATCACTCAATAATATCTTTACATAGCAAATAGTGGTTTGCTGCTATATGAATGCTCTGAATGTTGTAGCCACTCCTTTAACTCCTCCTTTTGGTGTTACCTCATCATCCGGCTGGCTTTGTCTGTGCTTAGTCCGGTGATACGAATACACTCCAACACACTTCAGGTTCTTCCTCCCACACAGTAGACCTGCCAAGCTCGGTATGTTTTTATACAAGACAGATCTTTCTTCCATAAACTCCTCACAGTCAATCAGTCAGTGTGTCTCAGTTTGCAGGTCTTGACAATATTTTCACATTCCATTGTGGTGAATCATTGTAGTCCTCTCTCAAACTCAGGCTGTTTATCTCCAGTCTTGCAGCAACAATTTCCTTTATTTACAAAATGCAAATCCCATTTACTGTATATCCACTTCCCTTAGACTGGAAACTCCCACATCAGCTAAATAAATGGCCCAAAATGAAACCTTATTGTATTCAAATATGCAGAACTTCATACCAGAACAACCTCCTATTCTCTTTTACTTAGAAACTTTATTAGGGAATTTTACAAGATCACAGCATCAATATAAAAACTTTTTTTGTTTCACAGTGTTTCACGGAAAGACTTTGAAAATGCAAAAAGAAGAAAATACTGTAACATTTAATGATCCAAACACTCTTTCACAAAATGTTCTAAAGCTCAGTTGCTTTTGTTCCACAGGTTGCAACATCATTGCATGTGAAGCCCCACGTGGGACTTGTGCTCATCTGTTTGTACAGCTTCTGCACCCACAACATATGGGTTCACTCCCTCTGTGTGTGGGTGTGTGTGAATGTGTGTGTGTGTGTGAGAGTGTGTGAGTCACCAACTGCTCGATGGAAGAATAACGTATTACAGACTGAGGACTGACTATTGCCTCACTCTGCTTCGACAGGCCGGAGGAGTTTTTCCGGGAAGATCCCACAGTGATTTTGTAGATCCCTGTGCTGGTTCCAACTCTCCTCCCTGATCCCCTTCACCAGGCCTTCCTGCTGCGAGACACACACATTAAACCCATGTAGCACAAGATTTCAAGTGAACAATCCACACTCTGATCAGATACTTTGTGAATGAGTGTTAGGATTTACTTTTGGTGTGATTTCTTGCACTCTAAGGGACCGACAATAAAATCTGGGGTTGTGTTCACTACCTGTCTTTTCTTACCATTAGGCATCAAACATCTCCTCCTAAAAAGTTTCCTCTTAAGAGCAATTGACAAAGCTGCTGAGAGACACTTAGAGACTAAGAGAACTCCTAAGCTAAGAGAAGGTGACATAGCTGACCCTGTTGAAGTGGGTTAACATGGGATTGGTCTGTGTCAGTGAATGTGAAATAAAATATTCATCAATATGTGAAAAGGGGTGTGCAAAGGAACTAGATTAGGTCAGATTAAAAATTTTGACATTAAATTATTAAAAAATAGAGAATTAAATCTAACAAAACAATTAAAACATTGAATTATAGACTGAATTAAAAGTTTAATTAATTTTGATTAATTTTTTTTTTCATTTTTTAATAAATGTAATAAATACAATTTAAAAAATGTAATTCAAGTCTAAATTAAATTTAACTATACATTTGAAAAATATATAGATTTTTTTGAATGGACTGTAAAATGTTATTACATTTATTCAATTTGATTAAAGATTAAATTAAAATAGATTTCAAATATGAAGCAAAGTTAAATTTGACTTCTTTTTTTATACTCAAGAATTTTGCCTTTAATAGGGAAATTCTACATTAAAAAAATGTATACAAAAGCATGCAAATCCAGACAGGGAACATCAGGTGCTGAACAACGCATTATGCAAAAGATGAAAAAATAGAGTTTGCACACTAGACTATGTTCCCATGAACATATATTTAGTAAAATAACCACCAAGGTGACATTCTCTTCATCAGGTCGGATAAAGAGTGTGAAGCTTGAAATGTCACCGAGGTGGTAATTCAATTAAATATGTATTCATGGGAGCATAGTCTTGGGTGGTGACTCTAATTTTTCATATCCTACAATTAGCATATCCATGCGTAGTCTGTCGATGGCCATAAAAAAAAGAGCTATATATTTCTACATTTCATTTGGTAATTATTTAGTCTACACTTAACAAATAATAAAAATGTATTATTATAAATAAACTCTCACACAAACGTGAATCTGAAGTTTTTGGTTTGGTATTAATTCTCACAGACAGTTCACCATTCCTGCCAACAGCATTTTGCCAGTATCAACAAGACTGTTTGATTTGTTGGTGAGTAGACTGGATCCTTATTAACTGAATCTAAAACGCAGCTTATTATTTTTAGGAGTTTCTCCTAAGCCTTAGGATGTTTTGTGAGTGTGGCCCCTTGTTAAGTAGATATTTTATTTCAGACGTTTGAAACATTTCCTTCTGTCAGACTGTATTTTATCAGCGGTGGAAATGCCTAAATGTGACATTACCACTTAAAGTTACCCACAGGGAAAGATTATATTAATCACTCGACAAAGACCCCAGACATGATGAAAATTACATCACCAGCAGGATGCATACATGGCTTAAACAGAAAGAACAACTTCCCACAATACACTGGTCTAAACAACATATCCAGGCTCAGAACACAGTCCAATGTCCACAAAAATGAGCAGTCTTAACAGGAAATGTGTAATCCTCTATGTCTGAGGTGCCACAAAGAGTGAGCTATGCTTTGCAAGAATGCACACAAACCTCTTGAGTGTCAGCAAGCACCAGGATGATGTCTCCCTCTTCAAACTGGAGCAGGCCGTCTTCAGATGCTTCATGGCTCTCTAATGCCACCCCCTGGTGTAAAACAGTCAACTTTAAAAGGGCAATTCACCTAAATTATTAAAACAGTTTCCAGGTTTAAAGATATCTGAGATTTGTTCCAACCCAATACAGTGGAGGTAAATGTTCACAGATTTGAAAATTTACATTTAAAGTTTTCAACAGCAACTAGTCATTCCAGGCACAGTGTCTCTGATCATCTGAACATATACAATTACACAGAGAACACACTGGCATGAGTTTTCATAGGAACTGCTTTTTTAGTTTTCAGATTTCAAAGGAAATGTTATTCACCTTCTCTGTATTGAAGTGGAAACTGAAATCTCTAAGGCAGATATTTTAGAAGCTCATCATAATAGTCACATAGAAAAAACACTGATTTCATTTTTACAAAGTATGATTTTTACTAGATTAAGCCACTGAATAGTTTCCATCTGCAATCTCTGGGCAGGTAGACTAACACTTCAAAATACAACTAATACTCCTTTTATAACACTGGTACATACGACTCTTCTCTGGGCTACTTGTGTTACTGTTACACAACATTTTAGCATTTAGCATTATACTGTAATTGTCACGTGTGGTCACGATTCACCCAATTTACATAGTTACACAGTCTCACTTTGAAAGAACAGGTAAAACAGGTTAGGAAAATATGGTTGTTTGCTTTCGTCAAAGGAGCTGTATGCAACATTCAGAGTAATCTATGACTCAGAGTCTCAGTGGGGACTGTCCGCACACAGCTCTCAACATGGAGGTGGCCGTGCCAGCAGCTAGCAGCTAATGGTGCTAACAATGTGAACAGTGCCAACAATGGCAACAGTGCTGACAGAGCTGACGGTGTTAACCACCGGGAACCAGAGGGTAGGCGCTACACCCCAGTGGTAGCAATTAGCGAGCTAGTGGGATACACACACACAGGACTCCCAGTGCACTGACATGCACATGTGGCCGGAGCGTCTACCACAACAAACCACAAAGAAGCTCAGATTACAACACACCCTGAGGAGCGTGACTTAATTCTCTGCTCCGGATGCTATTACTCCATTATGTCCTTATAGCAAAGAGCAGTTTGAAGCTATATTAATGCTCCGAATGTTGTATACAGAATCTTTAAAGACTGAGATGAGAAAGTCAACATTAATCTCATGTTGGTGAAGTTCGGAACTGGAGTTAGAGCACCTAGCTCAGTATAGGAACTGGAGGCAGGGGGAAACAAGCCAAGTGTGGCTATGTCCAATGCAAGAAAGCAAATTAACAGTTTCACCCAAATGTTAAAGTCTTCCTTAAATTCAAGTCGTGTACCTTGTATAGGAAGCCTGGTGGATTGTCTGAGCGGGAGTCATCTCCTGAGTCAGCTGTCTCCTGGTGGACTGATGCTTCCTCTGTCTCCTCCTGCTCCTCAGCAGGTAAGATACGGGGTTTTTCCGTGGAGCGGAAGGAGATGCGAGGGGCCGGGACTGGTGGAGGTTTGGGCTTGGCCTCCTCTGCTGGTGGATCACTCACAGTCTCCTGCTCTGGACTCTGTGGGGCACTATCTGCAGAATCAGAGGGATTGGACGCCTCCTGACTTGTGGCCTCCGACACTGGTACTACCACCCCAGAGTCATCCGACTGGCTTGTAGCAAGTTCAGCTTCTGCTTCCGCCACTGCCTCTGCTTCCGCCACTGCCTCTGCCTCCGCCACTGCCTCTGCCTCCGCCACTGCCTCTGCCTCTGCCTCTGCCTCTGCCTCTGCCACTGCTGGACTCTGACTCCCTGTGCTCCTGTCGCTGTTCTCATTGTCACACACTGACTGCCTCTTAGGTGTGTTGGCACCGCTGGAGCTGAGATCGGAGTCTGACGAGTTGACATCTTTGGATGAAACAGAACTTTCTTCTGGTGGGACAGGTTCTTCAGAGATGCTTTGAGGTCGTTGGACAGGGGAAGAGGGCACAGCGTCTTTTCCATTTTCAGTGGATGCATGGATGGAGACATGGTCAGCTGGGAAAGCAGTATTGCAAGGGATGGGATTGGAGATAACCAGAGACTTTCTCTTCTTTGACTTGCTTGTTGTGCTATTTGAAGAAAAAGTACCTTAGTTATTTTTGAAGATTTAAAAATCTACCTAAATAGAATAATTCGTACTCCAGCATACTGAACAGAAATGGTGGACATGCATTATGTATGTGTGCTATTTCCCTCCTAGACAAGAAGACATTGTTGTTGGGAACACTTGCAACACAGTGCCTTACCTGTTCAGACCCTTGATGATGAAAGCTTTTCCCGAGTGTTGAGTCTCCAGTTTCTTCATCACATTGTACAGCTCATGGTTCAGCTGCAACACAAAGTGCAACATAAACACACAAACCAACTTGCCACACAAATACCATATCTATCATAGTTAAATATCACTTAAAGATGCAGTTGGAAGTCTCTTTTTTAATCGGATTTTTCACACATCAAGTAGAGCACATTACTTTTTTGCGATTGTGGAAATGAAAGGATGTCTGTCATATCTTACCACGCTCATTTCCTTATAGAAGACATCTCTCAGGTTGGATATGTTTTGGAACACGGTCACGTAGCAACCTATCCGGCTACAGAGACAAAGACAGTTTATCTTTCAGTTCATTCATATGACCTTCAATAAATCACGTTCAGTTTATGTTGTTGTATGCACATTCTGGAAAATGTCTGCATGGACTGATTCCATCAGAACATTCTACAGGCCATTTACACTTCTGGCCCAAAGTTTTGTTTTGTCCTTCCAGTCAAGAGAGGTTTTGCACATCTTGTTCAGAACAATCATGCAAAGGTTGAGTTAGTTTTTCCAGTCAGACTTATGTCTTTCAAGTGGTGCGGGTGGCCTCGGGATTAAAGCTACAGTGTGCACACACAACTTTTTGTCATATTTGTCATTACATCCGAACAGTAGTATCTGAGACAGTCTGTAAACAAACAAAAAATCGTGTTCTTCCCCTTTCTCCTTTTAGTGCTTCTAATGGCATTTGCTAGAATCCATCGGCCAGGTGCTTGGTTTTCACTCGCATGTCTCCAACATGGAGGGTGGGTTGAACACTCTCATTTTACAACTAAACAGTACACTAAAATAAGTTTCTAAAAAATTTAAGGCGAGAAATAGGCAATGCAGCAATACAATCTTGATTCATATTTGACAAGTGCTGCCCACTTTTGGAGTATGGCAGCAGTTCATGAGCAGTGATTGACATGTATGACAGCTGCGTTAGAGACTCCTCGGCTCTGATTGGTTGTTTTTGTTAGTGAGGTGGATTTGTGTGAATGCCATTAAAAGCACTATGAGGAAGCCTAAGAACATGATTTTTTTCTCACAGATTATATGTCTCATGTACTACTGTGTGGATGTAGTGACATTTTCAGCAAATATGACAAAAGTTATTTTTACCAACTGTACTTTCAGGGTGCAAAACATGAACCGCAATGTCTCCAGTTTATGTCTGGCCTTGGTTGCACATCATTCCCATCTTTCTCTTGCTCTCTGTCTCATTTCCTGTCAGCTCTCCACTGTTTGCTATCTTATACAGGTATAATCCCCCCCCCCCCAAAAAAAAACACAATAAAATAAAAACAGAAACGGAGTGAAATCCTACTTTTCTGCACAGAAGTGTTTTGTGCTTTCTGATGTATTCTCATTCAATATCTGAGCACCTTCCCGGAAAGCTTTTGAAAAGGTGAAACCTGGACACATTTCTGAATATCTCCATTGGGATTCTTTTATATTAAAACATCTTAAATAGCTTATTGGCACATCTGCCACACACTGTATGTTCTGATTTGCCTGGGTTGCTCTTGTTAGTCTGGAATACCAAACAAGACACTGTCATGACATCGTTTAACTAGTTTATTTATTCTACACAGATATTCTAACTTTACTTATCTTATCATGATCCAAAACTCCACTATGGGATTCCACTCAGTGTTACCTTGGACTGTGCTGATTTGTACCGTACCTCTGATAGAGAACAGGCAGCTCCTCCCTCAGCTCATTATTTATTTCTTCAAAGACATTCTGGGCTTTGTTGAACTCTTCCTCTGCCTGATAAAGAAGATTAGGAATTCGATAAAAAAAAAAAAAAAAAAGAATACTGACAGTAAACTCTTATCAGACAACACTCTGCATTTCTGCGGTATGTGCACTGTAGTACTAATGCTACCTTTGCTATTTTGGCTTCATCCTTTTTCTTTGCATTCTGTAGCGCTTCCAGGTGGTGACGTGCTGAATCGTAGTCCACCAGCTTGCGACCACGTTTAGCTACTCGCTCCTGAAACACAGACAAGTGTTTCGAGTTAAGAGATATTTCAGTGAATATGTCATCCACCAGTGAGAGGGTGGATTATCTCTATGTGTGTCATCGAAATCAGACTGGTGATATCTAAGAGGCGCAGAAGCCATTCTAGTGTTTGCGTACAGTTTTGGCAGGAACTGATTCAACTTAAAAAGCATCAGGTTACCTTGACCTCAGGGAACTGGCTTGTGTAGTTCTCCATGGTGCGGACAATCTGGTCACATAGTTTCTCTTCAAAGTCGTTCCACAGTAAGTCTTCACTCTAAGAGACAATTGTTATCACATTACTGCAACTGTAACACATGTCTCTAAAGACCAGATAACTTTAAGCAAGCCACAAACATAACTTCAGCAAATACGGATTTAATTATGTTGGACGATATAAAAAACCTTGACTCACTTAAACTAACAAAATGCAGCAACTGACCAAAGAAGGGAAAAGCTTATATCAAGATCTTCAATGCTACATTTATCAACACTAATCTAATGAAAGAAATTCTGTTTTCCTTTTATTATTTAAAAAAAAGGAAGAAAAAAGGTTTATGGACAAATGTTATTGATATGTTGCAGCTGAGCAGCTAATTAGCTATCTAGCATGCACACTGACGTTAGCAGTACATTTTTTTCCCCAGTAAATGTTTATTTGGTTACTTGTTCAACGAGCTTACACGAAGAACCAGACATGTGCTCATGTTTGTGACTTAGATAAGACTCAAGGGCTTATGTGGGTAGTTGCTCAGAGTCTGTGGCTTTTGGTGTGTCTGCTGTCTGGCTCTGTGAACGTCTGCTCTGCCTAGGAAAGAAGTATTATCAATCGGAGATGGGAAAAGTTGGGTTTAAAAGTACTAATATTAAAAAACTGAATTTCTGACAAAGTTGTCAAACTTAAAATATGTGACTCCACTGTAGCATTTCATTTTGGACATCAGGATTTATGCTTGTCACCTTTAAACTGTAGCAACATTCCCCTGAGAAGGCTATGTCTCCATCTTGTGTGTTTATTTTAATAGTTAGCTGGTGAACATATGTGTAGCACTTTGCAGCTAAAAAACTAAAAACTACCCTCAGGTGTCTGTCGAGACCAAAACAGAGCTAAAAGGAGGGAGAATATTGGACTTATATTTGGTGGCCAGAAACATGATCCCGAATGAATACTCATGTTGCAACTGGATCTGTAAATAAATATATTTGCTAACATGTCAGCCATCAAATGTATTACGTCATAATATGTCAAACATGTGTGATGTTCAGCTTGTTGTCTAGTTCTGCCCCCAAAGTAGCTACGAAAACAAAACAACAACAAACAAAACAGATTAACGCTGCTTAAGACAATACATATGCTTGCTTGCAAAATGGGGACCAAGTTAGTCTGGATGCTTATATTTCCATGGTAGCTTAGATCAAGCTTCTATAAAGCTACAGTTGGAACATTTTATAAAAAAGTAACTTGGTCGTATTTACTGAAACTGTAACTATATCCTGACAGTGGTATGTGAACCAGTTAATATGGGGAAAAATCATGTTCCTCCAGCTCCTCCTAGTGCTCCTAATGGCATTCTAGAATAATTCACTGTGCCTGAACAAAAGCAGCCAATCAGAGCCAGATGGAGTCTTGAACGCAATGTCAATCAGTGCTTGTGCACACACTGCGCAGCCCCCCTCCTGTGCGCACGCTCTCACTCAGTCAAGCTCAATATCTTTAGTGTGCAGCTTCAGGAGGACCATTGCAAACACACTGGCTAAGAAACAACCACATGCAATGCAATCTGGCCATTCCACCTTTGACGACAACAGCGTACATGGCAAAGACAAGTAAACAGAAGAAGACATATGACGAAAAGTGAACTAAAAAGAAAGAGTTAAACAGAAACTGAGCTGGCATTAGTTTCGAATCCATGTCAATAAAGCCACTCCGATGTTTACTCTTGTATTATCCCTGGCTCAGTTTAACTCTTTCATTTTAGGTAGCTTTTCATTGATGGTCTTCTTTTGTTTGCTTTCCTTATCTTAGTTTGCGCACTGTTACTGGCAGTGCAGTGTGCGCACGAACAGTGATTGACAGCTGCGTAAGAGACTCCTCCTGGCTCTGACTTGTTTTTATTCAGGCATGATGGGTTCTTGCCATAAGGAGCACTAGGAGGAGCCAGAGGAACCTGAGTTTTTTAGACTGTCTCATGTACTACTGTCAGGATATAGTCACAGTTTTAGAGTAATGACAACAAGTTATTTTTTATAAAAGTTACCTGTAGCTTTGCACCTGCTTGGTGAAACCCAACCTGCTGAAATAAAATTTGATTTATCAAATGACCTGGCTTTGAGGACCTGTGTGGCTCTCAGAATACTGTTCAAGCAAACATCCACTAAACCACGTTATGAACATACCTCTGTAATGACAGCGAGGTCCCCCACTCCGTTCCAGTCTGGTTCGTAGATGTCTCGCAACGTCTGGGACAGCCTCTTAGATGTCTCATGCACAGCTGTGGAAAGAATCAGGAAAATGCAACAAAAAAAGTATTTATAACTCCATAAGGATCAACTTATCATCTAGCATCAGCAGCACAGCTCATTGTGGCCGTATTGTTTTTAGGGTTTGTGGTACTGTTGCTACACCCACTCCAAGAAGGTCAGAACAACACTGGTTTCCTGAGTGGAGCTCACAATGCAGCAGCGATAGTTGACAACACTAGCAGTTTCTTGCATATGAATCACATATGCAGTGCTGCGTCTGCAATTTTTACTGCAGGATTTTATTTGTTCTTGTTCAGCATGGCAACGCAGACAGAATTGCAAAAGTCGACACAGGGTCCAAGAATAGTAGACATCCACTTCCCTATTATTCACCAACTGTCCTCAGCAAAGAGCAGCGTTCTGTTCACACTGTGCTGTGGGTCTGTATGTGCTGTGTGTGCTTTCATAACATACCTTTCACAGCTGTGTGGTAGGCTTTGACATCTTTAAACAACCTGGTTCCATCGATCTGTGTGGAAATACAGAGCAGAAAATGTGAAGTCAAAGCGGGTGACACCCAGCGACATTATCGCTGGGGCTGACCGGTGCCATTTATGCTTTATCATTTCCTCAGCAGCCTCGAATGTTGAAATCAGTGTGCTTCTGTTGGACTGCGGCCTGCTTTTACTTGCAGCGTAACTTTTTCTGCATCAAGCTGCATGTAATCCACAACACTTGATAGTCAGACCAAAACATTGTGTTTTAAAATAAACAACAATCACAACATTTGATGTGGTGATGGTAGTGGTGAAGTGAAAGCAGCGTGTCTCGTCAGCGTGTAGACTTCCTTCCTGTTGCTTCTCATCAGTGTCCCTCCAATATGTACTGCAGTTGTTGCAATAAACCCTGAATGAGCTTTGAGCAACTTAAAAGTGAACCTGTGTGACTTTTGCCTAACAGCAGCAATTGTGGCCACAAGTAGATAATGATGAACACTAAAACACAGCGTTACAGCAGCACAATTAGAAATGAGACATGCAGTAAGTGTACTAATTTAGTAGTTTTCATTATATAGCAATACAGTTTGCAAACATTAGCACATAAGCTAAAAGTAAGGCTGTAGCAACACAACCTCGGAGTGTATTGAACTGTATGAGGAGGAATTTTATTGCTTTTAAATTGAACCTTTCATTTGTAAAAAGAGGGTTGTGCTATTTCCTCTTTCCACTGTTACAGTCTCACTTTTCAATCCTTTTAAAGACCAAAACTGGGCCAACTTATTAATCCATGAGGAGGTGGGTAAACCTTAAAATAGATCGTTTCTTGAATCTGAGCATTCTCATTTCTTTTAGTATCAAGGGTAATGCTTGTGTACAGATATCTAAGAGACAGAACAAGCTGAATTTATGCAGAATAGATAAGCCCTATTTCCTGTTGTCAAGGCTGAGCTGATTGTGTGAACTTGTGGGTTGGCATCTTTTTTTCAGTTTCACCAGTGCTCCATTTAACTAGAGATGTTAGGTAAGACGGATAAAAGAAGCCACCTTAAAAACTCACTGAAGCAAAGCACTTTCTGTGACCTTTATTTGCATCTTGCGATGAGTAGCTAAGGACTACCTGGCAGAGAGAGCTTCTCGTGTTCAAAAGGTTACATGTTGGTGTACCTGTTGTTTGTTGAGGCTCTGGAAACATAGTTCAAACTGTTCGTCCTTGGTCTCCATGGTTTTGCCCAGTTTTTGCAGGACCTGAGGGAGGATGGCAGATTCAGAGTAAGTTTCAACATCAGAAAGGTAAAATTAGTAAGTAATAGAGCTAGACTGATAGAAGGGGAACTCCAATTTTACTCATAAATATCTGTTTTCCAGGTGTTGGGAAGTTCTACTGCTTCTATGGAAAAAGTTGTATTCAAGGGGGCTAAACACTTTTTAAAATTAAATGCAAGACTTTTTAAAGACTTTTAAAAGGTACGCAGCCACTCTGTGTACACTGTGTATAAAACCTTTTGTGGCTCCAGAGGTAGATACACACAATCTGGTCAACTGCCTCGAGTGATGTTACTTGAGTCTGCACTGGTTGGGGCTGAAGACGGGCTGAAGTGAAATAATCTGGGGGTGAGGAGTCAGAAATGATCTTAAAGACCTTAGTAGACATTCCTGATCTCTACAGCAAGCTAGAGGAGGCTACATTAGCCCCAACTAGCATAACACATCCGAATTTCTGACCAAACCGAGTAAATATTGCTGCAGTTGGAACAGCTATGTGAGCCACCCAACAGCTACATGACTTGTCCGCCATGCTTACGCGCCAGTGCACAGTCAGCGCCCTTAGAACCTTGGTACAGAATTGGAAGCCCCAAAGAAAATGCTAATGCTGGGTTTATCTTGTACAGGCGGGAGACAAAGTTTGAAGGGCCGTGTTGTGTACGTACCAAACGTAATGTGGCTGCAGCTATAATAGAATTTTTTCATTGGATTTTGAATGATTTCAGAAAATAAACTGTGGCAAACAAAAGCTTATGATACTTATATGTATTGTTCAGCATGACAATCTTCACATATGAACATCAATTTCGTGATTTTTGAAGGGTAAATGCAATCACAAGATGTAAAAAGCTAATGTTAGGCTGTACACCAGGCATGTCCAAAGTCTGGCCCGGGGGCCAATTGTGGCCCACAGACCAATTTTAATCAGCCCTTGGCTTGACTTTCAAAATACACCATATGTGGTCCTTTACACAATAATGGTTAATCAAGCAAGATCACTTCGCATTTTTACCCTTCACCTCACAATGACAGGACTATCATACATTACATTGTAGACAGGCATCAAGTAGTAATAGTTTATTAAAAGATAAAAATGGTTGCATTTATCTCACTTAAAAAAAAACAAAAACACTTTTGATGCGAGAATCAGTCGGCCCCCAGGTGTTTTCACGTTGTTTTATCTGGCCCCCATTCAAAAAAGTTTGGACACCCCTGCTGTACACAAACTACACTACAGTCGCATGATCTCAATGTTGCCACCACAACAAGACTTTAAAAACATTTTTTGGCATGATGATATTCTTTAGTCTCATTTAGCCACATGTTAGCAAGCGCCTTTGAAAAGACACAGAAAAGCTTCAAAATTTACAAATACACAAGTATTTACTGACCTTTTTAAAACTTGTAGAGCAAAACATTAAAACTGTTATTCCAGGCATCTAACTAAAGAGCCATTTAAAAAATCCCCTGACTTCGAGATGAGGGAACTGGAAATGAAAAATTTCGCAATTTCACATTTTAGGGCTCATTTCTGCAGCACATATACATATCTTGACCAATCTGTCTGCAGTCCAGTTGCACTGTGGGTAAGTTAGACAGTAGACAACAGTTTTTGACAAGGTGGAAGAACGTATTAACTAAAAAAGACAATATCTCTGGTTCTGCTGTATCAATTTTGATATTTTTTTTACTGTCCATCATGAATCTGACATTGCCCTCGGGAGTGCAATGCTAAATTGGTGGTCTACTCTTTAAATAGCCAGGCCGATATACTGGCCCAAATCATATATTGGTATTGGTGTACATATTGGCCAATAAGAAGTTGCACTACAGAAATGTCAAAGTAGATTTCAGGTGACTTAAACACAGTGTCACCACTGTCAGGACATTGGAATACACAGGCCAAGCTGATTTAACAGTGTAGCAGTAATAATCATAACGGATTAGTGCTGCACACATACTCAGTAACACATACTCCTATGCCTCCAACAAACTAGACACACATGGCCAAGTATTACATTGTCCTTCACAGTCCACTGCATGCAGCTGGTTGAGAGCCTGAACGCCACATCACATGACCTTTAACTTTAAATCTGCAACAAAGGCTCTCATTATGATGTCTATACTCTCATTTTCCAGATGAAAACTCCAACTCCCTAAAATAGGCTCCGGTCTCGCAGCTCAGAGTACGTGCAAGCTGCTCTTCTGAGGTGGAGCAGCAGCAGCGAAATCAAACTAGTCAACCACAAACAAAAGTGCGAGAAAGGCTCAGTAAGCTAGAGGAAGTGCACAGTCAGGAAGTGGCAGCTTGTGTGTCCGCACACAGCTGTACAGTGCTGAAAGACACTATGATGCTTAGACCAGGGGAAGTCCAAGCTACTGTTTTATTAATGCACCAGACTAATAGCCAAGGTTATTATTCAAATGTAGACAGTTTCAAACACACAGTAGACATGGCTTATGGCACATGTTTTACAGCCTTGTGCATTGAATTGCCTGCACAAACAGCGTTTCCGTTTCTCTTCTGGTCAGTATCACAGGTTGTTACAATTTGTTATGATGAAGCTTTACACGATTGTATCCTCACACCTGGGAGCATTTAATTATGACTTACAACTTGGTACAGAGCTTGATAACGGGACCATAGATAGGGAAAGTAACAGTAGCCACAGAGCAACACAATTCTTAAGCAACAGGCTACAGCTATTGTCATTTTCTCATTTGCCAGTTTTTTCTATGTGGGCCTCTAAACTATAGCTATACTGGACTAATCCTCTGAAGGAGCTGCTTGTCCCAGTTTGGAAGCCTTCTTGTAAATCCTATGCTAGAAGCTAAATCCCCTTCAGACATGCCTCATATTCTGTTTAAAAACGTTATTTGAGCTACTCTGAAGGAAAATCTGTTCACAGTAGGGCATTTAATTAGTTTATATAACCACAGCGTAAACCTGGATGACAGAACAAGCTTGATCAAGTCTGTCTCACAGCTCACCAAACTAATGTCAGTGCCTCTAGTGTACAGTTCTGAAGTTAAACGTCAAAGAAACTTTACTAAGTTGTTTTCCCTGACTTACCTTCTCCTGAGCTCGATTCAAAGACTTCTGGACCCGTTTGGCGAGGAATCCAGCTCCAGCCTGGAGGTTCGGGCCCATCTTGTTCTCTGCCATCGTCAACTTTTCTGTGCGTCTCCTCACTGAAAGCAATCCGCCTCCCGCTTGTCTGCTTCCTCTTGAGAAACTGCCTTACCGCTGCTCAACTGCGACTTCAATTCAAGGCGATGGAGGTGGAGCAACAATGTTAAGTGTCAAGACACAAGGATTACACGCATACACACACACTCACAGACACACAAGCGGTGTTAAAACCAGCTGGACGCCAAGCTTACATCATCACCATCACCATCATCAGTCTTCTCTAGTTTCAACTTGTCCGAGGAATTATTGACATGAGTCTGTGCGTGTCCTGATCCGCAAAATAAACATCGTGTTCACTGTTGCAAAACCTCGCTCCACTCCCATCTGCTATCAAAGGTGGAAGTCATCCAACACTCACCTGAAAACGATGTGAGCAGATTGCGTCTGTCTGATGATGCGTACCTGATTCAGCAGTGTGACGTCAGCAGGGTAGCCGCGGATTACAGGTAGTGCTGAGTTGCTTCTTCTTCTTCTTTTTTTTTTTTTTTCAAATATTCATGTACAAACAACATGGTTTTGAAATCTTTGCCTTACATCGCACAAACGCTCCATTTCTTTGTCATGAATTTAAAGGGCAACACCACCTAAACTAATAATTCCAGTATGTTATTTCCTGGCCCACATAAGTTCAACCAGTATTTGTGAACATGAGCTACTCTTTCTCAAAGCTAACAACCAGGGCAGAAAGTCTAAAATTTGTGATGTCATAGGGTATAAAGTCTGGAGCTGCTCCATAGACAGAGAATGGGAGACTGGTTTTGAGGATCCACAGAATTTTGTTTCTTTTTTTGCTTGTTTAGATTTTATTTCTGAGTTTCAAACACTTTAACAATACACAAATACAGACAAAAGAAATACAGGACAAAGAAAAAAGATGATGACAAAAACAAAATATTAAAACATGAATAAATAATCATAATAATAGGAGTAATAATAAAATTGTTAAGAAATTATGAGAGAAAGGATAACACACTGCCAGCTAAGGGAAATAAAGTTCAAGTATATGTCAGTTCCTACTTATGTCCACAGGAGGGTTGAAGCTAAAAGATAGCATCCATGGGGTAAAGACCATGGGTGGTCAAGGAAGGTCCAACAGACACCTAGTGTCCTGGCAGATCAAAGCACAGTGTACAGTCCAATGCAAGGAGGCTGTGGTTCATCAGCTTGACTCCTTGAGGTGGGATTTATAGTTGTGCAGCAGATCCTACGTCATTGTGCAGTGGTGTGTCTGTCTCTCTGCAGTTACGACCTCCAAAACACTAGTTAGTGTCTTGGTTTCTGTGACGTGCTGTAAGGTTTAGTTGATTCAAAACACACCCAAAACACATATTAAACACACATTTACATGGCTTAATAGCGACAATTTCAAACACAAGTACACAAATCAGCTTCACTATAGATGAATTCGGCGAGCGATTTGTGTATGCCGCCATCTTGCAGCGGCGCCATTGCTGCGGTGACATGTGTCAGTCATTAATTCATTATGCTGTCATTGTGAACTGACTCTACAATGACAGCATCATGAATAGCTGGATTGATGATGTTACATTAGCAAGCTAGCAGCGTGACATTTAATCATTATGGACAGGCTACGTGACCATCACATCATATTGAAGGCGATCAGTATTGATCGCCTTCAATATGATGTGATAGTCGTCTAAAAGGCGGTGTAAAATTTGCTCGACCCATCCGGAGCTCAGTTAATTGTGACCCTCAATCAGAGACCTGTAATTGCCGTTTTTCTGGTCATCGGAGGCCAGGCGATCAATAAAATATTCTTGAATACCTAAAACAAAACACAAACACGTGTTGTTGTTGTTTTTAGTCACGTAGCCTGTCCATAATGATGTCACGCTGCTAGCTTGCTAACGTCAGCACACGTAACGTATGCTAACGTTATATTACACAGTGTTTAATGATACAGTCTATTGTCTCCCTATTACTCTAATCTTTCCTGCTTATCGCTCAAACAATGATTAATTTCTAAATTAATATCGGTACTCATTTAAGATACCTTCATCAGTTACCGGAGGCCACTGTCTAACATCATCAGTCCAGCTATTCATGATGCTGTCATTGTAGAGAGTCAGTTCACAATGACAGCATAATGAATTGATGACTGACACGTCACTGCAGCAATGGCGCCACCGCAAGATGGCGGCATACACAAATCGCTTGCCAAATTCGTCTATGACTCGCAGCATTCACAGACAAACACTTGTCTTTAACCGGACACATTTTCCCACAAATACAACATGCTAATGTTATTAGCATAAGGCTATGGCATTTTACATTGTATAAATTAGCCTAGTGGCTAGCGATCTTTTCCTCTTCTCATATAAAACAGCAACATTTAACAAAGGTAACGGCACATAATTTGGCTCCATTACAACTCACAACATTCACCGACAAAACAACTGTCATACTAAACATGTTTTCCAAACAAATACAATATGCTAACGTTATTAGCACAAGCCTATGGCATTTTACATTTTATAAATTAGCCTAGCAACAAGAGGAGATTTCCTCTGCAAATATGAAGCCAGGATAAATCACAATCAGGACTTAAAATGCTATTTTTATGGAGGCTTTATTATCTTCACAATTTGTTTTTTCTTATCTGTTAAATAAAAGTAAAAAGAAGCTTTGTTTCCACTGAGGGAAATGGTTTTAGCTTACAAGAACAGCACAGAGGTCTGCATCACCGCGACATGTAGTTACATCTCTGGGGAGGTGCATGTCAGGCTACGGCGTAGGTGCCATAGCTATGGCCGTCGATTCAACGCAAAAGTATAAATTCCACATTACTCGCTTGATATGTTTGGTAAAAGGTCCCCAGATTTTAGAAAACTTGATGAGGGAGTTAGACAGAGTGTATCAGATTTCTTCATGATGTAGACAAGAAACCATGTAATTTGTAAAGCAAGGAGGGGGAGCTAATTTCCATTCTCACAAAATAACCCTTTTTGCTATGACTATATCAAACATAAGTTTTTTTTTTCTTTTTTTATAGCCAAACAGGCGTTATCCTATATTAGTTCTGACGCAGAAAATGTACCCATATAGACCTACTCAGAACATTACCATAGGTGCTCTCAGTGTCATCTTTCACCATTTATTGTCTGTGGAGCAGACTTTATACCCTATGACATCACAAATTGGAAATTTAGCACTCTAGTTTTTGGATTTGAGAGAGATTTGTTAATGTTTACTAATATTTTGGACTGTCTTAGACCATAAGAATAACATATGGATTTTGAAAATGGGCATAGTTCCCCTGTAAGGGCTTTCTAATAAGACAGAAAGTCGTTATGAAACACACTAAACCTATGTTTCACTTACAAATACTTGGATTTGTGTAAGTAAAACTTTCCAAGTAGAAGAATGTTATATACCATGAAGTCATCCTTGCTGTTATCCACGATGAAGCCATAAACAATGTTCATTTGAGAAAAGTTTTTAAGTTGAAAAACTTTGGGGGAAAGCTAGTCGTGTACATGAAGTCTTAAAGCTACTGAATACATACACTGGAAAAATAAATGATGGGTAGTGGCTGAGGTGCATTATCACTTAATTCAAATAAGCCTTTGAGTTACATGACAAATCTTATATTTACAATGGGTAAATTTCACACGCATAAGGCAAGATTCTCTAAGTCCTTTCCAAACTTCTGGTTGAATTCAATTTGTACATGGATACATTTACATATCAGTATATTTTGAAGAAGTATTTCCTGTAGCTACTAAGTTACATTGATTTTATTGATATTGTTTATTTATCATGGTGAGATACTTTTTTTTTATATTTAATTTAATCTATTTACTTTTCATGTTTCATTTGGTTGATAAATAATTTTTGAACACACTGGGATCTAAGTGTACAAAGATGTTCATGTGTCCATGACCAGCTGAATGTCTGATCACTATTTTCAGTAGGGTTACAAATCTGAAATAAAGTATGTTAGACTTAGCCTTAACCATGGCTTCGCAGCTTTGGTCAGTTTGTTTTAAAATATCAAGTTTCTGATGTACACCCTGTCATATGAGTCTCTCCTGTTTCTGATTCACCTATTCTACAACTCTGATATCAAATTTCCTCATCATGTTGGGGAACTGAGCTGCACTGTTTGCCAAGTCAGCCACTGTTGACATTTATGCTACTCATGATAACAAGCCTAATATGACAAACAAATGTGCTCCAACCCAATGGGGCCTACTTCACATTAAGGAAATAAGACACTCTATATGCCATTTAACTGAATATTTCATTATTGTGTCCTCAGATATTACAGGTAAACCTACACTACACCTGTTTTCCCAGCCTCCTAATACAATTGATTTATTATATTGACAAAAAAAAATGTAAATGTGAGTAGAAAAGCCACTCATGATTTTGGTGTAGAAGAGTGTATTTATAAATAAGGCTTTGGCCCACAGAGAACCACGAGAATGTAGGCTGATGGATTACTCAACAGGCCTACTGAGCACAAGCCGATGAGCCCAGGAGGTCAGGGGCCCAAGAGACACAAAATGACTACATAAAGACATAAGACAAACATAAAGAGACACAAAATGACTACAAAAAGACACAAAACAAACATAAATTGACACAAAATGATTACAAAAAGACACAAAACAAACATAAAGAGACACAAAATGATTACAAAAAGACACAAAACAAACATAAAGAGATACAACATGATTACAAAAAGACATAAAACAAACATGAAGAGACACAAAATGATTACAAACAGTCATGTCCAATGACTTGTCTGTGCCCAGAGGGCCATTGTCTCATTCTGTTCATGTCCATGAATGCCTATCTCAATTGATGCCTATCTCTATTGATGTCAGTATCTATAACCCCCAAACTTGGTTTATGTTAATAAATAATAAAATATTGAAATGATCATAGGAAAAGCCTTTAATGAAAAATAAATACCTTGTTGGGGAGAAGAGGAGGAGACAGAGTAGTACACTGTAAAACCCCAATCCATCCATGACGCAAACTTTTAATGTTAAGTCTACATAAATGCCCCGGACCATCAAAATGACATAAAAACTTTATGTTTACTTACAACAAAAACCCGTCCCTTGTAAGCTTCACACAAGTTTGGTGTTAACTCAACATTTTGTTAGTTTTGAGTTAATTTTGGGTTGACAGAGCTGATCTTGCCTAATCAGTTAAGGCCAATAAACAACATTATCATTGTGCACTAAACATATTGTGGCAGATGGAGTTTCCCAGCATGCTGCGAGACAATGTGTTTAAGGCCATTAGGAGAAGAAAACTGTCTAAATGTGTTCTAATTTACTCATGTTACCCATTACACAGTGATAAATGTTTATAGATTACACAATGGTTCTAATGGGTGGTGAAAGACATTTTGCACCATGAGTTTGTATACATTGTTAGTGTATATTAGAGTGTTGAACATAAAGTTGGGTTAAGGTGATTTAAAAGTCATCTCTTAGCCTTATTTTAGCAATTGGAAAACCTAAGCTTGCCACAATATATTTTTATAGTTCCATAAAATTAAATGTGAAATGTGAACTCAATGTTTTTATGTTTATATGACACAGAATTAAATGCTTAAACAACAACAATAAAAAGCTATGTTAACCTGATGTAAACTTCATGTCAGACAAGGGTCATGTGACACATTTATTTTGTGTCACGTGTACTTAATTTTTTTTTATTACTGTACTGTATTAAACTAAAATTTTTGAGTACAAGCATATACATATATACTCACATGGATATACACAGTACACTTGTTAGTCGTCATTCCTTATTTTCACCGGCAGATGGCGCTAGATAACCGAGTATTATATACACTCGAAAGGTAATGTAGGAACAGAACTCTGACCTGCTCAGTGCAACCACGTTATCAAGTATCGACTTAATTCAGTTCAGATGCTATCTATAATACAGGCCATGCTCTTCTTCACTTGACTTTTTCCTCTTAATTAAGTATTAGCTGTCTTCCAGTGGCGCCTGTAGGCCCCCTGTTTTGATATCGTCGTCCCAACTAGTATGAAGTCTTTATTTTTATAAGCAAACACATGTCTGATGAAATACTTTGATTAAAATGAGAATAATTCGGTGGTTTAATAGTTTTTGTGCTTTTACGGCATGTAAATAGGCAACCCTGTGACGTCTGTGTAGGTAGGTACGTTTTGAAGTACGGCATTGACCGCGTGGGCGGAGTTGTTATGTTGACAATGACATGCAACGGGATATGCGGTAAACAAGGTGTCTTAGATCGAGCGCACCCAAAGTAGTAGGACAAGAAATGGTAAAAGACGTTTGGCGCGGCTGCTAGACGGACTGCAGACGGCAGAGGGAGAGGGGAGCAGGTTAAACCGGCGGTTCAGCTGCTTTCTAGTATTTTCTCTTGGAGAAAAGGCCGAGAGACATTCGTACGCTTACTAAGAGAGAGTTGGTGCGGTTTTATTTGGGGTCTTTCCTCATTCTCTCGTCGGCCGTCTATCGAAGCTTGCCCTGCGCAGGCAGACGGAAATACCTTGAAAATGCCTCCCATCGAAAATGACACCGGGAAGAATGAACTCAAATCTCGGATACAGCAGCTTATTGACACAAACCAAGTGATGGTTTTCAGTAAAAGCTACTGTCCGTATTGTGTCAAGGTAAGGTATTTATTTTAGGGAGGGGGCAGAGCTTGCTTACGCCGGCCGGAAACTTCCATATTCTCCCGCGAAGTACACGGGCTTGGTCTAATTGCTGGTTTTTCCTTGTTACGATAGTGCAGCCACCGACCTCGCTTCGCTGGAGGCTTAATGCCGTTTTTAACATTAGCCAAACTACACAAAACAACTAGCGTCAAACATTTTTGGCATACTTACTGTTTACGCACTGTTTGCTGGAGATAATATCACCCCAGAGCCTCTTATCTGAATGTGGTTACTTCTTAGTAATGTTAGCGCATGTTGCGTAATTTATAGTTCATAGCTAACTTAACATCTAATTAGACCTCGCGCTTAAGGCTCATTGTCAGTTCGGCATACTTCCGGTTTACTAATGAACACTTGTTCCCTTGAAGTTCACACTTTTTTAATGTGGTTTCTTGTAGCTAAATTCTGTCTTCCGCCAACATAGATTAAAGGCAGAGGGTGTTAGCTAACAATTAATAGGATTATATAATCTTATTAAAACAAATCTATAGCATATTTGGTGACTAATAATTGTAATGAAAGGTGTGGAGTGTTTCAGTATTCAATTTAAAGGGAATCTGCTAATAGGAAAGGGCGTTTCGGGTTTCAGTGGTGTGTTGTGTATTTGAAAAATGATGTACCATGTGACTGAGGAAACTGATATATCATTTTGTTTGTTTGTAGGTGAAAGACTTGTTCAAAGAGCTTAAAGTCGAGTGTAATGTGGTGGAGCTGGATCTCATAGGTAAGATGGAGATGATTTCTTTAGTATGCATTGTAAATTTAATGCTACAAGTCACGTTTCATTTTGTTACAGTCTGGTACATTAGTAACACTAACTTTACCCCATTTATTTATAGCATTTATATAACACTGAATGAGCACTGAATACATGTTTGACAACAGATCATAATGTAGATAACAAATATAAGTGTTTGACTCTATTTGTGAACAATCATAACCCATAAGTGGAGGCTCGTGTGTAAACAGATGATGTATGATAGTAAAACACAGCTGTAACAATATAAAATACGTGTTTATAGAAGCAGTTATGTTGATATTGTACCCTAATAAACAGTTAAACATGTCCTCATATTTGCTTACAACCACAGTAAATGTCATTATATGTTATAACCATTTTATGTTATCCTTATATTGTGCTTATTGATGCTAAGCAGCGGGGTGGAGGGGTTAAAGTGAAGCGTTATCACCTTGCTTAAATTTAAAATGCTTTGTCGTGGTTGAGTTTGAATCCACACAGCTGCAAAGTGTCCCCCATTATATAGCGTGGATGTTGTCTTCTTGTGCAGCAGCACAAAACATGCTGAGTCACTCACTGAAGATACCTTGGCCCTGAGCCATATCTCTGTAAACTCTAACCTGCTCTGTCTTGCAGTTAAAGTCTTGCTTATATGCTGAAGGAAGTAAGGATGCTGATGCTTTATGAACTTAATCACCATAAAGAATATGATCAATTAGAATATATATATATATAAACCAAGAGAACTCCACTTAAGGAAATTACTTAGTGTGTAAGCACTTAGGCCCACAAATTTCAGCTAGATGGACAATACTAAAATTTTGGGGAATAACTGCTGTGGCAAAATTTGACCGCAAGAGGAAATTTGACTTAACCACAGTCAGATTCTGTAAGACAAAGCCATAACTTTCTGCTGAGGCATAAACGAGCATTTCCACTGATAGGGGAGTGCAGGATTTTAACCAGCCTCTTAGCAAGCACAGATCCAGTTGACTTCCAGGTCTAATAAATGGAAATATTGATATATTGTACGTGTACTAAGTTGCCATCGTGTAAGCACAGAGAGATTTGGAGGTTTGCTGATACAAAAAAAGATTAAAATAAGTGGAAGAAACATTTCATGCCATGTCATGCTCCCCCTTTTATTTGCACGTTATTTGCGTATCAATCAGTATGGTGGTGCTTTAGGCAGAGAATCTAAATGGATGCTTAATGGGGAAGAAATACAAATGATACCCAATGAAAAGAAGATGAGTTGAAGTAATTGTTAGAATTCAACCACCCTAGTAACTTGCACTTAAACAACATTAACCCTTCTGTCCAGAGGATGGAACCAACTACCAGGAGATGCTGCTCGAGATGACCGGACAGAGAAGTGTTCCGAATGTCTTCATCAACAAGACGCATGTCGGCGGCTGTGACAAAACAATGCAGGTGAGGAGCAAATGTTTGAATCTATCTGACTGTCTTAAAGAGATTTTCTTCTTTGATGCACAAAATCCTACATCGCTGCAAATCTTGCATATTTTCTTAATACATAATTGCCATGAAATTTTACTCAATTGAGTGGCTCATTCAGATGCCTTTTTACTGTGTATAAACGAGCCTGTTTGGACCAAGTTGAAGCTTAACCCAGTAGGATTTATTTGCATAAAAATATCCCATAAAGCGCAGAGTTTATTCTCTCCCAACTCAACACAGAAGAGTACTGAGTAGATCTTTCTCACAGCAGATAAAACGGGAATGAAACGGGTTTAACCTAAACATCTAGGTGTGCCAAGGAGTCATGCCAGTCAGTCATGGCATGCATGTTCCTTCTTGGCAAATACTAGAAACACAAGGAAATGGCTAACTGTGATCATGATAATGCCCTCTCAGGTTCCCTGCTGCAGAGGGATGATGGGCCTGATGAAGCAAATTGTTATTTTGTCTTTACATAAACAGCGGCTGCACACCATTTTTCTGCACAGCTTGGTACAGTAAGTAGTGGCATGGGCAGGCAAACCTGCTTAAATGAGTGCAGGCAGCAGGTATGACAGTGAATTTCTATCAGCTGATAATCAAACTGCAACATGTAGTGTAGATGCTGTGGTAACTACTGCCAAGAGAGGGACGGTACAATAACTTTAGTTCGGATTCACCCACCGCAAGCTATCGGCTCTTTCCACCTAACAACCAATAACCTGGAGCTTCTCACACACTGAACTTGTAAGAACCCTTATAGTCAGGGGTATTGAAATAAAATTCAAATTACTAAAATTCATCCCAGCAAAAGTCTGAACATCATGTCTTAATTGCGTCCCATAGCCCACCCCTATATCTATGAAACAAAATCAGACGCATATATTTCTCTATCCAGATAAAACCTTCACTCTGTCAGGTCCGCTAGGTAAGCAAGAGTGCCGAGTGCAGTGTAGTTGTGGGGCAGACAACAATGGGAAAGTGATGCTAATATTGGTTAATACGACAGTATTGTTAAATTACAGGAGAGCAACAGAGCAGAAGGTACATGAGATGTGCTGTTAATATGCTGTTGGTATACGTGGCAGTTTGTTTACATGCCACATTGAGCTATTGATTCAAGTTAGCATTTGTGGCATGTACTGTTTTATGTGCGTAATTGAAATAAAGCATAAGTCTGGTTAGGTTACAGGGTGCATAGTATCATCAAGTTTTCTGTAGACATTCTTGACTCATTTCGAAATGTCTGCTGGCTAATGCAGTGTTGCATATGATGTCACAATCGCTGGATAGTACATCAGCTAAATCGAGGCCCACATTAACAGGACATGGCTAAGAAAAAGCCTTGCCACAGCAAATAATGGCTTCGCATTTAGAGAGCAATGCTCGTGCTGGGGCACTTGTGAATAATAACAGCTGTTGTGAGGAAGCTCTGATGAATATTTGATTGTTTTTAGTCATTCTAGCTATATTTGAAATGAGTTGTGTGTATTGTCACTACAGGATTGACCTACAGGTGCTGTATTGATGCAAAATTGTGTTAATGCTTCTGTCAGGCTCATAAAGACGGCAGCCTGCAGCAGCTACTGAGCGGAGAAAATGAATCTTACGACTATGACCTGATTGTCATCGGAGGAGGATCTGGAGGTCTGGCCTGTTCAAAGGTGACACAATTACACACATTCACAGTGTTACCTAAGCTTGCATACAGACTGCAGAAACTTATTAGTAAATTACAGATTTAAGTAATGTTGCAGTAACATTGGCTCTGTTGGCAACAGGAAGCTGCTATATTGGGGAAGAAAGTCATGGTACTGGACTACGTTGTGCCTACACCAAAGGGAACAACCTGGGGTAAGATACTTCCACTTCCACAACACTTCGTTAGCTACAAGTGATGCTTAATACATTCAAATCTAATATGGTCTGTAACTGGCTATTTCCACGTGTTAATGTGTTGTTCTGTGGTGATCAGGTCTCGGTGGAACTTGTGTGAACGTGGGCTGTATTCCCAAGAAGCTGATGCACCAGACGGCCATGCTGGGCACCGCCATGCAGGACGCACGCAAGTTCGGCTGGGAGTTCGATGAGACAGGTGAGGGCTCAGAGCAGCGACCCAGGAGGTCACGAAGGGGGGACATCACACCGGTTTGGCGCGGTAAATCAGAAGCAAGCTTAGTCAACAGTTACTTGTTGGCATTCCATTGACTCTACTGATGGGCTTCTGTCTGTCTGTACTCAGTCAAGCACAACTGGGAGACGATGAAGACGGGGGTGAACGACTACATTGGCTCACTGAACTGGGGCTACAGGGTTGCACTAAGAGACAAGAATGTCAACTACGTCAATGCGTATGCAGAGTTCCTTGAACCACACAAAATCAAGGTAAATGAGTACTTGTGACATGAAGGAACCTTGACTGTACTAGTGCAGACGCTTAACTGGGATTTCTGGTTTGGTTCTAGTTTAATGAGACTTGACAAACAGCAGTTTCTATAACTATTATAAGCCGATTTTTCCCTACTGCCCAAGTTGCTATCCCAAAACTCTACACTAATCTTGATAAGCTGTCTGCTTTGAAATGTTGTCCAGCCTGTGGTAGCACCCTATTTTTTTAGTTTTCTTTCTCTGGAACAGGCTTTGCTGAACATTTAACATTCATCTTTGGCTGCCCTTGTTGTTGCTTGCTTTTCAAATCTTTTTAAATTTTTAAATCTTTCAGATTATTGCTCTGTATTCCTTGCTCCAACACTATCTCAGAGCTTCTGTTTGTATTTTCTGACAGGCAACAAACAAACGAGGAAAGGAGACATTTTACACAGGGGCTACGTTTGTCTTAGCCACAGGCGAGAGGCCACGCTACCTGGGCATCCCTGGAGACAAGGAGTACTGTATCACCAGGTAAGAGCACAATGCCAGTCACATGGTGGCTCTAACACCACCAGCCCTATCGAATGACAGGCTGTGTTACTGGAAAACCCCACCCAAAGCTCATTTTAAGACCAGAAGGTGGGTGCAGCATGTGTCTGCACAAGTGTCTCTTGCCCCAGTGTGTGATGTCTGAAAGCACCCTTTAATGATCTGGACGCTTGTATCCTCTGCAGGTGGCTTTGCCTCAGGGCACCCATTAATCTCCCAGCTGTCAGAATTGTTTTGTAAGATTATCCTCAAGTGTGTTTGGTGATTATGCTGTTGTTTTTGGAAACTTACAAATGGCTGCCCACCTAGGCCCACAAAGCTTCAAACCAGAGGTTGTTTGACATAAGATACAACCTTATCCTGGATGCTTCTGTATTGACAGTATTTTGTAAGGTGTCCTATGGTGTTGCGTATAGTTAGGCATGTTCATTGTTGGCAGAGTTGGTCTTTAAGTGTGGAGAGAGGGGTGTCACTGTGGAGGTGCTATGGCAGGAAGGTGTGGACAAAATTAAGACCAGTTCAAGTTTAGTTTTCAGACAACAGCAGCATATGTTATACTTGGAAAATGCATTGAGACATTTGAAAGGTTATGGTTAGCTGTATAGCACTGCAGCTTTATGTTTTACACCCACTCTGTTTGATATCGTCTGTGTCTGTCTGTGTTTTTTTTTCCACCAGTGATGACCTCTTCTCGTTGCCTTACTGCCCGGGAAAGACCCTGGTGATCGGAGCATCGTATGTGGCTCTGGAGTGCGGTGGTTTCCTGGCCGGCCTGGGTCTTGATGTGACCATCATGGTGCGGTCCATCCTGCTGAGGGGCTTTGACCAGGACATGGCCAACCGTGCCGGAGAGCACATGGAGGAGCATGGTGTCAAGTTCCTCCGCAAATATGTCCCTACTAAGGTGAGTATTAACTAGAGTGATGGATAGTGTTTTAATTGATTCAGCACTTTAATTCACACACACAGAAGCATGGCGCATGATTGTGTAAACATGGCCAGCTGCAGGTGAAACTTGTATAACCCATTAAAGATTATAGCTTGTGCATCAAGTCCATTTTTTAATTTTCCAATTTAAAGAAAGATTTATTTAACAATTTAATCTTAATTAAGGAAGCCTCAGAGTGTAGCAAAGGCAACTGGCAGTCAGCAGACTTTGAACCTTGAATTGTACAGTATCAGATTTATTGTCGAACCCTCTTGCATCATAAGTTTATCTCCCATCTTAGCATTTGACATAAGCATAAAGACCCTCTCCCCTCTGACCTTCCTGCATCTGTGTGTCAGATAGAGGAGCTGGAAGCAGGCACTCCAGGCAGGCTGAAGGTGACAGCCAAGTCCACTGAAACCGATGAGATCATCGAGGGCGAGTACAACACTGTATGTACTGATCTATCCGTTCCTATCTGTTATTGATGTTACTTTTGTAGAATACTTTGAAAGTTATTCGTGATGTTTTTTAGGTAAATTGGGTGTTCAATATGAAATAAATAAAAAAGACATTTTTAAATAATTAATTATTCAAATGAATTTTGTAAAATGTATAAATGGACCAACAAATTGTAAAATAATTGAAGAATTTATTATGAAAAGGTTGTAACACTCATTTTTGTAATAGCTGGATTTTATTGGACATCTTTTTTTATTTCATTGTGAACATTTAAATTCAAAATATCAATTTTCAAAAGTCAGTTTTTGTTTCATATTTTTTTGTTTTACTTCATGTCACATTTAATTTCATAATGACACTTTTTATTTCATGTCATTTTTTATGACCATGGGGTTGTCATCACTCCCCCCCTCTTTTAAACACGTTATTTTTATCCCCAAGAGTTTTATATAGTCAGGCCCTACTGAGCTGTGGTTGACTCTTACTTAACCTCACCCTGACCTCTTTGCCCTAACCCTAACCACCTCTGACCTTGACGTGTCAATGTAACGAGTACTAGCCAATCACTGCACAGTAGGGCGGGATACATTACAGGAGAAACATTCTTGAGGGGGAAAAAGTTGTGCCTCTTAAAATAGTAAGCTACTAAAATTAGCCAGCTGGCTCCTGTCAGGTAGAGCAACAATAATGGTAAAGTTATTTTGACTCAACATCTGGGCTGTTGTTGTAAATATGCACGGATAAAGTTAATCTCTTTAGCTTTTAGCGTTAGAAGCCTACAAATGCTACCAACCTAGCTGACTATCTAGCCAGGCTGGTTTGTGATCTTGAATTATCACTCAGTATCAGAGTGAAGAGTTAATGTTAGCTACCTGTAGTTTTAATCTGCAGAGTTGTATGTGTCTTTCTCTGAGGAACATCTTGAGAAAAAAGCTAGCTGCTGCCTTTAACAGTTTCTTTACTGTGACATTGAGCAATAATAAACGTTCACAACCCCGCCTAACTAGTCAGGTAGGTAGCACAGACAGCCTTGTTAAGCCAAACACACCAAAAGGAGTCATTAGTTTCCGTGTCTCTGTGTTTATTTACAGTAGCAGTTAGATGGTTGATTCAGAAATACTTTGACATTGTTGCTCCAGCTAACATGCTAACTGACTAAATGTGGTAGCAGGTGGAGCTTGCTTTCTCAAGAGGCAGGGGATACGTGACTGGCTGAAAGATGAGAAGGCTTTTTCTACATGATCAGTGAATTTCTGATTTTGATGTAATTTGTTCTTTGCCGTTTTTATGTTAAAAACCAAAGCTAACAATCAGGTTTTAGTGCCAGTCTCAAAAAGCAAGAGAGCTACCATGTTGTTCTGATGTTAAGCTGTGACACAGTGTTGATATCAGACAGTGGAAAATGATCCAAGAGTGGAAATATTCCAAGTAAGATATTAATATGTTGCAATACCTTTTTCTTTTCTTTAGTTTTTACCTCTTGTGTTTTGTCTCAAGCCTCCTGTTCAGCCATTCTTGTGTAAATAAAATACCAGCAACTTCCTTGCAGGAATGACTCGAGGACTTCCTTTAAACTACAAGCCATTTCTTTGTTCTGCAGGTGTTGATAGCAGTGGGCCGAGATGCATGCACAGACAAGCTTGGCTTAGACAAGACTGGGGTCAAAGTCAACCCCAAGTAAGTTTATTATCTCATTGTATATATTTTTTTCACTACATACTGGTATGACCATCCCTTTACAGGGGGTGGCCTGTGCCTTTAAGACTCGTGGTACAGTCATGGTGATTCAGCAGTTATTGTCGTCCCACGGCTCTCTGCAGGGGTGGTGTGTGAGTGCGTTGAGGGATTTGGTACGGAAAGAGGAGGGGTGTCCTGTACAGAGTATCAGCTGCTTTGTAATGCCATAAAATGAATTATCTAAATCTAAGAGCGTTTCATGCTGGTGTCATTTGATGCATTGTCTGCTTTTATATTACCAGATTATATAATTAGGCTCAGTTTGGGTTGATGGTTCGCATCATGCATTTTCTATTGTCCTTTTTAGTATGCCTTAATTAGAAAAGCAGCGTTAAAGTTGTCTTATAAAGTTGTATGTTTGCAGTTAATGATTTATTCCAACATTAGAAACATTGAAAAAGTGGCCTTTTCTTTGAGGATGCTGTCTCGCCTCTGTTTTGTGAATGACTGAACGGTTCAGCCTATGAGGTCAGCAGGGATTAAGACAGCATGAGGCCAGCTTAAAAGTGCACTCAGTGGGTCACATGTACCCAGTCTTATGACCTTTATAGTATTCTGATGCAGCTGACAAACAGCCAGAGGACTCACTGGGTTCAGGGGCCATCAGTAGGTTTGCTTGTTCTGCTGCTGTACAGTGTAAATATATGGCTTATATAATACTACAGTTATGTTTCTCCATCCTGCCCTACATGACCAGAGGGGCGCTTGAATTGATTTCTGCCTTGTGATGGATACACAGCTGTTATGTTGATCCTTTGGCTAAATATCCAGTTTACCTACAACATGTCAAATGAGTAGGAATAAATACTAACACTGAGTAAAGATTGTTAATCACAATCTGCTCTCTAGGACTGTTTTGTTGGCCAAAATAAATGTAATTCTTTGGTACAAAAAAGGCATAAAAAAAATAAAGTATGGTTTGTTCTTCCTCACTGACCTTTCCCTATGTCCTCCAGGAACGGAAAAATTCCAGTGAACGATGAGGAGCAGACCAGCGTGCCCCACATCTACGCCGTCGGAGACATCCTGGAAGGCAAGTGGGAGCTGACACCTGTAGCCATCCAGGCTGGCAAGCTGCTGGCACGACGCCTCTATGGGGGCTCAACAGTCAAGGTACATCGGCACTAGGATACACTTAGACCTACCACCACAATAATAACTCCAAACACCAAAACAGACAGTCTATAACAATAACAAAGGGGAAGTCAGGTGTTGCAGCAGCACAAAGATAGAAAAGTCCAGATAAAGAGGAAGTAAAAATAAGTAATAAGAGGTATGTGCAAATAGAATAAAAATAGAATTGTGTGATTGATTTGTTGTATCCTGAAGAGAAATTTATCAGTGAAGTATGTCGAAAACCCCAGTCCCACTTGTCACACAGGTGATCCCAAATGAACTGTTTTTGTCACATTCAGAAACATAAGTGATGATTTAGGTGTGCTGCAGTAAAAGAGGTGAATCTTTTACAGTTTTTTGCCTTTTTTATTAGTATTTAATTTGGATTATAGAATTAGAAGAATTAGTTTTTAGTTTGACATTGATACCTTTTTTGATCTCAGGTGTAACTCTCTAAATCTTCCGTGAAAACCTGATCTGCTGTATTTACTGTAGGTTATTAAAATACTCTGGAACCTTCCATAAAATGCACCACCCTTCAGTTATCACTGGAATATTATGCGACATGTGCCAACACAAGACTTAATTTCCCCCGACAAACAGTAATTAATTGTGCATGTTTGTGCAGTGTGACTACATCAACGTTCCCACCACTGTCTTCACCCCACTGGAGTATGGCTCCTGCGGTCTGTCAGAGGAGAAAGCCACTGAGCTTTACGGGAACGAAAACCTTGAGGTAACACACACACACACACAGTCATCTGAATAATTTATCTATCTGGGTCACCTGAGTGTGAACCTTCTGAGAGGCTGGTGTTAAGTGCATCTCCAAGACCAGAGCTCTACTTTATAATATAGGCTCTCAAAATCAGTGCAGTTTACATGAATAGATTCAGCTGCAAACATTTTTTCAATCTTTCCCCTTAATTTGAAATCCCTCACTTGTCTCTAAAGTCTAAAGTATCTGACTCAATCAGGCATGTTGGTAAATGTTGATGCTCTCACATAGGCTGAGGTGTGTGTGCCTGCATTTGACCAGTTAAAGAACTCATCCAGTTAGATTAGTTTTTTCTATGGTTTCCTGCAAGATGATGCTTGCAGCCTTAATGTGCCTGTTACATGGACGTGTTTGTGCATGTAGATTGGTCAGAATACCAGCTAGAAAGAATGTAGTGTATAATTACATAGTTTACAGTAACATGAGCCCCTCTGTGCAGCCAGAGGACTGACTGCAGATTTAGTTCAACAACAGAACATCCTTATTTTTAATGTTTAAGGTTCGAACACACAAAAAAATGCCTATCTAAGTATAATTAATGTGACTGAATGTTGAGCTGATGTTATTAATTGCTTATATTAATGTGGCTTAACTGTTCACACTGTAAGTGGCCATCACTGTGTTTCTGTATTCAGGTGTTCCACAGTCTGTTCTGGCCTCTGGAGTTCACTGTGCCCGGCAGAGACAACAACAGATGCTACGCTAAGATCATCTGCAATAAACTGGATAACGTACGATCGTTACTACTTTTACATGCAGTATCATGTCAAGTCTGAGCCTGTAGCATCCAGGAACTTGTCCCTCTTGTTGTGTCACGTGAATGATCATGTTGCTGTAACTCTGTCACGCTGTAGGATCGAGTCATTGGATTCCACTATCTGGGTCCAAATGCTGGAGAGGTGACGCAGGGCTTCGGCGCAGCCATGAAATGTGGTGTTACTAAGGAGCAGCTTGACGGCACCATTGGCATCCACCCCACCTGCGCTGAGGTAAGAAGAAGTAGTCGTTATCTTAAATACCAGTCAAATTTCTGAAAACTGTGACGTTTTTTGTTACTCTATCAGACTATGTTTGCCCTCTTGAAAAAAAAAACTAACAGTTACAAGGACATGTTACTGTGAAAATCCAGCAAACTTTCTAAAGAATACAAAAAAAATTGCAGTAGTGCAGACAGTGCAGTAGCAGAGCTGAGATGATGTGGCTTGGTAATGTAGCAGGGCTTAGTACCTCCTCTTGCTCCTCATTCAGATTCAGGATAGTTTTTAGCAAATGAATAATGGCTGTTTGTTCTGTTCATGTCCAACAGATTACTGCGCGCTCTAGAAATTCTATCCCCTCTCATTACTCGCCCAAAAACATTGTTAGAAAACCACTATGAGCCATATTTTCCTCTGATTCCTCATGTTTCATATAAACATCACATCCCAAATACAGTTGAAGTCAGGGTGAGGCTCAAAACCAGAGCACTAATGCGTGCGTAACACACTCACTGACCGTTGCCATGTAAACGTGTCTTAGTTTAGAGTTGGCCTGTGGGTAGTGTGGCTAACTTTAGGCTTAAGTCAGTCTTTATTTCTGTGAAACTGTCTGTGCCTTTTATATGAACTTCATTGGAGTCTGGATTTAGTTTTCAGTTTGACATTAGTCTTTTTTTCTGTTTTGTAGTATCAAGCTAAAATCTAAAAAAGTGTCAGAACTGTCTAACCTGTATGAAACCAATTGAAGAGCAAAAGGAAGCCTGGCCTTGAGATCCATGTGAAATATTTTTGTGAAACTGGCTCCAGTACTTTACAAAACATTTCACAGCATAACAAAACACTGCTGTTTTTCACAGCATGTTGCAATAACATTGTGTTGACTAACCAGTGAGAACGAGCAGGAAATGACAAAACGCCACAGTGCAAAAGGCTTTTTGCTCGACAAACATGCTGAAATTATACAAGAGGTGGTGTATGTATTGTATGTAGATGTCCTGCCTGTACATGGCAGGTTGATTTGAAAGATCTGAATTTGCATATATGTGGTGAAAACAAAAAAAAAAAATCACTTTGCACTTTGATTAGCTTTGTCAAGGTCATGAACATTTGCTTCCTGCTGAAATTTTTCCTGTTCCCTCACTCAGCTAGCTTTTCACTCTAAATCTGTGTGAATGATCTTGTTGTGCCTGACACAGATTTAATCAGGATACATAAAACAGGGCAGCCACAGGCAGAGGCTTAAAGTATTAACATGTCTGTTTTTAGAGGCCTCACATTCTTTTTATCATGTAGTAGAAGAGCCTTTTTAATCATAGTTAGTTTTCTGCAGATTGTACGTTAAACGAGTATTTAAATTTCTATTCTGTGTGTCCACTGTACTGCACGCTGTGCATGAATTCGCTTAATTAAAGATCTCAGCATTTCACATTCATTATGTTAATGCACCAGGGTGATAATTGCAGCAAATTAAGCTGCTCAATTGCCTTGTTTCATGTTTTACATTACTGGCACTTCCATTTTTAGTACCAAGTTCGGCCCACGTAGCTTTATTTTGGACACTGTTAATTTAACCATGTTGTGCCTGTGTCCATGTTGAAAGTCCTTTTTGTGGAGCAAAACATGAAGCCACAGTGTTCACTTAGAAACCTCTTTCTTGGAATAGCGAGTTTTGTACTTTACAGTTGTTTAAGTCCAGTTAGTTCAAAAGATTTCCATTGGGTGTTCTGAAACTTGTGGTTAAAGCTGCGCCCCCTGACGTGTGTTTCTCCTTATCCCTTTAGGTCTTCACCACTTTGGAGGTGACCAAGAGCTCCGGTGGAGACATCAGCCAGGCCGGCTGCTGAGGTTAAACCCTGCTAGTTTAGCGGGCTGCTCTCATATTAGACTCTCTTACCAACCCCTCTCATCTCAGTTCAACCTCTAAGCTCAGCTTCACCTCCAACTGCTCAGTTTACAGGGCAGTAGTTTCTCAGGACAAACCTAACACCACGGCCAGCGTCGGGACGAGTGAAAGCACTCATTTAGGCTCGCTGAGAGCTCAGAGGTGACTGAAAGAAGCCAGAGCTGAGGATGTGTAAATCTCCAGCTCTGGCTGAGGTCGTTTGATATGAGGGCAGCCTGCTGAACAGCGGGGTTACTCTGCTGATGTTTCTACTGGACTCCAACAGTGTGTCTTTCTCAGAGGAGCACCATCACACACACTGCTGCTGAGTATGTGTGTGTGTTTGGGCTGTTTGTGACGTCCTGGCCCGTAACCTGAATTACTAGGTGGGTGAGGATCGATGTATCTCTGCAGAAGCACCTGATGGTGGCCCAAACCCTTCGTCCAACCCCCAACTTCAAACACTTCTCATTCAGCCCCAGTACACAGATGGCATACAGCCGGAAATTGACTTTAGTGAGACAGATTTAAATTGGCACACAACCAGGGTTTGAACGGATGCACGGCTCTGAATTTGGTCCAGCTTGTGATGGAAACTTAATATTTAATCAGGTCTGTCTGAGTGTGTATAGAAAATATGTTGTCAACGTCTCTTCTGTTGAGCTTTCATCATTCCACACATATTCCTCTTAACATGTGTTTAGGCTGAATGTGAGGGTGATACATGTAGCTATCAATACCTGTCCTTGCTGTGTGGAGGGGTTTCTGCCTTAAAGAGAACTCCCTTTATCTCTACCAAAGTGTTTATCAAAACAAGTCTTCACAGAGATCAAGAGCCGGCAAACCTACAACTTTCAAACCTCGATGTGCTGCAACAAAACACTGTCAGACAAATTCAATGGAAAATACATTATGGATTGTACTGAAAATTGTGTTTAAGGAAAAAAAAAAAAAATTTTCACAAGTTTATAGTAAATTAATTTAATGCTTGTTTGTTGCATCTTGCTGTTTGACTCTGCTTTATGTGTATGTACAAGATATATTCAATCTTCTAGAGGACAGCATTCTGACTGCTGTCAGTGAGTGACATTGGTCATCTGTATAAATGACTTGTTCATTGGTGTCAAACCACTGTAGATTTCTTCTCTCAAGACTTAATAAAGGATGAATTCACCTCCAGTTTTGTCTGAATTTTTTACTTGTGGGAAAATAACCTCCCCCAAAATGTTTTTCCTTAGCACCCTGCTTGTCACATTCTTGAACAATAGCTGATGACGTTACTCTGGTATTTTCTTATTGGCAATCCTAAACTGGAAAACAGGGAGGACCAGAATAATATGTGATCTGGCTCTGGTGCTGCAGTGCAACAGGAGGGTCCCTGTTATTTAAGAAGTCATACAAACAGTCATACGTATTCCATTTTGCTATTAAGGTTATCTAGTGTGTATATAATAAAACCTGTTGCTAAGTGAGCGTGATTACACTAACTGGACCACTGTAATTTAGCACATTTACAACAACCAATAAAGACTTTATATGCATCCCCTTAACAGCACAAAAATAATACTTTTATAGGTGATTGCTGTAAATTTTTACATTGGTTAAGACTCTTTAAGCTACTTCTTGTTTGTGGTAATTGAGTTTATAATATGTGTTAATATTACAAAGATTTAGACTATGTTGTGCCATGTGGAGCCCAGGATGAAAGTGATCAATGCTAAATAAATAAGACGTTACAAAGTGTATGAAATTTTAATGACTGCACTGAGGGAAATATATAAATAAGTTAAAGAGATTAGTTAAACTGAATTTACTATTGTCACTTTTTTTAATTACACCTTATTGAAAACTGAAAAATAAAAAGGTGGACATCAGAGAGCAAAAATTGTCCAAAAAAAAAAAATACACAAGTGACAAACTGAAATTGACCAAAAGGGGAAAAAAGAGATGGCACTTATATCTATGGCATACATTTATGGCATATTATCAAATAACGGGTCATAATGAGACTTATTAAAAAAAAAATTGTTTATTAATTAATTTTACAGTCACATTTTACCTTTTTTTATCTTTAATGTTTCCTGTCAGTGATGTCAGTGCCTCTCACGTGACAGAATGAAGGTGCCCTTGGGAAATGTTCCATCATGAAATTAAAGCAGACCACTTTAACATTTGTAACATTTCAATAATGAAATAAATATTACTATGATAAAATAACGTCACAATAATTTGTTGAATTTCAATAATTCATCCTATTATTTCATAAATGATTGGTCCATTAAATATTTAACATTGATTGTTCCATTATTTTATATTAGTTCATGTGAAACATTTTGGAGTTCATGGGTCCAGGGGCTCTTGTGTCACTCACATCTCACTCTGCAATACAGCTTAAATAACAAAGACATGAGGTGGTTGGATGTTTTGAGTGCTGCTCATACACAGATGCAATGGATCAAAATCGGCAGCCTATTCATGTCATCTACATCAGAGAGCTGTGGAGAAATAATAGCATCATTTCCTCTGGGTGTCTGTGTGTCTGTGGGACTATTCAGCCTCCACAAGTGGCGGTCTTCATCAATAGCATCTGGGCTGGTGTGAAGCCTTTGTTGGCTTCACTGGCTCACATCTGAAAACGCTGTCACCTGCACAAGCTGCCATGACAACCCAGGCTTTGATGGGTTTTATTTGGCTGCTACCCATTTGATTGAGGACAATCTGTCAGTGATGGCAGTTAATTGATTCGCTGGTGTTTGTTATTCCAGTAGCACATAAAACAGAGGCCTGTTGGTGAGGCTGTGCTGAGGGGTTCAAAGCTCAGAGGCACCTGAGCTCCAGCTACCTGTGTAATGCTTGGCCACCTCACTTTATGTACACTTTATTTATGTCTTCATACAACCAAAGGAATGAGAAAGGGGTGAAGTATTAGACCACCAGTATCTCAGTCTACCAAATTATTAGGACAGTGCTCATCTTGTTGAAACACATATTTGTGCAGTAAATGTGCCTCAGCCTGTACCGAGGAGCACTGAATTTATTCAACTGCCCAATTAACAACTACCTGTTAGCCCAGGTGACTTTTATATACACACCACCATTCTCTTGTACTGGGCTCCCCTTAATACAGCAAAACTAATTGTGCAGAACAGTACTTCTGTCCTCTCTGGTGTTACTAAGAAGAACAAAATGTAAAAGTGCATTTCCAATATTGGGCATTTTGATAAAATACATCAGTGTTTTGTTTTGGTTTTTTTTTCATTTGTTTTTATCGCCAGTGTACAGTCAAATGAACAAACACATATATTTACAAAGGAGGAGAAGGAGCTACATAAAAGTCTAGGGGTTACACTGAGTAAAAAAGTAGAACAGTTTAATCTTGTTTGTAGTTGTGTGTCTCTTGTAATCATTTACATTTTTGTGCATTTGTAGTCATTTTGCGACTCTATGTAGTCATTTTGTGAGTTTTTGTTATCATTTCTTAACTATTTGTAATCATTTTGTGACTCTTTGTAGTAATTTTGCAGCTCTTTGTAGTCATTTTGCGACTGTTATTATTTTTTTAACTATTTGTAATCATTTTGTCAATCTTTGTAGTCATTTTGTGACTCTGTAATCATTTTGTCAATCTTCTGAGTCGTTTTGTGACCCTCTGTAATCATTTTGCGACTCTTTGTAGTCGGTTTGCGACTTTGTAGTCATTTTGTGACTCTGTGTCATTTTGTGACTCTTTCTAATCATTTTGTGACTCTGTAGTCATTTTGCAACTGGTGTAGTCATTGTGTGACCGTGGTCATTTGGCAACTTTTTGGTCTTTTCGCGACCTTTTAGTCATTCCACAACTCTTTGTAGTCATACTGTGTCTCTAGTCATATTGTGTCTCTTTGTAGTCAGTTTGTGTCTCTTTGTCATCTTTTTCTGTCTCTGTGCAGTCATTTTGCGAGTCTTTGTTATAATTTTTTAACTATTTGTTATCAGTTTGCAACTCTTTGTAGTCATTTTGTGACTCTGTAGTCATTTTGCAACTGTTATCATTTTTTAACTATTTGTAATCATTTTGTCAATCTTTGTAGTCATTTTGTGACTCTGTAATCATTTCGTCAATCTTCGAAGTCATTTTGTGACTCTTTGTAATCATTTTGTGACTCTTTGCAGTCAATTTGTGACTTTGTAGTCATTTTGTGACTCTTTGTGTCATTTTGTGACTCTTTCGAATCATTTTGTGACTCTAGTCAATTTGTGACTTTGTAGTCATTTTGTGACTGTCATTTTGTGACTCTAATCATTTTGCAACTCTTTGTAGTCATTTTGTGACTCTGTAGTCATTTTGCAACTGAGGTAGTCATTGTGTGACTGTGGTCATTTGGCAACTTTTTGGTCTTTTCTCGACCTTTTAGTCATTCTACAACTCTTTGTAGTCATACTGTGTCTCTTTCAACTGTTTGTAGTAATTTTTTGCAAATCTTTTTTTTTACCAACAAAACATCCTCTGAGCATCCAAATATAGCAAAATCTTTTTGTGGATGTATAGTTCTGTAAATAGTCAAGAATAGAGCAAAAACATTTGTTCAAAACGTATTTCAACAAGAGTGTGAAAACATTTTCAGTTTCATTGCCTTGTGGCCCAGGTCAATAGTTTTTCAATTTATTTCAGAGAATATCTTGCAACAACCAACCTGCAACTGTTGCAAAAATGATTTCTTTTTTTTTTTTTTTTTTTTTTTACTCAACCACCCTCGAATAAGGAAGTGACATCTGAAACAGCTAATGTTGGGAAGAGAGCACAGACACCACAGACATACCACAATGGACTTCAGTCTGGCCTCTTCCTCTACTGTGTAACTTAAATCTCTTTGTTTCTCTTTTATCATGGCTGATATTATCTGTCTGAAGAAACCTCTGACCTTTGAAAGACCTTTGTCGTTGTGTTTAAAATTTACACCGATGTAACCCTCATCTGAAAGACCGGGCAGCTTTGTCTTTGATTTGACAGCTTTGTGGACGCTGTAGTTCAGAATGTAGTTCAAGAGTCCTGGAAAAGTTGTCAGAAGGAAACTGAAGCCTTCGCTGACACTACGGAGTGTAATCAATGAGAAGTCAAAAGTCATCCTTGGCTCATTATGACTTGCAAGTTTCACAACACACTCCTTATCATCACAGCCAAACACGAGCTACTGGCAATACCCACGCTTATGTAATCAGATCTCACACATATTACGGCCATGGATACACTGTGTAATGAGTGGAAAATTCCTTTGTGTTGTGCTCGCTGGGAATGATTAACTGACATGAAAAATGATGAGTTCAAGTCATTCTTTGAGTTTAAGTTTAAGTTTAAGTTTAGTATATCAGCATAAATGATGATGATTGATATGATATAAATCTTTATATGAAGCTGAGTCATGCAATCAGTATCTGTCATTATCACTTCCTGTAAGAATTAAGAAGGTATAAAAAGCTGAATGCTCTCTCTGTCTTTTATCATGGGACAAGACAATTACAGGGCAAAAAAAAAAAGAAAAAAAAAGCTGACCAATAAAGGTCAGCAGCTTTGTCAGGCAGGGTGGCCCACTGTTCAGTTTAAACATTAGTTATTAAATTGATCATTAAAATATACAAAACAGTGTTTTCATATGATCTTGGGACTAACATAATACCAAAGGTCATTTCGCAATAAGACATCTTAGTTTCTGACACTCATATAATACAGAAACTATGCATATGATCCCTAGGATTTACAAACTCTTATGTGCTGTTTAGCATTGGAAACAGGATTCGGGCCATCCACTTAGAAATGAGACTTGGAAAGCAATCCGTGAACAAGTACATGACTTCACTCCTTGTAGCAGACATGGACTCACAGAATTTACATTTGTCCACTGTGCTCATTTAACAAAAGCCAGACTATGCAAAACATGTTCACATTTAGATTCCACTTGTGACAGATGTAAATTATCTACAGTTTGGGGTAATCTGATTCACATGATTTACATGACTTTTTAGTAGGTTTTTATACACCCTGATGATGCTTACAGTGATTGGCCTCTAGAGGGCAGCCCAGTCTCACAAATGTCTGCATCCTGCTCTGGCCCTGGAAGCACTGCAGGGGACACTTGAATCTGGGCGAACAGTATGTTTTAATTCAGCACGATTTTTTTTAAGCATTTAGATTAAACAAAGCATTCTCAAAATGTGAGGCACTTTAGCAATACTTACTGTTGTGATTAGTTACCACCACACACCAATGACATGCAAAGAGGGCATCATCATTTATTTTAGAATCTCTTTTTTTCTTTTGCGTTGATAGACATGGCTGCAGTCTGCTCCTTTTGTACTGTACACAATGTCCCCATAAACCAGTGTGTCTCTCCTCCTCCAGAAAACGTGTTTGCAATGAATCTTCAGGGCAGGTTTTAAAGAAGGAGAGGAGGGCTTGCAGCATATAGAGTGTCTCTCCAGCTGGGAGTTAAGCCTTATTGGGCTTGTGTCAGATACACAGAGAGAGAACACACTGCTGCGCTTTCTGCATCATGTCACTGTACCTCATTTCACATTCGTACTGTTGCATGCACTGCTGGACAGAGGAGACACACAACAACCAAGTGATGGGAAGCTGTTCCAGTGTCCTGATGTTCTCAGTGCTGTCCTGTTATTTACTGTTACTGGATAAACATGTTGTATGAAGCCTTTTGTGCCTCCAGAAGGTGCTGCGTGACGTTCATGGAATTGCCTAAAGTGACCTCTGTAGCCTGCTCCTCATATCTGCTTGAGCGGCTCCAGGCTACATTAGCCACTGTTAGGTTAAAGCAACACTTACATTTCTGGAAATTTTATGCATTTCTTTGTTTAGGTTAAAATGCTATTAATAAGCTGATGGCACACTAAAATGTAAGTGAATTCCACCAGAGATGAAAACCCATAATTATACCATTCTCATATGGTTCTAAGAATACTCCGACGATGACATACTTTTCCAGTTAAAATACCACAGGTTGGGTCTTTGAAATTAGTATGAATCGTATTCCAGCCATGTAAACTCAGTTGGAAAGCCTGATTGGCTAATGAAGTTTTCTGTACTGGTATGATGCAGTCACAGCAGCCCAGACGCCACAAGAATATGTTGGAATGGTACATTTCTGTAAGCCATGGATACATTACATTTATAAGTTTCATATGCATCATATCAACATTTCTAAAGGGATGTCGTATATGATCTGACTGAGGTCTGAGGTGGATGGGATGGTGGATGGCGTGACACTGCGGCAAGACACTTGCCAAGCTGTAGGGCGCAGACCACTGTTCGAGACCAACAAACAACAAAAGCGGTTGTTTTTTTAGTGAGTCATCGCTGCCTTGTCAGTGGCTTTTTTAGCCTTCAAACGTGGGTGTTTTTTTGCAACCCATTGTTGTGTTTCCACAGGGGGTAGTGCCACAAGACGTCCCTGTGTTTCCACCCATGATTGTGCCAGAACTGGGTATTTTAAGTGTTTTTTGTGCCTAAACCGAACAACACAGTTTCAACATTTACACTACATACTGTAGGCGAATTAACATACCACTGTAACTGTGGTTTGCAGAAACATAGTGCCAACAATTATTGTGGTGATTGGGTTGGTCACAGAGTTCTACTGTGCTACCAGGAGTTTTTATTTCACATATTCAGACAAAACAGAGGGAGTAAAACTAAAACTACAAGTATTTCTTAAACTGTATTGTATGTGCATATTTTTCCAAGTAAATAGATCACACTTGTTACAGTGATGGTGGTTTTACAGCTTGTCGAGAAAATATGTTCCAGGATGGAGAAAAATAGCATTCATAAATCATTTTGGTGCTTCCAAACTCAAGTTATTTCTGATGAAGTTTGCCAAATTTAACAGACAATTTTTTCGCAACTTTCTTAACTTAGCTTATATTCATAGCTCTCCTAAAGGAAAGCTATTAATCAACTGTGATTCCCAAATGTTTGAACTCATGTTCTACCTGAAGTTTTTTCCCCATCACTTAATACCAAACTGTCCTTTTTGTACTAAATGTGTTTACTGACTTTCACTTGGCCTTTTAGTTTTCCTGCTTTCCTTCAAATAGTATAAACCTGGAATGCAGACATCATCCGAGCTTCCTGCCTTATCAAGAGAATTAAAAAACACTCAAGGATACAGCATGGTAGTAAATTGAGCTTTTAGACATCAGGGACATTCCTTTGAAACACACAAACACACACACTCACAGAAATAAAACCACAGTGGCTCAATTTTCAGGTTGTGCAATTTTCCTGTTGCTGTTTTTACTCCTTTACCTAAAGCTTAGGTGTTTCTCAAGATGCTGTATGAACTGTTGCAATGACCTTTAAAGGTGTTACTTAAATAACAGATAATGACACTATGATGTGTTTAAATATAAAAATGACTCAAGTATTGATAATAATTTTCCAACTAAACAATGTTTTCACATTTCAGTCATCATTCATTTCTTTATTTCTGATTGTTTCCCCAAATATGAGTTTAATACTTGGTCAAATGGAGGATTATTACACTTCTGAGTTCAGCTCTAGATGGGCTTTTGAGCCTAATTACTGTTGAGTGTCACCAGATTTTATATCCTCATTTATCTGAGAATTTCAACTGAGCTCACTGTTTTTTTCCCACCAGTCCTCTGCTGATAAGCAGCTGGGAGTGTGATGTCTTGCTCAAGAACTCATAAATGGTAGTTCTGGATTCATGGACGGATTATAAGACAATAGGCCCCTGGGCACAGACATGTAAATGCCCGAACAAATACACGGGAGCAAGACCAGCAGACTGAAACAGACACAAAATGACTATGTAATTGTTTTGCATCTTTCTGTGACTGTCTTTAGGCCCGTTCAGGAGAGTTAGTTTTCTCATTCTTAACTTTCCTCACAGACCAGACTCAAACTTCCCGTGTGGAGCATACTTCTGTAACTTCTGACCGTGTATTGATTCTGCTTGACACCTCTTGTCTGACTGGTCAGCTGCTGAGGGAATGTGTGCGCTGACTCCTAACCCTAACCCTCACCCACTGATGGTTACCCATCATTCCATTCTCAGACAGTAAACACTGACAGGCTTCGCACCATCTTGCCATCAGGCTTGGGGTTTGATCAGTCGCGTGGCTCCTAACCCATCCTGACTTCACCCAGGGGATTTGATCCATGATGCCCAGGAAGATGGACATGAGGAATGTGAAAAGGGGTCAGAGGTCAAAAGCAGCACTGCAGGAAGTCATCCCTACCCTAATACGATAAACATGAGTTCCTGTCCTGTGATGGATGGAGCTACAAGATGCTGTCTGGTCCCCTTCCGGGTCCGAGGGTTCAAAATGGGAGCCGTCCTATCACAAGTCGGATTTAAGTCCAACTCTGACGGCCTTGCTTCAGTCATGTGCTCCGTCTTGTGGAGGTTAAACTCCCCATGATGCCTCCATCAGACAGGACGTGTGTCAGATACATTTATGTAGTTCATGAACTTCTTTTTCATCCTCGTGTCATATTTACTGACGCTCGACTCGCTACGCAAGAGCCAAAATTCCAATGTGGATCAAGAGATGAGGGTTTGTTTGAAATTGGCTCCATCAGACTCATCCCGTTAAGTGATCCCCTTTCTTTACACTGGCAAGATTGAAAGACCAGAATTTCCTGTGTCATCCTGCACTCACTTTTCACTTCTTTGTGGCTTCATGATCAGAGGAAGAAAACAGGAAATAGTCTGCAGATGATTTAGCAAAATGTGCCTTTAAATTGCGCCAGAAGTGTACCACCATTAAAGTGCAATCACATTTATGACTATATCGTGAACATACCACTGATAAAAAATACATACACTTCTTATATTCCTGTTGTATTTCTATCTGTGTATAGCTCACTTATAGTGGTCAATAATGGGTTTATAGTGACCTGACCTTTGTCTCACTTTTTGTTTGTGTGTTAAGTGTGGTGGGGTAGCACTGCACCGTCACAGCTGACTGGAGAATCCAGCCAATGAGTAAACTGGGGAAGACTTGAATTTGAGACAGAGCTTTAAAGGTGAATGATTAAGTGATGTTGGGAAGACGAGAGGAGAAATCAACAGCAGATGACTCACTACAGACCAATCCATCACTTTGACACATTTTGGACTAACACATGTGGTTGTTTGCCACATTAAAGCTCTGTAAAGGCAGCCAGAGGTAAACATAATGACACAGGATATCTGTTCATTTTGGCTTCACAATAAAAGCATGAAATAGTTTCACACATTGCCAGTACCCGTTGTGTGCAAGTGTGCATTGCATCCTGGGCCATAGCCAAGATTTTAGAAATGCTGAGTTTTTTTCCCCCCACATTGTATTTATTCATTTAGCTCTAGCTTTTCAGTATCCTTTATTATTTTATCTTTAAAAAGTAACATTTAAACACAGATCTCAAATAAATGAGAATCAGCCTTAAAACCTTCAGGAGACATTTATGTACACTTGCAAAATATAATACTCACATTTAGTAAACATGGGCAGTGTTTTCTTAAACATGAATATTTCTCATAAGTCTTTTTGGTTTTCCATGAGGAAGGACCTCAAGATAGGGAAATTATGCAGGACATATTTAAAGAGCCTTGTGTACTGGCAATGCCATTTAGTGGTGCATCTTCATAAACAAATGTCCTGAGGGCCAAGGGTGTAGGTTTTGAAAATGAAGATATACTTTACTAATCCCTGAGGGATAATTAAAAATTTTCACTCTGTTGTCATATACACACAGGCCCGAAACACACACATATGCACAAACAGGACCTATACATGTATGAAATGGAGAGATGTCAGAGTGAGGGGGCTGCCCATGGACAGACACCTCGAGTAGTTGGGGGTTCTGTGCCTTGCTCAACGGTGCCTTGGCAAGTGGCACATAAGAATTGAGGGGTGTGGGCTCCTCCACCACCACCAGAAAATTTTGAGCATCAAAAACTTTTACATTCTATGAACCAATGTTCGCCTTTTCTGCGTCACTCTGTGGTGTAAATGCCTTTATTTTCCAAAAGTAAAAGTCCCCGCTACTTTTATGTTTTGTACATGTTCATCTATCTATCTATCTATCTATCTAGCCAGCCCATGGATATGTGTTTTACCTTGAAAGGTCCAACCGGAAGCCTCTGTATTTAAACGGTGTAGGCTCGAGCTCGACTATCATTTCTCGAGGCACCGCTAATGTTTGGGGAGAAAGGGGTTAACAAGTGAACCAAACCTTTGGAAAGAGGCTGTTACCCCCCCTTACACAAACAGACCGGCGGCCTGTGCTCGGATACACCGACAGTAATGCCTCCTGTTCTCGTCTCTGTGAGCCGGCGTTCAGTACCGTTACGGTGAGGGTGAGACACGGCGGACCGGCGGACCTGCAGCCTGGCTCATTTCTCTCTGCCTTCACCCTCTTCACCGCTGCGACTTCCACACTGGACATCCAAGGATGTACAGGAAGATAAGGAGCAGCAAAGGTCAGCGAGCCGGATCGATGCTCTTATCGGTGATAAAGTAGACACGGCCGTCACAGCAACAACAGCGTCCGTCTCGCATGAACCCTGGCTGCAGGATTGGGCTCGGCTCCTTGCTCGTCTCCACAGACTCAGGATGAGGAAACCTAAAGTCACTCGGATGGTTTTTGCCTTGTGTCTGGGATGTTTCATTATGGTCATCCTCTACTTTAACAGCAGTCTGAAGCCAGGTGAGTGAGCAGGGGTTCTTCATCACAATAGCCACAATACATCCAGATGTTCAGTCTTTATCACAAATACTGTTTAAACATTCCCCTTTCTTTATCGAAGATAAAATAAATGTAATGCCTCAGTAGTAGTGAGGAAAAGAAGAGAAAGGCCTAGGTCAGATATTACAGTCGATTCATCATTGCTTCACCACCCCTGTTTCAGTAGGCCAAGTTTAAGTCTTTAATTTTTTCCTCTATTCATAACCAGTCTAATTACAGAAATAAAATAAGAATGTACCACCAGGATCTATTTCAGGATGTAGAAACAGCCTACAGAATATAGACTCTAAACTAGACCCTTTAAACCTGGGCTATAGAGAAAATCAAATATTACAATATTTTTGACCAAATACCTCGATATTGATATTGCAGCGATATTGTAGGGTGGACTATTGGTTTTTTCACAAAATGGGTAAAGGCAAATAATAGAACAGTCTGTAAGTTCAGAAAATTACACGAATTTGCTGTAATGCAGCCTTTAAAACCAGGAAAAGACACCATGTATAATAATACGATATCCAAAATCAAAGAAAATATCTAGTTTCACATCACAATATTGATATTATATCTATGTATTACACAGCCCTGTGATTATATATTTGTCTTTATCAATAGATATGAGATTGCATTCAGTTATGACATATTTTAGATGTATCCTGGAAATACATCATTTGTATTATAGCAAATAATATCTAACTGTCTAATGGCCTGTTGGTCTGATCTCAGTAGTTACAGCAGGCGAGCTGCTTCCATTCTGTATTGGTTCACTCATGCCATGTCCACGTCATAATAATCAAATCCACTGATGTCATGCACTGACACTACTGTAAGGCATGGTAATAATCTGATGCAAGTGTGCCTGAATGGAGAAAATCTGCCTTTCACATGATACTCAAAGGATTTCTGTGTGTTATTGATTCTTAGTACAGTATGTCCTTCCCCCCTACCATCATGTTTGCCCTTCTACACTTTTATCCTGCATCTGGATTTCCCTGAAAACCACAGGTCTTGGTGGGGGAACAGTTTCATTAGCAAACTGATTAGTGGAGTGTTTCCCCTGCTACGTGGAGAGGTTGCAGCTGGCTGGTTAGCAGAGCAGGACCTCGATCTGTTTCACCTCTTCCAGGTCCCTCTCTGCCACATACAATGGCCTCATTCAGACATGCCAAGCTATATCACAGGCCAAAAAAGCTTATATAGCCCATGCTGTGAGGAGGGTTTGGGTTTTTAAGAGAGTCAGTCAGTTCTGGATGTGAGACATGGAGCAGAGAGTGTTTAGAGTTATGTGAAATCTATGAACGACCAGTCTCTTGTGGGGACAGATTACATCCTGACATACTCCTGAATAGTATTTGCTTGAAATGTGCCGTTACACCACTAAAGTAAGTTTGTTGGGACTGTTGAAAGCATTCAAGGTCAAATAAAAAACCTTGAATCCCTTGGATGATTGTGCACTGTTCATCAGGCTGTCATGTTCGATGCATTCCAGGAGTTTTCTTGTGTTGATGTTTCATATACAGTGGCTGGTTCAGTGTGCCTCCCTGAGTTGTCCTCCCATTTTAGAAGTTCTTTCAGCACATCACTTTCTTTTTGATTTTACTGGAGAAACAATAAAAGTTTTAGAGCACAATTTATTATTCTGTTAAACTCTATTCAGTTCAGTCAGTTTATTTGTCACATGAAATCATAGAAGGTACAGCTCCAGTCAGATGTGATCCTGTCAGCTCCTTCAACTTGTGCATTTCAATTTAGTCCCTTTTTTGCCTCTTCTTACAATGTAGGCTGCTGCCTTATAATTGTCCATGTTTCCAGACAGGCTGCAGTGCATGTGTTTATGGCGTCCTGGATGGTTCTGGTAATTCATGGTTTCGGGTTGAAAAATGATTTAACTGCAGTTTTGGGTACAGTTGTTTTGCAAATTAAATCCACCACAGTCTCAGTGAATTCATTGATGTCATACCAGACATTGATGGTGGTGTCCAGGAACCAGACTGAAGGGCAACCTCTGATAGACTGGTCCATTTCCTGACCCCTCATGTCTCTTGGAGCAAGCATCATATGTTGGTTACATTTTTGGACCTCACCAAAATAGCTGTATGGTTTCACTAACCAAACGTGGGCAGCAATTCCGCTCTGTGGCTCCCTCTGAATGGTGTTTAGCAGTGATCCAAAGTGTCCATTGCTCCTGTGACAGAGTAGCAGGAACATAACAGCATTTCAGTATTCCTACTGTCACACCAATCCTTATTCACCATAAAGCACTCACTAGTAGCTAATAAGACAAAGGCATTTTTCACAGCTGATTTTACAGGTAATAGAAGGTAAAACACTAATGTTATTCATGACATAATCAATGGCTGCATTGCAGGTGTGTCAGTTTGAGGACCCTGATATTGTGCATTCGGTATCATGGTTTAATAGGACACCACTTGATTGGAAACTTCAACAGATCCATCGTTAACATTATTAGTCTAACCTGTGCTTTCCCTGCCATGAGAATTCAAAGTGTTTGACAGGGTTCCCAAGGTCATAGAAAACCTGGAAACATCATGGAATTTCGGTCTCATTCTCTAGCCCAAAAAAAGTCATGGAATTAGCAAAAACCATTGAACGTTTTGGAAGTCCGTAGAAGTTTGTTGTTTGTGATTAAATCAATTGTTACAGTAATCTTCTGGGGATAAAATTATATGTAATGTAAGATGACGGCAAACAGTTTTCTGTAAGTTAGCCATTGATATAACGTAGCTCTAATATGCGTCAGCCTAGGGCTGCATGATGTATTCTTTCAGCATCAACACTGTGATGCCCAGTAGTTGCGTTGAAGGACGTGCAATGTCAAATTAGGCAAATTAACCCTAACAAACTTACTTGATGTTTGAGACAAATGAAAAAGTAGCATGGTTCTCATTTTCCATGACTTATACCGGCCAAGCTTTCCACTTTTAGTTTTTTATGGGAAAGAAGACTCTCCTGAAAGTGAGACTGTAGAAAAGTACCGTAACCATGCTGATAGCAGCATGCTTACCAGCAGTTTAAGTCCTTTGTCTGTGTCCGCACAGGATCCATTGACACTACTGACCCCAACTTATCTCTGCTAGCATCTCAGCTAACGTTAGCAAGGATTGGTTTGGTTTAGGAGTGACACTGGTCAGTGTTAGTGGAAGAATATCAGGGTAAGCCAGTCAAAGGCAGAGTAGGAAGGGTCATGCCTTTGCCATTCTAGGTAAAAAAAAAAAAAAAAAAGAACATGCCTCCACTAGCATCTCTGCTAACGTTAGCGAGCCACATTGGCACTGTTCTTATAATACATTCAAACACTGCACGGCCACAGAGCTAATGGTCAACAACTGAGAGAAAGGAAGAAGGCGCAGAAGAGATGTGGTGACACAGGACACGTGGCATAGTGTTGTTGGGTAAGGATCGGGAGAAGTGGAAGGGCAATGAGATCCAGCGTGTACCCTGGACCCTTCTCAGTGTTTTGGCAGCAGTCTAACACACAATCATTGTAGTTAGTGGACTGCCTTTACGCACATATAGCACAAATAAAACAGGAGCCATTACACAGCCTGTGTAGACAGCTGTATTCATTAAAATATCTGTCGGCCTATCTGTATCCATCAGGGGTCTGTGAGACTGACGACTGAAAAACATGGCTGAAGCACCTCCTGTGTAGACATGCTATTATATTCTCCAGGTGGCCAAACACATTGTGCCAAATGAATGATAATGTTGTGCCGTAACTGCTGGATGTTTAAATAGATTTTCCATATCACCTTAAAAGGTAATATGTCAGTGTTATGTTTCAGTTTGTGTCGGCTGCCCCTGAGTGGCCAAAAAATCAGCTAGTTAGCAGATATGATAACTTACTGCAAACTGTGCCAAATGTTTTGTGGAACACTTTATATTCCGGCAGGAGGATTTTAGAAAATTAGATGCTGCAGCAGCTAAAATGATAGCTTCCTTCACTTTGTACTCTCAAGCTCTCAGTTTCTACAAAGGTCAGCACTGTTGAGATGATTAGCAGTTAGTCGATGGAACAAATTCTCATTGTGAGCTTTACTTAAGTTAGATTCTATGCCAGTGTGCCAGGGATGTGTGAGCCATCATTAAAACTAGTGTTTTGCTTGATTTTCACCAAGGCATACAACAAGATAAGTTGATGCACTGTGAGCAGCACTGTTCACATACTTTACTGCCTACATTATATGTGCCTGGAGAATTAAAAAGTATATCCAACTAGGGACACATTAGGGCCAAATCATCCTTGGCTAACACCCAAATTTCTCCCTTGAGAACCTCTGATTTTGCACAAAGCCACCATAATAAAACATGGCGACAGATGAGGGTAAGATCGACAGAAGTGGAAGACGCAACAACCTCTGTTAGTTTCTCTTTAAAACCTGAAGCCACTGTTTGTTTAGTCTTCTGCTGACTTCACTTCACATTCTGATACGGACGCCTCGTATAGTGTGCTTAATTGCATTTTGGTGATATCTGGTTAATATCTGAGGATGTGCACAAGCAGTGCTGGGAAGAGGCACAGGATTCGTGGAGTAGCCATCATGGGCTCACACATGCATTGATAAAAGCAGGTATGTCAGCGCTATATCAGTGGCCGGTGAAACATCTGAAGGTGATTATTTAGCATCTAAGAGGTTGCCTCCGGTATTTTTGTTCTTGAGTAGCTTGAATGTATACGGAGTGCATCTCATGTTTCAGACATTAAAGCTGCCTGTCAGCTTTAAATCAGTTTAAATTGGTTTCAGATATGCAGCCAGTCCGTCCTATTTGCATTTAGAACACCTTCCCTCCCTTGCTCCATATGGGGTAGAGGTCATATTGTTTGTTCAAAGACTATATAAAGCTGCAAGAGAGCAAGCACATAACAAAGGAATGCACCACCAAGTCAGAGTTAGACAGTATCAAATGTCCCGTTTTTGAATGTACCCGTTTCTTGCCACAGGATTCGCAGCGCTAATCTAAATTTAGGATAATTACATAGATGCAGAGTTGGCTCACTGTACTTGCCGTGTATGCTGCACAGTCACAGAGACAGAGGGTGGAAATAATAGTTTTACAGAGCATGACATGTCTCCCCACTGGAAAAACTGACCATTTCAACCCATCATGACATCTTTTTTTTTTTTTTTTTTACCCTGAAGTGCAAAATCTGCCTGTTGGTCTGGCATGATTTCACTTGTTTCCAGTACAGATCAACATGTTTCATTCATTATCTTGACTCATCCTCTTGATATTACAGTAATAGAGTGATCCACCACATTACAAGCAACCTGGGTTAGAAGATCTCAAATGTTCTCAGCTCTGCCAGATTTTGTCTTTCTTAAAGAATTACAAGGACTTTTGACTCTGTTCCCGAAGAAATGACTCATTAAAGGGACAGTTCACCCCTGAATCAAAAATACATATTTTCCCTCTTACCTGTAGTGCTATTTATCAATCTAGATTGTTTTGTCCTGAGTTTGAACTAGATGGCACTGTGGTGCTCAAAGCGCCAAAAAATACATTTGAACAAGTCAACAGAAATGTCTCATTCCAGAACTCAGTTACCATCCACAGACCTTGTTGTAAGCACTTTCATCAAAGAACTGTTATCTTGCTAGCAAACTACACACACCAATTACTATGAAGCGTGCATCTACTGCAAGCTCACCTGGCATATTTTCTTGGCACTTTCAGCACCACAAGCTGAGTGCCATCTAGTTCTATTATATTGGAGAGAGAAGACAGACATCTCTACAGCTGATATCGCCAACACTTGGCAACTCATACCAAAACAATCTAGACTGATAGACAGCGCTCCTGGTAAAAGGAAAAATATGAATTTTCGATTTTTGGGATGAACTGTCTCTTTTAAAATGAGCATTTCTTTCAGTGTGTGGTGTCTATTTTATAAGGGCAGCTGTGGTTTCTCTATAAAGTTTACACAGACAAAAAGACAGAGGAGGCTGCGTGGGGCAGCATGGTCTGGTATGTGGTATGTTTTATAGCACTGTGAGGATCTTCTCCTATACACCCCCTTGGGAATAAAACCCCAAAACACTGATTTACATGTCACCTCTAACATTTATAGATAAAGATGTGAGTTGATGGTTATTAGGTAACTTATTCTTGCTATTTAATTACAAGCAGAACTTGAGACTATCGCTTGGTCCTCGGGGCTACTGTCATTATCCCTGTACTGGAGAGGTACCCCCACCTCATACCTTCCTTGTCTGGACTTGACTTGAGGCCCTAAAAGAGTCTTAAAAATGAACACTCCAGCCTCATTGGAACAACAGCAGGGCTTCTCTGGACTGAATTCAGAAATGGCATCAGTCTCCGTCCCTGTAGTCTCACAAAGACTTGTGTATGTGACATTGTCCAATTAAAACAAAACAAAGTATCCACAAAGGAACAGTGTAACCTAATCCTCACATGCTGCAGTTGCCAGCTAAAATCAGTTCAGTCTTTTAACTGCTGTCAGATCCTCAGCCATCCGGGGCCATCTTCCGACAGGTCAGGGTGGCCCTGCTGTTCCAACCTGTTCTCCTCCAGCCAGCTGCATATTCATGACACAGTGCTGCAAGAGCTGATGATTCAGCAAATACCCTGGAGCATTTTTTTTTCTTCCATAAAGACCATCTGCTTTCAGAGCCGAAATCCTCAAGTGATTGATTTGCAGGTTTGTCCTTTTGCTGTTGATATTGCTCAATAAGACCTCCACTCAACAGAATTCTGTTGTTTTACCAAAGTCATTGTGCTGCTGTGTGGTTCACCCTACAAACGGCAGTCAATCGGTTTATCCCTGTGTTCCAGAGTGACATATATCTTGACAAATACTGGACGGATTGTCATGAAATTTGATACAGACAGTGATGGTCCCCAGAGGATGAATCCAAATGATTTTTTTTGATCCTCTGATTCTTAGCACCATCATCAGGTCAAGTATTCAATTATCCAGTCAAATATCAGCTCAATTCACTGGAACACAATTTAGAAATTCAGAAAAGCCATTCCCTTCAGCTTAAGCAGAACCTTTTGTTTACACAGTTTACCACAACAGCAGCTGTGGCTTTTCTAAAAACTCCTTGTTGTGATTCCAAGTCGGTGATATCAGCAACAGTATTTCCCACTTGATGAGAAGAACTACAGAAGTCTGATCTGACAACTGGCAAAATGGCTCCAAAGACACCGTTGCTTGGCAGTTACATCGCAAGAAAAACTCAGTATTAACAATAATACAGTCAAGTAATAGAATTTTGAATGAGCTATTCACTCTGATTCACTGTGGTTTCTCATGTTAGCGAAACGCTACCAATACGTAACATAACAAATATCTTATTAAAGCAGTCTATATGGTGTGACTACAAGGTTAGCAGTGGGTTGATGCTAGAATGGATGGGTCAGAGGTTTTGGACAGGATGTGTTTTTATCCCACTGTGATTTGCTAGACCACAAAATGTTGTTCATACAATCATAGTGAACATCATTCAGAGAGCAGGATCACCAAATCCCTGAAAAATGACAAAGTCCACAGCTGCACATCCAGGGTTATGTGGACAATGGAGGAAAGCCAACAGAGGACCCTCAGAGATGGGCACAAACCTCACCGAACTCCCATCCTCCCTCTGGTTTTCTGGCAGAGGAGCAGAGCACAGCTTGGGCCAGTGGGGCTTGCTTGAGCCTGCTTAGGGGCTGTGGGATAGAGACAGGCAGCTGAGAGTCAAGCCAGGGCCCCCAGAGTATGCTGGAGGGTTTTCCCAGGCTGGGGAGGCAGTCACAAGCCCTTTTTACCCAGAGATCATGCTATAGGGCTGCTACAAAGTCCTTTCTTCATGCCGCCTTTGTGTTTTTACACAGAACCAAATGATGGTGGCAGCATGCTGCTCCTAGGCATTATTTTGGACAGCACACTTACATAGCGGAATCAATAGAAACTTGATAGGGGTGACATATAACACAACAGTGTTAGCTTCTAGTGTGACATATAACATATGTGTCAGCAGCGCTTGATAAACAATAATAATGGCTTTACATGGCAATGATAGTCATTTACCGTCTGTGTTACGTGGCTGAGGGTTAGGAGCTCCCAGATCTCATTGTTTTCCCACTCTGTGGACATTTTTGGCCGCTGTTCTTGTTCTTCTTTAAGTTAGACGCTAACTGCTGCAAGCTACCTTTTAATTTTCCCGCAGTGGGTTGCGCACATAACACATTGTCACAATGTCGCACCGATGCCACCCATTATCCCATCCTGACGACTGTCCCATTTATACAGACAATGTTTCAGCACTGTCACTACATCCATTCCCAGCACAGAGGTGAGACAACTCTGTCCCTTCTTTCCTTGATTGTACCTTTTATACAGAGCTGCAAAATGGAATAACAGCATGATATTACCACCTTGATTAGGCAGTATAAAAGGGGCTTAAGTGGGTGTTAGGAGACCCAGAGAGATGTGAGAGGTGAGATGTCTGTGGGGGTCCGTGCTCAAGGCAGAGTTCCTGTTGCCAGCTGTCCCCCAGTATCCACACACCCCTGGACATGGAGCCTCCAACATGCTCTGGGTCTCTTCTTATTGACTGCTTCTCCAGCCTCAGTAAAGCCTCCAGATTTTTATAAACAAAACACAAATGAATACTTTCTAAAACATGATGATTTGTGATAAATGAAACTCCCTGCGATGATAGCAAAAAAAAGTTTTGTCGCTGTGGTCAAAATCAACATTTTTGCATTGCTTTGTAAAAGTATGAACAACTGATGATGTAACAACCTATCACAGCAGAGCATCCCTCCCTGTCCCTCCAGACCATCCTTTCTAGCATCAGCCTTTGCAGTGCAGGTAATGACCTTGGAATAAAGCTGAAAGACTCTCAGGTCATAATAACAGGAAGTTTTGCTGTTCTTTCCATTCAGCTGACAGTATGTGAATGCAGCATAAACTCAGGTGGTCAACGTGGTGAATATCAGCGTGTTTACATTTTACTGCAGCATGCTGACACTAGCATTTAGCACTCAAAGCAGCACTGTGCCTTAGTACTTCCTCACAGAGCTGCTAGAATTGCTGTTGACTCTCTCTTAGTCCCATTTTTACTGAGATTATGCAAAATGCTGGTTTTTGGTGAACGAAAATGGAAAGTTCCAAAAATTCATGACACATTTAAAGGACTTGACAGAGTGCAGAGCTGACTGTGGCAAGCAATCAAGTCTCCAGTTAATGATTTAAACATTGGAGAGGATCCAAAAGAGCAGACAGCTTGCGACATCTGCTTATCTAACAGCTGCATATGTCAGCTTGTCTTCAGTTTTAATCATCACTCTGTTAATGCGCAGAAAGTTTTTTTTTAAATGCAGGTGTGCTGAAACATGCCACTATATACCAAAATTAGTTAACTAAAATTTCCTTTGTCTCTGAACAGGATCAGAAAGACTTACATCTGCATGCACTCTCCAAAGACTCAATACACAGACACTACACCACCCACATGCCTCTGCCTTTGCACTAACACCCTTTACACACACATTTGTGGCCTAAAAGGATCAGGCTTTCCCTTGTACAGTGTGTCTCTCAGTAAAGCTGCTCTTTGGCAGGAGAGGCCAAGGAGGGGGGAGGGGGCCCCAGTTTTCCCAGTGGGACTTAAACACAGAGCTCCGTTTATGGCTTGGACGGGAGGAACACACATCGGCCTTTCTATATTTTGCATTTCCGAAGCCCTCGGTTTTGTGCGAGTCTGGAGGAATGCTGCGGAGTTTTGGGTCTAGACAGGGTTAAACCAACAGGACTACTCCTTCCTTTGAGTAGGTCTTAGGTGGGGTTGGTGAATCTCCTCGATGAAGGAATTTGGGCGAACAGTTGAGACAGTGTTTGGTTAGAATAGCACATGGTTTGACTTCATAGCTTTATAAGTTGTGTCTTTATAGCATTTTCTCACTTTTTTAGACACTATTTCATGTCTTCTTCGAGTGACCAAAATAAAATTTTCTCTGTTTTCCCCACAATACCCAGTTTTCCATTCTCTGCTTCCCCTGATATCCAGCTTTAGGAAATTCAGTTCAGCTTTATCAAATTAAGCAGTTAATTCTCTGATATTTTCATCTGGCTCTTTGTGGAATACCTCATAACAAAATGTGGATTGTAAATTTCCTCTCTTGCTGAGTAATGCCATTAGCAGGGGAGTGATGACACACAATGCACTCTTTCAGTCCAGTCAATGTGCCATCTCAGCTTGTTGCTGAAACACTCTCAGTCTGCCAGGTATTTGTCAGTTCCAAAATAATTTCAGACGTTACCTCTGCTGAAGGGTGTTTCATTTAGGAAGGATGGCTTAGGGAGTGGTCATGTTGGAAACATGTCCCTGAATCACTGGCAGTTTCCATAAGGACATGTTAATGTGATGAGAAAACAGGTCAGATAAATCAGTGTACTGTAGCAGAATGCTCCCATCACGTTGGTAGCTCAAGGCAGAGGACAAAACCTTTCTTTGGCAGCAGCATCTCTGTCTCTGCTCATTCCACTAATAAGGCATCATTTGGCATCATGTTCACACTGTGCATTATTAAGCCCTCGACCCACCAGCATTTCATCCAGTGAAACTGCCATTGGTATGAATTGAATCACAGTGACCTCTGAATTTGCTTGTGGGGGTGATACAAACTATGCAAGCTTTAAAGTACATTGAGTTTGGTAAAGTTTAACCTGCAAATTTCAGTAGGTTCAGTCGCCAGCCATCCTACCAGCACTGACCTTTGAGGTAACAGAGAACCAGAGAGTCTAAATGAGGAAGGTAGCTAATTAGCTTTGTATCAGCATTTACTGTTATTTAATCTCTGTATGTAAAAATTGCTCCTCAGTGGTTTGTGGACATTTGTATGACAGGAGTTAATGGTACAACTGCATCTTTTTATTTAACTGTGTAAACTTAGACTATTATTCCGTTAGTGACTGAGCTAAGCCGACCTGGTTGCCAACTGACCGCTTGGGGAGCTTTATTTTCCATTTCCAGTAACTTTTTATTGAATAAAATAGTATACGAGAAGCCCTGGGGGGAGGAGGAGAAGAAGAAAAAGAAAAAAAGGGGGAGAAAAAAAGAGAGAAGCCCAGGTGCTTCTGTGATTAACTAGCATTAGCCCGGCTTGATATCACGTTAGCTTGCCAGCTACTTCAGCACCCAATAGCCTTAGCCATGTTTCCACTTAACACAGTATAGTACTCTTAGAACAAGAACGTAACCAGTGCAGACATGTACGTAAACCCTAGATCTGTTTTGCGTTTCCACTGCAGACAGTACTCTCAAATGTAGGCTGAGTTGTTACCAAATAGTTGTGTCACTGTTCTGTCCAACTCTGGCTACAATTCCTCTTCATGGGCAATGCAGAGGAACGTCTGCACCTCGCTTATGGTCCAAGGAACAGGGTAGCACTGCGATATTTTTAGAACAAAAAAGAACAGTCTGGAGTGTTTAGAGTCTCTGTTGCGTTCGATTTAAAAATAGCCGGTTTGTGCGTTGAATACTCTAAGAGCAAGACTGACAATTCTCTCTTGACCAGTCAATGGACTGCAGTGTTTCTAGCTAACCATTTTAGTATCAGATCAGTGTGCTAGGTACCTTAACTGAGGGAAGACAAAAGTAGCTACAAAATGGAAGGGTTCTATTACCATCCATAACTTTTGAGAATGGAAACGCAAAAATAAATGTTGTAATGTGTAACAGCTTCTTGGTGGAAACAAGGCTTAGTTAGTATAGTCACTACGTCACCAGATTTCTAGAACCAAAGATGTGTGGATTCATTTTCCTGTTGGAGTTTGAGTTGCCCACAGTATATAACTCAGTCAGACATTTCATAAGATCTACTTTATTCCTCCATAGTTTGGCCATGACTACACGTTCATTACTGCACATGTCTCATCAGAGGTCTCGACTGTGAGTGTGTCGGTGGGTTTACAGCTCATAAGCTGCTTGGCACACATGACTAGCCGATCACACCACAGTGTGGAAAGCGGCAGACACACACAGACATGGTCACGCAGCTGACTCTTCCTGTAGTTTCAATATTGTGTGTCAATGCATCATTCTCTGGATGTGATTGGGCTCTTGAATGAATGCCGCTAATTAGCATTGAGTCCCACGTACTTGTAAATTCAGTTGCATACAGATGACAAATGTTATTGCATTCTAAGCATCTGTGGAGCTTAAGGACAGCATACAATGCTGAAGGGATGTGGTTGATGTAAAAAGGCTGTTTGGAAGCATTAATAAAAACATACTGAAGTCAGTGAGACTTTAACACACGTTTGAATGACGACACTGCAGAATGACAGTCATAAGATCTGTGAAATGAGCAGTTGAAACAGATTTCTTGCTCCTTGACTCAGCGGCTTACAGCTTCAGGGCTCTGTTTGCAAATATTCCTCCATTTTACTATTTATGCATTGACAAAGCATGTCTCAGCAACTTCTGTGTCTTTCCTTTCTTTGCATTTTGCCTAAAGCTTAAGATTTTAATGCACCAAACCAAATACTGAGGATAATAACTGGATATCATGCCAGCCATTTTGCTTGTCTGTGTAGAAGCCACATGTTAATCTTTGATTGGCATGGGCTGCACTGCCTCTGTTCAGTAATACAGACCAAAGAAAGAATTTCCTAAGAATTGTAGGCAACTGAGTTATATTGAATTTATTATAGGTGGCAGCAATAAACCTGAAGCACAGAGTCACTCAATTTCCTGAGTAGCTGTCTTGTTTTCACTGGGTTATCTCTCACCACTTCATCAATTTGAGAAGTATTGTTTTAACTGAGATATGAAAACCCAAATCAGGCAACCTTCAGTTCATTTCATTATAATATAAATTCTCTTGCTTTATTTTTGTTGAATTGTTTAAATCTCTGGACCGATATGTAGGGCTGGGTATTGATACTTGATATTTTATAGGGTATGGGCCAAAATAACCCAGTACCAAGTAGTATCAAAACGTCTCCAGTCAGACATTTCCTGCAATCAATCCTTTGTGTCAAGGTTCTGATCCTGAACTGTACGAAGTTTGTGCTGGATCAGAAAACTTTCTGTTGCTGCTGTCTCTAGAAACGATCTCCTGCCTGTAAACTGTTACTTAAGTGTCTTCCAGGTTCACATAAGCTAACACAGCAGCGGCTAATTTCCAAACAAAGCTGTTAAACAGTCCCAATAAACTCTGGACTCTGCTGATGTTAGCCTTGCGATGTTAACGGTAAGCCCAGTCACTGTGTGCGCGCAGCTGGCCGCAGCTACAGCAGCTACAGCAGCTACAACCTAAACAGCTGAGTGGGGTGTTTTGCCAAAGTTGGCAGTTAAGCGAACCAAAATGCTATCAAAACGTTTGAAAGTATGTCTTAACTACACACCACTCCATTCAAACTAGTGGTATTGAATAAGGTAAATTGGTATAACTTTAAAGGTACTGGTATTGGTAGTGGTATCGTATTTTTTTTAAATGACACCAAGCCCTACCAACAGTAAAACTTCATGACTGGAGACAGGCTGTAGTATGTGTAAAGTGATTAATAACTGCAGGTTTTTGCATCTTGGTCACATAATTAATATGGTATTACCATCAGTCTCTGTACAATAAGCAAACAACTGAAAGAAGTTGGTGAGATAAGTCAAGCAGCCTTCATCTTTTGACTAATAATGTAAGCTAACCTGTCTTACATCTTAGCAAATAGCATGTGATAGGGGAAGAATTTGATGGAAATAACTTATTCACATTTAAATACAGTATATAGAGCAACAGTGCAGCTAAATGCGTATTAGCTTAGCATAACAACTGGAAACTGAAAACTTCAGATTATATGTGAATCAAACTAGTGTTTAATTGGTGATAACTCATAAGCGTTATCGGTGCTCTTAGGCATTTTGTTATTTGGACAGGGCCTGGCGAGCTGTTTCCCCCTGTTTCCAGTCTTTGAGCTAAGCTAAGCTAACATCTCTTGGCTGTTCCTCCATATTTAATGTACAGATGTAAATTGATCTTCTCATGTAACCCTTGGTAAAAAAGCAATTAGCATATGTCCTAAAATTGTGAATGACCTATTCCTTTTATATAAAACTAAATACAGAAGCCATTTTTTTTTACTCTGTTCTGTTGTTTGAAAGCAAACAAAATTTGAACATGACCGCCACAAACCTTCATCACATGGAAAGCAGTTTAAAAACTTAAGGTACCGTAGAAACCAACCTTTCAGATGTCTCATGTCATATTTTGTTTCAAGCTATATTTATGGTGAATCTTACTCCAGTAGGTTAAAGTTTCCACTGCATTAGATCACAAAGCTGCAGTGCCACATTATGCCACACTATGTTTGCCCAAATGAACTTAAGGTTTAGCCAGTGAAACTGTGCACTGTGACTCTGACCCTGTGACGCTGTGTAACCTAACGCTGGTGTGAAAGCTCATCCAGTAAAGCTTCTCAACGTACCCAAGCTTTATCTCGGTCCTCTGACTTACCTCTCTGCTTCTCATTAACACACACAGTCTGACGAGAGTAATGTTTTAAATATAGAAAATTAACTGGACTCTAAATTGAAAGGGTCTGAACAGCCAAAACCTTTATAATCTACCATTACAAGAGCACTGGAGCAGATACAACCATGGCAATAACAAACCAATAAAATTGCCAGTATTGCTCCCATGCAAAATGGGAATGGGAATGGGAATTCTCTGTGTTCCTGCAGTTTGCTCTGTAGGGTTTCTACTGTTTAACATCTACTGTTTCCTAGTGTTTAATTGATACTATGTATTATTTATTATTGTAACTATTTATTATTTGTATTTATGACATTACTTTTTATTATGTCTATTTTTATTTTTTCCAAAGAACTCTGTTTACAATTTTGTGTAAAATCAATGGAGCCAGTCCGTTCCTACTTGAACGTTTATTTATTTTCTCATATTCCAACTTCTATTCTTTTACTTATTTTTCTTTTTTGTGGACCACATTGTTTAGCTGAATGTAGAAGTGTTGTTATTTCATAAAGTATTATAATAGGCTGTTTCATTATGTTAAGTCTGATTGTTGCCTAACTTAGGATTTCATGGCAGATGTGTTGTGTTTCCTCAGCCTCAGAGCCTGTTGGTGAAAGAAGCAGTGGGCAGAAGTCAAGAAGGAGTCCTCTACAGACGCTTTATGATGGTGACCAGGTCAGTCCTCTCTAACCACATACAGTCTGCAGTATCGCTCCTTTTAAGGCCTAGCCTGAACTCTTTCTGCACATTGAATATTTATTTGTAAGTAAGGCTTACTCATGCATTTTTTGGCAAAATATTTATATATTTTAGGAAGCAAACTTAATTTCAAGCTCTGACTGATATATTCAGATAAGTGCTCTTGGCAAAGGTGATGGTGCATGGAAAATTTATGATCCTGATTCTTTGTGTGTTCCTGATGCCTGGGAGCATGGAGAGGCAATAACTGGCTGATAACAAGTTTACACCACTTTTCATGAGTGTTACATTATTTGGCCTATCCGCTGTATTGAATGCATGGAAAAGTGTCATTGTTTCACATCTTACCTGGTCTATACTTTTTCTGCTATTATGAGTTTGAATATAAAAATTGAATAAATTTAAGTTCAAAACATTTCCACACTGTGATCAACTCACAGGAATTGTGGCTTCAAGACCGCATGGAAGGTTGTAGCTTTAAATCTTATAAGATCCAAACCAAAAGTTACAAAAGAACTTAAAAACTAATTCGATTTATAAAACTTTGTGCACGCTCTTCTGCATGCAGTTTCCTTTGAAATGTACAAAATGTGCGCACCTGGACACACCTTGAATTCTACCCAGTGCACTTGCACAGATAATCATAAATGGTCAATCCAAAACCCGTATGATATACTACAGATTGTTCCATTAGGATTATAGCAGGGGTGTTACAGATTTTATCATGCCCAACTGATGATCACATGCAGTTGGGAAAGTGAATCATGCAGGGTATTCTAGGTGAATATTGTAAGGTAGTATTTTCAGAAGGATCGCCAGTTCAAGTCAAGTGTATACTGGCAACTGGGGAAGTGCCAATTCGCCTCTTGGGCACTGCTGAGGTGTGTTTATCAAGGAACTGAACCCCAAAACTGTTCCAAGGGTGCCGTACTATGGCTGACCCTGCACTACCCCCTCAGATCATTCATTCATTCATTTCGGTAACCACTTATCCTCTTGAGGGTAGGCTGGAGCCTATCCCAGTTGACACTGGGCGAGAGGCAGGGTACACCCTGGACAGATTGCCAGACTATCACAGGGCTGACACATAGAGACAGACAACCATTCACACTATTTTTATGTCACTGGTCACTTGAAACAAATTTAGGACGATAGGAGACAGGTTGAAATAAACTGAAATTTCCCTTTTAACAGTAAAAAAAAGCCCATTGTGAATCAACTTATCTTCATTGTGAATTAAAAAATGGTTGGGAGGCCACCGTGCACCCTGTCATGGGCCAGATTTGGCCCGTTGGCCGCTCATTGAGTATCACTGCTGTAGGCTCTTAGTCTTGTTTGTTAATTGAGTTACTCTAAAAGTCCAGCTTTGTCGCTGTTGGAATTTTACGTTTTTGCAAACCATGTTACATTTGTATGTTTCATATGTATCATATCAATGTTTTTAAAGTGATGTAGTGTATGAGCTGACTTTTTCATCTGGAGGTGGAGAGGATGGTGGTTGGCATGACACCAAGCAGCTTTTTAGGCACCAGACATGGGTGTTTTGTAGCGACCTGTGGTGGTGTTTCCAGCAGCTTTTAGGCACAAAAAGTGGTTGCTTTTTACCAAGACATTGCTGCTTTTCCAGTCAGGATAAAGCCAAAACATGATCTCTTCCTAACCATAACCAAATGATTTTTGTGCCTAAACCTAACCATTCTTTAACCACAGCATTGTTGAAACAAGTTTCATCAAATCCACAACATAATAATGTACAAATGTAACACATCTGTGCTTTGCAGAAATGTACAATGCCAACATTTTTCTGGTGATTTGGTTGCCAGATCATTGCGTGTGGGAAATGCTCAGCCTCTATGTTTGAACTTAAGCAGGAGTAAGCACAGATATGTAAAAAGAATAAATGCATTACTTTCAGCTATCAGCATCTGAAATGTAATCAAATTAAATCCATCTGTTTTGCGCCTGCCCTGATAAACCCACCTCAGCCGAACTGCAAGCAGACTCTCTTCGGGTCAGGGTAACTCTGTGGCTGATAAACAAATCACCCAGATCTTTGTGATATCTTGACTGTTGTGATATTTTTCATGTCAGGTTCAGTTGCTTTAATGTTGCTTTATCCAGCAAAAACAAAAAGTCAGCCATCTTTGTTGAATTACAGCAATGACATTTATTGAGGAGAGTTTATGGGTTTGTACGGGTGCTGTCAGCCAATTAAGACCTGAGTAATTTAAGAGCTGCATTTGATGAGAGCGAGAGAAAAATTATGATTATGGTGGGATTCTTGGCATGTATAGATTACAAACAGAGTAAGGCAGTATCATAAGACAGTAACATAAGCAGTTGCTTGTTTACTGTGGGCACATAAGGAATGGACATCACAGTAGCATACAGTGTAAGTTTGTGTAGGCTATGAAAAGATGAAAGCGTTATTTGGCTGTCTGACAAGCAGTTCTGATGGAGCATACTGGCGCCTTCACTCTTGTTTTGCTTTAATAAAGACAGTCAGTGTCATTATCCTCTGCTGTTCAACACAACAAACAACAGTAATCAAATGTCCATAAAAAAACGATGCTGACATAACAGTTTAAAGTTATTGCTGTAAGCTTTAGTATCATTACAGTGGTAATGTAGTTATAAGTTTTGTCTGTCCCATAGTAATGTCCAGTATCTGTAAGGAGTTGATGGAGTTGTTTATCCAGAAAGAAAGGGGATATCAGGGTGGGGAATACTGTGTCGACAGATGACTCAACAGTGTAAAGTGTCAGGCCATCAGGGTGAGAGAAAAACAGATTTGAATGGAGAGACAGAGGTGAAATTTTATTGGTCTAACAGCTCTTCCTGTAGCCTATAGCAGAAGGCGACCATTAAAGATGTGTGACAGGAGGGGATTGTAATGAGAGGAGTATAGATGGTTACTTACACTGCAACGTTGTACTGGACGAGAATTGATACAAGCCTATCGGATCTATCAGAAATCTGATCAGCCAACCTTTATACAAACTGTTTTAACTACACAGAATAAACCTTATTTATATCGCACCCTTCAAAACACAGTTACAAAGTGCTTTGCAATAAAACTAAACACATTTTAAACACAAGGAGAATGAAACAAATTGAAATTTCAGAAAATGTCACCAACGTGAAAGATAAAATAAAAGAAGGCAAGGACTTAAATCAAGATAATAAACGAGAATTAAAGTCAATAAGATGGCAGTAAAATAGACAGCTCAAATAAAAACAGGACATGCTTTCCTATAGATGTACATTTTTAGGAGAGACTTAAACGAAGACAGTGACTCAGACACCCTGATCTGTCTGGTAGCCCCCGCGGTATCCTAGGGCAGGTCCCTGATTTCAAAAGCTCTGTCCCTTTTATCCTTCAGTCTGGACTCTGGAACAAACAAAAGACCTCTGCCCAAGGATCTCAAACTACGAGAAGGTTCATAAGGGATTAAAAGGTCTGAAATGTAATCTGAAGCCAGGCCATGAAGAGCCCTAAAAGTAATCATTAAGATTTTAAAATCAGTCCTAATCCATATAGTGCTTCTAATGGCATTTGCTAGAATCCACCATGTCTGAACAAAAACAGCCAATCAGAGCCGCGTAGTCTCTAGCACAGCTGTCAGTCATGCCAATCACTGCTCATGAACTGCAGTCAAACTGTCAAACTAGGCAGCACTGATCAGATATGAATTAAGATTCTTTCATTGTATTGCCTATTTCTCACCCTAGATATTCTCAGTTAACATGTCAAAAACAGTTGAGTTGAAACCAAGCTCCGCCCACCGGCCGGAGCAATCGTCACTAAAATATGGTTCTGGAAACATTTCAGGTGAGAAATAGGCAATGCAGTGACAGAATCTTGATTCATTTTTGATCAGAGCTGCCTAGTTTGACAGTTTAACCGCAGTTCAGAAGCACCGATTAACATGACTGACAGCTGTGTTAAGAAACTCCTTGGCTCTGATTGTTTTTTAGATCAGACGCGGTGGAGTCTTGTACATCTGTGGTTCCCAACTGGTCCAGCAACAGAGTCCAGATGTCTCTTTAGTCTTTAGTTCAAGGTCCACACAGTAAAATACATCCAGCGTCACACTTGCATTTGGACATGTCGTTGGGCTAGTTTGCTGTGTCTGTTAAGCAGCTATCCGTTATTCACTCACTCTACAGCAGGAAATGGCACATCAAAATAAAAGCTCTGTGCTGGAAATTCACTAGTTGTAAATGCCTTTAGACATTATGAGAAGGCAGAGGAACATGACTACCTGTGTCATGTACTTTTGTCAGGGTATAATAATGACAGTTTTAGCAAATGTGACAGGAAGTTATTTTTGCAAAAGTCACATAATTCACTCAGCCAGTTAATGTTTTCATGAAGAACCAAACCTGAAATCTTTGTTAGATCAGAGTAACTGATCTAGAGTAACTCATGACTTAGTGCTGATGATGGACAGCTGTCCACCATGGAATTACACATTGGTGTCAGCAGATGTGCTTTAACAGCTCTGAAAGCTCAAGGGGAAAATCTGTGAACAGTATCTGATGTATTTAGAGCTCATAATTACAGAGCGTATACAGCCTTCATTTCCACTGCCGTCATAAGCCTCTCCACCCTGACTTTATCATCCCATATCTCTCAGTTAATCTGCATGTCTTACTTTGATAACAACAATAGAGTCACTGCATCAAAGGCTTAAAACCTCATACCACTGTGTTAAGAGCTAAATCACATACACAGATGGCTCAATATGCTTCACTTGTCCACGCAAAAGGACTGTTGTGGTCAAGTTTATTACAATTTTGCTTTTTTAAATCTCTAATAAACACCCTTGGGTGGGGCTGTAAATAGTCTCTGTATCTCTCTGAGAATCCATAGAGCGCAGTGCTGTAAGGCTGTGTAACAGCTGTTCCCAGTTAAATCTCCCTGTGAGGAGAAGGAAGGTGAACATGCCAGAAAACAAACCGGCTCCAGCAGACATCATTTACTTTTAATTGCTTGTGATATTTTCTTCTTCCTTTCCACTTAAACGCTTCCCCAATACGAGGAAGCTGCTAAACTGTCAGGATGAAAATAGGAAGAGAACTGGATTAATGGATTAATGCAAGGTCTATTTGTGTATTTATAAGTAAACCCATAACTATGCTTTTGTGTTCCTTTGCTCAGTGATGGAAATGGAGGATAATGGCCTGCAGGCGAGCATCCTGTGCAGATGACAAAATAAATCCAGCTCCTATGGCTCATTAAAGATGTTTATATTATTGATTTAAAGGTCCAGTTTGTAGGCATTCATTGGCAGAAATGGTATATAATATTCATAGCTATGTTTATATTAGCTGTTTATATCTACATACAGAGTGGGTGCTCTCCCATGGAGTCTGCCATGTTGTTCCTACAGTGGCTCAGAATGGATAAATCAAACATAGGTGCTAGATAAAGCCATTTGCATTTTCGCATTTTCTTGTCAGCCACTGTTATCTTTTAATCAGATATCAAAGGTTTTAATCAATTATAAAAAGTTTATATAGCTTATTTTATATAGTATATAGCTTCTTAAAGATCCCCAGCTAATTTTGAATACAACCAAATATTTTGAAATAAATCATATTTTGTTACACCTTCAGTCCATAGGTGATATTTACATCCGAACCATCTGAGTCACAGTGAGATGACCATACACATTTAGAAATTTTCAGAGAAAATAAATGATTTTTAAAACTCTCAGTATTATCCCATTTAGATTCTAATATCACATCTCAGTTATGTTTTTGATATTGAATTTAAAGCTGCATTTGTTTATTTATTTATTTATTTATTTATTTATTTGCTTTGGGCAGTGGATCAAGCTGTAAATACAACACTAACCATGTTATCAAATTATAACCTTATAGGTTATACTGGCAAACAACTGCCTATCTACACTTACACACAGGGCAGAAGGAAGCAACTTTAGCATTCATTTGAAGCCATGTTTCTGGCAGCTGATGAAATGAAGTCTAATATTTGCCCTCTATTAGCTTTTTCTGCTTCTTAAGCTGCTAAATAATACTAAATACTTTACTGTATTCACCAACTAGTTGCTAACTTTGTTTGTGTGCTGTTTGGTGCTGGGCAGTGTACAGTAGGGTCAATACTGCTGCTGGCTGCAGCTTAAAACAGTGTTGATGAAAGCAGTGGGAATGAACATAAACCGAACAGTTTCAGGCCCTATAACTAAAGAAAAAAAAAAAGAGCTGAAAGATGCTAAAATGTGTTTTAGAGGTGATGGGAATGGCAGTCTGGTAAAAATGACCTGTGGTTTTGTAAAAGAGATGGCTTTCACGTCACACACAGAATTTGGTAATGTAAGAAATACTGATCAGTGCAGCTTTTAACGTTTGTGTAACAAGAGATTAGATTAAAAGTACATAAAAAGCAAAGAAGTCCTTCCTCCTCCTTCACAAACTACAAATGAAAATTGGATCACATGTGAATCTAATCCAGTAAATGTGCCACCTTTGCGCTGCAAAACACCCTTATAATTTGAGTGCTCTTTAATCAAATTTCAAACAGCAGGATAAAACAGCTTCCCTTGTTTCTTTTTTTATACACTGCCTTCAGAGGATCTTACATGTATTATGTTGTCTTTGCTTCGGTAAAAAGTTGGACATATGGATTTGGTTACAGCGTGAATACGGCTTGAATGTAAGAGCTGCTTTTCGTTACATTTGACACGTGTATGCATTCAACTTTCTCTCTGAATAGCACGTTTGTCCTGTGGTGCATCCTGGTGGCTATTTTAACACCTTCACAATCTGCATATTGCTCACATGACGGAATTAAAGTCGGAGGTGGAAATACAGTGTCAAACATATGGTACACAAGAGACAGTCAGTGTTGGCTCTGCACTGGTCAGTGCTGGCTCTGCAGTCTTTGGCCAGTCTGGTGTATCCTTGATGTTCCAATGTCTGCCAGTAAATACAGAGCCACACATAGTGTCAGGCACTGAGTCAAACTGAGAGACTCTGGGCTCTGACCGCTGCAGTGGTGAGCCAGGCTGAGTAAATGAAAGAAGTAAATAAGGCGTTTGAGCCATGAGGAGGCCAAGCTGAACTGGTTGACCCGCGATTTTATTAAGGCAGTATGTGGACGTCGGGGATGCACCAAGATTAAGACCTACAGAGGGGAAGCGTCTGTAAATAAACATTGTCAGAGAACGTAGTAGGTCTTGGTCATATGCAGCTGCTCCACGTGGCCAAAGTTTATGTTATACATTCTGGTTTGTTTTTCCTTCAAGGGCTCACTTAAAAGTGACATATGAATGACATAAGCTTTTCTCCTGTCACAAATGCTGAAAGGGACAGTTCACCCTAAAATCCAAAATCTAGATTGTTTTGGTGTGAGTTGCTGAGTATTGGAGGTATCGTCCATAATGGAGAGACCGCTAATGATCCTTCCGCAGGTTCACTGTGGAAATCTTGTAACGACTTTATTTCTTTTAGATAGTCAAGTCTAATTGTCTTCCTATATTGGAGAGAAGGCAGACATCTCTATGGCCGATATCTTCCAACACTCACTAGTTAACATGGGTAGTACAGTTTTGTTATAATCTTATAAATAATGTCTACAACTACAAAAAGAAGTCCTGTAGAATGTAAATGTCGCTTTAAAGTAGACTAGTGATAGCTTCAGGTTTTCTCACACATAAATAATTCTTGCTGTTTAATTCTTCTTTTCTTTTTCCCTGCAGGTTGAATCAGCAGTACAGGCGATCCATCAGGGCCGACGGGAGGTGTTAGAAGAAGCCTGCCGCTCCTACACCCGCAAACGCAGAGTCCTCATCCCAGAGGACCTCAAGCACGTCATCGTCGATGACCAGCATGGCTTGCTATACTGCTATGTGCCCAAAGTGGCCTGCACCAACTGGAAGCGGGTGCTCATGGTTCTGACAGGTGTTGCAGGATCCCTCAGAGATCCGCTGGCAATCCCCGCTAATGAGGCCCACGTCCCTGGAAACCTCCGCACTCTGTCGGAGTACTCAACCTCGCAGATTAACCAGCGCCTACGCTCCTACCTGAAGTTTGTCTTCGTACGTGAGCCCTTTGAGCGGTTGGTGTCTGCATACCGCAACAAATTCACTCGGAGCTACAATACCGCTTTTCATAAACGATACGGCACAAAGATTGTGCGACGGCACAGGCCAGACCCACAGCCGGAAGCTCTGGAGAGAGGAAACGACGTCTCCTTCGAGGAGTTTGTGTATTACCTTGTGGACCCAGCAACTCAAAGAGAAGAGCCCTTCAACGAGCATTGGGAGCGGGTGCACTCGCTGTGCCACCCCTGCCTCATCCACTACGATGTGGTGGGTAAATATGAGACGCTGGAGCAGGACTCCCGCTACGTGCTACAGCTGGCTGGGGTGGAGGACCAGGTCAGCTTCCCCGCCTCATCCAAGAGCACCAGGACTACAGGAGATATGGCGGCCCAGTTCTTCCACAACATCAGCCCCTTCTACCAGAAGAAGCTGTACAACCTCTATCGCATGGACTTCTTGCTCTTCAACTACTCAATACCAGCTTACCTCAAATTTAGATGAGGCTGGGAAATCACTCATCCACAGACTCAACTTGTGGAGCCTGGACTCTTGTTTCTCTCTGTGTAGGCCTTAAAATGGACCCTGCAATTACTGTTGAAAATGTATCCCGAGAGCACCAAAGTAAATTCATTTTTACAGACTGAAGGACTTCTGTGCACACAGAGGATACAAATAGGAGAGGACATTTAATCACAAGATGATCGTTGCTGCCTGAAGAAGGCAAACTATGTTTTACTGTAAACAGTGATCCAGTGGATGTTGGTCACTGCCTTTAAAAGTGTGAATTACCATTCAGTTTTTGGTTTAATTTAATTTCAGTTGTCATCTGCTGTTTCAAAACTGTAATTTGCACGACAAATATAATCTCCAGTAGCTTCACGAAAGTATTCAAATCTTATCCAGACAGTGAATGTCTCCAAACGTATGTGCCTCTGATTGTGGGCCTTATTTGACCCGAGCAGGTAATAATTTTTGTAACTGTGACTATGTTTATTTTTTTGTGCTGTAGGAAGAGATTTTTGTGCAACAAAATTGTCTTTATTTATTGTGTTATTGCTGACTCTACAATGTCAGATAAACCAAAATAGATATATAGTTTCTCTCACAATTTTCAAATAAATGCATTTCAGCAAAAATTTGTTTACTGGTTTGAATATTGGATTGAATATTACTGTGCAGATGCAGCAAACCTGACACTTGAAACCCCTCAGAATACAGCAGTCATGACTTACATGTCAGTCTTTTATTTCATTGACAAATCATGGCTGCAAAGATGTCATCTAGGAGTTTTTACAAATATGAGAGCAGAGTCCAGTCAAGCTTGATGTGACTGTGAAAATAGGATTATTACCATCTTTGGATGCTATTTTCAGATCAGTAAAGACAAGCATCTTTCTAAAAGTGCATATCAAACAATTGAAAATGCCCCCATACGGAGACTTGCATACTAAATCATTTGTTCACAAAAATAGCACAAAGAAATATCTGTATTGTCAATATCTGGAACACAGACTAACATAGAGACAGTGAAGTACAACAGGCTATATTCAGTTGTACTGTGCTGCACAAAAAGTAAAATACCAGTAGAAATTTGGAGACACAAAACCCACATGAGAGAACTGAAGGCTTATCACGGTTTAAAGGCACAAACCTACATAAAATGAAAATGATCAAATCTAACATTCATCCAGACAGTGCAGCATCTGATTTGTGTTAATATACATTTACACTACAGTTATATGTAATTATTGCCGTAATACAATCATTTGCCATCTAACATTTAAGAGCTGACAACAGGTGTACAGATGTGTCAACAGTTTACAACAGAGTGGTCCTACAGTATTTGTAACCATTTTAGATAGGTGGTGTTGTTTCTACAGAGCCAAGCTGGGTGGAGACCAGTGCAACTATTGACCACAGTGAGCTGGCAAATATGGAGACCAAAGTGCAAAATAAGGACACACTTTCCTAACTTTGTTCTTCTATTTTGAGCCAGGTTGTTTCCACTTTTGTTTTTGCAGCCCCTTATCTACAATGTTAGCTTTGTGCCTCAGTCCTGAGCATGAAGGGTTCTGAGAGCAGAAAAGTTGGATTAGAAAATAAATTCTGTGTTTGCTGTTATCTGTGTAAGCACACAAGAATAATCTCCAGTACCTTTGCTCATTTCCTGTGTAATTCTCCGCTTTGCCAGATAAACAGTACCTAATTAAGTTAATAACTTGAATATTCAGCCGAGGCATTATAATCATTAATGCAGTTTTAAACCGTTTTTATTGGACCGTGTGCTACATCTTATTTTTAATTTAAATGAGCTACCATTTTTGCATTTCAGGTTCCCATGTCTCAAAGTCAATAGGTTTTTTGAATGGGTTTTTGGTTAGATGGCTGAAATATGGTCTGTGGTTAATATAAGCACGAGAGATTTTCACATTTTGCTTGACAACAAAATACAGCAGTAAATACCCCACTCGTGAATTTTGAAGATTTTACGTGTCTTTAAAGAAGACAGTTGCTATCAAGTGGCTTTGCGCCAATGACGACAGTAGTATATTTAGTTTATAGCCTAACGTTAGCTTTTTACTTCTTCCAATAACATTTACACGTCAAAAATTGTAAAGTGTTCCTTTGAAAAGGCTATCTTGCTGAGCAAAACATGCAAGTATCATAAACTTTTGTTTGCCACAGAGCTTATTTTCTGCAATAATCCAAAATCCAATGGAAAAATCCCATTAGCTTTTTGAAGGAACCAGGGAAATGCTAAGCTATCAAGCTTCTGACTGAGCTCAACAGAAAGTTTGGTTCTTTCTGTGGTTTCCCTCTCGCTTTCTGTGAGGACACACAGTAACACTGTGTCAGGCTGAGGCAAGCAGAGATGTTGAGAGAGACACAGTGAGCAGGTGTCCAAGAAGAGCACACAGAGCAGGAAATAAGAGCGCAAATGAGTATTACTGTCCCCTTATATGGATAATAGCAAACACACAGATGCATTCACTGAGCCCAGATTAGATCTGTGTTTGCGCAAATTAAATTATTCTTTGTGTAATTATTTGTCAACAAAATATAAATTGGATATGCTGCTTGCAAAAAAAGAGGATTCTGTCCTATTGGACGCTCAGTATTGAGGCGTACTTCATGACAACATCATACTTACTGTACCTATTCACCTTCCTCTCTAAATCCAGTGAGCTTTGCAAGTGTGTTTCAGTCTCTTGCATAAAGGGAACAGTACACTCAGGGTGTGAGGGAACAAGTGTCTGTGTTAAACTCCAGTCCCAGCAGAACTGACAGTCAGCATTAGTCTGAAGCTCAGAGCCAAGAAACCAGTCCCCAGCAGGTCACCCAGAGCTGTGAGGTAAGGAATGGAGAAGTTGTCTGGATCCAGTCCCCTTCGCCACAGCCATCGCACCATCAGGCTGGCCACGTACAGCAAAATCACCACCTGGATAATGACAGTGGTTGGATAAGTTTCAAATGAGAGTATTTGTAAACTGTAAACTTCCGTAACATGTAGACTCAAGCAATGATGTCTTAATCAGCATGAGCAACAACATTTTTACTGGTTTATCTGACCTGAAGCAGAGCCACAGACAGGTAGCAGATGATGAAGGTGGGCGTCAAGGCAGTATGGCCTCCCTGCAGGAGGTGGATGGCGTACAGGAAGAGGAGGTGACCCGGGACTACCAGAAGGACCAGAACTCTGGCTGATTTGGAGTTCACATCTACATTAAGGTAACAAGAGAATCAACAAGCTGTGTGAACTAGTATGTCTAGTTTCAGCTCTAAAAATATGTTCTTGTGTTTCCTAGAAGCTTCAGAGTTGCTAGTTTCTGTTTAGGGGCACTGTGTGTAGCATTGTTATTTATCAATGTCTTTATTTTTAAATGAATTGTGATCCACTTGTAAACAAGTATGAAAACTATGGTAGCACATGATAAGATTGGATGATTTTGGTTTTATTAAATTAACTTTTCCCATAAACTCAGTTTCTTTGTGGTACCAATAAGACTTGTAACACTTGACAACTGGGGAAATACACTTATTTATGATGGCATATTAGGACCCCTTTAGAAAAAAAAAAAAGCCATGGGAGGGGGTCATATTCCAAATACAAAACTGAAATGGTAAACATCACATGAGAATTGTCTTAGAATATTATCACTAAGAGCAACTCTTTGGACTATAAAGCTTTGTGAATACAGTCCATGGCTCTTAAGAGGGCTCTTTGTAAAATTCAGAGCATACGATTTGTCTGTACCATAGACTGTATATCCACCTTAGTCCTAACCCCCATGATACCTTGCATGACTTATGGGCATGACTTTCAGCCCCGAACTGGAACCAACGTTTTCGTCATACAGTATGGGCAGCAACCTATCCCTCTCTGTACGTAAGCAATGAAAACTACACCGCTGGTTACAAGAACAATCCCTTTTTGTCATGGCTGCATGTTCGACACTGTTGGTGAAGCAACAAATTTAGCTTACTCTGGTCGTTAGTAACGTTACAGATGTACCTGCAACAGGTACCAGAGCTGTGCAAGGACAAATGAGGCCCCTTTTCCACTGCACAAAAAACCTGCTAACAACACTAACATTTGGCTTTTTCATGTAATAGGAAAGGCTACAATTGGCATTCACATGTGGGTCAAATGACTCTGCAGTATTCATGGAATTAAGCGTCTCCTGCTCTGATTGGCACTGATTGAAGCACAACACCGAAGTGAACGTGTTGATTTCAACCCCCATTAACAAGTAAGATGCAATGAGGCGTATAAAATACCATCCATCTCCGCCCAAGCAGCGCTCAAACATCAATCCAATTTACTCTGCAACGAATTTGAGAGGGAGACTGAATAAGTAAGAGAAATATATAACCACTGTTAAGTTGATTGACAGCTGTGTGTGCTAACTGGTATGCTCACTATCAATGGTGCTGCTTGCAGTTGCTTAGATGGGTGAATGGATAGGAACTCAATAATCGTGGAGATCTGTGCAGACTCCAAGTGGTGTCACCGGTGCAAGATGGCAGTGGCAGTATTCGGGATATTTTCGCTACATATATGTACAGTGTGGGTAAGTGGAGATGCATCGTCTATCTTTATATACAGTCTATAGTCTGGACACGGTTCTTAACATGGAGGTGGCTGAGTCAGAACTGAATCCCAGGAATTCTATTAGTTTTTGAAGTATATAGGTTAGAGCAAAACTATGCCACTATGGAGCATTAAGGAACCACGTTCTGATTTAATTTGGTTTCTTATTTTACACTTAATATTACTAATTTTCTGATGTGCGAAGTCTAATACCTATGCAGTTACCATTTTGAGGTCCACAACAATCCTGTTTGATGTGTTATGTGTCATTCATTGTTCTTCAAATAGGCTAGTTGTCTTTTTCCACAAAAGGAAAAATATATAACTTTTATTTGAAGGAGTACATTGACTATAAGGAACCAAACATTTATTGGGAACGAGCCTGCTCATGTTTAAAAATACAACACAGAGACCTCCAATTATTTTCCATTATTTTCAAAGAGAGGGGACCAGAGATTGTATCAGGGTGGCCTTGGCCTCCCCCTTGGTGGCGCCACTGTTTTATGGGGGCGAGTTTGCTTATGTTTGCTGCTGGAAACGTGGCTGGAAACAAAATAATTAGAGGGGTTCACACAGTGTTGCCAACTATCAACAATGGATAGCTGCATTTCATACGTAGTCATTTGATTCATTAATATAAGATACTGATTTATGTAGCTTTAATAATACTGTCACATGTAACATAGTAATTAATTCTTGATTCATAATTTCCAGTGAAGGGCTACACCTGGACACTGCAGTTTTAAATCATGTATGCTTTTCCTGTATCTGACCTGAGGAGCAGAGGGCAGCACAAGGTCCAGGACACTTCACACTCATTGTAGATGGAAGAGCCCCAGGAACACTCCAGTAGTGGAGGTAGGTGGACATCCTGCTGGCCTGGATAGCCACCAGATTTCCCCCAACGCCTGCATAGACATGGAAAGTTTAGCACTGATCAGTTCCATAATAAACATTTCATAAAACTAAGGGAAATACAAGTGCATTTCCAGATTGGACTGAACTGGAAGGCAGTGATGTTTTGTTGTCTGGGACAAAAAAAAGTTCCAGCTAATAAAAATGTTTTTCATTTTGCTTTTACATTGTGTTTTAATATTTGCCACTGTGTCATCTCATTGCCAAACAAGAGGCTGAGCAGTCATTGTAGAGAGTAAACACTCTTGGAAAAATGATACACTGTCCAAACAGTCATTTTGCCTGAAATCTATTCAGCAGTTGTCCCTAATCACAGACACCCAGGGGGACTTTTTCTCTGAAGGCTTGGAATAGGCAGTGTGGATGCTGTGCCATATTCATTGTAGCACTGCTCTCTCCTCAGGCTGAGTTCATTAGGAGTAGAACAAAACCTCTTGGCTTGCAGAGCAGTGGAGCACATGGATCATTTACACAAAACAGGAGAAGTGTTTCTGGCAGTGGTGGAATCTAACCGAGTACATTTACTCAAGTACTGTACTAAAGTGTAAATCTGAAGTACTTGTATTTTACTTGAGTATTTCCATTATCTGTCACTCTATACTTCTGTTCCACTACAGTTCAGAGGAAAATATTTTACAGTTTACCCCACTGAATTTAAATAACTTGATTATTAACATTTTATATTTACAAAAAAACCCACCAACAACATATTATATGTTTATATACAATAATTCACCCAGTATAAAGTATCTAAAACTGGCTCCACACTGATGCACTACAACACTAAAATGCTACATGTATTTATAAGTGATAAGAACTGCATAACAGAATATAATCTGATAATATAATACCCTCAAAGAAGCCATACTCCATAATGAGTACTCTGCATTAAGAATTTGCTGGAGCAAAACATTAAATTCAGGACTTTCACTTGTAAGGGAGTATTTTCAGACTGTGGTGTCTCTACTTTTACTTCAGTAAAGAACTGAATACTTCACCCACCACTGGTTTCTGGTCAAGAGGCCAAAAGGGAAGAGTGTTGAATTGGAATGCAAATGCACTTCCTGTACCGTGGTGGTAATACATGCAGGAGTCTTTGGTAGCACTGAGGCTGGCAGAGATACTGCGTAAACAGGAGCCAGTGAATGCATAGTTGGCATTCTGATCAGGCTTGTGGTTTATGTAAAGACCATTGTTATTGCTCTCTACTTAGTATGCTGCTTTGTGGGAAACAAACTTCTGTCAATGAAGATGTGGCCCTAAACGCCTCTCTGAGGTTCCTTTGACGGGGGAGGAGACTGCTCAACTTCAGCAGCACTTTAATACCTCATGATTGATTAATGGCTCAGATTTGAGGTCCTTTTAAATAGTAATGGAATTAGCTGCTGGGCGTCTGCATGCTCTGACAATTTCCACATTACTACAGTTGACATTATTGATAATAATGAAGCTAATTATTAAGCTTGAATATCATTCTTCAAAGATCAGGACTGTTGAAACACTATAACCCCAAAACCCAGCTCTGCTTACTCCTTTAGGAAAACATGTCAGTGTTAATTTCTTTGCTTAGTGCGTGTGGAGGGAATGTCACAAATTATTTCAGCTTTAACTGTAAGGATTGTATCCACAATAAAATGTATTTCAGGCAAAATTAATTAAAGTTATCATCCTACTTTAATCATGCAGAGCCTCAAAGGATCTTGTCTGAGAAGGTGTCAACTGTGTATGTACCAAGTCCACCAATCCATTGAGTGCTCCACAGATGACTGTAGTTCGACACAGAAATTAGCGCCAACCAGGTTCCCTCACCAAAGAGTCTACTGGATTTTTCCACTGGATTATTGCAAAAATTAAACTTTATGGTAAACAAAAGTTTATGATCGTTGCATGTTTTGTTCACCAAGATAATCTTCACAAATTAACACCTCATTTATGCTGATGCCTAAATTTAATCACCAGAGGTAAAAAGCTAACGTTGGGCAATAAATGCACTATACTACGGCTGCACAACTTAACGTTACCGCCACAACAAGGCTGTAAAGCTGTGTTTAGCCTGATGACATTCTATAGTCTCATTTAGCCATTTGTCAGCAACTGCCTCTTTAAAGACACATACATACTTACAATTCATGAACAGAGTATTTACTGACATATTTCATGTTGTAGAACAGAACGTGAAGGTCTCTTCAGCTTGTCTTAACCACAGATCTTATTTGAGCCATCTAACCAAGTGCTAAAATGCTAACTCATTTCTGGGTTTCGGGACTCATTCCACCCTCTAATACAACAAACAGGAGCATTTCCTTAATAACTACCCTCACTGGTGGCAGGAGATCAACACAAAAACAACATGTATGGCCAATAATGGTTGTTAAAGGGTCCGGTTTAGGAAAGGATCACAGTTTGGGATTAAAAAAGGTTTTTTACGTACACTGTACTACCTAACACATCACTAAATGTAATTTTAAGTATGTTGCGTATGTTGACATTCATATGTAATTTAAAATAACTCAGTGTTGACTTTTGGTTTCACACGAGACACAAACAGTGGTCTCCTGGGTCAAAGTCCTGTGTTTGTTTTTTCCTTTGCTCCTGTCATGATTAGTACGGCCATTAGAGGTCGCTGTCCATGATTAACATAAATACAGGCCTTAAAATCTGCTTGTACAAACAATATTTGTGATCGTATTTTGGGGGAGGACAATCACTTAAGCACATGCAGTCCTGCTAAAATTCAATGTCATTTCATGCAGTGGTGAAAGAGGTACATAGGTTATTAGCTTTTCATAAGGAATATAATAATATCACAATGTAAAAATACTATTACAAGTAAAAGTCATGTATTCAAAATAGCATCCAACTAACAAAAGTATTATCTGAAAAATATACTTAAAGTATCTTAAAGTAAAAGTAACCCTGCTCGTGTTATATATTATTTATTTGGTGCAACTAGTGCACTTAAGAATAATCAGCATCCTAATGTTGTAGCTGGTTGAGATGCTAATGCTTAGTGCTTACTACAGTGTTATGACGTTTAACAGTCAATAGGCATGCATCACATTTTTTTGAAGATACCATGTTTTGTATGTAGAATCTTGCAAACCTATTGTCCACCCACACGCATGTTTTTATTGTTGTCGTCTAGTAAGAGCTGTGCTTGACTGTCATCTTTTGTTGATTTTGAAGCACCTGTTGAGGTGGGGCAACAAACACAGTTATCATTCTCCTTACTACACAGAGTTTGGTGAAATCATATAATTTCCTGTGTGTATTCCATCGCATAGCTCCTTCCAACTTTACCTATAACCAATTTACACCCACACAGGTGTACATTATGCAAAGCCTTTATTTGCGAGGTATTCAGTAATGATAGCTACTGTATCATATAAATGTACTGACTTTCCTCTAATACCACCAACAGGTCTATGTTTTCACTTATCCTGTTGAACATCTCAACATTTACATAAAGCTGGTGCTGATACCTTTTGTTTAAAAAAATAACTTTTTTTAATATTTGCTGAAACTGTCATTGTTTCACAGTACTTAATGACACAGATAATCTGTGAAAAAAATCATACTCCTCTGCCTACTCTGTGGCCTCACCACATGTGAGTGAAAACAACCAATTAGTGTCGAGAAGTCTCCAACACAGTTGTTGATCGTGTCAATCAGTCAAACTGTCAAACTAGGCAGTGCTGATCAAATAATAATTAAGATTCTGCATTGCATTGCCTGTTTCTCATGTCTGATGTTTTCAGGAAGATATGTCAGCTGTAAATTGAGAAAGTTTTTCCTGCATGTCAGGGTCATGGCAAGTCACAGACCAAAGTGGACATTGATGCTATTTCTTCTTCATGATTTTAAACAACAATTTTAGGCCCTCCACTGAATGATTTGTACATGTGTATAAAGAATAAACACATGCTTTATAACCCACTGTAAAGATTTGTCTCTATCACTCTTTGTCATCAGTCATTCCTAAACTAATTATACTGCAGTTATTGATGCTCCATAAGAAATGACAAAATAATAATTGTTGAAACATACAGAATAAAACTTCAGCATTGTCTTTATATCTGCTTTTAAATACACTATAGTGTGTTATAAAGTATTTATGAAGTGTTTATATACTTATGCACTGCTTTTACATGATTAATAGAGGGGTTAAAGTCAAGTGTTCAGATGAGTTCTTCTTCAGCTCACCATTGATGACAGGAGTAAACACTGCCATGCCTTCAAAGTTTGGACTGCTCACTGTCTTATCCAGAATCAGTCCACCAATACTGGGAAGAAGAAGAAGAACACACAGGCTGAGTCTGAGTGGAGCACCTTTTAAAAATATTTTCCTCAGTTTTATTATTCATTTAAATGTCAGAGACACATATTTTTTATAGTTACAAAAAAAATGTAATGATAATAAAAGTCCTGAAGTGACTGGACCCTCTGGTAGAAAGAGTGTCACAGGTCAGCTCACCTGCTGATGGACATGGCCAAAATGACTGGTTGCCAGCCTGACTTCAGGACCTCGCTGATTGGTGGAGAGCGACGGGCAATAATGACCCACCCTGGGATTAGGAGCAGGAAGAAGCCACACACCGCAGGAGGCAGGTACCAAATGTCTAGAGAGCAACATGGCAGAGTGTGTTAACATTTTAGAAGGGATCAAACAAGACATAAAGGAGTCTGACCATGACAAAAATGATTGCTTCTGTCTGTTGGCAGTTTTGCTAAAATCAAAGGTGGACTACACTGCCCTCATATGGCTGAAATACTCCTTTATCACCACAATACTGTTGCTATGCAGTTGTGTGATTTTTTGATTATCCTTTGCTCTTCTCTGCTTTAAAGACCCTTTTCAAACTAGTGTCCATACATGTCACTGCTACAGAAAATCAGTGTACAGAAAGTGACTCATGGAGGGTTTCTTAATGTAATGTGTGAGCTCTGACCTCTGTAACAGAACAAGAGGCTGCTGACACCAGCAAGCAGAGACAAAGTGATGAGGTCTCCCAGGCTGGCAGCAAGTGGTGTGGCCACATTATCTGGGTTGATGCCCACTTTCCTGGATCCAATAATCACTGCCACCATCACCACACCTGATGAAGTGCAAGATGAAGACTTGTCAAAAAAGTTAAACAACACTGTAAGCTCTACTGTCCTCCATGTTGTACACTGTGTATTTATTACACTGTCAGCCATTATTCCTCTGCAGCAGTATGTGCCTTTGTCTGACCTAGAGACAACGCAGCGATGAAAGCAGTAGTGACGCTGCTGGCACAGAGGACAGCAGCCTGGATGACATCCACCCTTCCCTTGGTCAGACCCCCGAGAACCACCGCTGCAACAGCTGCCAGGAAGCCAACTACTGTGGCCTGGACCTGGGCATGAAAGAGAGAGCAGAGGACCATGAGTCTTTTTGATCAATCCATAGTGTATATCTCATTGTAGGCCTATCTGTTTATTCTTCAAGTGGCCAAAACATTTAGAGGAAGACGAAGATGATGAAAGAGAGGTGTGGAAAATAGAGAAGCAGAAAAATGCAGTGCAAAACACAACTGTATGGAATCCCAAAGTGTTCGATACATGAAAACTACATAAGTAATCAATCATAATCAGCAAACTGTCAAAAAACTTAAGACATTTTCAATAATTTTCCATTCCATCATGAATTTTCATAATAGCAGAATCTTATTGGAAACCATGACATAGGCCTATTTATATCAAAATGCCTTTTTTCAAAGGGCTATGTTTATCTAAACATGGAATGTTTCACAATTTCAAGTTTTATTTCATAATGTCGTTAAACACTGTATATAGACAGAGTAACTTAACCTATTCAGCTTTTAAATATTATGCTGCATTCATGCACTGCTTCACAATGGGAAGCAGTGCTAACCTTGTAGTCAAACCAGATACGTAGCCTAAATTAACTACCTGTGAGGGTTACGCATTGGCAGTGGTTTGTGCATAAATGAAACCAAACAAACAAACAGTGTATGGCACCTATTAAATAGCTGTAAAACCTGTATTAGTATTAATATGGAATTTATGTAAATGTAACTGCCTGTGGGGTTGCATTTGCAGCCATTTTGACAGATTTGTTGTTCTTTTCAACAAGTGCTTGATCATGTCTGCTCTAAAGTGCTATAAACAATGTAACTTGAATGCGGCATTAGTTTAACAAGACTGGATGCTAGATAGCTAGCTGGCTAACTTGCCATGACAGCGTAAGACCATAGATTATCACTTAGCATTTAAAATGAAGACACAGTGTTAGCAGTGTCAGCTAGTAGTAGCACCCGTTGCTTAGAGCGAACACAGAGAAAGTGTCTGTGCTTTTCACAGAGTTGTTTGTCTTTCTCTGTGGAACATTTTCTCCATTCAAACATTTTCCAGGTAACTTTGAGTTAGGCAGCTGCTTCCATCTGTCTCACTGTGATACTGAGTAACACCAACTCACAGCCTAGCTAACTGGCCTGTTAGCTAGCTAGGTAGGTAGCAATTACAGCCTTGTTAAGCTAGCATTAAGATGTTAGTTTCTGTGTCTGTGTACTGTGTTTATTCACGATAGAAGCCAGTTAGTTGATGCAACATTACTTTGACATAGTTGTTGTTCTAGAAGCTAACAGGTATGTGCTAGCTTAAGAGGCAGGAAGCATGTGATTGGCTGAGATTACTGTCATTAAAAGTGTCATAGAGTACTCTAGAAATGAGTCCTAAAACCCAGAAATAGTTAGCATTTCAGCACTCCTTTTTCCCTGGTCATGAGGGCAAGACTTTCACATTTTGTTCTACTACATAAAAATTGTAAGTAGCCTAAATACCCCAGTCGAGACTTTTGAAGCTTTTGCATCTTAAAAAAGGCAGTTGCTAACGAATTGCGAAATGGGACTACAGAACATCATCACGCTGAGTATGGCTTTACGCTGTGCTGTGCGGATGACATTTAGTCATGCTACCATGGTGTAGTTTGTTTATAGCCTATTAGCTTTTTACTTCTGGCGACTGCATTTAGACTTCAGTAACCATAAAACTGCTATTCGTATGTGAAGATTATCTTGCGGAACAAAACTTTTAAATACCATAATATTTTGTTTGCCACAGAGCTTATTTTCCACAAAAATACAATGGAAAAATACCAAAGGCTGTTTGTCGAGGGAACCAGGGCGATGCTAGCTAACGCGTTAGCCTACAGGAAAACGCCATCCCTAAGGCACTCTACCATGAAATAAAAAAGGACATTATGAGATGTGACTGGCAGGCTAACATTATACCCACACACTGACAGGGCATTTAAACTCAAAGATAATGTTATCACACAGAATCTCAGAAGGAGGCCAGTAAAAAAACCTACTTGATCTTAGCTTACCTCTACTCCTTGTCTTTCTTTTTCTAATTCAAAATTAAAACTATTCACAAGACAGAGACTAACCTATCAAATTCTTTATTCTGTTTCTCTGAACTTTTTTCCCAGTTTAAGCAGTGAACCTGCTAGTTCAGGTAAACTTCTTTAACTCACTACGCACTTTGTCTGTACAAACACACACCTCATATGAGCTTTTCTCAACCCTGCACAGCTACGCCACACCTGTCTGCCTGTGACTGCAAATACTCTATTTTCTAAGTCTTAGGTTCATGTCACACATTTCTCTATAGTGCAGTGCAACTGATCATTAGCGCTTCACTCAACACCATCATGTTAATTTGTTATTTCAGGGGTAGTGTTAATGTGGCATATGTGTGCATAAGCCTTAAAGTGTGGCGTAGGTTTGGCACTAACGATCATGTTAATGTGTCACCGAAATGAAACACATCACCTACACGACATTTGCATTACGCCCGTGTAACCATTGTAAGCCTATGGGAGTTGTAGGCTTAATGTTAGATATTGGTTAGGTCACACATGTCTTGTCAGGTACTAGTGAGGCGTTTAAAGTACTGATGCAGATGAGTTACACACACACAGGCATGCACATAAAAATCATATACTGTATTACTCTGCTCACTTCACCATTGAGTTGTAAGGTCAGCCAATAATTTACAGAGAAATATGAATGACAATTTGGGATTGGTAATAGGTTTGGGTGAGTTATAGTTATGATATACTTTCTTCTCTGCTTTCTCTTTAAATTTATCTGTCACTCATAACATTTATTGCTTCAAACTTGAAACTTAGAACCAAACCTGAAAATTGATTTAGGCTAATAAAAACATAATGATCACATCATAAATAACTAACTATGGCTTTTATTTCTGTCTACACTGTCAGGACTCAGCTGTCTTGAAATATATCTACTTGATAGCACCAATTAATTCTGTGAACATCACACTGATGAACTGCTATCATTTGATGTAAGGTCAAATATGAGATCTAATATGGTTCCCTTTACTTTTTTCCATGTCTCTGGCTCTGTAAGACTTGAGTTCTTTGCTGCACCCACAGAACATATGAGGTCATTCCCAAAAAATATCGACAAACACTACTGATTTAAAAACTCACAAGTTATTGGTGAAATGTCTCAAAAGTAAAACACAGAATATTTTCACCTTGCTGCATGTACAATTCATAGTTGCCTAATAAAAAGTTACAGCAGGCAATAGCAGTTTCAGCCCAATTTGTTAATTTTATGATCCAATATCTTACCATTTGGAAACCATCTCCTATTGTTATTCTGTATGTTTAATTGGCTGAGATGCATTAGTGAAGTAAGAGAAGAATCTTATCACACCAGCAAAGCTTCTTGGAATTAAATTAAATTGTCTTGAAGCCAGCACAATGATGGAGTGTGTTATTAATAGGATGGAGAGTGTGTGGCGGAGCAGTGTGTCACCTGAATGAGAGCCAGATTACAGAACACCATCCTCCACTGCTGCTGAGCATCATCCATCAGCCCTGTGTTGGCCTGTGGATGGAGTCACATTTCTCACTCACATGGTATTGGGAATGGCTTTAAAGTTGTTTTCAAGTGTCACTGTGCAAATTTAATTAGCACTACATGTTAACATCATGTCAGAGTTATGCTGACAAATGCTTTGATTGGTCAACAGTGTGCATAGCTAATGAGTAAATATCACTCAGGCTGTAGTCAGGAGGTTACTTGCTGAGTGACTGATAATTAGACTAATTATTATCGATGGATGCTGATGTCACGGCACTTGCTCCCTAAAGCATATTTCTCTGTGTAGCCTGTGGAAGTGGATTCAATACTTGCTGATGTTAGGATGCTGGTAGACAGAATGGTAGCATTACATCTATAAGGACAAGTCACAAACTTAAAAGTACATCATAGGCTAATAAATACCTGCTACATATGCACACAATTAGCCATCCAAGGAAGCTGATGCCAAATGTTTGTGCCAAATTTCCTACTAAAAACAAACTAAAATGTATTTAATATTATAGTTCAGGCAGTTCTCATGCAATGTACGTATACCTACGAAAAGTAATGCACCAGAATTCTATAATCCACTTAATCATGACCCAGTAATTCGTATAACCAACAAAATCGTAAAGGCTGCGATCATGTGACAAATGTGCTGACAGGAGTAAAGGCACAAGTAGTATAAAGTGCGAAATTCTGGGTCAAACAAACATATGACTTTACCCCAGAAGACCTGGGTTCGTGTCCTGTACAAAACCAAGTGAACTTTTCACTTTTTTTAAGGTATGTTGTCAAGTATGTAACTTTCATTATGTATGTAACCTGACAATGCCCAACCAATGTGTTTTTTCCTAAACGTAATGTACATAACTTTAATTTCCAAAACCTAACCTACCATAAAACTCCTAGTCCAAATTAAACACCCAGTCCCTTTTACTAGCCTGGTGTAGCTACCCATTTTCACAAATAAAGGCCTGTCTCAATTAGAAGCCCAGTCTGGTTGCCAAGCAGTTATTTGTAAAGAAGTTCTTTGGATGTATAAAACCGGACTGTTGACTACCCACTTGAGCTCAAATTAGTTAGCTGTTTAGATCGCACGTACAAATATAAATGTTTAAACTTAAATAATATGGAGATGCTACAAATCGTTAGCTTGGTTGATTTAATTTTGCTGAAACCATGAGCACCAGAGAAGACCCAAAGTCCCTCAGAATTACCAGCATGATGAAAAAACAAGAAGTGACTTTCTTCTTCTGAAGCTATCATACAGTAAAGTCAGAATATGTCCATTCCCCAAATACCCAGTAAGTTACTTGTATACCTTTAGTCTGTAAAGTTCCACCAATCAAAAGAATCAAAAGTGTTTTTCATTAAAATGAATCCAAGTTATAAATATTGTTTGAACAGGATAAAGTGGTGTTATCCTCGGGTGCCATAAAACAATAGTCTTAACATACCTAATTGATGTTGATGAAACCTAATTTTGATACATGTATTCATACTGGTTGAAGTAAACAATTTGATTGTATTTCCCATCTTTGCTGAGCAGCAGTTTTGTGTGAGGAATTGAAGGCCTGTCCCATATTGACGCCTGTCCTAAATATAAGCCTGTTGAGTTCAGTAATTTAAGCAAATAATAGCCCAGGTTACTAATTGAAGTTTTACTAATTGAAGTTTTAGGGTATGTAACTTTACAATGAATACATGATGATGCCCAACAATGATTCTTTTCAGAAACACAATCTACGTAACACCACAGGTAAGAGCCCTAATTCGTTGGCCACTAGTTCGATCAATATCATACTAACCATTGTATGAGGATACCTTGTATAGCTGTGCACATTTAAATCAATTGTCATCATCTCTTTCTGTGTGTGGGTGAGTGTGTTCTATATGTGAGTGAGTTTGTTTCCACTTACTGCTGTTGACAGTCTGGATGCCAATGTCATCTCAAGATTGCCCTTCAGCCCCACCAGGGCTGGCACCAAGATAAAAACCTCTGAGACCTCCTTGAATACCTCCCAGTGCTGAAAAACACCACAGTGGTCTTTATGCATTTTCAGTTGCCAACAAGTTCATCAAACACAGCCCATTGTTCAAATACATCACAGTGAAATACACTGCAAGAAATTTTGTTCTTTTACCAGTCATTGTGCTTAAAATTTTGAATTAGTATTTTTACTTTAAACCTTTTAAGGCCACTTGGAGACATGTTGTGAACACACTGTCACATTTTAAGTTGAAGTGGTGAGCTTGTTACACATCCAGCAGTCACAGAGCAACATGAACATCCATTTAGATGTTGTTTCTGGTCATAAGTCAGATATTTACTTTTTTCTTTTTTTTAGCACTGCTTATGGTCTCTATCAACTTATGAGGGATATATGTAGCTCCAAGTGTGCTCCACTATATTCACCAGCTGCTTCACCAGCTGCTGTAGTCTCTAACTGTGTTGTTTGGTACTGAGCATAAAGTGGGTTTTTAGAGCTTTATATTCTGATAGCAGCTGCCTGCTGCATTTGAAAATCAGTGGTAACAGTGAACCAAAACAAAACATTTGTTTAGCCAGACAGCTAAACAATGAAACTCTGTTTTAATTGAAAGCCAGGGGTAGCTGCAGATTCAGGTGATAATTTTCGTAGGTTTATCGCTACAAGCAATACTATTTACATTGTTTTTACATTAACATTTGATAGAAATAGAGATCATAGTTGATGTAAATAAATTTTAATAACCTGCCAATGGAGATGGATTTTTAAGTACACTGCACGTGTCATTGAAACATATCACAATGACCCTTCAAACATTTGCCAGTAGTAAATGACCTCCTAAGGCCTTCATCAAGGCTCTGAATACCTAATTCCTCAATCAGCTTCTAACACTAAGTGATGTGCCACAGTTAAAGTGGTCTTGATTATTTCACAAGGTTTTTCTGTGTGTGCAGTTTTGTCTGTGCACTTCTCATTGGTTTGAAGTGAGTGGGACTCCCCTGCAAAAGAGCATTGTTTGTTTCTAGGATAGTGACGGCATGACTCACACTTTTCTGCCTTACTCTGCCTCTGATTGGCTTACCCTGACATTCTTACCCTAGCCTTAACCAGTGTCACTGCTCTTGTCTAAACCTAACCAATCCAACCAACAGAGGCAACAAGAACTAGCCAATTAGTGGCAAGTTAGCTAATGTTAACTGAGTTTGTTAAACTCAGCTTATGTTAGCTATGTGTGTTAACCCCATAGATACATGATGGCACCTATTCATTTTGGTGGAGTTGCTTGTCTGGCACATACGGCAATATGTTTTTAGCTTCCAGGTTTACTTCTGCGGCCCTTTGAACATGTGCGGTACTGTTTCTTCTGCTAGCCCTGCCCATAAGTTCCCACTCGGCTCATAGAGTTTACAAGGTGACAACGACATCGATTTTCAAGTTTTTCCTGACTTGAGTAAAGTTAAACCATTAAACCTCCATGGATCAAAAATTCATAACAATGTTATTATTGAACTTGTTTGCAGTTCAAGGTATCCTATCAGCAGTTTTACAGATGTCTCTTTTATAAATGTGGTTTATGGAGAGAAATGCTTTTGAGCAGCCACCATACTGCAAATGGCCACTTGGAAAAATTGGAAGCAAGGCTGAGCTGCTTTTCTGAAGACCACAGAGTTAACATAAGATGAGACGCTACCTGAGATAAACTGGGAGAGGGCTGTGAGGAGTGTGAGAGCTATGGGGGCAGCCATGGATGAATTAGGAGACCTGGATAAAGCATTGGCGGCAGGGCCCCGTTCATTCCTGTGACACTTGCTCAGTTGCACATGAAGTCAAAATGGTCCAACTGCCGAGTATAAAATGCTTCTGCATTGTCAATCAGTCAATCAATTTTATTTATAAAGCCCAATATCACAAATCACAATTTGCCTCACAGGGCTTTACAGCATATGACATCCCTCTGTCCTTATGACCCTCGCAGCGGATAAGGAAAAACTCCCCCCAAAAAAACCCTTTAACGGGGGAAAAAAAAAAGGTGCATGTGCGGCCCATAGAGCAGGTGCACTAGAGACTTACAGCAGCCAAGCAGAACCAAGTGCAGCTGAGCATCTAACTTACGCCAGCTGCATGGCTAACTTACTCTTTAGTGCCCTGCTAACTTGAATGGGGATAAAATAATTTAACCTTGTGGCTCTTCGAGACTTTCAAAAGGTTACTGGACTGAATGGATCAAATCCTTAAAGTGTAATGAGTCACTTCGCGGGAGTTGTGCCGCTTAAAAAAATGTATCTACTGATTTACAGACTTATCTTTCCCAATGTAAGTCAATGGGATAAGTCTTTTTTGGCTGCAGGGAACCTCATGACAGAGCCCTAATTTTTTTTTTTTTTTTTTTACATTTTTTTATCGTCTACTTTTTAGCTGACAGCATGAATAATGTTGTTGAGAAAAAAGGAGGCTTAGAGACATTAAGGGCCTACTATTTATGTTATTAGGCTATATATAGAAGATGCCAATAATAAAGTTAAACATGCTCCAAATGCCTAATCATGTTTCCACCTCTCAGGTGCAGCAGAGAATTTAGACATTCTGAATTGTCTGAGTGTTGATTGATTTGACAAGTGCCTGTATTTCCATGTCCCATCTCCCATGAAACTTGATCTTTCAGCTCTTTATGATTCCACTGGCAGCTGGCTGCCCTGCTGCATAATTCAGGGTGTCAGTCATGTCATGCTGCTGGTGAGGTATTTACAAGAGGTTAAACAGGGAGAGAGGTTTTAGTTGGCATTGTTCTATCTGACTAGGTTTCTGATACCACTGTCTGCCTGGCTGTGTCCTGAATGTTCTGTTGTTTGCCTGCGGAAGTACTGTAGCCTATCAGTCATGTCTTCTCTAAAGGCCAGATATTATCAGACATGTACATTCTTCTGTATCATAGTTTTTAGCCAAAGGTTGCTTGAAAGATTGCCTAATGGTCCCTTAAAATAAAAAGGACAGCTCAATGGAATAGAAACCCTCAATTTCTGTAAACAGCGTTTTCTGATTTCTTTTGCAATTCTAAAGTGCATTTTGTGTTATTCGCAAGAATTCTGTTAGAACTGTTAGATGATAAAGTCATTACTTATCACATTCCTCCTTTGTCTAACTGTCTGCCTTCCAGCATTCTCAGAACCCATCGGCTGTATTCGGTGTCTGACTTCCGGCAGACGGCGATACAGCCTCTGGGGGCAGACCCCCGATTTTTTGGCATTCCGGTTTGATTTGGGCGGAGGAAGTGAATTTCCGTTTCCGACTTCCGTTTATATAAAAGTAAATATGCTGAACCATTGCGATGGATTCAGAGTTTGCAGTGACACCAATTATGTTCCACCCCGTTAGTTCACCACACGGACCGTTTAACCTGGCAACAACTGCAGCCGGCTCAAACGTGATTGGTCAATATCACGCGGACGACAAACAGCTTACAACTGGAAACCAGGGCTCTTCCGCTCTTCTTCCAGAGGCAAGATCTCTGGGGTTTGCCTACAGACTCTACATTCACTGTATGTAGAGTCTTTATATAGAGACTAGCCTTCCAGCAACTCAGTACTACTGTACCTGACTGCTAAATGAAACAGTGAACCTATAGACAACAGTGGTAATCATGAGTAGTCATAAAACATACAACCACACCTGTCATATTCATAGTAGGTGTTTAGAATCAAATGTATCCGTCTAATTATGAGGGGTGTCACAAACAACATGACAATTGTAATTGATAACAAGAAGGGCAGTCAAAGAGTGCAGACCTCAGGCCAAATGCCCTATCCTGCAGTGTTGGAGGTACAGGATATGACATGTAATGGCAGCAGAGAATGAAGCTGCACTAGTGGTTATGTTCCTGCCTAGCTAATCACCACAGCTCTGCATTGCACACGACTTGTGCTGAGTGTGTGCAGAATGGTGCTAATACGGCGGTGCTAATGCTACATGATAACACTGTGGCAGGACCCATGGGATGGCCGTTTTTAGCACAGCACTGCTTGCCACACCGCACTGCTAAATGCCACCATTTCCATTCAGCCACCTGCATGTTTGCTTGTGACATTTGAGGTTAGAGCTGTGTGCATTGCAAGTTTACCCAAAGTGAAACATAATTCATGTATCTGCTGAATCCACCATAGATATTTTATTTGGACCACTGGCTTTATAATACAAACTAGCTTGCTGTTTGCAGATTACGTACCAGTTAACAAAACAGATCCATGCAGCACATCTTTACAGCCAGCTGACTAACCGGGAACTGCTCATTGGTCCGACATCCCATTGTTCCGACCATATTAAACCCATTGTTCTGAAGTCCGTTCCGAAATCATCATGATGCCCTGTCGTTAGGTCTGGTTAGGTTTAAGCACAAAAACCACTTGGTTAGGGTCAGGAAAAGATCATGGTGTGGGTTAAAATGAAAAAGAAAGTGGCAAACACATAAGCCGTGAGCCTGCTTCGCCTTAAGCCTTTCCCAGCTGACCCAGAGCCGGTCGCAGCACACCATCAAGGCAGAAATACACCCACCGGGAGCCGTTCAGCACTATGGACCGTCGGACTAATGGGATGTCGGACTAATGGGCTGTTGGACCAATGACATGGACCCGACTAACCTTAGCTTACGTTACAGTTAGCTAGTTGGTGACCCCTGCCTTGCATTGCCCTTGGCTGGTAGAAGGCAGTTGTTAGTTTTACACCTCTGCATTGCACTGTTAAATCATTTATTGTTGGCTGGCTAAATCAGTATATTTAGTTAGTAATGGATCACATAAGCTGGAGAAGTAGTTTTGCAAGCTAACGCTAGATCTGGCATTTGTTACTTTGTAATGCAAGCGGATGAAGTTATTTGGAAAGCAGCCCTGGGGGTCTGGATGATATTTAATAATAATCCACTCAAGGTACTATTTTGCTGTATTAGCTAGGTAGCAATTCATTTGCATGAGCAAGCAAGCTAGTGTTAGCTAGCATTAGCCAGCTAAACGCACAATTTCACCACGTTTCACATTTTTAATGTTTCCTTCAGGATTTTTTTCAGCACCAAGGGGCACTGAATTATGATATGGATCGATGAATAATCAGACCACAAATGAGACAAGAATTAAGACAAGACAATACATTGCCAGGGGTAGAGTGGACGACAGCTCTGGAGACAGACTTAGCACATCAGCCAGCACTGGTTGAATTTGAGTTGCTACAGCCCTAAACGAATGTCTCCAGGCCTCTGGTACAAAACATGCCTAATGGAAACACGGCATGTGTTATGTCACAATGCACCTACTGGCAATAAAAAAGATACATGTAAAATAGAGCCTTCACATTTATTAAATCACTTAATAATTTATCACTCTATATTTCATTTCACATGGATCTATTTTTGCCCCTCTGTTTTTCACTTCTCATGCATTTTCATCACCTCTATTTTTATCAGTCAATTTTTCTTACTTCCATACTTCTCATAGTCTCGCATGACTCAAAAAACTGATGTCAGTACAATCTTACACACACAGACACACTTTGGAGCACTTTTTTTTCCATACTTGCACTACATCCATGACTATCCCAGCCGCCACCAATCCCAGGCCGGACACCAGGTATGGCAGTAGGATCTGGGTTGCGATTATCCATGAGCTCTCTGGCAGTAAGCCATGGGCCGTACGGGTCAATTTGCACCTGAAGCCCCTTAGCTTCTTCCTTTCAAAACACAGCTCCAGAGCAAGATGGGTCACCACCATGGCTGATCTCCGTTAACCCATCCCTGCCTGTTATAGTGTTGGTAGGGAAGGACAGCTCGTCTGCACCACAAAAATCAACTCCCAAGCTTTTTCTTGTAGAACCAGTCAAGCTGATTTGAGAAGGATGTAATGATCCATTTTGACAGAGAGAACAATAATGAGGCAAAGAAGAAGATATCCTTTTTTTGACTGTTCCGAAGTTGTCTTCACCTCACCCCCGGCTCTTCAAAGTCACAGCTGATGGTTCTTTGCTGAAAACTGGTTTCCTTAAAGTTGATTTTCAAATAAATGTGACAAAGATGGATCAATAGGCTTGTTTTGCCCCCCACCTGTCACTCCCGCACTGGTAGGGCAGGAACACAAAGTACTTTTGCAAATGGTGGACTAGGCGGAGGAAGCTGCTTTCATCCACTTGTATGGAGCACACACACATATTAAGACATGCACACACATGGGTCCACTTGACAGCAGATCTGTGAGGCCTCTTCTGACACTCTGCTACTGACAGACCTCCACACACACATGCACACATACACACACACTCACTACAGCCACACACACACTCTCTCTCCTCATGCCTCACTCTTCAGCAGCCGGGAGGCCGAGGTGGAGCGCTGGAAGCCTGGTCTCTCACGGGGCCTGAAGAGGGTCCAGGTCCTGTGGGACAAGGACATCCAGAAGGCCAGCAGCTTCTTCTCAGCCCTCCTGTGCTGTCGCTCCTTCTCATCCCTCTCCCTCCACACCTCCTTCTCTTTCTCCTCGGCGCTGAGCTGATGCCCAGTGTGAGCTTGACCACTCTGATGTCCCTTCCTCATTTTGATCAGGGGAGTGCAGGGATGTCCGTCCAGGCTGCGAGCTGAGTGAAGAGACACTGATGGACAGTGTGATGTCAAAGGTTTGTCTGAAGAGACACGGAGACTGTCGTGTTGTTGCCAGGGCTTCCCTCTGATTCCAGACGGACAGATGAGTCGTGACGGCGCTCTGTGGTGGAGGGAGGGACAAGACAGAGGACAGTGTGTGTGTGTGTGTGTGTGAGGGGGGGTGATGCTATAGATGTCTGTATAAGCAAGGTGACCAGGCTGTACTCTTCTGTCTTCAGCTTTCCTCTTTCTTCTGGTTTCTTTTGAGATCAGTTTAGACTGAGGATACTGCAGCTGTGCTCTCCCCCTCTTTGATAGCTCCTCCTTCCCCTGCTCTCGATGTCCTCACTATAAGTAGGTGACGCACTCTGAGCAGCAGCAGGTGCTGTACCTGTCACCAACACGTGGTGCTGCTGCTGCGTGGAAAGGACACAGTTTATCCTCCTTGATTGGAGGAACCACACAGGCTGCCACAAAATGTCATCTGCTGGACTTCCTCGGTCTGTCAGACTTTATTACATCATTCGTCTGTTTGTGTCTTTCTGTCAGTTTGCCAGGGCCTGGCACTGAGATAAAAATCAATAGACTCTATATACACCTAAACTGCTATTTAGTTGTGAAAGAAAGACAGAATTAAAATAAGAATTTTTTTGGCCTCTCCTTACTCATTTGTTCACACTACATAAGCAGAATACTCAGTAAGACAATGTCCTCACACACACACACAAACACACACACAAGGACAGTGACTCAGCTGAAAAGTGTCCTTGAGACATGGCTTGGAGTGGGTGCTCTCTCTGCAGCTCCCCCTTCTGACTTCTGACTGTAAGTGTGAAGCAACAGCTGTGAAAGACTGTATCTGGAGATTTATGGTGTTTGTACACATGAATAATGGAGTCAAATCACTCACATACAGACACTGCACTCAGGCCACCACAGTTAGCAAGGCAACTTATAACAGCTTTTTCTTATTCCTGAATCTGTTGTACTTTTCTCATAATGGCTGTATTGGCCTATGTCCAAATACAGTAGCAGCTACAGCTTCTGTCAACACGTCTCAATGTCAGTGATGATTCACTGCAGCTCAGCCTGACTAAGTGTTGAATTAGACATTACAAAAAAGGAAGTGATTCCATTCTTTGCCTTCAGACCTTATTTTTCATCAGACATTATAGAACCCCAAAGTGTTAAATATTAAATCAATATCTAATTATAAAAATAACAGTCAAATGACTACATTGTGTAAAATCTATAAATTAAATAAATATTTAAAAAATTAATACTCTACTCATTGTAAAATGTTATTTCATCATTTTTATTTTCAAAGAAAATACAATTTGAAAATGCCCTTATTCGAAAAATCTGTTTTATTTGATAATGGCATCTCCACACCACTTTTTATTTCATAATGTCACTTTTCATGTCTGATAGAGTGCTGCAGGGATGACGGGTTTTGGTGGCCGATGTTAAAGTGCCACTGTGATTCCCTCATCAAAAATCCAGTGGAATTTTTCCCATTGGATTTTGGATTATTGCAGAAAAAAAAATTTATGGTACTTAAACATTTTGTTCACTAAAATAATCTTCACAAATTAACACCACGGGGGGCTGGAGCCTATCCCAGCTGACATTGGGTGAGAGGCAGGGTACACTACGGACAGGTCGCCAGACTATCGCAGGGCTGACACATAGAGACAGACAACCATTCACACTCACATTCACACCTACAGACAATTTAGAGTCACCAATTAACCTGCATGTCTTTGGACTGTGGGAGGAAGCCGGAGTGCCCAGAGAAAACCTACGCTGATACAGGGAGAGCATGCAAACCATGTTCAAACCAGGAACCCTCTTGCTGTGAGGCGACAGTGCTAACCACTACTCCACTGTGCTGCCCCACAGACCTTATTTCAGGCATCTAACCAAAAACCCGTTCCAAAAAAACCTACTGACTTCAAGACAAGGGAACTAAAGCTAAAATGCTAACTCATTTTCAGGTTTTAGCACTCGTCTCTGCCCCACTCTGTGTTAGCTGGTTCATTTCCTCAGCTGGATTTTAAAAGCGTCCAACTGCAAACCTTATGTCTGGGGACCGAGGTCTGAGAGCCAATTGGAAGAGAGATGTTACTTCCTTTTCTGCCACAAAAGTAAAGCTACTTATACAGTAAATTTAACTCCTTTTTTTCTCATAATAAATCTGGTAAAATTAAATTATATTAATTATTATTATTATTAAGCTAACAAAAGTGATGTGGCTCATATCTGATGTTTCTCAGACAAACAACTCTGTGAAGATAGCTAGGAACTAGCTACCACTGCTAACACTGTCCCTTCACTTTGATGCTGAGTGATAATCTGAGCAAAGCCCACAGGCCAACATGCTAGTTAGCCGGCTACGTAGGTAGCATTAGCAACCTTGTTAAACATTACAGCTGGGTTTAATGGTTTCATAGGTTTAATGTTCGGTGCTATATGGTCTGTGCACTGTTTAGTTACAGCAACAACTTCTAGTAGTTCGATCCTCAATAACTTTAGCATTGTTGTTGATCTGGCGGGAACTGCCCATTGGTCTGACAGCCCATTGGTCTGACAGCCGATTGTTCCGACCATATTAAACTCATTGTTCCAAAGTCCCATGGTTCCGAAATCATCATGATGCCCTGTGGTTAAGGTCTGGTTAGGTTTAGGCACAAAAACCACTTGGTTAGGGTCAGGAAAAGATCATGGTGTGGGTTAAAATGAAAAAGAAAGTGACAAACACATAAGCTGTGAGCCTGCTCCGACTCAAGCCTTTCCCAGCTGACCCAGAGCCGGTCGAGGCGCACCATCAAAGTAGAAATACGCCCGCCGGGAGCCGCTCATCACCGTGGACCGTCGGACTAATGGGATGTTGGACCAATGGGCTTTCAGACCAATGACAAGGACCCAATCTGGCTGGTGTGACTAAACTTGGTAGCAGTTGTTGGAAAAGTACATTTTCTTTCTCAACAAGCATGAGGAAATAGTGTCTTATAGCAGAGATGAGTTTTTAAAAAATCTTTTAATTCAGAAAGTATTGTTTAATTTATGTATTTACAGTTTATTCATAGGATTATTTATTTCATTATATCTTCTTTATTTGGAGTCCAACTTTATGCATTCTTGAATACTATGCTTAAATTGACTTATAAACTCACATGTAGCTGTAGCTTACTGCCAAGACCTGTTAATTTGTTCCCATGAGGCAAGGTCACTTTTTAGACCCCATTAGGTCACTGTGGCTTTCAAACCCAGCTTATCACCAGCTCACTGCTCAGTCTATTCACCTCAGAGAGACATGGACAGAGACAGAGAAAGGAGGACATGGATGGACAGATATGATTGCCTTGTCTGACTTACTGTAAGCAGTCTTACTCTGGTGGAATAATAATCTGATCATAGTCCTGTTGTTACAAGTTCTTTTTAGTTAGACTCTTTGGAAATAATTTAACAAGACACTTTCTCACTGCATCAGCTACTGAATACACTGAGGTTAAGTTCAATAATCTATATAAAAGATCTCCCTTTAAAAATGTTTAAATAAGCAGTTTTTTGGTGCAGATAATGTTAAACATATCCTGCTGTACTTCAGACTACATATCATCTGTACTGGTGTCGCAGAGCTGTGGGGTTTAACATCAGAGTGTCACTGACCTGCACATGGTCCAGCAGCATGCCGGCCGTCACCATGCCCAGTCCAGCCAGCAGGTATGTGGGCAGCACCTGGAAGAACATCCCACTTGATGACGCTCTGGAGGAAATGTGGAGCTTCTGCTCCTCCATCTTGTCAGGACAACTATTGTTGCTGAGATTCATGTCTGATCTGCACAGCTGCCAGCTTTCTGTGCTCATTCAAACCAAACTGGTGCTAACTAGAAGAGCACAATACTGTTTGTCTTTCAGTCTGTCAGCCTGACCTGTCCTGTGCTAGCTATCTACTTGGTTACTCATGTGCTTAAAATGTCAGATACAATGATATCATCTCTGTTATACTTTTTATTTCTGATGACAGCTCAAGACTCATTTGTATAATTTTGAATAAATCTGACAGAATGAGCTACCCGACACCACTATTATTATATCTTATACTATATATTATATCTGTATTAAGACCACATAGATAATTACAAAATTAATCGTTTTTACATTAACATTTCCAATGCTTTAACATTGATCTCTTTGTCAAAGTGACTTGGGTGGGTTTCAGATTTCAGATTAATCAGTATTGTGTAAAACGTTTATTGGCCACCACGGTTTCCTATGAAGTAAAACAACTAGATGGAATTAAAACACATTAGGCCTATCAGAGTTTTCATTGAAACTTTTCCAGTGTAAATGTAATGTCATGTATGATGAACATTTGTGCTATTCCTAATTTATAATCAATTGAAATATTCCTATGGGTACATGAATAATGACCTTTTGTGAACCAGCAGATGGCATAAGTACGCCTCAATTTCCTTCAAAACACAGATCAGCACTTCTACTCTGAAATGCATTATATGAAAAGGAGGTCAGAAGACACAACATCTATAAACTGCATATTTACATAACTCTTATCTTCAAAGTCATTACATTTATAAATCAATAATAATAATATGCATTTTCTTACTGATGGACAAATGAACTACTGCTGTCTGCTTTTTATTAAAACAAATAACTGCCTTGTTTCAGCATTAGTGAGCTCTTCACACAGTGGTTTTAAGATCTTATGTTGCAGGCAAAGTGTTTGGTTGTTGTTGCACATAGGCCTATTGTAGAGTAATCCTTAAGAGACAGATAACAGCCAGTAACTGACCTGGTGTGTGCAATTGTGTTATATTAGTAAATAGATGTCAGATGAAGGCCACTGTTTTACTATATTTATTTGCTGTTCCTAAAGAAAACAATAAAACTTGAGCATGATTTCAGAGTAATGCAACTACCAGAACATGACATGACATAATCTATGGGCTGCTTCATATCATCTCATGTGATTATCTAAGGGCTACAGGTAAAGGCACCTGCTCTGCTGTACCTGACAACTTCACGCGAAGGTTAACCCTTTTCTAACGAATTGTTGTCCTAGTGGGAATGCTAGCTACTAATGCTAAAAAACAAACCGATTTTTTCAAGAAAAGACGAAAGGTTAAAGAAGCTGTATAATGTGATTTTTTTTTGCCTGCTGCCTGCAGGATAAGATATGTCTCCTTTCATGGGGCAAAACAATGGATGGTCAAGCAACTCTCCGTTAAACTCATTGTAAATGGGGCGCCGGTGGCTTGGTGGTGGAGTGGGTGCCCCATGTACAGGGCTGTTGCCTCAGCGGCCCGGATTCAATTCCAGCCTGTGGCCCCCTGCTGCATGTCACTCCCTCTCTCTCTCCCCCCTTCACGCTTGTCTGTCCTATACATTAAAACCTAAAAAGCCCCAAAAAATATCTTTAAAAAACAAAACAAAAACAACTCATTGTAATTTGGGCAAATTACAATGAGACTACATTATCAATGCAGTCCTTGTTGGGGACACATTAATGTTTACACTACGAAAGATGTGTGGTGAAATGAGTCCCAGATCACCTCGACCAGGGGATCGCAATGTGCCTTGGTGATCATTTACACAAGTATTTAGCACTGTCCACTTGCGATCGGGTCACCCAAGGTGCATGTTAATACAAGGTATAAATAGGCTCTATGTCGTCATTGTTGTATAATAAATCAAAAATGATGACTGATACTAGATCTTAGCATCATTGTGACCCCTTTTACATTATACATAGTCCTCAGTCAGGGGTAACAGTTGGTTGTTGGTTTGTTTGTTGGTCTGTTCATTTTTTGTTATGTTTTTCTGGGCACTCTGTGAATCAAAATGGTAGTCTGACAATAAATTTGGGTGTTTCATGTCAGTAACTATAAAGAAGCAGAAATGTATTTTCAGAGAACAGAGACACAGCCCACTGTCTGCTATAAATATTCACTCTACACCTCCCATCTCCAGTCAGGGTCTCATGTTATATGTCAAGGGCTGAGCTCAAAGGGTGGGAGCCATAGATTACAGTCCGGTCTGTGGATCAAGTTTGTGTTGGACTCACTGATGGCTTGGTAGGCAGATTATTTTGTCCATCAAGTCTCTTGACTAGATCATCTGCTGTCTGTGGCGTCCAAGAACTTTATTAGTTTTTTGCCCAAGATGTTGTGTTTGGTTTCCTGTGGAGTGCTGCTGGCATGTGCTGGCAGAGGCAGGCTCTCGTCTGTCATCTGGTGGCAGTTAGGCTCGTAGCAACTTCCAGACGGTGAGCAACGTCAGTGCAAGAGACCAGCTCAACAACAGAACACAAGAAGTCTCTGCTGCACAGGTTTGGTCCTTCTTAAATACATTTAGTGTGCAGCAACATTTGCATTGTTTTAGATTTTAAGCATGGGACTCATGGTTTTAAAATAACTGTGATTGTGTCTAGAAAACTGGTGATTGTAACAGGATATTTGCATGTACAGTTTGGAAATTAAATGATTAGATCATGCATTGACTGGCTTGTTTCTCAAGGTGTGGTTAATGTGACAAACATGGACAGCACTGGTGAGAAGAGCAGGACCCAACTTCAGTCCATCAGTGGCTCCAGTAACACATCCACTGCTAGAAACCCCACCATTCGTCTCCGGGACATTTACGATCCTCAGCCTAACCCTCCAAAAACTCCAGTCCGGATACGTCCTCCAGGTCCAAGACCTCCTTCTGTAAAGGAACTCAATTTAAGGCAAAGCTCACCCAGTGATCCTCCAACCAAGACGATTATGAGGAGACGAACTCTGTCTCTTCCTTCATCTGCAGAGAGTAAAAAGGAACTTAGGAGCCTGCAGGTCCGCTTTGTGGACTCACTGGGCCTCGAGTTAGAGGAAGTTAAGGTCTTTAAAGTTCAAGAGCACCCGCTGATACCCCAACATGTCATGTTCAGACTGCTCATGAGCTCTGAACTGGCTTTCGGGAAGTCACTGGAACTGTCCCTGCCTTACTTCAAACCTTGTTTCCCTGAAAATGTAGGAGCTCAGTCGGACTTCCAGACACGTCTCTGTACTCAGAGCGTGTGTCTGGAGCAGGTCCTGTGTTCGGAGCAGGGAATAACAGGCACGATACAAGTACTTAATTTAGCTTATGAGAAGGAAGTCACAGTGCACTACTCTTTCACCAACTGGAGAACACACACAGAAACAGCAGCTTCCTGGGTGTCGAGTGGGTACCGTGTGGAGTGTGGTGCTCCAGAAACAGATATCTTCAGATTTCGTCTGCCTGTCCCACCCTTCATTTTGCAGCCAGGAACCATTCTAGAATTTGCCATCTGCTACCGTGTGAAAGGATCTAATTATTGGGACAACAACAATGGACAAAATTACAAACTGTCATGCCACAGTTACAAGGTGACTGTGCCGAGGGAGTGTGAGGACAGCATGCTGCATTTTACCTGAGTGTCCACATGGGGAGCTGTAACACATATACACAGGTATCAGAGACAAACAAGCAAAATGCTGTACAGTAAATATATAACCTGTGTTTCCCTTTATGTATTACAAGCTGAGATGGAATGCAACTAAATATCTTTATTCAAGTACTCTTTGTTGCCACTGTATATTTACTCCACATTTCAGAGGCAAATACTGCACTTTTTACACCAGTATATGTACTTGATAGCTAGTTCCCTGATGGCATGATCACTTTGTAAAAAATAATGTCATTAATACTGCTCCAAAAAACCCCAGTAATGTGTAAAGTAGTTCAAATTAACCTAAAGGTCAAGGATTAACCCTAAATTTAAGGATAAACTTCAATTTACACTTAAACTCTAGAGAAATTCTAGAAATACTAAAACAATTAGACATTTGGGAACACTAGAGCAGGGTAAGACTGTAGTTTTAAGGGGTAAACACAGTGCGTAGGCCGCGGTCTTCAGTGGTTTAATAATTTAACAACAGTGGTTTGTACCAAATGTATTAAACAGAAGATAGAGGTAAAGGCAGTCATACGGAGGCAATGTAAAATCTGAGATACTGTATTTCTTGAAGTCATCAAATGAGGCCTGTTTTGGTATTTCTAATGTTAAAGGGACAGTTCACCCCAGAATCAAAACCATTTTCCTCTTACCTGTAGTGCTATTTATCAATCTAGAGATATCCACCGCAGAGATGTTTGCCATCTCTCCAACAAAGTGGATGTCTCTTTCCAGAAATCATGACCAACTACTCAAGATAATCCACAGACCTTGTTGTAAACAGTTTCATGTAGGAACTATTTTCTACTACTGAACTACACCAACCAACAGAATCAAGTGTGCATCTTCTCACAGAAGAGATGCTTGTGACAGAGCAAGATGTAAACATTAATGGCATCTTCCTCAGCTGTTCTTTAACATTAACTCAGAGGTGCTTGGTGAGCTAGCAGTAGGTATGCTTCCTTCTGCGTGGCGATATGGTGTGTAGTTCAGCAGAGAGAAAATAGTTCTTATGTGAAAGTGCTGATAACAAGGTCCGTGAATTATCTTGAATAACCAGGTCATGATTTCTGGAAAAAATAATTCCTTACACTGACATTATTAGAAGGCAGACAACTCTACAGCCAATACCTCCATCACTCTGCAACTCACACCAAAACAATCTACATTGATCAATGGCACTACAGGTAAAAGGGAAAATGTGTTTTTATAATTTTTGGGTGAATTGTCCCTTTAAAAAAAAGGCTTCATTACAAACAGCTTCTGATGGACGATTCTAGTTTGATATAATTCATTTGTATGGGTACAGCAAAACATCAACATGAGCTTCACCACACGTGAAGTTCAGCCTTAGAGAGGTATCCTCCTGAGACCCAGCAATTTATATTTGTCCTCTGTGGGAGGCATGATATTGAGATATATATTTCATACACCATACATGCAATCTATCTGAGCACTGATGTTCTGTGGTCAGCACATCCTGGGTTTTCCAGTGATGTAACACACATGGGGGTGTGACCAACAGTCTTTTCAAAAAGGGGGGAATTGCAGCAAACACCTTTTATGGCAGTAAGGGAGATAAATGATCAAATTTATCAAGATATAGTGTTTCTGTTCTTTACAAGGATATTGTTTTTTATTTATGAGAGTATAAACTATATGACTGTAAGATTTTAGAAGTGTATGTTAATTTCAAGTTTTTCATAATACACATTTCAACCCATGTCCTGAACCTGCCGACAACAGCTTTGTCTCATCTTCAGCCATTTTTTAAACTTCAGTAAACTGAACAAAGAGTGACATGTCATAATACATAAATAATTCGATTTTTCAGAAAAAAGTTCTTTGCAATATGTTTGTACTTGTTTGTACTTTCACAAAGTTGGGGGACTCATTAGCGACATCTTAATAAAAGAATGGTTTCATTCAGCACTAGAGACCTGACTTTTCATCCCTGATATGAGTCATGCTCCGAAAACACAACACCACACACACCTCCAGTTTATTATGCCGGCCTTCTGATTACATTTTTTAAGTCTCAAGCCAGAGCCGAGATAACCCCTTTTAAAAAGGTCCGGTCTGGTTCAAGTCCTGGAAGGATTTCTGTGCTCCTGCTGGGTCTCTATTTAGATTAAATCCTTTTGTATAAGATTCTGCTCACTTCGCATTTTAATAAGTCTACCGACCCAATTTATTGATTAAAAGTTTGAGTTACACAACACTATCATTGTATCATAACACAGAATTTGTCCAGTGTGATATTTGCTGCTTTACACACATGGAGACGGCTGATCTTTTGAGCAGCTTGTTTGTGACTGAACTTTCTGCTGTGACCGACAGGGCTTGACCCCATTCTTCTGGAGCTTGTTTTGTTTTTTGCAGGAGGATTACAGTGAGCAGTGTTAGCTCCTCTGTGGCACTGTGACCCGCTCCCCTCAGGTCCCCCGACAGCGGTGACCTTTCACCAAAAAAGTTTCCACTGATACGAGGCCAGATGCCAGAAAACTGGCAGGCTGCAACGCTTGGCTCACAGGAGGACATTCTTCTGCCTGCATTAGTCACTGCAGCTGTATGGCATGCTTTAAACATGATCACAGCTATCTGAACACCCAAAACATTACTGAGCATGTCGAGCCTTTTAAAAAGGAATGCATCAGTCAGAGAAAACTAAAATAAAGGGAGCGCTTATTAAAGACACAGTCTGTGATCTAAAGTTGAACAGAAGGAAAGAAGATTGACTGACTGACAGGTCTTTAAACACAACTAAACCCAAGTTATTATTTCTTCTGTAACTTCTAATGATTTGTTTACATCAGTAATAACTGTATCAGACCCATGCAGCATTTTTTAATATGAATGTGGCTATAATTCCAATTTGTGGGCTACCTAATACAGTTTAGGGTTTCTCAGGATTTGTCAAGAAAAATGTAAATAGACACTGCTGGTTGAGGCTCTACTCTGCTGCGTCACCGTACACTTATCAGCTGCTCATTCCAGGAACACTGAGAATTTTCTGTGCAATTCCGAGGCACACACACGTTGCACTTATGAGACACTAGATGGCAGCATTGCTCAAATAAAAGACCCTACATATTCCATTGAAAATACAGTGAATGCCACAGTATGTATGCTTTTTGTTTCCACTTGTGGTAGGGATATTCAGATCCTATATTTAAAGGAACAGTGTGTAAGATTTAGGTGAGTGCAGGGACACAACCAGTTGAAACTTTTCTCCTGACTACAATTCCTCCAGTGTTCATTGTTCAACAGGTTTTTACCGGGAGCTGAATCTGCAGAGGTCTCCTCCTCTCCTAAACAAACGGACCAGGTGATTAAAAACAGTAAAAACTCTGAATAAAGCAGTTTCACATTACAAATCAGCGTTTCCCCTACATTGTTTGGCTTGTTGCAGATGGACCACTTGCAAGGCACCTGCTAATGTTTTCTCAGCTATTTTCTCTGATAACTGAATGTGTGCTCACCTTATTTGGAACCCAGACATTCAGCCGGTTTTTCCCAGGAGCAAAATCATCTGTAGAGATCTGTTCCTTTCCAAAACAAATGGACCCAGGGATATAAACTGCTAAAAATACTGGCTAAAGCAGTTTTACTTTTAAAAAAAAATATCAGAGTTTTACAAAAGCACGAATGGCCCTATCTAGAGCCAGTGTTTGGTTTGTCTGTTCTTAGCAATTGTAGAAACATGGCGATGCAAGATGGTGATCTCCGGAGATGAGGACCTGCTCCGTATGCATTATATAAACAGCTCAATATAATATAATAAAAATACTATAATTGTTATTTTCAGGTGATTATACTAAAGAAAACATATTCATCATATTCTATTCCATTTCTGCCAATATATCCCCCTAAACCTTACACAGTGGCCCTTTAAGTAAAAAGAGCCGTGCAACAATGTAAAAATACCCGAAAGTCCTGCATTAAAAAAACTAAGCACAAGTTTACATTTAATTTTAATTAATTTCATTTTAATTTAAGGTTAAATAACAAGTTTACCATGTAAAATCTGAATCTGCAAAGTACCACAATTAATAATGTAGCTGTCAAATAAATGTATTGGGGTAAAAAGTGCAGTTTTTGCCTATGACATGTAGTTAAGAAAAAGTGGGAAGTACTGACTCTCAAGTGAAGTATGAGTACTTAAAATTTACTTCTCTAAAGTACAGCTTTTGAGCGAGCGTACTAATCGACATTACTGTGCTGTTTATCTCCCCAGTGTTTACGATCCATGCAAGTTAAATGCGCTTTGTTTTCACAAATTTTCCTTCTATTTCAAACCATATAAATACGCAGTGTAAGTACAGTCCTTTTGTTGAGCCTTTCTTTATTCGCTACTTCCATAAAGTAAAATTAAGTGTATGAGCCTTACATTACTGGAGAGCATCGTCAGTGACAGCATCATCTCTCATTATAAAAAAACTACCGTAACTAAACTACTGCTTGTGGATTGAGTGGTGTGCTGCTTTACCCTCATTATCTCATTACTGATTCCTGAGAGCTTTCCACTAATGTCCATCTGCCTTTAGAAACTGAATCAATCTAACTGGAAAAACAGCCCTGAATGTTGTGTCAAATCAATATATGTCAGTGTTGTTTATCCTACGATGCTATTTCCTAAGCAATTCAACAGTGTGTAAATGTTCTTCTGTTGGCCTAATTTTCAGTGCAGAGAATTAAAGACCATATTGACTTGGCATTGTTGGGGATCCCTGAATTGCAATTTGAATTTGTCAGCTAAACGTTCATTCTGTGAATTCTGCTCCAGCATAGTGAAACAAATAATAAAAAAAGGTTTCAGGATTAGTAAGGCTGCTTACACCAAATTCCTGACCTACTTATGTAACTCAAAAATAGTAACATCAGACAATGTTGCCTCTTTCTAGGCAGCAGGAGTAAAAATTAGTCATCCTCAACACTTGTGTTATGGTTTCAGAATGATGAAAACAGTTGGTGGTGGAGGACAATTAGATACGAAACTGGATGTAGGCAACACATGATGATGGTTTTCCTTGGCAACTATGTTTCAAGCAAGTGATGTGGGGATTTTTAGGCTTTCTATTACCTCAGATGGTTTGAAAAATAGTGCACGTAGCTGTTGTTAATGGGGGAAAAATCTCTCAAGTGAAGCACGGGTTGGTCTGAGCCCCAAATATTTACACCATCTGGCCCCACCCCTGTATACAACATGATACAGTTGCATTCCCAGTAGAAATGTGTATTGTGTTTGGGACCCTCAGAGGGCAATCATAACTTGGCAACTTTTGTTGTTGTCTCTTGTACTTGGTCTCTGTAGGTTGCTTGTAATTACTGGATTTACAGATGATGACTTACTCCACTGTAGCCGTCACTGTGGATAAAGGCATGTGCGTAGCAATGAAGGGCAAACTGTAGCCACAACAATGAAATGGTCTTTGTGCTGTGAGGCTTTAGTATGTCCTCTGTACTTGAAATGAAATCATTATTTCTCCTAAACCTTTGACAGTTGCACCAGAAACAAAAAGCAAACATCCCCTCAGTTGCCCCAGGCTGCCTGGGTTTCATCGCTCTGACATGGTGCTCGTTTGTACCGATGTTCTTCACTGACAGTCTTAGCTGTCGTGCCAGTGTGCTGTTGGGGCACACATCCATGCTGCCTCACAGCACTGTGCCTTTATGTGGGGCTGTCATCTTGTGCTTGTTGCCGGTAGTTATATAAGAGGCCACCATATTAGGAGCCAACATGATGCTCAATAGTGACGTTTGCTCCGCAGACTGGCTGGGATTAAAATGTAAAAATTGCATCATGATGGGTCTCAGTGATTATGAGTTACGTCTTTAACATACTGATGTGTGTTTTGGAATAAAACAAGCATGTCAGTTAGTGTCAAAGATATGACTGATTTCCTCATATGATTTTTTATTTATAGAAGCAATATTTTGTTTATTTAAAGCCAATGTGTGGTTCAGAATAACAGCTCGAGGTGCTCAGTGATGTTGAACAACAGTGACGTGTATTGTTCTTATGCAATTACTGGAAAATGTTTTCCGGGAATATATGGAAAAAAGGAAATGGTCCAAAATATGACGCGATTCATAATCCAAAGCCTAGTTTTGAACCAGAAGGTCATCACGATTACAGTTGGCTAAAAACTGTCGAACATATGTTCATCGTGTGCGTGTTTGCCCATTGGACCTCACCCATCTGAGGGACACCCGGAAGTCAGGACATCCCCCTCATGACCGTAAGAGCATCCCTCGTTCCTCCCACGCAGCTCCACAGGTTACCACGGCCTTTCTGGACTGGACTGGCCACTATCAGCTGCCACAGCTCTCGACCAGTAGCTGCTTGTTTCGTTACTCCAGACAGCAAGTGGTCCTGGAGTATGGTGTAATTTTAACTGGAGCTGCCATCTGCTCCTCCACCGGTGCCAGGACGGGGGCTGTGACTCACATAACGTGCGTGTTGATGTCAGTAAAGCTAAAAACTGCACTGCCAATCTGAACGTGCCTGACAGAGTGCCAGGGCTGCTTCTGTAGTTTTTACACTTTTAATATCAGGTAAGAGGTTTCTACCTTCTGAAAGAGGCTTTTCAGTGGCCTCACACGCACCAATCGTTTTAATGTGTTTGGTTGGTAACATTGAGCTCGGGGACAAGTGTGACGCCACCTCACAGTTAGTGTGGGCCAATGGCTTCTTCTCTGCCTGTGTGATGCCGCAGCACAAACACTTAATAGATCAACAGAGGAGGACTTGTTTTCATGTGGGAGTTTCACCTGACCAACCTGCTTAATTCCCTTCATCCATGTCCTCATTTGTCAGAGCATAAAGCACAGCATGATGAGAACAAACAGGTCACTGCCTGCACTTGTAAAATAATTGCTGCTTGATCTGGTGTAGGGCTGGGCAATAAATCAATATCAGGATATGAGACTAGATATTGTTGTGGATTCTGGATATCATAATATTGAAAGTGTTGTCCTTTAAAGGCTGCATTACAGTAAGGTGATGTAATTTTCTGAGCTTATCAGACTGTTCTAGCTTTGTCTTTACCCACTTGGTCAACGTATCCACATTACTATCTCACTAAAATCCTCACTGTGTAAATATGTTGTTAAAGCACCAATAGTCAACCCTACACTGGTCAAAGATATTGTGATATTTGATTTTCTCCTTATCTCCCTGCCCAACTCTGATGCAACAAGGTACACTTCATGACACTTTTGTTATCTGCTTACAAAGCACTAAAATGCTTAGATAATCTGTTTGGTTAATCTGAAGGGATTACAACCCATTTATGATGTGTAGTCAGCAATTATCACCCTCAGGCCCCGTTTGGTGCACTCAGCACCTCGTCATGCTGCTGGTGTTTTTAAAATAGTGTGAATATGTGACACTCTTACAGCAAAGAATTTAAAAATGCCCTCATGAAAAAACACTTTGGTGGACACAGGCCGTAACTGTCACTTCCAAACCACATTATTAAATCACACTTATGTTTTGTCGTGATACTGAAGAAATATTTCACCCTGAAAATGTCCAGTGAAATGAAAGTGAAACTTATCTATGCTCCCCTGAAAGCCCTGCTCCAATACATAGGTTTTAACAAAAATGCATGTGTTTGGGAAGCACTCTGCACTGGATAAATGAGACTTGTATTATCCTGCACCAGTTGTGTGAGAGTTTGTAATTTGACGTTTTGATACAGTTTTGTAAGCATAGTTCCCAATCAATCAATACATCGATATGTTTGCTGTTTTTCATGAAAGCATGCTGGAAAAAAAAAAAAGTTTTCTTCACAAATTCAAGGTAACACAGTGTGACTAACTCGTACATAAATGGTCATTTTGTGGGTGAAATATTCCTTTAAAATATGTTCTGAAAAAAAGCGCCTGCATTCTGTTGTACACAAGACAGACAAAGTTTGTTAGAAATTGAAAACCTGTATTGTGCAGACAATAAATAGTGCTTACAAAGGGAAATTTGTCTTTTACACAGACAAGGATTCTGTTTACACTGTTGATATGAAACGCATCAACTGAATCAGTGAGACTCAGACACAGCTCGGGGATGTGACTACTGATACTGGAGTGGGACTGGTCGACTCGGTCACATGCACATTTCCCCCCTGTGGCATCAAAAAGGACGTCTTTCAAAAGAGTCTGTTTACAAAAAAAAGTCTCTGCTTGTCTATGGCGAATACATGACCTTGATTCCTCCCGCTCCTCTGACAAGGTGAAGTGAGGGTTAAAGAGATGTTCCTCTGAGCAGAAGTGGAGCTCGCTGCATGCGTCCCCGTCTACCGGCAGCTCCATTTCTAGAGACATAGCCTCCAAAGGTTCGCTGGACCCAAATACCAGGACGCCCACTAACTGTGGGCCAGGGCGCTGGAAGACTCCGTGCAAGGTCTTCACTGACAGAACCAGATATCAGCAACTCTTCACAGAAGAAACCTTGCTATGGCCGGTGGAACCTGCCCGGGGGGAAGAAGAGGGGAGAGTGTGAGTGTGGGCTAAATCATTCACATACTGGGGTTTCATCAATCAGAGGTCCTATTATTAGCCTGATGGACAGTGCTCTTAAAAGCAGCCAATGACCTCTCATCAAAAAAGGGTTCTTGCGTAAGCACAACCACAGCTAATTCAGTGGGTTTTTTTTTTAGCTACAGACAGTCTTGACATAAGCAAAACGTAAGCTAAATATACACGGACATTCATTATAGTGGAGAGGTGGTGCAAAAAGGTGCAACTCTCTCATCTCAAGGGGCCTGGCTGCAGCTAAATTTAAGGCCTACTCTGCAGGGTGTGCACTCATTGATGTGAAACTGTGGGATAGTGCACCTCTGAGTCTTTGCACAATGTCACACTGACCCTCTTAGATATTATCTGCTTACAATAAAGCAGACAAAAGGAGAGCAAAAAGAAAATGATGCACACTCAAACTGACCTCGTCAGGTGCTTGCTCGAAGAATGAACTTCCATCTCGTTGCTTTTGAACTCGTTCAGCTCCTTTCGTATCGCTGCCTGCGGAACAAAAGCAACATCGAGCGTAAGGCCAGGTGTGTCACTTCATACGGCCACGCAGTCACTCAGGTGGTGAAGCTCAAATGGGGATGATGTGAAAGTGGAGAAACATCTGTTGTTCAGGTGCAAATTATGTAAGCTGTACTGGGGATTATGTCAAAGAAAATCTGGTGGAGATAATGATGTCAAGTACTGCAAGTATTAAAGTATGTGCCAACCTGGAGGTTATATTAGAATTATTCATTGTGTGTGAGACAGGGTTTCTGCAGGGTTCACCGAGTTAAATCTAAGACGTTTCAAGAGCTTTTTAAAAACCAAAGAATGCAAGTTACTAGTTTCATGATCATTCCAGTCAAGTGTGAAAAACCAAAGGGATAATATGGCCTGAAATTAGTTGTTACTGTCAACTTTTGCCAGTATTTCTCAGGAGTGTGCAACAAAAAAATTCTGCTGACATAATCAGTTAAATTAATGCAGTCTGGACCAGGATAATGCCGCGCTCACATGGAATTAGGCAGACGGTAGACAGCAGACGGAAAACACCTTCTGGACAGCACGGTAAAAACAAAAAAACAACAACAATCTATGTTGCAATAATGATGTCGTATTGTTTACAAAGAATGTATTCAAATATATTTAATAAAACTATTTATTTTATTTATTATTATTTTATGTATTTTTTCCAGTAATGTCCAGTAGCTGTCCAGCTCACCTGTGTTTTCACCCTGTGTGAAGGAGCTCTGTAAAATCTGGTTGTAAATTCCCTCATGGAGGAGGGCAAAAAGTTCAAATATTTACACTCTGAATGGCAACGCCACCTACTGTTACAGTTGCCAGTCGTCTCATCCTTTAATATGATATTCAGTTTGCTGTCTACCGTTTCCCTGATTCCATGTGAATGAATTGGGAATGGATTATACGTTCATTCAGGTGCTGAACTGACACTTGCCCATTGTGAGCTTCCTCGCAGTCTATGGTAGTGACTTTAATTTTGAGAAACCGCTAGAACATGAACCAGAGATGCAAAAATGCCTTCAGTAACCTAGGTGGTTGCAGGATGCAAGCTCTAATGCAATAACTGCAATCTGCCATAGAATTAAAGAAGATGAAGCAACTATGCATGGTCGAATCAGGAAGTATCGTAACATTTGCACCAAAAACTGACAATATGGTGGATAAAAATTCACCAGAATGTTTGACACTCAAAATTTTGGGGGAACAAACCTCAGACGCCATACTGGCTTAAAATGTGTCCCACCAAATGCTGGAACAAAGCAACTCTACACCCTTGTGTGCTGACTTCACTACATAAAATGATTGCAATGATTGTCTCCTGCAGCACAATCCACTGTCAAAACAATCCCACTTTTAGTTTATAGCTGTGTAATCTCGTCTTTAAGCCCGTAAACAGTTTATACTTTTGTAAATTTAATTTTTAATAATTTTTGGAAGGCCTTTTTAAGGAATTAAGCACTTTCAACGACTTTTTAAAACCTGCAGAAACCATAGTGAGAGGCTAACATGGCTCTGTTTCACACAAAATATCAAATATGCACACAAAAACACCAGTGGCTGCTTTTTCAGCTACCTTGTCAGCAGCTGACAGTCTGGTCCAGGGCTTGTCAGCCCGCCTGTCGTAGTCCTGAGCTTTGGCCACTTCCACATAGTCACTGAAACGAATGAGGATCTTTCTGTCCCGCAGCTCGTCCACCGTCGGCCTCTGGTTCAGCTGCAAAATAAAGATAAACTCGCATCAGCTTATCGATGCATTCAATCACCAAAGAGATTGGTGATAGAAACTAAATATTAAAAATCACAGCAGGTCAGGTATTAAGGTTCTGTTTTGACTGGTTAACAGTTCCCGTGAGGGCTGGTGTGTTGCCCAAAATGTGCCCGGATTATTGCAGCTGCCTACCTTTCTGTTCAGCCGCTGTTTGATTTCCCTCCTCTCCTCCTGCTCTGTCTGATCATTTCTTTCTGTTGACACAAAAAAGACAAATATTATCACCAAAAGCATTCAGTCACATTGACTATTATTCCCACAAAATATTTAGGCATTTTGGAGATACTCCGTCAATTTACCAAAGGTCAAGTAAGTTCTTGGGACCGGACAGTTGATGTGATTAACTGAGCTAATGTGCATGATCCTCCTCATGATCAATACTGCTAAGTGAGCCCGTCGGAGACTGTGCTGAGGACAGGACTAACTGACTGACTTCAGCTGTGGATCAGTGCTGAATGAGAGTTAGAGAGTGAGACACGGGCGGATTAGAGCACTAATAGGATTTATCTTTATTAGATGCAGCAGAAACATCACTAGATGTCACTTCACTTATTTTAATCTCTCTCTTTTTTCATTCCAAAATATTTTTTTGAGCCGTTGAACTAGTTTGGCAGCTTAAAATGAGGCTGACACCTGTCACCATCTGAGTGTATTTCACTCTTTGGGTACAACAGGAACGCACGATTCAATCATTTGCATTTTCACTGAAAGCTTTTAGGATATTGGTTTAATGAATGTGTTTCTGTTCAGGGACAGTGTCCCGATTGCAAAGGGTTGTGTTTAGCTAGAACACATGTTCCCGTGCAGAGAGAGAGAAAGAGAGACAGGGTCAGTGATGGAACAGACAGCTGCTCAGAGCACACAGGTGGCCCGTCTCAACTGGGAAACGCAGTTCATTACGAATGTGGGATTCTCATTCCTCACATTGATGTTTCATAATTGTTCTGCGGCGTCAGGATAGCACGAGTAGTTTCACAGTTTGAAGTGCTACGATTTGACACCTTCTCCCCACACGAGTTCAACCATTCTTCTGAATAAAACAGTGTCATCACTCCCACAAAGTGATTTCAAGGATCCAAACACAAAATCCCCATGGGCACAGAACATACAACTTGGACCACAGTCAACTAACCACCAAGTATAGAGACTCAAAGTCCTATAGAGGAAAATGTTTTACATTAGAGTTTTATCTTAATGTATTATTGTCTTTCCTGTTCTTCTGATTGCATTACAAGTTGTTTAACATTGATTAACACAACCCTTTGTGTAACTGTTTTAGCAACTCATCCAGGAAAACAGTCCTTGAGGTGTTGAAGGATGAGGGTGCCAAGGCTGATCAGACTGTTGTATCAGATTATATTGTTAATTGTCCTTTTCAGGGTTTCCTAAGTCCTACCCTCTATCCTTGCCTCTCAGATCTCTTGATTAGCTCAGCCCACATTGTTTTGGTCTAGCCTTGGATGTGACAGCATACAACTCTGCTGCGAATGTGTAACCTCACAGAGAATTTTACACCCTTGTTGTGAACTTCTGCCTCCACTGCACAGTGAATAAAACTCATCTGAACCAGCCACAGAATTGGACCTGAAAGAATATTTTTGTTTTCTTATTTTTTTTCCTTCAACAGTCTCCATGGAAATAATAAAGGGATAGCACACTGATTTAGGGGATATGTGGTCAGGGGTGTATCTTTCACTGGACAAAAAAGCAATCATTCATGACGTCAGTACTTCAATGTTCTTATTGCAATTATGTAAAAAAAAAAATTGCTGATTATTTTCTTGATTAATTCATGTCGGAAAGTACTAAAAAAAAAGGTAATGTCTCCTATTTGTTTTGTCTGAACGGTCCCAGAGCCAAAGATCAATTTACAACAATATGGAGTTTTGACTTGCTCTAACTTTTAACTGATTATTAAAGTAATTTTTGTCATTCACCGATTGATTAGTGGAGGAATTATTTCAGGTGTAAAAGACCATTAAAAACAACAACAATAATCATATAGCTTAATAAATAATGATAAAGTAATAATAACGATAGTAATAAACATCTCTTATTTTGAAGTACAAATTTAGTCAGTCACAACAGTCTATAGTAACTATAAAGATAGATATTAAAAATTAATTTAAAGATTTTTTTTTTTAACGGAAAAGTCAGCATAAACTCATTTTTTTGGTTTTCAAATTAAAAGTATATGTTGGAAAAAACAAACAAACAAACAAACAAACAAACAAAAAGCAGGGCACCCTATAGCGAAATGTAACAGAAACCAGTGGTGGTTCCCCATCACAGATACACATACCCACAATGATTGTTGGCTCTGATAAAACCCTCCATCAGTGCTTGAAGTACAGTACTTACGCTTCAGTATGTTCCGGCTCTCCAGCTCCTCCACGGCCGGCCTCTGGCTCAGTCTCCTGCGGAAAAACACCAGAATTACGTTCTGGACCATCTCTGTCCCCTCAGGCTGCTGCTGGGGTCTCTGTCCTCACCCCCTCTCCTGGCACAAAGTCTTTGCACTAATACTAGCACTTTGGATGCTTGAGCCGGTGCGCAGAGCGCCAAGATCCGCACATCCAAAACGCAAACACCGCGTCCCACCTCGAGTCCAAAAAGAGGCTTAGTTTGGTATTATAACATTTAAAGCTCCACATCGGGAAGGAAGTCAGGCTGCGCGTTGAATATCACGCGTCAGAGCCAGTTTGGTGAAGAAAAAAGGGAGACTTTCCCTCAAAGACCGCTTTGGTTTTTGGTAAGATGGAAGTTTAAAGAGAGAGGAGCGCTGGTTGTAGTCCCGGCGGAGCGGAGGATGCTGAGTACTGAGCTGTGAGTAGACTGAATGGTGCTGCACTGCCTGCCTCCTTTTACCACATGCACAGTACTCATGTGAAGGGGAGGGACTGAGGAGGAGATTCCCCATGCGCGCGCCCGCCCGCACATTTACACACACACACACACACACACACACACACACACACACACACACTGAAGTGAACCCATCTAAACTCACTTTTCCCATTAGAGTAATATGTGATATTGTGGTATGGTGTTGTAAACTGAGGATGGTTTCAGAGAAGACATAAAGCATATACTGTGTATATGTTACTGAGAACATGTAAAGCATCTTGGATAATAAGCAGAACATCAGATGGATAGGTTGCCGAAATATTTAATGGCTGCAACTGATTTTCATTATACGTCTGTCAGTTATATTTTGTTACAAAATTCAGAATATGCTGACAAAAGTTACTTCGTATACAAAGCTATACTGTACAACAGAAAAAAATAATCAATTTTGAGAATTTACAACCAACAATTGTTCGGCATTTATGCTTGATAAATGACTTAAATGATTACTAAACCACCATGACTTGATTACTAATCACCTAATCATTTCAGCACTAACAATGTCTATAATGTGTTATATGTAACATAGTGGTAGAAATGCCATCACGTGGACACAGAGGAAATGAAAACAGAGACAGGGCAGCTGATACCTACATTTGTATTCATGTGTTCATTGTATGCAGCCCACACATTTAACAAGACAGGGTGATTTGGCACAGTCACGTTTAGCCTGAGTTAATTCTCAGCATTCCACATCACCTGAACTTTAGGATTCCTTACATGATTTTCCAGGATAGATCCTCCACCCCACCCCCAATACACTCACCGCCACTACATTTGCCACACAGCTGTCAGGACAGCACAGGATTCCAAAGAGGAAACACTTAGAGTATATTAACTCATAGTAAATACAGATCAAACTTAATGTTGTGATTTGATCAAAGCAGGGCTCTGTGTTTTTTTTTTTTTTTTTAATGAAAACAAAAATCCCCTCCTGGATCCTCGAGTTATAGGCCTGTGGGTTACATGAACAAAACTGATCTGACTGTTATCAGAATAGAATGTGTAGGGGAGACTGGGGCCAATTGTAACATTTTTTTGTTTGTTTTGATGGTATTACTCAAAACCCTCTTGAACTATTTAGATAAATGTCTACGTAGCATATGTAACTTTGCTGGTTGCTAGTGTAAGTCCTTGACCAAGAAGGTAGCCTAAATATGAGCTGGCAAAGCAAAATGCTTTAACTACATATTTGGTCAAAATTGAGTCAAGACTTGAGTCAGAGTTGGGGTTTTTTTTGACAAGTTTTATTATTAAATGCATTATTTCTGTGAGACAGGTTTTGAATTTGCAATAGCCTAACTAAAAAAAATAGCTAGCTAGCTAGCTGGTGGGATAGGCCTGTAAAGCTAAATAAAGCTAGAGCATGTTTTTTTCTTTAGCTGTTATAAAAGATACAATTTTCATGAACCAACAACGTGGTAATACAGTTTGTTATTCTTCATAAGACCCAACCCTGACCCTACTAAAGCTAATGTTGGACCTTTTGACATTAGCATAATTAGCTGGCTAGTGTAACAGAGATACATTTAATTTCCTTGCGCCCTGTGAAGCAAATTGTGGTTTGTGATATTTCATTCAGTTCTGGATTGAAGTTAAAAATCAAAGTAAGTAAAACAAACTAGTTTGAATGCATAAGAAAGTAGAGAAAACACATTTTGTTGATAGATAGCCTACTGCAGTTTCTTTTAAGATGATCCAGAGGCAGAGTATTTGCGTTTGTAGATATAATGTGGGTTCTATCACAATGATTTTTAGAGTAAAATAATTGTCCTAAAAAGGCCTAAAATGAAGGCATTACATCTGTTTACCTGTTATGCAGTACAGAAAATTTTAACTCTTTTTGCTAAACTATTACCATCAAATTAATCTCAAAATTTTTCCAGGTGCCCAAAGGAAAAAAAAAAAAGAAGGTAGTTTTAGTGGGCAGCCCCCAGATGGGATCACGCTTAGATGCACTAATGTGATACGAAGAGCTGCTGAACACAGTATGAGTGCACAGAACAGACCCTCCCTGAACGAACAGGTTACACGGAGATAATCAGTCACGACTAACTTGGGAAAGAAGGTGCAAGCTCATAATAAAATCCACTTTCTAATCACCCAGAAAAGTGTCAGACCACAATGTATTCACACTCTAACTGCCGAGATGAAACTATGATTCACACCAGCAGCAGGGACAATGTACAGCAGACTGGGTGAGCAGAAAATTAGATCAGATGTTGTTCTGACCAGCTCAGGAGCTTAAAGTGCTGACCGAGAGAGGGACATTGCATTTACTGGGAACACAGTGTCTTTTTCGGAGCAGGACAACCCCCATCCTACAAATTATTGAGGTGGACGGACAGTTTTTTGAGTCTGGGTTCACAGAAGAAGAGTCGGTATCATCTTTAAATTGTGAAAGTGATGCCTGAAGTACTAACTGTCCCCCTGCAATTGCTCTTTCCACGCATAGTCAGAATTAATGTGACAGGGATTTTGACAAACGCTTAAGGATGACTTTCCATAGGCTTGATAATTAAGTACAAGCTTTAAAAATACAAAAAACTATTTACAAATACACCATTTGTATTTATCATAACAACTATTTTTATTTAGATCTACCATTTATACCAGGCAACTACAACACTTGGTTGAGGTTTAGGAAAGATTGGGGCTATATTTAATAAAACATGAACATTAAAGGTATGCTGTGGAATTTTTTTGGAAGAAAACTTTCCGTGTAGAATTAATCCTTGTGGTATAACTGTAGACTGTATAAAATAAAGCACGTAGCCAGTGTGATATCACCCCTCAGTTTGGGGACTAATGTTTATAAGCCTCAAGTTTGACATTTTGGCTGCCACGATCTTGGTTTATCGAGGCCAGAAGTGACCATATTTGGATGAGAGGGTGGAGGTGTGGATCTGACTAACAGACTGTAGCGACACCTCGCCAACGACCTGTCACTCAAGTGGCCACACCCTTAAATATGTGTAACTTTAAGCCTATATAAAATGTTAACAGATAAATTATATAAAAATTCATCCCGTCATGAACAGGGAAATTAGCGTCTTTGGGGATTGCCTCACTTCTAGAACCAGCCTCATCTGGCCATATGAGGAACTGCAGTTTTTAGAACTTTTGCTTTAGCTTCAGTTTTTAGGTCCAGCTGCTTGAGTCTCATAAATATGTTGAATTCATCCAATCAATTAGTCAATCAATAATTTATTTGTCACCTGGAATTATACAAGGTACAACTCCAGTGAAATGCAATCCTGTCAGCTCCTTCAACTTGTGCACTGCAATTTGGTCTTTTTTTGTGGCTCTTTTTAAATTGTTGGCTAGTGCCTTATAATCATCCATATTTCTGGATGTGTCTGGTAATGCATAGTTCCTAGTAGTGTAAAGATTCAAACTGAGCATAGCGTTAGATCAGGCAGGACACAATGTCAAGTTCAGCTCACATCCCAGCTACATCAGCTGATCTCAAGCAGCCCTATCAACTGATGGAGCAGCTGTTCTGTTCCCGGGGGGTCTTTGCTGCTGCTGCCTTGGGCTTTCCATGTAGGTGCATGGAAGGGTAGACAGGTGTGCTCTCTCCAACTTGTGCTTTCCACTTAGGCGAGTGGAGGAGGCTTCCTGCGTAGGCCCGAGGAAAGGCAGAGGGGCCCCAGAACAGAGCCATACCACCAAATATAGTACTGCAAATGGAACTAAAGTTTTCTCTGACAAAAGTGTTCCTGACTGAACTGTAGTTTTGGGTGTGGCTGTTTCTGTTGTTTTACAAATTAAATCCACCAGAGACATAGTGAATTCACTGATGTCATCGGTGACGTCAATGATGGTGTCCTGGAATGTGCTCCAGACCCTGATTGGCTCTATCTCTCGTATTCCTGGGAGACACATCATGCTTTATTTACATATCTTGACCTCAACAAGATGGCTGCATGGTTTGCTCATCCCGAACACAGGCAGAGACTCCACTCTGTGGCCTCTCCTTAACATCGTATAGCAGTGACCCACAGTGTCTATTCTTAACTTGATTGGGACATCCCAACGACTGGTGCTCAAAAACTGCAGGTCTGTTGAGGGAGGTGAACTCTGGTCTCCTGGATGAGTCAGATGTTGGCATACAGACGGTTGGCCCTCGACATAAATCAGGAGATGCAGCATAGGCCAATACAAATGTAGAGATACATATGGGCCCGCCTTTTATTCATTACACTTACCACTTTTGTGACCTTGTAATACTTGATACATAGTTTTTCTAACTGATATAATAACCTATTGGCTTTAAATCAGTTGAGCCCAGATGATGACGAGGACAAAGAAATGGAAAACCTTTCATAAGCTGCAACATTTTGTCACCAGCCCTGAAATTGACAGGGTGGATGGCACCTAGAGTGCATATCTAAAAAAAGCCTCTGTCCTGTTAAAGCTTCAGCTGTAACTGGGACCACTGAGGGCTTACAAAACAGGACCATCGACATGACAATAATGGAAGCTGAGGGGAGTCGATGTGCTATATGGAGCAGAGCTATAGTACAATGTGTGGTCTGCAGTGGAAAACATTTCAGGTCAATAGCTTTTGGCTCAGTTCACAGAGTGAATCAAATCTGCTGCAGCCACACGCTTAAAGCCAAAAAAAAAAAAAAGCATCAGTTGTGTACATCTGACAATTTAGGTGCTGTGGATTAAACAAAAAAACTAAACAACATAAAAGCTAGAGTGAGTCAGCCTGTTTCTATTTTGCCAAACAACCCTAACAGGCCTTTAGTCACAGCCTCCTGCAGCGATCTGTGCTTCACAAGTACTCACCCACTCTGCTTGGTCAGAGGTAAAAGTTCCTCCTTTGTTGGAGAACTCACCAGCATGTCAAAGCAATGAGCTGCCTGTAAGAGCAGGTGCTGATGGGAATGTCAGCCCATGAAAAGTGGAGGAGAATGGGATGAGTCAGGCGCCACGGGCCGGGCAGCGGCCTGCTACTGCCCACTGAGGTGTGTCCTAATCCCGCGCTTCTTCCCTTCAGTGGCAGAGCCCGAGGACAGCAGTGCCATGGTCGGATGTAGAGTCTGAGTTAGCCCGGGATGCCCAGGGGACGGGGGATGTGAGGGGGTGGCTGGTGAGTAGTTGCCAGGAATAATTAAAGAAGCCCTCTTTAATTGTAGCCTACCAGAAGCTCGATGTTTATGTAACTTGGTTCAGGCCTTGGCTGTGTTTAAGAGTTGACCTGGATGTCTCCCACTGTTACTAGGTCACATGAATATGAAAGACTGGCTTTGAGGAAAATACTGCTTGGATAGATACACTTCTGGCATCGACAAACACTCTACTGCACCCATGACAAAATTCCAACTTATGAAAAAGCTAATCACACAAGAGCCTTCAAGCTGCCCTTTAAAACTCCCTCTGTTCAAAGGCTCGCTGTGCTATTGATGATAGATGAATGGGACGCATTCAAAGACTCAGACATAAAATCAAGAATCAATTCTTTATCTAGCCAGTTGTTTGTCTGCGAGGCTTTGCCCTGTAGCGCAGGTCCACAGATCAAGCTGGGGATCATGTCTGGCTCTTGAACAACCTGCTGGGAGCACAGTGTGGACGAGACAACTTCAAATAGCGTGGTCTTGCTTTGGACAACACAAGTTACTTAACATAAGCCATAAAGTTTAACACTAAAGAAAAACATATAGGTTACCAGACATGAGCCATGACCTTTCACAGCAGCTGCAACCTAAGTTTTAAATTTAAATTTACCAGGAATAAAACTAGACTAAATGCCTCTGCACACCAAGTATTTAAATTTTTCAAAGCAGTCATTCAATAAATATCATTACGCACAGACACCTTCCACTGTGAGTCTGATGTGTTTTATTGTTCTGTTAGCTGCAAAAATTTGCAAAATATAAAGACACATTTGCTCCCTTGTTTCTCTCCCCTGGTGGTACCACCGCAGCTTCCTGAGGTATGAAATGATACTGTGTGGCTATTAAATTGCACTCATCATAGGCATCATTATTGCTGTTGGGCATTTCTGGATAGGCTAATGATGATCTCTTTGTTGTGGAAGATTTCAAGAAGGTAATTGCTTCCATGTCTTTCCACTTCCGTTTCTTGTTGCCATGCCATCCACCTCTGCCCTGGTCCTCTCTCCTGTTGCAGATGTTTGTGTCCTGTAGGCTATGCCACATGTCCTTCACTGTTTTCACAACTCTTCTGATGGTTGAAAAAAACAAAACAAAACAAAACACGGAAAACGTAACCTGTTCTGAAAACTTACCATGTTCACCATCCTACTTTAGTATTTTAGAATGCTAGCATTTGCTAAGTAGCACAAAACACAAAGTACAGCTGAGGCTGATGGGAAAACAGTTAAGCAGGCATTTGGTCTTTGGACAAGAATACTTTTTGACCTACTATTGATGCTAAAGGATCACCAATAGGACCCTTTCACACCTCATTTGGTTCAGCCTTTTGGACTTTGTAGTTTGATTGGAACCAAAATTACAATTGTGAAACCTCTACTGGGCCACTGGACTGGACCAAACCTTGATCAGACAAAAAGAGATGTTCTCGGTCTGAATCAAACTGAACCATGTTTTTGGTTTGTTTCTGGTGTGAAAACAGTTTTTGGGTAATTCGAACTTTTGGTATTAGCAGGTTATCATCAAGTGATAAGAGTAGTGTAGCGCCTGTAGTGGTTTAATGACAGAGAGTGAAGGTGGCTGCGCTCAGAGCAGAGAAGAAATCAGTAGTATAGTTGTCAACCCTAAAAAAATGTACAGTATAGGTTTCAGTTTGTCCATAAACAATGCAAAATAAACGTGCCTCAGGCCTTGCTTTGGACTTTCAGGAAGGCCCTAAAATGTATCTCAGGGTGAACATGAGTGTCTGTCCAATTTTTATCCATCCAAGCATGACTGAAAATGTTATAATGGTGTGAGAGGAAGTCCTTAGTGTACATAATCTGGGGACCATGAATGTCTGTATCAGATTTCATGAACAGACCAACATTGCCATCCCTAGAACAACGCCACTACTCGCACGGCTAAAAATCTGAGTTAAGTGTCTTATCTGTTCAAAGTACATTAACTGTCCTGTAACGACTGAACAAACATTGATTTCCTTAGACAATGGACATCCATTAGCCAACTTAGCAGATCTAACCTATTTAAAAATCAATATCTTATTCTGTTTGCATAATGAACACTGTTACAGTCAACTAGGAAGCCATCATCAGTGCTGGAAAAGGACAAAAGCCAGGCTGGGAAAACAAATGTACACCCTACTGTATCAGTTTATTTATAGCCTGAGAAATGTAGCAGTGGGTGACGAGCAAACACATCTAGCCACAGATGTCCCGGGTCGCGTCTCCTGATCACCAGTGATCTAACCCCAGCTTGGTATGGGGCTCGAAAGGAGAGAAAAACAACCACTGTTCAGTGAGTGGGTGCCGAGGCTTTAAGACTTTTGACATTTCAATTAGAGGGTACTTGCAGCCAGATCCTGAGGAAAAAAAAGCCATTGTGTAACGTTAATTACTGCATGTGGAACAGGGATGGTCTACAGTGGTGACAACATGTAATTTGAGGATTTCACTTCATGCCTTATATGTGCAGGCTGTTTCATCCGGCGCTTACGTCTCTCCAACTTCTTAACAATATCTGCCAACTCCAGTCGTGTAATTGGACTGATGCCCGGCTGTGATGCAGCTCGCTATAAAGGCACAAATAGAAACCGAGAGGCACATCCTGAGAGAAATGTTCCTCGTGTGAAAACCACAGAGACAAAAACTACACTGTCTTCATTATTTTAACCCTCAGCTGACTACAGACATCTTCTCATGTAGAGCAGTGGGTGGTAGTGGGGGGTGGGGGTGTCAGAGGATTTTCAACACGAACATTTAGTGATACTGAATACTGCTCTTTGATTTAAAAATAAGAATCTTTATATTTGTAACCAAGAACAGCACCCCACTGTGACACTCATTTGTGTTGCTGCAAAATATTCTTTGCATATGAAGAGACACAGAAACGATAACACATATTCAGGATAAAATAAATAGCTTGTGACTCACTCACAAACACACTGAATCACATTTAGTAGGCTGCAGATTCTCTGAGAGGGGGGAGCTGCTCGGTCGTTGTTGGACCAGTTCCACATCTATCAATATAAGCTACCCATAGGAAAGGTAAGAAATGGCAGCAGAAGTTCAGACTTGCACATGTAGACATATCGATGTTACCGCCTACAGGTTTTTTTGACAGTTGCAACACTTTCAGGCAGTGAATGTAGCTAAAGAAAAAATAAAACTGTATGCTGCTATTTTCTGAAAACAAAATAAAAATGAAATAATAATAATAATAATCAATGTGATGACGTTTTTTTTTCCTGTTTCATAGGTAAGACGCAGCACTGACGCTCCAGAGCCATCTATTCACGGTCAGTTCAACATCTGCCGGGTTAGCACGAGCTAACACAGCAGCAGCTAACATCCAAAATAGAGCTTTTTAATGGTCCAAAAAACTCACACCAACACCAAAACGGCTCGTTAGCTGTGTGATGCTAACAGTTATTCCCATCACTGTGTTTGTGTATATACGTATATATCTCTCCACCTCTATAAACTGACCTGATACTGAAGTCCAAATTGGCAGTGAGTAGATCTGTTTATCATTATGACAACACAGGGAAGGTTATAACAACATACCAGCTTCTAATGGTTTAACCAAAAATGCTTAGAAGGTCTGATGTTTTCATGAGAAAAGTTTCTGGTTTTATTAAGATACTGTGATTTTGTGGAATAAATATAAAGTCTTAATGATATAACAAAATAAAGTGATTGGTTGTTATCACAAGATGATTTTTTTGGTTGAAATCAAATAATTTTGGACATAATGTTTACAAGAAAAATATAAGCTGAAAAATATCTTGTTACATTAGGATCACTTTCTTGCCAAAACAAGAACCTTTTCATATCAAAAATAGAAACCAAGCAGTTTTTTCCCAGCTTCCATCTCTTTCTGAACCCGGGGGACAGAGGACACTCAGTGACTCCCTCTGCACTCTTCAGCAGGAAATATGCTCCAGTTAACAAAACTCTTATGTTTTGCAGGTCAAAGACACACGTACACAAGAACATAAAAACATATATGTATTAGGGCTGAGCAAGTCTCTGATTTTGTTTAATATCTATAGGGCTACTATATTACATAAATGCTGTTGTCAAACTGAACAGCCTGCGGAGCGTGTTCAAACTTAAAAGCTTTATATAAAAATCCCCAAATTGTCGAATATGCCGAATCTGATGAAACTGAAATATTTCTTTTTTTGGTGTGGCCCATTTATATATAAATATCGTGAGATGTTTGGACTGCTGGTCTGAAACTCCTGGGCTCTCATTCCTGCATCAATTACACTTTAATTAATTCAATTTTATGCTCAAAGAGAGCCAAGTCTTTGTTGTATCAGACATGACTGTGCTCTAGTTGTGAAAGCTGAACACTCAGACAATTCTGGATTGCATCAAAGCGATCACTGGCCTAGCTGACTTAACTTGGCCGTAGGAGGGAGAAAGCAGGAGAGGGAACCCGAGCAGAGCATGCATTAATATTTCATCACGGGTGAGAGGAATTACAAAACTGAAAACATTCTCTGTGGTTCCAAAAGGAAGAGCAGCCGGCCGCTCGCGGACAGACATGGTTGCCTGGAAACTGCAATTGTGCTGAATACCATTCATAGAAATGGGAGTTTTACAGGAACGTGAACAAGATTAAAGATTGTGCCTAAACGACACATGGGGAGACTGTTCTTTTGATGTCAGTGAAATGATCAGTGCAGCCTCCGTTGTGGAGCACTCATTGGCTGAAAATCTCAGCACACACAATTATTTTCCACTGACTAACTGTTCAGCATTAAGAGTGACTCCAGAATAATTAAACACTAACTAAATTTCTAAATGCTAATATTGCTGTCTTGCAGTCAGCTGCTGTGTGGCTGGTTATTTATAGTGGTCCTCGAAAGCAGCTGAGGCTAGCTGCTGAGATGTGGTGTCAGCAGAAATTGGTCTATGTGCCACAAATATCCAATTATTGGTTCCTCCATGGCTCATCGGACTGTGGCAAACACTGAGTAGGCTCCTGACACAATCACCATCACTGCTGGGTGTCTTCCTCCCTCTGCCTTCCTCCTCCTCCTCCTCCTCCACCACTGCTCCTGTCACTATCTGCTGACTTGAGTTTTAGTTACACAGATATTTCACTGGGGCAGACCTGGTGGGAGAAATAATCTTGTTGAATTACACTCTAATAAGGATAGGCGAAGAGATTAGAATGAGCTAACGGCAAATTTGAATAGCAAAGAGCTGTAGTGGAAATTTGAAGCACAATTCTAGCTATGGTATGAGTCTCATTTACAAATTCCTGAACATGATTTTCATAATCTTGTTATGTCAGCCAGCTACTGTAAATAGCTTAAGTCTACAGCTTTATGCTAAATGTTGAAACTAAAGTTGGAGGTTCAGACAAGCTTATCTGGTTAAACCAAAAACCACACCACCAACAAATAAGTTAATTACATTTAACCTGATTTAGTACTCTTTATAAAGTGATGTTTTTTTTTGTAAGTCAGACATAGATGTCAGTTACATTAATGTTCAGAATTTTTTCTGTTAGATCATATTTGATCAGTTTGATCATATAGCAAATTCTACTGCCTGAAGACGTGGTCACACTTACATTTAGAATGACAAAAATACAAACAGAACAGTAGAGAGAAGCTCCAGGAAGGGTGGTTCATGCTAGTGCTGCTGTCTAACGGCTCAGCCCATCAGCTACAGCAGCTCACCAACTAGCCCCATGAGAATAGAAACTACGACACAAAGCTTCTAGAACCAAAGACATGCAGATTAATTTCACTATACATATTTCTGGTGTGACTGGAAAGAATGACCAGGACTTGCACTGAAACTCTTGTCTAGCTCCTATGTGCTCGCATTGTATATGAAATGTTTTGCTGGATATTTATGCAGTTGGCATGAGGGCAGTTAAGAGTGCTAGTCTGATTATCATTGTGGTTATATAAACTGGTTATTAACTAATCTGACATGAGAACATGACAAATGTGTTTAAAGTGTAAGTGGATCTTACTTGGTACAGTCTAGTCAGAGTGCTGACATAACATTTAGGTACATTTAGGCTTCATAATATTTGTTGTATTTTGTCCCATCACCCTGCTTTTGTCACTGGGTCATGGTCTAAAACACTGTAGTTCTTGGCTTCACTCTTTTAACTTTAATTTACACAATGAGATTATTTTTTGCCACGAGCGCAGCTCTGCAGCCAAGCTATTACTGCATAACTAAACTTCCACTGACAGAAACACAAATAAAAAACATCTTCAAAATATCTGCTTATCTTCTTTTTATATTCCTCCTGCCAGCTCCAGCTCCTCTTGTCTCTCCCTCTCTCTACAGTCTCTCCTGCAGGGTCACGTGACAGGTACGAGGTAACAATGGATTCATAAAGTTGCCCTTCTAAAAATAGAAGCTACACATTTCCTCTGGGAATTCAGGGCACTGATGCTTCAGGGGTTTTTACCAAGTCACCAGATGCATGATCACCCTCTCACAACCTTACAGAGGATCATGCGGGCTGCAGCAAAATGTCAGCAGAGTTATAAAGGTCTTCACATTGTCATTTTTATGTAACTGTGTCCTCAGCTGAGGGCACGAGCTGAGGATGCCTGCATAAAAGCATGTAACAGAGGACAGCAATGGAGATGTAGATCATTGCAGTAAACTGTGTCCAGCTCTCCAGAAGAGCGCCGCAGGGGAGTGGGGAGGGTTCAGAGAGAGGGGAGCGGGGGAGAGGAAATGTTATCTATCAGTGGGAACCGGGGCGGAGGGAAGGCAAGCTGGGCTGTGACGTACATAGGCCATTGATTATGGCTGCTGCTGCAGCATTTCGCCAATGAGAGCTATATTTAGAAACAGAGGGTTCCCTTTTGCTGTCCTGGGCCAGCCCACTGCTCTGCATTCTGCTGCAGAGCACTGTGCTTATGTACTGCAAATCAATGCAACATGTCATGTGCTCTTCAATAAACTGTATATCAGGGAACATGTTGCATCACAGGAAAAATGAGAAGAGCACTGCACAATGTTTATGTACTGTGGGTGTATGAAGACATCAATCTTTGTTTAGCTCTGTCAGTTTGGTGTCTTTTAATACCCTTCAACACAGTTTAGTAACAAATTCAGATCTATTCTAGTACATGTGAGAGAAATTGATGGATAATGATGAAAAAATACAGTTTTCTTAATGTATTATTTGCATGTGATGATTAAAATAATTAAGGTTAAAGTCTCTTTTTGGACCTTTGTGTCTCATGTGCTTTTATAGTGTTTGTATTCCCGATAATCCAAATAATGTCACAGCAGTGCAGCAATGCAGAAATGTACACATACACCACCATACACTGAAGGACTTTAAACTAGAGATGTACCGATTCCACTTCTTCCTTCCCGATACCGATTCCGATCCCTGAACCTTAGGTATCTGCCGATACCGAGTACCGATCGATACCAGCGCATAAAATAAAAATGGATGGGATATGAACTGCTGTATGTCTCAACTCCTAAAACTCTATGTAAAATATTAAGAAATAAATACATAATAGCAGAATGAATGCCATAAAACTTTTTTATTATTATTATCCAGTGTTGACACAGATCAAGACACAGGTTAAAGTGCAGCCACACAATTTGGTAAAAAAGACATTTTAAAGGCTACAGTAGAATGCTTTTTAAACTCTGCTCAGTTTCCATTTCGTTTGTCTGTAGCGTGCGTGTGCGTAATGACGTGAGGCATTACGTGGTATCGGATTGGTCATAGGCTGTACTCGCCGATACCCGATACCGCATTTTAGGCAGTATCAGAGGCAATTCCGATACTGTTATTGGTATCGGTACAACTCTACTTAAAACCTTAAAAGGTCTGACACCATCTCACATCTACTGGACAATGTTTGTGGTCACACGCTACTAGATTTCGCTAAGACTGCAGATCTTGCAGGTTCTCTATCTGCAAGACGACAATTAGAGATTATTTCCCATCTTGCTCCTGGTGGACAATATTACACCAAACTCCATTTACAAAACATGACATAAAAATGCAAAAACACATAACTCCAGACACACAAGATAAAAGGCGTCATATGTCGACAGTACTCTTGTCAATTCGGGATCAGTAGAATCTATAAAGATAAACTGAATTTGCCTACAAACTAGGGATGCACCGATTTTGAAATTCTGGGCTGATACGATACTTAAAATAACTATTTGGCCGACTGCTAATACCAATGGTTTAATTTTGTTTTTGTTGTTATTTATTCCCCCAATTGTGCCAGGGAAACAAAGTAATCAACGCTCTAAAGAAATAATTAAACTCTTTTAAAGCAATTAAGCCCTTCATTACACTACCTTTGAATGAGCATAAATTCAATCATACAAATTTATGAAACAACATTCGATCTAACGTTACACATGAAAAACATCTTTAAAAAACATAAAGGCTTCAAAAGCCTTTTTACCTTTCTGATATATGTTATATTGCTGTGAAAACAACAAGTGTCTCCTTCAAACAGTAATACTGTACTTATTCATATTTCTCAATAAAAATTACATTTTGCAGGACTACACTGAACACATCATGAGAATATTACAATTTAACTTTGCCTAACGCTCACTTTTACTGAATAGAACTTGAACACATTATAATGTAAATCAATGCAACCTCCATGAGCTGTTAGTTGCAGCCACCAGCTAACATTAGCTAGCTCTCCGGTGGATTTTAACACAGATCCTTGCTCACAGTGTAGCACTATCATGGACACAATAAGATGCATCCTCTGACACGATGATAGTGCGTTTACTGCGTCCTTTTGTCCCGAAAAGGAAGATCTCTGTTCGTCGCAAACGCATTTTCTGTTGGTTAGCTGCACTATTTAAATGGGAAGAGACTGTGGGAATGAGGGGCATCTCCCTGGAGTCCCCTCCATGTTTACTGTCTACCCTGTTTAGTGCTGCAGGGAGCACAGCTGTTAGTTGTTGACAATGTTCATGTCATTGAACTTCAGTATTTGCATGAGCCATGACTAAAAAACTTAAAATAATATTAAACATGTGGGATTATGTCAAAACACCAAGACGAGAAAAAGACTGAGCTAAAACAGCTCAGATTGAGTGTTATGTTCAACAAACTGAGATCATGAGCATGCACACCAACAGAGGTAAAACGCCATTAGACATCAGAAATGTGTCTGCGACAGTGACACTGCTTGAAAAGTAGTTTGGTGTAAGGCCGGTGAAGCTCTGTAAAGGAGCTTTTGCGAAATATGATGATGCATTGTGGGTTTCAGTTTGTATCATTGTACATTCCTGTATGAAGCAAAAGTTACATTGGCATGTCTTTCTTTTCACTGCTTTTCCTCCATCATACTGTCTGCTGTGGTCCAAGTAGATTGTGGTAGCAACTCATTTAAAAGCCTGCATATTTGTAATCTATGCCAAGGATCTCACTATCCAGCAGGGCCTTTACATGTTGAAACTATAGTCTTTAAATGCCAATAAAAGAGAGGTTATATCTCAAAAAACTTCGTAAAGCAATTCAGTCCAGTTTCAACCGAAGGCTAGACGTCTGCTCTGTTCTGTGCTGCTTTCAGCTGCTCCAGTGCCAAACTAAAAACCACAAGTCTCTACTCCATTAAAACAGTGCAAAGATTATAAAAATCTTCTCTGGAGACGGTAACTCAAATGAATGCCTCTGCATCATGCTGCCTGCTGCTGCTCTACACAGGAGCCAAGGTGGAAATGACTGTTTGTTCTCTGTCCGTGATGAAGGCTGTTCTGTTCCTGATGTTGTACAAACAGCTGCACAGCCCAAGGCCCCTCACAGCACTCAAACACACTACAAATGCTTCAGACAGGACACAGTGTGCTATCCACCTCCACAAATACTGCTCTGTTCCATTCAGCACGACTTATTCAATGCGACAGATTCAGTATGATTCATTTGGTGTGTAACAATCACTTTTACAGGATGGATGTTTAGAGAGCAGGCATTGGAGAGGGTCCCTTCAGCCTTTTGTTGTTTCTGTGCGAGGGGCTCGTCATGTCCTCTGGCAGATCATGTGGTCAGCAAGAAAGAGACGCTGGCAGACGAGCACATGGTGCCGTCACCCCAAACAATGGCATGCCTCAGCTGTCCGCAGCTCTGAGTCAGTTCATCTCAATGACTCTTGTTGACCAGCCAGGCCTGCCGTCAGTCACAAATGGAACCAAGTACTGCGGCACCTGAGAGAGTGGAGCCAGGCTGCAAAAACAGCGTCTGGCATGGGACATGACCCCATGGTGACATTCACACAAAACTCTGCCAAAGCCTTTCCTCTGTGTGCTAGAGACATTTCACAAAAGAGAGCAAAACCTAAAAGAAACTTGTTTGTAAACAGCAACAATCTGCTCTGTCTGTGCCTTTCTGTCATTTTATAATGTCTGATTCAAACGGAGTCTGTTTTACTGCAGCTTTAAGGTATTTTGTTGGTTCCATTTCAGGTGCTAATTGCTGCTGTTTTGTTGTTCTGCACTTTACAGAGATCGCTGGAAAAATACCAAACTATGTCCTCCTGTGTGATGCCTCCTACTTAGATTTTCTGCTGATGAAGTTTCTGTGGGCGGCTCTCTTTTCAGTTCACCCACCATGACAATCACCGCTTGTGTTAACAATCTAATTCTTAGTGTTTTGCTAAAAAGAACATAAAACACATCATTTAATGTGTCTCATGGGACGTTACCTAAGAAGCTGCTACAAAGCTGAACCTGAAGAGCCTTAACTGGATTATTAGATCATTTACTACTATAAAAAACTATCAGTAGCTGTTGATATAGCAGACAGAATCAGTGATGGCTGAATTTCATCTATCTGCCTCAATACAAAATTTGTCCAACAAAAGCAATCCCAAATGATGCCTATTGTGACTAACAGACAATCTTTGCGTAGCTCCAGGAACAGTGCAGTAACTACCTAATCCGGCCCGTGTGCTGCGGTTGGCTCCCAGAGATGGATGACCTGGGAACCTAGTGGTTAACTGTTGGATTTACAGAGTGGAGGATGAAGTTGTTGGAGGATAAAACTACAACTGATGGACTTTTTGGCTTGTTGCCTGGGCTTGGCAAATTAAAGCAAGTTGAAAGTGCAGCTGCAGGCTGCCGGTGAGCTACACTGTTATGTCTTTTGTTTTATTTTTCTTTAGATTTGTGCAAGTACGTATGCAGAAGTGGAGTGGGAAAAAAGGGAGACGCACTGCGCCCAAGTCCTGTAATGGTCGGGAAAACTTTGCTGTTTATCCTGGTATCATGTTAGCTACAAGATTAGTGACATTCTTATGCAAACATGCATGTGAACACAACAGGCAATACCGAGGTTGGCAAAATGGTTGCGGTCATGTCCATATGTTGTACAATATGTCAGTGCACTTATCGTGACAGGCTTAGGAACATGTTCCAATGGACACTTAACCCAGAGCAGTGTGAGTCATATATCCCTGGGCTTAGGTTAAACCTAGGTTAACAATGTGTGTATGAAAAGGGGCTACAGATAACCCAGGACTAAGCAGCGTGAAAAGCACTTTCTTGTGTTGTGTATGTCATAAAAAATTATGTCACACATTTCTATCTGATGGCTCATTACTTAAGAGCAGGTTGGCACAGATGCTCCTGTCAGTGAATTAATCACTGCAGTAATGTAACACATTGAGTGAACTGTATGATCAGCAGGGAACTTGGCTCACAACAGCCCCGCTGCTCTGACCTCTGCTCTTAAACAACACTGTGTACACACTGTCCGTAACCCAGCATCCCACTGTCACACTTCCCCCCTTGTGACACATAATTGATCATTTCCTGTTTTTATTATGCAAGAGTAATCAGGAGTTTGGTTTACATAAGCACTTTGTAGTGATGTCCCACTATAAAGCCCCCTGCAGACTACAGGCCAAAGTGCCTCCAGCGTCCTCTCTGGTATGTGTAGAAGTTCAGTAATTAAGTTCATGCAGCACAATGCCTTTTGCTATTCCACAATTACCCACTGGAATTTGTCCATGTGCTCATGAAGGAGCTCACATGGAGCGAGGCGTGTTTGGAACAGCTTTGCTTTATGATAACGTCACATACATCAGACGCATGCATAGCTGCGTTGACTATCCAGATTGACAAGCAGCTGTGAAATGCCTCGGTTGAGGGCGTAGGAAAAAGGCACATGGCGGAGCGTGATGCCAGGCTCAAAGAAGCTCATGGGCAGTATTATTTAGCCTGTCTGAATGTCACCCTGCCTTACTCATCTCTCACAGTTTAGTTACAAAGTGAGGAGCAAAAGGCTTAGCTGTAAATTAATTAGGCCTCATCAAACACTCGCTGCCCTGTTTCCCCTCTCAGTGTGGTTGGACAGGAGCGGAAACCAGCTCTCTTTTTCTCTCAGTTCAAAGTCTTCATCTCTTTAATTAGCTGCTTTGACCTGTGATAGAACTGGGTATGTAATGAAACTACGCCCAGACCACACAGGGGTCCAACCTCCCTGGAGTTCACTGAGTCCACTGGGGACCTTTATGCTACAAAAATTATGCAATGACTATTTCTACAGGAAAACTATTTCAGATGTTAATGTTTATTAACAGTTGTGACTTTTGCTAAAACTTAAATATTTATCAGATATTAGCTCAAAAAGTGTTTTTCCCTAAAACTGATGCTCATCCTCTTATTCTGAACTACTCTACACCAGAAAATGGAAAAATCCCAATTGTAGAGATGAATGAAGATGTTTTACGGGCTGTGCCCATAGACTGTACAAATAACGTTACCCAGTGGTTTGTGGACTGCTGTTTTGAGGCCTTGAGTTTGGCATTTTCACTGTTGCCGTCTTGGTTTTTTGGAGCCAGAAGTGACCATATTTGTACAACAGGGTGGAGCTGTGGAGACGTGAGGGGTTGATCTGACTCTGACAATGTAGCGACACCTCGTAGACAGCCTGTCACTTAGGCAGCACCACCCTTAAATATGCGGAACTTTGGGCCTTAATAAAATGTAAACAAGCAAGTTATAGAAAAATTCACCCCCCATTTAGCTGTCATGAATGTTTAAATAAGCTATAAAGACAAAAAACAGTTTTGTACCAGGCTGTAAACATGTTTATTTCAGCTATAAAGTTGGGCATTTTAACATGGGGTCTATGGGATTTGACTCTGTTTTGAAGCCTCAAGTGGCCATTACAGGAATTGCAGTTTTTGGCACTTAGACATTGCCGCTTAGGTGTGCCACTGTTCTACTCAAGGTTTTATATTGTTTACTTATAATAAATAAATAAATTGACATTTACATGTTGATACACCAAAATTCAGAGCTAATTTGCAAATTAATAATTTCCTAATTCTGCCTTTAAATGATGACTTTAAAATGGAAGTAACCTTTTCAGGTGCAAGTGAAGAAACAAATATAACAATTTATAACTTTAATCTTTAAAACGTTAGATCCTTTTATTTTGAAGATACTTCACATGTTTGCAGTAAAGCAAATTGACTAACTACTACCATTAACTGTACTGTAGTTGGGGCTGGGCATCAGTACTTGATTCCTTTCAGGTATTGGCCAAAACAACCCAGTCCCAATTATTACTGACGTCAGTAATACTCCAGTCAAACAGTTCCTGCATTAAATCATTTTTATGCCAGAGATCTCATCCTAGACTGTCCCAACTCCCCGCTGGATCAGCAAACTTTCTGTTGCTGCCATCTCTAGGCCAGCTCTCCTCCAGGTGAACGGTAGGCTAAATGTCTGCTCGGTTAGTACAAGCTAACACAGTATCAGCGGGATTCTTTACCCAGCCATTAAATGGTCCCAACAAACTCACATAGACGCCGTAACAGCTCGACTCCGTCATGGAACCTGTAAATTACTGTCACATAATGTTGGCTGTTTGATGCCAACAGTTAGCCCTGTCACTGTGTACGAGTGGCCGGGCGAACTCTCTACTGTCCCTGGCTCAGAGCTCAAACTTCCTCAGCAGCAGCTACAACCCGTGTCTTTTTTTTTTTTTTTTTTTTCAAAAGATTATTTTTTTTTGGGCTTGTTGCCTTTAATGGACAGGACAGATTGAAATGGGGTGAAAGAGAGAGAGTGGGGGTTGACATGCAGCAAGGGTTGCAAGCCGGAGTCAAACCTGCGACCGCTGCAGCGAGGCATTGCCTCTGTACATGGGGCGCCGGCACTATCCATTACACTACCGATGCCCCACAACCTATGTCTATAGTGTGGTGAAGTTGAGCACCGTGTATTTGATGGAGCTGGCAGTTCTGGAAAGTATTATACCACACACAACTTGATTCACATTAAAGGTATCAAATGAGATACTCTATTGGTGCCCATATCACTTAAAGAGTACTGGTATCGTAATTTCTTAAAAATGACCTAGCCATAACTGTAGCACAGTATTTAAGTACATTTTTGAGGTACTTTACATGAGTTTTATCATTTTCTGCTACTTTAAACTTCTACACCACTACATTTCAGATTTAATTTCTCTATCATTTACTTCACTACAACTCTACAGAGAGTCTTAATTTAGCTTGACAGTAATATAAATACGTGTGAGCATGAACGACCCAATAAAAGAAACCATCTGTGATGTTATGTCACTTTCTGGAGCCGATCCATGGATGCTGAAAGAAGAACTGACTTAAGCTTCTTTTATACTTAATTAAATGACATTGTTTTCTCAGTGACGACTCTGACACCTCCTCAGCACCCACTGTGGCACACTCCACGGAACAATCACACTCAAAGTCATCACTGCAAAGGCTCTTCATAATGGCTGCATTTAGTTCACAGGCAGACTCTATTGTGTACATGAGCACTCTGTCTGAGAGATGATATTTGTACTTTTACTTGTTGTATTTGCTTCTTATTTAATATAGACTTATTTCTGTTTTTTTTTTTTTTTTACTTCTCTACTTATCTATTTAGATTTCTGTTCTTGTGCTGCTGCAGTGCCTGAATTTCCCTCTGGGTATCAATAAAGGCTTATCTTATATTATGTTATCATATCTTACACTCGGTCTGGTCCTGAGCAGACAAAAAGGACCTGGGATTAGTTTAAGTGGATGAAAACACAGACCTCTGAAAAATTGAAAACAAATTGTTTATAAAATTGGATTATGGAGATTCAGTACTGTCTGTAAAGCATTTTGGATAAATGAGCGTGTTGTCCTTTTTTTTTTTTTTTTTTTTTACAAGAGGCTCCACATACAGTACTAATCATCTGTGTCTTATCAAGAATATGAAAATACACTGCTGGCCTTATGTCTTAAACTACAACCTGTCTGCCGTGCAGCACTATGAATTAAAAAAAGACAAACACACTCATGCTGGATGACGGCATTTTATACTTTGCTATAAGGTACGAAAAACAAAGGTACAAGGGAGGATACTGCTGCCATTTAACCCATCTCTCATCCAAGCATTTTGTGGATCCCTCTCCAACAACACACAACATCCTTACACCTGATGCTCCTCCAGAAAGACACATTAGATGACAATGCAAGCTACAGTCCTGCTCCTATTTCTTTGACTTTTAAGAGTGACGTCCCCTATAAGCAAATCTTGACTGAACTACCCAAACACAAGGCGAGCAGCTAATGGAAAGATTCATACTTTAATGCCACACATGCTGTACCACATACTGCAGCCTACTATGACAAAATGTGGGCTATTGGATTTGCTTTGCTAGGTTCTTTTAGCTGGTGCTAATATACTACGGACATAATGTCATAACTGCCTGCTTTTTATTTTCAAAGTACAGCCAACAAGGTATATCACTGCTTAACAGATATGGCAGGCACATAAGGAAACGGTAAAACAACCAGGAGACACAAAGTAAAACTGGCATTCATTTGGACTTTCGGTGTCAGGCAACCTGGGAGTGTGAAAGCAAGGTCTACTTGATGGAGTGGCTAACAAGTAGGGTCTGGGAGCTGGAAAGATTTTGGCCATTTAGTGGCCTCTGGCACAGTCTAATGCCACTATCCAATACACTGATCTTAGTTACTGCATATTTTAATGACTATGCCGACCTGACTGTAAAGTGAAGTGAATTACTGTAAAGCTTCTTGTGCATTTTAACCCACAGTCTTTAAATAGCTATTAATATTTAAAATCAAGTCTATTCCTGACTAATTAAGACTTTGTAATCAAGAATCACTAGACCTTATTTACTATTCTTTATCTATTTATTGACGCCTTCACTGTCAGGTTTATCAAGCCCAGAGCATGTGAGCAGAGCAGTAAGAATTTCTTATTTGTTTATGAGTGGGATGGAGTGGGAGATAAGGGGATGCTTCCAACTTAAAAAAAATAAATAAATAAAAAATCTGCTCTGCGCTCCATCCAAAATCCTTCTGCTTCACTCACATGCTCTGATAAAGACATGCCAAAAATGGTTAACTGTGGTTAATGTATTGTTTTACTAGAAACATAAATGCATGCTTATTCAACGAAAATAAACAAGGTTACATACATTTATCCTATTTTTTATCAATGCAATATATTTGTTTTAAAATAAAGTATTTATAAAAAATAAATCTCTGCCAAAAATAACTAAACATGTCAATCACTTGACTAAAATCATATGATTCCACATCCAGCATAACTTCCAGTCATCTTCATTTTCACCACTATTGTTCATTCATTAAGCCCATAATTGTCTGTGCGGTGTATGTGGAAAAGCACTTTAAGTGGACTTGTAAATGCTAAGTGCACAATCATCAAGTTGCTACCACCAGTGTTTTTCAAAGTAGCTCATCAAATGGATGGATGTCCTCTGTCTGTGCAATCAATGCAACTGAAAAAGTGACTGTCATTAATTATTTTGCTATCATTTGTCAAACACTGAAGCCGATTCTCCGCAGGACACAACCTCTCAGCTGAGTCAGTGCTCACAAATTCATATCAAGCATATGGGGGCGGGACTGATACAAGCACACATCTCTGTCATCATGTTCGCATTGCTTTGAAGTGAAGGCAAGTGGTCGTAAAATATAAAATTTCAACTTATTATCAAAACTGTTTTATTAGAGTAAAAATGTATTTCAATAAAGTAGCCTGCTGGACTCAAGCAAATAGTCTCCTTTAAGCTCTGTTTTGGCCTCCACCAACTCCTGAGAGAAATAGATGGCTTTTGCGGCTAAATGCTCCAGTATCACCAGCTACCCGCTAAGTGTGTCTGTGCATCATCTGGTGCCTGGCAGGTCATGTACAGTTTTTTTTAACAAGATTTTAAGTGCCTTTTCACTGAAAACAGCTTCCTGCTGTGACAGGAGCGGTGAGACTGAAGAAAAACAGCAAAGTCATTGGCTGTAAAATGAAAACAATGAGCGTAAAGATGCTGAAATGCTACATAGAGCAGAGGGGAAGTGCAGAGCTGGGTGATGATTCTCTGTGTCTTTACAGAACATTCAGTTCAATCATTGCAATAAGATGTGTTGGCAATGATGTTTGGTATCAAACAGTGTTTAGTCAGAGGCATCATTACAGTACAACCCACGACCAAGTGTGGTAATGTGCTCGTGCCAGATTTATGGTGCACTGTTGTGTATTTATATGAAGCAATTACAGTGTCTTTATGACGGTCTCATGACGTAAATTGTCCCGTAAACAGATGTTACCAATGTGATGGCTTCTGCCCAATGTCTTCTCTAACCAGCTGAATTCAGTCAAAAGGCCTGCTGACTATTTTGAGCTGTCGTTTAAGGTAATGATGCATTTGAAAATGCTAATTACAAGTTTGCGGTTTGTTTGTCACTCACTGAGAAGAATAGCTTCCGTTTCAACCCAAATTGGCAGCTGAAAGCAGGTCACCCTCAAATTAAAGCACTCGGCAGCATTCAGCACACAGTGAAGTGTGAACATTGCGCTAACAGGCCATTATCACAGCTGCCTGTTTTAACACAGGTATGAAAAACAACTAAATATGTTAATAGTCTACAGAGGGGAAAGTGCAAACAGCTACAAAAGCAGCTTGTGAATCTAAAAAGTCAATTAACTGTCAAGAGAGCTGCTGTTACACTGTCAAGCACCCAAAATTGACATACATATCAGGAGGCAGCCATACTGTTTGAGCAAACTCATATGGTGCATGGAGCAATAATACAAACCTTCCTCCTCCCACCCTGAGCATTGCGTAAGCCTACCAGCACACCCTGCCACTCTATTATTCACGAAAAAACAAACCTGATTTGACTGTTAATCCTATTAAAGTCACCATAACAACAGCCTATGGCCTTTTACATAACACGACAAATACGATTATATTCTCTGTCGCATTCCTCCTCTGCCTTTCAGAAAATCCTGTTCCACACTCAAAAATCTGTCCACTTGACCCAGAAACACTATGTCCAAGGGAAAGAGAGACACAACTTTTGTTGTGACTATTTAAACCGTATTATTTTCTGCAGTTCACCACATATTATTTGAGACGGTTGTGAAAACATGATTGCATTTTAGACAACATGCATCAAAATGTTAGAGAGAAAGCAACATGTCATGCGTGGAGAGTTTAAAGATGATATGATGAACTGTGGGAAACAGGTGGATGTAGAATCCATACAATGCAATGATAGGAAATTAGTAGTAAAGACCAAGAGATGTTTTGTTGCCTTTTCTTATCCTCACATAGCTTGCCATCATTGCCACTGCTTACCGTAACGTAGTGCACTATACTGTGATCGTTAGGTGTGCTAATATTAAGCCTGCATAAACGTACTGTAATACATTTCAACAGCACCTCGAGCATTAAAGAGGCCCTGTGGAGTTTTCTCGTAAACAGACAAAATGTTCTTTGTTTTTTTACCCTCATTGTCAGTCACTAAAATGCACTGTGTGTATCCTTGAGAACTGACATGTCGACTGCATTTCCACCCACGAGTCATTTGAAAGGCAGATTTTTCTTTTGTTTGAAACATGCATTGTTTACATCCAAGTTTACTGGCATCTCCTTTCCTGCATCTGCTGGCGCACTGCAGCATATCTTGGCCTGTTATCACCACATATAGATTAGTGGAATAGTGTGACACCATTGTGTATTGCGTCCTCATCCAGGTGGAGAAGACTAAATAACAAGGACCCGTCATGGATAAACTGCTCCATAGTGTAAATACATGTCAAAAAGTCTACAGTTACCTTTAAAGGTCCAGTGTGTAGGATTTAGGGGGATATATTGGCAGAAATGGAATATAATAGGATAAGTATGTTTTATTTAGTGAATAATCACCTGAAAAAAGGAATCGTATTTTCTTTACCTTAGAATAAACTTTGTATCTACATAGGGAGCAGATCCTTATCCAAGGAGATTGCCACGTTACACTGCCATGTTTCTACAGTAGCCCAGAATGGCCAAACCAAACCCTGGCTCTATATATATGCATTTTTGTGTCAAACCCCTCCACAATGACAGCATGGAAAAACCTGCTTTATTCAGTGTTGTGAGCACACATTAGCAGACGCTAGGCTAGCAGCCCACCTGTGACGTGCAGCAAGGCGTCAGAGAATCACTGAGTTGTAACATTAAACTGTATTTTTATTGATTTTAATGACCTGGTCTGTTTGTTTTGCAGAGCAGGAGAACTCTGCAGATATTCGGCTCCCAAAACCTCTTGAACAATGAACACTGAAGGAACTCTAAACCCAAGAAATTTCAGATGGTTGCAGTCTGGAATCCTCACTACTAGATGCCACTAATTCCCCCTAAATCTCACACACCGTTCTTTTATTGGTGGGACTGTAGACAAGAACTGCATTTGATTCTTCTAGGTGTAACAACTTCTTGGATATTATTTCCAAACTACGACCAGGATGCTCACTTTTTATTTCTTTGACTGTGTGTAAAAGTGATGTTTCAGGTGCTCTGAACTGCACTGTAATTGAGCAGAGGCCATGAATAATATGTTTTGTCATAACTGCAGACGAGCTGTATTAAAGAACAAACGTCTTGAAGTGCCGAAAGTACCGCCCCACCAAATTCATCGCGTCTTCACAGTGAGCTGGGTTTGGTACCAATATCAAAACCCTCTAGAAACACACACTTTAACTGCAGATGCTGCACAGAAGCACTACATATGTGGATAGTTGTCAAAAATAGCACCATAACACCATAGCCCTGCCTATGTGCTGCTGACCTCTGTATAAAATGGTCAGTAAACTGAGTTTGAGTGGGTTCACGCTCCACTGCATCTCTGCACATCAAAATAGACTTTAAATTGATATTCCAAAACTTCTTTTAGCTTTGTAGTGAGCGTCTAGAATGAAAGCCTTTGTGAAATGTTGAGGAATGAGCATTTGTTAGGGGATGGTGGAGGGGATGACAGACAAGCAGCCCAAGTGTAGACAGAAGTGATGCTGAGTGATGAAACAGACATACATGGTGCAGAGGAGGGTGGGGGGGCTGATGGGGCTGATGGCAGGCTGATCTGGGTCCGCACAGAGCGACTCACTTGGCCAGCTTCATCTCTATCTGCTGGCGGATTTCCTGCCGCTCCTGGTCGCTGCGGACGGGGAAGATGTTGCGATCCTCCAGCTCCTGCTTACTGGGTCGGTTCCGAAGCTTCACAGCCAGCAGCTCCTTCCTCATTCTGCGCGGGAGGGTCCCTGTTGTTTGAGCACATATTAAGGTCAGGAACGACACAGTGGTTTTCCAGCTAAACCAGCTGAACTGATGCTAATCTCTGCACAGTGCGCTTTTGTGCTTATTCATAAGACTCAAGCTAACACCTTATTAATTAAATACATGTCTGCATACTTGGTACAAAATGTTAAAGTATGCACTTAGTGTTGTATTTGTAGCTGACTTATATAATGCATTTAATGTTATTTAAGTAAACAAAATGTTCACTCCCTTGGAACTTTTTATGTGATTTGTAAAAGTCTGAATCATGAATGAATTAAGAAATGTGTTATTGATAAACAGTAAAAATGATATTAACATAAAAATGATATACATACTACTAGTAGTATGTATATCTAAGATATAAATGTATGTAAATATGTAAATACCTCCAACGTACGAGATAATACCTCCTGAGCAGGAGATCATTTTATTGGCTACTTTGAGAGTGAGAACGACGTGCAGAATGAAGAGCTAAATGCACGATAAGCTGAAAGTTTAGCCACATGCAGCATAAGCAAAAGGTTTGCCTTCTCAGTTGATTAAGTATAAATGTCCACTGTAAAATATAATGGAAATGTGCAGTGGTGCCGACACCATTCTATTTTATACACACAAAAACCACCCTGTCCAAAAGGTCTAAGTTCACAAGCACATATACACAGTCTACTCAGCGAACAGGTGAGTGAGCAAGAGAAGAGAGACTGATTCAGGTTTTGTTACAATAATATTACTGATACAACACCACTGTAACACTCTCATTAGCCTGTCGCATTTCAAATTCCAGCCCACAGGTGGGCTTTTGCGGTGCAGTGTGTCCCGCAACATCAGCACTAGTAGGCCTTTTTTCCTCCATCGATTCAGTGTATTGAATCAACAGTGGCACTGTGGTGCCTGTTGGTGAACGACATCACTCCGACTAACAGTTCAGCTCAGTGCATGAGAAGAGAAACAGAAGTGAGGAATGTAAACAATCAACTAAAGTCAAGAGGGAGTGAAGTTGAAACAAACTTGTTATATGAGGTAAGATTATTTTTCTTCAGCCATTGTGCCCCTTAGTGGAAAGGTTTCATGATGGTTTGTGTTGTTGTTCACTGGCACATGGTAGGTATGCTCTGTTCTATCAACATTGGATTGTGTTGGTAATGTGCTAACTGGCTAACTAGCGTCAAGATGGTCTTCCGGTTTCCCATTTTGAATGACAATTACAGACAAGCGCTGTCTGCTGGTATGCAGAGGGTTTGTCCTCTCAGGCAGGCGCAGAACATTCATGCTTGTTGGGCGTCAGTTTGTTGTGTCTTGGCCTTTAGAATCACTCCAACATAGGAGATAAAATCCTGTATGTTGAAGATAATATCTTGTACGAAGGAGATAAATTTAGGTTTTGGCCAAGATTGCCCACAAAATTATTTTTTTTCACCCTACCTCTCAAGGCTTAAAGTATACTGGGGGTGTTCCTTATGACTAATTTTCCTTATGTTTAAATGGAAGTTGAAACTTAGACTTGTCAACTAGTCTTAAAGTAAGAAAACATTCAGAAAACAGTCAAAACTGAGAACACTTCACAAGGTTTACTGTTGTCCAAAACACATTATGGCCATTATCCAACACAACTCACCAAATAAATGTTACCAAGTAACATTTATTGAAATCATATTTTTTTTATGACAATAATTCTTTAAATGTTTTCATTGGGTAAATGCAATAGCACAAAAAATAACTTTAATAACAGGTTTAACCGACTAGTATTCCTGGTGCTTGATGTGAAAATAAAGTCGACTAATTGTGCACATCCTCATATACTATTTAAGTCAGTATATGGTGGGGCCAGCAGTCACAGCCTTGAATCCCAGTACACAGGTTTAGACACTGCAATATAATAAATCCTTAGCGTAACTGATAAATGGTTTAAGGTCCTAAGATTGCAAAAAAAATTCTATTAAGCTAAAGTTCTTTAAATTCAGAGACTTTCAGACCTACTTTCCTTTTTCTGCTGCCATCTCCTTCACCACACATTATCCATATCACAGATATTTGCATCACATCACTGTCATGCTGGTGGCGTGTGCGTCTGTCAGGTCCACCATAACTTTATAGTCTACCATTTTCATATTTTTATCCCCCAGGGTCACAGACATGTTAACTGCAGACAGCTTTGCACCAATGACCCACATGACTGGCCAAGAATTAGGCCACCAGAGCAGATGTTGACAGGCAGCTGAAATTTAACACCAGTAAGTCTGCTATTCGTCATCTCTGTAAATCTCGCTGTCATGCCTCCCACTGTAAACAAAAACACCAGCAGAGATTATGCTGCTTCAATATCCACTGACAGGGTGCCCAGATTTTGTTGGCTTTGTATATTAAGCGTCAGATCATGGCCGAGCAAATAGTACACAGCAAGTCTACCGTCAGCAGACCTACCAGAGATGACAGACTCGTTCCAGCTGTCCTGGTCACTCAAGTATTCGTCCAGACGCCAGTTCTCTTTGTTCTCATCGGACTCCTTCTTGCTCTCTGATTCCCCGGCAGGCTCCCTCTCTGTGCTGGATGTGCGGGACAGACGACCATCCAGCCGGCGTTTCAGAGAGGAGCGCGCCTCCTTCGTCTGGAAACTGAGCTCACACATCACAAGACCAGCCTGTCAATCACAACTTTATTGTTCCATGTCATGAAATATTAAAGATGTATCAATGTGGGTTTTGGAGATGGAATATTATATACTGCAAACAGGATATTTTAAAGGTATACTATGCAGGACATGCCCATAAACATCCAAAATAGGAGAAAATGAAAAAATACTCTTTGCTGTGTTTTCTACATACCACCATCCAACCATCGTTGCATCCTTTATTTAATTGTTCACCTGTTTAGTTCTGTTTTATACTGTTTTCTCAATAGTTTACACCATCTTCATCTTTACTGTAAATCTCTGTCTGACTCTATAGCATCTCTTTTGTCTGTTTATATGAAAATACAGGCAGTGGGCTGAGTCTCTGCAAAAATGAGTCATGATTATTAATGTATTTGCTTTTCATTTTGTAAGAATAAAAGTCTGCAAAGGTATCCTGTATCGTAGATTTAATGTGTGAACACCTACAAAATAAAAACTAAACAAATAAATTAAACGCAACATAGTATTTCAAATAAACGTATTAGAAATGCTGCACATATTGCACCAAAGTCTGACCTGTCCTGTCTATGTTTGGTGGCCAGGGCACGGTGCAGTTCCTCAATGATGCAGCTAGGAGGCAGCTGTGAGTGTAGCGCCCCAAGGTGGGGGGATCCAGTCGGGGTGGAGATCCTGCCTCTCAACAAGGAGCCATGAGGGTCTTTGGGAAGAGTGAAGTTCCTGGGTAAGGTGGCTGGGGACTTCTTTACTGGCACTGAAGGAGCACCTGGGAAGGAAAATCATCAGCTTGAAACACTGCTGCAACACAGCGGGGCTTTGCATGAGGCCTTTCCTTGTAAACTCACAGTCTAGGCTGCCCAGTCTGGTGAGCAGTTTGACTGGCAGGTTAGGTGGAGGAGAGGTGCTGGCTCGTCCAGGCTGGGCCGATGTGGCCTCCTGTTTGCCTTCATCAGCCTCCACCTTCCCCTTTGGCTGCTCGTCACTGGGGTCGCTCAGTGAGGTGCTTTCATCTTCTCCATCTTCACTCTGATTGGGATCTCCCACCGTCTTTGAATCTTCAGTCAATTCTTGCACTGAAATGAAAAGTCAGCTGTGGTGATGCAAAGGTTTGGAAGACTCTGTCTCCACCTAGTGGACCATCAGGCACAGTGTTTTAGAGAGAAGCTGCACCAGGAAAGAATTCATGTAACAGTTTAGTTCTGTTTGTTTTTTTCAACCAGAATTGACAATTTTATCTCAAATGATCATTATATCAGCTTAAATCACCAGCAGGAACCAGAACAAATGAAAGTATTCCATCTTGTTTTGCAATAATTAAATTAAAATCAAAGACAAATTAGACAACTAAATGTTCAAAGGAGAAATCAGCTGGTTTTTCATGGACAGCCTGAAAAATAATAGCAGATTCCCCGACAAGAAAAATATGTCTTCTAAAATATAAAGCATCAATTGAAGTAACACATGTACAAGTTGTGCTCCATCTGCACCTTTGCCTTTTCTTTGCATTTACACACTTTGTTGTTTTACCTGACATTTTTATTGTACTTATTTTAATAGTTTTGCCCTTTTCAAACAAAGAAAAGATTCCTTTGGTTGTGTTTGGTTTACATACATACAAAAGATAATGTACATCTAAAAAATAACAATACATACAATAGTAGAAATGACAAAACTAGCACTAGATATGGTCACTGACAGGAATTCAACACAAAAACGTAAAGGAGTTTTTTTCCTTTCTGCAAAATGCACGATAGAAGTTTGCTCTCTGTGAGCTGTGGCGCTACACTACCTTTAATCATGCACCACAGGATAAGTCAAGTCCATTATATAGAGTGCACTTTCATACCTGTGCTTTGGTTCTTTTGGTGCAGACCAAGGGAAAAAAAGGACACACTGTTGCATTTTGGTTCTGGTATAGTTCCTGTTCACAGTGACTTTTTACAAACAAATCAGGGGAGTAAATATGAACTTATAGTGACTGACAGGTAACTTGTTGACTGGACAGTTTTGATGATCCAGCATTATTAGAACCCAAGTGGGAAGTTAAATTCAGGTGACCGACAGAAGTTTAGTAGCACTTTAATGCTTCTGATGTATGTTTATTTTCTTTGGTGTCACAAAGAGCTCTTGAAGAAATAACTGATTATAAGCATATTAGTATTATTACACTGCAAATCGTCCACATCTTTGATAGAGAACAATTATAAGATTGCAAACAGACTTCATGATCAGCAGATGATTTATTAGTTGTTTAGCTTTTGACATTGTGCTAAAAAAAATCAAATATCCGCTAACATAAAATCCTGTGATTGGTTCATTTTCTTTCACGCCACAAACAGACTGCACCAGAGACCGACTGCAAGTGGACCAAGACCTATCTTTTCAGGCAAGTCTTGGTTCAATTGTTTGATTGACAGCTTTCACACTAGCAATACAAAAACATACATCATAAATCATCCCGTCTTTTATCAAAAAGGACGGGGTGCTGTGTTTTATCAACCTTTCTCCCATACTGTCCTGCCTGACTGGATTTTGGACTCTCCCAGGTCTGCGCGACATCACTATGAACAAACAATTTCATTGGCCCAGCTGTGTAGTTCTGCCAGCGAATTCTGCGGGGGTCAAAGTCTGGGCGGAAACTTTTTTCACCGCTCGAAAGTTCCACCCTGGTGTGCAAACTTCCATAAGAACCCGTGAAATCAACTTTTATATTTATCTGCAAGAATAATCCGCGTGGATATTCGCCCTCAATGAGAATAGACTTTACCTGGGCAAACGGACCTGAGTTCATTTTAACCGAACCAAACAGGTTAGATGTTAAAGCGGTGCTGGGTTTGAATATAGCGGCTATTCATGCGTGGAGTTTGTATGTTCCCCACACGTCTGACTGGGTTTCCCTCCACAGCTCAAAAACATGCATTTAAGGTTCACTTGTAACTGCTGTGAACATGAGTTTTAAAGGTTGTCTGTCAATTATAAGCCAACTGAAACAGGAGTTTTGAGGCCAATAATGATACAGATATCAATATTTACTATCAACTGACTTTTTTCTGACCATCAGACCATCATGATATGGATCCCTTAGATTTTTTTTTTCCTTAAATTGTGAACAAGATCCATTCTAAGCGGAGCATTTATTGGTACTGGGCAGTTACTACATAGTTGGATTTCAGGGCTTTTTCATTAAAAATTGTTACAAAACAAGGTTGAGCAGAGTTTTTAACCAAAACAATTAAGTTGCGGTCCATAATACCACATTTATCACTTTTAGTGACATCTTTTGACATCACACAGATCTATTGTTTATATATAAATATTGATTAAAGCAGCTTTAAGTAAACAGTTACCCTTTTCTACTTCTTTGCACGTGTAACTACCAAATGCAGCTTTAACCCTTAAACATAAAAAGCATTAAGTACTGCTGTGCTTTGCATATTTTCTGAACATGCAGTCTCAGACTACAGTACTGTACTCTACCTGTTGAGGCTTCTAAATCACTGCCCAGGTCTTCATTGGTGCTGGCCAGAGGTGCCACGGGCTCCTCGTCTCTGTCCTCCCCATCAGAGTGAGTGGGTGTGTCTGGATCTTCACCATTACCACCACAAGCTAGATCTGACTCTGCACACAGAGCACAGAGGAAGAGGACAGAACTGAGTCTGCAGAGCAGTTGGGCATCATGTGGCTAAACAAGTGAACCGTGATCAGCCTGGAGTCATGTGTGTGCATGTGTGTGCATGTGTGTGTGTGTTCATCTCTCATTTTGCACCTGTCTCCGTCTCCCCGGGGTTCCTCTTGACGAGGTCATCTCTCTTCTGTCGTACAGCTGCCTTCTTCTCCCCCGCTAAAAAAAACAAACATACAAACATTAATGAAACTGGTCCACTGATTGCACGGACAATGAAAACATGTGAATCAGCCTGGGTCTATTTGCAAATACAGCCTCTGTCTTCCTATTCCCAACAGAGTGTGGATACTGGACTCGAGCCTGCACAGACCCGATGGGATGGGCCGGGCTCAGACAATTATTTACAAATAGTGTTCGGGTTTGGCCGATGACAAATCTACTGTCAGTGTGGGGCTACTTCTTGTCCAGTGCTTGAATTTGTTATGTGCATGACAACACACAAACGCAACACACAGGCGATGCAGGCAATAACCATTTATATAAGTAAACATTAGCTAGCTAACAATGGAGAACATCATAATAATCAAACTTAGTAATCACCTCATGTTACCCGAAGCTTGGCATACTTGCTCAGGGCATTCTGGTCTTTCCAGCTAGCAGAAGCAGCAGCGAACGTTACGTATGTATTGCTCAAAGAACCATCTAACAGAGGAGGACAGCCCTGAAGCCATCAGCAGTGGATACTGTCATCATCCTCCACCATATCCCAACATAAATCATGATGGTTGGATTATGTTAATAGTTTAGTTAACATGTTTGAGAATACTTTGTGGAAATGAATACTGTAGTAAGACTCAAATTTTATTATTCATACCTCCTGATGACATTGTGTAATGTGTGTATGTGACGTGTGCCTTTTAACAGTCATTTACAAGGTGCCACATGTGTAATCATGGTTTACAGCCAAGCTGCAATCATGGTAACGACAATACCTTTACGTTAACTGTGTCGGGCTTGGGTTGGCCTCAGACACAAAAGAACAGACTGCGTGTCAGGCTCGGGCACAGGTCGGTTACTACTGTCTTCAGGCTTGAGTCGAGTTTTGACATAAATATGCAGGCTGAGCAATACTCTCAATTCCTAAAGCAGCCATCATTCACCACCACTGCCCAGCTGGCACTGGACGTCAATATGACGTCAGAAACACGTTGGACTCTTGACGTTGGACAGACGTTTAATTTTAGTTGGAATTAAAATTGGGGTGTTAGGGTTAGAGTTAGAATTTCATGTTGTGTGAATGTTAACTGCAGATGTTGGATTTCGGTTATTTAACAACACAACTTAAAACCAACAAATATCATCTGTCGTAAGTATTCTACATCAAATCGAGAATGAATTTTGGTCACCTGACATCACAATGTAAATTCAACCAAACATCAAGGTCTAATGACGTTGGTGGCCACCTGGGTGATGGAAACATGAGTCTTACGTCACACTCACCTGCCGAGGGCTTCAGCTTCTCATTTTTCTTTTTCCTCCATTTCCATGGCTTGAAGATGCGTCCCAGGCTGGCCAGCTTGCTGTTGCGGCGGACGGGAGGCGTACGAACCCCTGAGACCAGGCAACCTGAATGTAGCGCCCTCTGCTGGTCCATCACATCTGCAACACAAAACAAACCGCTTTAAAATAGGCTGCGGGCAACAAAATCCATCCTGAAAACACAACTACTCCGATGAGAGCTCCGACATGGTAAGGACTAAGGGATTTCTTAAATCACTTATAACACAAGCGGCTGAATACTACTGACACCCCCCCATCATCGTGTGAGAATACCAAATGTGGGTCACTGGCTGTAAATGCCTTATTGATTCCAGTCTGATTTCTGAGGAGAAGCGAGCAGTGGGGGAGAAGACAGAGAATTACATTGTTTGTGTGTGACTCACATGGTTTCAGGGCAGCCAGACCTTCGTGGCCCCAAACACACAGACAATAGAGCACTTTTAACAGACACACAGAGAATAAATAAAATCAGCCTCAGCACAACTGCCTTTTCTAAGGTCAATGCAGACATCTGCAGCGTGCAGTTCCCACTGATTTTACACTGTTTCAAGCTGCGTCCTTTTCTCTGTGAATCTACAGCCCAGTTTGACATCACGCAGCAGTGACAGAATAGTACAAATTTCACACGCTGCTGCTGACAGTTTGCTATTTTTTCAGAGCATTCCGCTACGTCTCCACGTCTTGATTGTTTGTTTTTGTTGTTTTATATTCCTTAATATTTTTAGGGTACTGACAAGACTTTATTCCCGTGTCTTGGAAAGCCTGTTTTCAGGGTGCCTTGTATTTGTCTTTCACATAATGCTTAATATTTGAAGTGTTATATGAATTATTTACACATACAAATAACCGTTATCTATTACCTGCACTATGTTTTGTGAGTGTTGGAACAAAAAGTCCAATGTAGTGCTACACTTTTGTTAATTATCACTTAATCGGTAGATTCTTTTCTCGATTCATTGATTGATTGTTTGGTCTGTAAAATGTCAGATGACTTCCCAGAACCCAAGTTTGAATATTTGATGATCCAAAACTTAAATACACTCAGTCTACTGTCACTGAAGACTCACAAAACCAAAATATGAATGAATTTTCTGAATTAATTTGTCCATTGACTTATCAATTAATCAACAAATAATAGACATCCATTACATTGTAAATGGAATATCTTGATAGTCATTCAAAAAAAGCTACTTGAGGACGTCACCTTGGACTGTGGGGAATTTTCTTTTAGTGCTTCTTGTATTTTACAGACTAATCAATGTTTTCACTTTGCATCTATGGACGGAAACCGTCTCAAATATGATCTTAAAGATGAATACACACATACATATGTATATATTAATATATATGTATCAATGTTTTTTACTTTGCATCTATGATTTTGGACCGTTAATTGTTAATTAACATACTGATCAAAATCAAACTATCATTACACCCCTACTAACTGTAGATCAAGCTGCTGTTTTTTTTTCTTTATTAATTAATTAACCTTTTTGTCCATAAAATGAACAGTGACAAGTCACCCAGAGCTGAAGGTGACATATTCAAATGGCTTCTTTTTGTCTAAAACTAAAAGATATATTGAGTTTACTATAATTAATGAGAAAGAAAGAAAGAAAGAAAGAAAAAACCCTATTAATTACCCTTAATCACATTAACAATTACTTGACTAATAGTGCAGAAGCTTCATTTCTCTCCATCGAGACAGACTTTCAATCAATGGCTATTCCTCCTAGCTGGTACTCTGACTTCTGTTAAGTCTGCAGGCTGAGCTGTAGAGGAAGGATGACAATGATAGACACACAGGCATGCAGAGAGGCACAGAGGCTGACTCCTGCATCGAGTGGCAGAGAGACAGAGAGACACAGAGAGAGGTTCCTTGGAGAAAGGACAGAAATAGTCACTCCTACACAGTCTGGCTCCGACAACAAGCTAACACCTCAGGGAGCCTACAGCTGAGTCGTGGGCTGCACAGGGATCGCTCCGTGAACGCTTTCATTTTCTGCGTCTAAATCCACAACATCTGCTCATTTATATCCCTTAAGAAATGAATTACATACACTTATTACCAGCCCCAGTCACATGAGGGCAAAAGGAAGTGTGCTGTGATTTACGCTGAGATATTTCACAGGTGAAGATGGATTTGGCAGGGATATGGAGGTGATGGTGCAGGCATCTGGAAGGTGGCCAACTGAACAGCAACCCAAGCAAAAGTGCAACATATTTACAATGTGACATTTCAAGAAAAGGTCAAAATCTAACTGATATCAAAAAATGTTCTGCAGTTCTACAAAATGACACAGGGAGCAGCTGAGGACATATATTTTCAGGAACCAAGTGGCAACCTTTGGCGCTGAAAAATAAAGCCAATGCAGAATTGCTAAAAAAGTGTCAGCCAATCGATTAAATATGGTCACTTCTGGCTCCAAAAAGCCAAGCTGGCAATAGCTGAAATGCTGAACTCGAGGCTTCAAAACCAATGGGTGACTAATGGTAGCCAAGTCTATTGTTTTTAAAGTCACAAACATCCAGCACAGATACAAGCCATCATGTCAGCATTATGTTCAACATCAAAATGTTCACAAGGTAGGTAGGGCTGAAACTGACGGTTGTTTTCATTATCAGTTACACTGCCAATTACTGTATCAATCGGGCCAGATGGGTGCCAGGTAGCCTAACGACCATTTTCTAATTCACAATGAAAAGAAACTGATTTAAACTTGGAATATTTTTTGTACTCTGAATATAAATAAGGAACCACAGTGTAAAAAAAAAGCATGAAAATATGGCTTGTTTATAAAAACAGTGCCAGAGAAGGGTCCCCTGGTCCCCCTGACAGATGCATGAGCTAATTATTTACTTATTAATTATTGCTGTTGGTTAATTAACTGGTAGAGGTGGGGAAGAAAATGATACAACACAGTGTTGCAATATTCTGTGTGGCAATATTGTATCAATACACAGAAGCCAAGTATTATTCTTTATTGCAAAAATTATTAATATGGCAAATACAAGTCTTTTAGATTAATTAAGAAAATTGATTTTTCAGATAAATTTTGCTGAAAAAAATGAAGTGAGAAACTTTATGTTTGAAACTTCATCTCATTAAAAACATATTTACAAAATGAATTTATTTGCAGTTGAAAACAGTACAAAAAAATCACAATATATCACGATATATGGTATCACAAAACTTAGCATATGACAAAATGTTTAAAATTGCAATAATATTGCACTGATCAAAGTGTCATAATAATATCGTATTGTGGGGCCTCTGGTGATTTTCACCCCGAGAAATTGGCTCCTGGCCTCCGGTCATTTTGCAGAAGTGGCCCCCAGTCAAAGCAAGTTAAATATCACTGATATAATCAATAAAATAGTGAAAAATGTCCTTCATAATTTCCTATAGCCCTAAAGAGATATTCAAATGCCTCTTTTTTTGTCTGATAACACTCTAAAACCCAAAGATATTCAGGTTACTATCAAACAAGAAAAATAATAGCAGCAAATCCTCACACTGGAGAGGCTAAAACCATTTTTACTTGCTTTGTTTTTCTAAGCCAGCAAGTTAGAAACTCAGCTCCAGTTGTTTCATCTGCCTACAGAAGATACATCTTTTTTTCACCAACCACTTCCACTGCCTTTACACAACTGAACCGACTTGTGACTGATGCTCAAGAGATAAGACTACAAACATACAGACTCTGCTAACAACCCAAGGCCAATCATTACTGACTGATCCATGAACAGCAGATGTATTGACGCCTCGGCTTTCACTGACACTCAGAGCTGCTTGACCGTCAACAATGAGAAGCAGGTCAGTCGCCCAAGTCATGTGTGCACGCCTAGGATGACGGATTCAGGTCAAGCTTGTAGTAACAGTAGCAGCGCACCCAGGGTCAGGCTGCCATTGCCATGGTTACCACGCTGGATGCTGCAGAAAAGGCCCTCGGAGGCAGAGAACCACCACAGCATGAGGAATAGGGAGTTGCTGGGTGGATGGGAACGCTGTTGCCACACAGAGAGATGGAGAGCTGCAGCCAATCGCGGCCCGGCATGTAACGATGCATAATGTAAGTCAGGGAGCCACTGTATTTTTAATTTGTGAGCTGTGCTGAAATATTAATTCAGGCGTTAGGGTTTGAGTGAACATTAACATGTTTGTCAATGTGAGTGCAGGAAGAAGGAACATTCATTGTTAAAGTCAGACAGTAGGCCTTCAGTGGAGTGGACTACTACAGATGATGAGCCAGCTGAGGGAGCCAAACACAGAGCTCCTGGAGATGTCACAACATCCGCATCACTCACATTTCTTCACTTGCTGGAGTTTAATATTTCTGTGTGGTTTTTGTAATAAATAGTTTATATCACTACGAAAAAGTCAAGAAAAACACAGTGTCCATTATAAATGTTATCACAGTGATATCACCATTAAAAAAGAAATATTAGTCAAGTATGCTTCACTACAAACTCGCTGCTGAACGCCACAAGTCACAGTGGGAATATTGTGTTGATATCACAGGAGGAAATGGCCCAACTAAGTGCCATTTGGTCATAAAGTCAAACACTACGAGTCCCAGTGGGCACATTACACGAACATTATTATGTTTAGGGTAAACACATAGAAGGCTTCGACGCTAATTGACTGTAAACCAGCGCAATATTGAGCCAAAAACAAATGCTTCAGAATAAGACAGAAGTTACATACATATCATAAGATACACAGCGACAGTGTCCTCCTGCAGCTCCCGGTGTCACATCATACAGCCTGTTCCCCACGGAGCCGACGGGCTGCCCGGAGAGCGGGTGGTTTCACAGCCGCCGTGGGTTTAAAGAAACAAAACAAAGAGACGAATGAAAATACTCTAAGAAAAACTACCTCGTTCAAAAAGGTGTGAAATGCCAGTTTATCGGAGGCTGGAGCAGTCCGAGGGAGCGGAAACAGTGTGGGCGGCGGGGTGACATCTGCGGCTAGCTGCTAGTGTTGATATGCCATGTGGACCCCGCCCCTCTGGACGGGAGGAGGAGGGCAAATAAACTGGCACACACTCATCTGCCTACTGCAAAACATAGTGTTACAGTAGACTACGCACACACACACACACACACACACACACACACACACACACAGATGCAAAATGCAGCCCTACAATAAGTAATTTCTGTAACTACTTGGTAGTGCCACTGAATTACATACAGAGAGCTGTTTCTAATATTTAGCCTCCCATCCATAACCTAAAATTGGGTGGAAATAAACATTAAAATCACCTGTTAGTGTAATGCAATACAATTTAGGGCTTCAACTTATTTTCTCAATTATTTGATTATTCTTTGGTCGATGAAAGAAAATACATGCCCATCACAATCACTAAAGCAAAAGGTCCTATCTTTAAATTGTTGAATTTATCCAACAAACTCCAAATGATATGCAATTTACTATAGGTTATATTATTTATTTATTTATTTATTTTTTTGTAGATTGACTCAATGATTAGTCGGCTAATTGTTACATCTTAAAAGCAAACAAACCACAAACTGCAGCGTACAAAATGAGCCTGCTGTACTGACACTAATAAACTGGCCACTGATACTTGCAAATTAAAATCGACAGAATTTCTAATAATAATAATAATAATAATAATAATAATAATAACATTTCAGGGGATTATGCAGGAAGTAAACTGAGTAAAAGGAAAAAGAACCAAACAGATGAGTAATGTTGGTAGCTTACTGCCCTCCAGACCACACTAATGCAAATAAGATTAAACAATTAAAGTAACACAAGAAATGAAATGAAAGACAATAACAACAATGATGATAAAATGAGACATGTTGAAAATAAAACAGTGGGGCTTTTTTAAAAAGGTACATTTTAAGAAGTGATTTACAAGATGTGACTGATGTTGCAAGCCTCAGACACTCGGACAGGGACTTCCAGAGCTGAATGTAAAAACCCGACCACCTTTAGTTTTGAGCCAGGACTGAGGAACAGTCAGGATACATAGCCCTGACACAGGATCTAATGCTGCGGCCTGGCTTACAGGGGAGTTTATAAGCCCACTTAAAAACATATCTCCAAATCAGCATATGTGCATATATTCTTTACAGTATATGACAGTCTCACTTCTACATAATGAATAAATAATGTCAGATATGTAGAGGGTAAAAAATGGGAAATAGGTCATAGCATATCATAGGACATGTAATTTTTATGTCCTCTGTGTCAGCACTTATTCACAAGATACCACCCAATGATCAAACTAGGACATGCCTTCTGAAGAATGTAGCATTTATGAAGGGACATTTGGGCTTGTAAATAAACATAACATCAAAAAAATCGAAGGGAAAAAAAGTGATACTTAAAGGTCCAGTGTGTATAGTGGCATCTATTGGCAGAAACGGTGTATAAAATAACTTTGTTTTTATTAGTGTACAATCACCTGAAAATAAGAATCATTTTGTTTTCATTACCTTGAGCCATTTATATGTACATACAGGGTAGGTCCTCCTCCACAGAGTCTGCCATGTTGCTTCTACAGAACAGACAAACCAAACACTGGCTCTATAGGGCCATTTGCATGCTTGCATTGGCCACTGAAGTTCTCCTTCATGCTTGGCACACGGGAGAGGTTTCAGTTCTGATACCTCACCACTAGATGCCACTAAATCCTACACACTGGAAATTAAATTGAATCATTTTTTCCCCAAAAAATATCAGGCTCAAGGTCAGAAAATTATAACACAGAAAACACCACAGGTGACAAAGGAAGAAATATACTCACACACTCAGGTCAGTCATAAACATTGCACTAATACCCTTGCAAAAATACAGGAATAACGCTTTTTAAGGGTACATTGTTATCTATGTTTTTTCCCAACAAACAAGGCAAATTACTTTTTAACCTACTTTTTAAATATGTTTTTTTCCTTTACTTGCACAGACTCCATCAGCACAGGAGGCTTATTGTTAATTATTCAGACAACACGCGGTGTGTAAACAAAGCCTTTGTGGTTTCAAATCGATTTTCTAGAGGGCCTCTCAATACACACAGCAGGAAGGGCAGAACTACATCAGAGATGATAAAAGTCAATGGCTGGATTTCTCCTCAGGGACACACAAGCAGTAAGCAAAGAATGTAAACAACGGTGTAAGCTACTCGCTTAACGTGACTCTCATTCAATATTTACAAGGCCGAGGATGGAGGGCATGCCTAAAGGGTGTGCACACCAACTGCCATCACTTAATAAAAAACTGACACTTGACCCCAAGCTTGCCAACGTAGAGATGGAGAAATATGAAGTGACTGCAGGAATGAGGTCACAATTCTCAGTGTAGGCAAATTCAGTTCTGTGACCACAGTGCTAGCAGTGGGTATTACCATCTTGGACTAATATATTACTGAAATGCTCTCAAAGTGGAAAAACGCTACAGAATTAAAAATGTATTTGGTGCATTAGCTAAAAGTGTCAGCAGTAAATATATGCTAGCTAACAATGTTGCAGCCGATGTGTGGATCTTGCTGACTGGTTGATGGATGGAATGATTAGTGGGGTGATCAGTGTCATTGACTAACATTACTGAGCTCAGTGCACCAAGTGAAGTAAGCTTGACCTGGTTTTGGTTCCCATCGGTTATTAGTCTGACAATGATAAGTCTCTGGGGGCACCGGCAAATATTTCAGGAGGTTTGGTAAAGTAAGCGCATATCTGGGCTAAGAATTCCATTTCAGTTAAATGACATCAGCATATGAATTCCCATAGATTAAAAAAAGTGAATATGAAGTAGGGGTGGTGGAAAAATCGATACAGCATATTTTGCAAAGCAATATTATGTTGATTTTTTAAATAAATTATCAATATTGCAAACACAAATTAAACTTTGATAACCCAATAAAATACTGAGATCAACTGCTTTTTCAGTCCTCTAGATCAGTGGTTCCCAACTGTTGGGTCATGGTCCAAGTTCGTCAAAAACACATTTAATTTTTAAGTGTGAATTTCAGAGAGCTACTTGACAGAGACAGCAAACTAGCTCAACAACATGGCCAAAGAGAGGTATAATGCCTGAAGTGTTAAACTGTGTAGACCTTGAACTAATGATAAAGGGGAAATCTGGACCCCGTGGCTGGACCAGTTGGGAGTCACTGCTCTAAATACATGCAGCTATGATAAAAATGGTTGAAGTGAGATGAACAGACTAAAAACGTTATCTTATTAAAACAGATGTTGACAAAGTTTTTACTTAATTTGAAGTAAAAAAATGTTAATAAGTCACAACATATCACAATATACGTATGTTATCACAACACTCAGCACATTGCAGCACATTTAATCTTGCAATAATATTGTATTTTGACCAAAGTATGTGAGTATATTATCGTGATAATATCGGATCAGTGGGCATCTGGTGATTCCCACCCCTAATATAAAGCTAAATCAGTATTACTCGGGCTCAAACAGAAAACAGACAACTTCTGACTGATTCTGCATTCATATGCTTCTGCAGTTTCAAAAGAGAATGTTAAAAAAGAAACTAGTTCATTTGAAAGACTGTTTTGAAGTGTTCAACTGATTTATAAAGTAATGCATTATACATATACAATTAAGAGTTAAATAAAAGCCTAAATAGTTAAAACTGTCTCCTGCTTTCTTCTACACATAGAAATGCCACTCCATACACATGATGACTGCATTGTTCTCTCTGAAACAGCAATATGTGATGTGGAAAAGCTTGTACTCTCATCAATTTTCATGTTGATGAATAATAAAATAGACTAAATACAGCCTTAGTTGCTCTTACTTGAATATATAAGTTTAATTACAACACAACTCTGATATCAGAGAAGATCTTGATACAGCGTGTTACACGGACAGTCATACCAAAACCTTAAAGAACAATAATTTCAGCCTGAAACAGTGTCTTTCCCACGTCGTTCACATCACCAGATAAGAGTCAAAGCATGTGTGTGCATCAACAAAGTCGAACACTTATCTTCCAGACAGTCAGGAGCCTCCAAAATAAAACATACTAAGTGCAAAGGGTGCTTCTCATGTCCACTACATGCCAGTGCACAAACTAAAACATTCTTATTAAACACAAACACTTCTTCATAGTCACAAATTTCTTCACAGTTTGCTTTTTATTTACTCATGTTGGCACAAGTTGGTGATTATGAATTTTAATCTGGGTCCACTTCACATTATAAACAGCAACTACTATTTTTAGGTTCCCTAAAAATGACCCAATTTTTTAACAGAAGGTGCAAAAGTTGTCCCCCAAATAATTCTTAAATTTCCTACACTGCACACACCCAGTATTTGCTGCTGTCCCATTGTTCTGCCTGCCTGCACCATGTGGCCAAGTCATTTTTTTCAAATCAGCATTCACTTACTTGCTTGTCATCCCTGTTTGTTTACCTCCTGCTGCCACATCATATTGTGATCCATGTTGCTTTACTGTCTGTGATGTCAGATTAATCTCCCATGTTGCTATGATATTATTGCTTTTTGTTTTTAACCAGCTGTCCCTTGGGGTTAAGTTAAACCTTAGATAACTGGATAATGGTGGCACACAGCTACAGACATCAGTAATCCCAAAAAATAAACATAAACATACTCTGCGTGTTTATGGAGTTAGAATCTAAAGGTCATTATGCTAGAATTATATAAAGCTTGATTCACCTTCAGACCTTGAGTCATGTAATAAATTATGAATGCGACAGGAGTACACAAACAATGTGAGTTGTTACACTGCATGTTTCTGCTCTGTGATGAACTGTAGGTAGTCATCCATGGCAGGGACCACTACCAACGATTTGTGTTCGACACAGCAGATTTTATATCATCAAATACAGTAATTCAAAAGTGGCAAAAAATCAATATTAAGGCTACAATCTAAAGACTGTAGCCCAGGATGTCATGTAAGGCTCAGAGCCACTCCACAGGCAGTAATTGGGAGGGCGACTGTGTTTTCATGATGTGTCTGACATTTAACTCCTGAACAGGCATTGCATTTCGACGGTGCTGCCAGTTTAAAAACAGAAATGTTGAGTTCATAAACCCTGCTGCTGCTCCACTTTGGTGCTGTACCCCTTTAAATCTGCTGAATCATTCATCAGGTACAGCCACAGCCTACATGCCAGTGCAGTGTCACAGTGACAGATAGGGGACTGAAGCAGTAGGGAAGACACAGCCTCCACTGCGTAGAGTGTGTGAGCTGCAAACAAAATAGTCTGTGGGATTCCTCTGAAGGGGATGTTTAAAGGTTTGGAGGAGGCCGAGGTTTTCTTCATGTCAGATTTGGTGCTTGCATTGCAGGAACGTACCCTGTTGATTTGATTAATCAATTTATATTTATGTTTATAGAGTGTCATAAAATCCTGAAAAATGCCCAAAACAATTGTGCAGAACCCAAGGTGACGTCCTCAGATTGCTTGTTTTTTAGAACCAACACTCCAAATTCCAAAGACATATTCTGTTTACAATTATATACAATTATCAGACATCTGAGAGGCTCAACCAGCAGGTGTCTCCTGCCTGATAAATGACTTAAACGATTCATTCATTATCATAATTGCTAGCAATTACTGTCCAACAAGTCTTCCAAAATACACAACAAAGTGTGTTCTTTCTCATTCTCATTACCTTGCAAACAGTGGCACCCCCAAGGGGGAGCCATGGTCACCCTCATATAATTGCAGCCCCCGCTCTACAGATATTGAGTGTCATCGACCCATATCTTTTCTTGCAAAAAGTGAGGTCGAGAGTTTACTAAATGGCAGCAATATTTCCTTACTGTGGCATTCCTAACAGCTAGAGGTGCTTATCATGTAAACGTAAACTAAGGGTCGACTGATTTATTGGTTTGGCCAATTAATTGGCGCAGACAGGAAGTTTTGCAACTGATGGTGGCCGATGGCTGCGCAGCCTCCATCAGTCACGTGGGGATGTACATCCCAGACCAGAGCTAAAGAGGGAAGGTTGTGCTAGAGCCATAGACTATCAAAATAATTGACGTAGCTACCCACAACATCACCTATTGGCTTGTGGACTTCCGTATTGAAGCCTTAAATTCAGCATTTTGGCTGTCACTATTTCGGTTTTTTGGAGCCAGATGTGACCATATTTGAATGAGAGGCTGGCGTTGTGAAGTGAGGGTTGGACCTAACTGAGAAGTCAAGGACACTATCGGCAGACAGCCTGTCACTCAAAGCAGCCACCCTTAATTATGTGCAACTTAAAGCATTAATAAAATGCAAACGGGTGTGTTAGAAAAATTCACCACCCCTACAGTAGTCATGAATGTTGAAATCAGCTATTGTGACCAAAATTGTGTTAAGATGGGCATTTTAACATGGGTGTCTTGGGGACTTCTGTGTTGGCGTCACTCTTTAGCCCCGAGATTGCTGCTGGGTTAAAATGAGCAACAATGGCTGATCAGTGGGTACAGTTCCAGAGAAAGCAGGTCCCTTCTGCTGTGTGACTGTGTCTATGTGTATTGTTCTTCATTTTAACATTTATTTACATTAATCTTCTCCCTTGACCGCCGATTAATCATCTACTGGCTGTTTCCTGTTTCAAACTATCATTATTAAATTAGACTTTAAGAATTCCATCATCCATCGACCTCTAATTTAAATGTATACCATATTTGAACAAGCGAGGCTGGTTGGAAGGAAACTAGAGAGTAAGCAATCTGTCTGTAGAACAGATAACAGTCCATGTCTGTGTTTTGGCTCCCTCTAAACAGCCATACTTTTTAATTGCATGCATTTCACTGGGTTAGCTCGAGTCACATCACAACAGCCGTTCGGTGCTGATTAGTAGCTTTCATTTTTACTTCTAAGGGCTTAAAATCCAGCGACCAGTTTCAGCAGATTTTTGCAGCTGCTGCCCCCTCCACCCCTCCTCCTCCTCCTCCTCCTCCTCCTCGTCCTTCTTTTACACTGCTGAGAGATTCAAGTCTGTCAGTGATCAGGCTCTCCATTGCTACTCTGGGCTTAAGCGTTTGCTTTAATTACATCTGCCACACAGAGCAAAATATCTCTTTTTGTGATAAAGGCTGTTTCTACTCCCTTTCTCAGTAGGATGCAGAGGAGATTTTCGTTAAAACAAATGACTAAAAATAACTCAGCTGGGGTGGTCTAGAGCCTTTATTCTTGCTTTCCAGGGCATCCAAGTGATCATATCACAGCTCTCTTTCCATTTGCCTGGCCCTGCCTATCCCCTTGTTGTGGGATGAGGATGTCTAAAGGATCAGCTGGATGCCCTGCTGTGTTCTCGTGTGCAGCATATTGCTTTTTACTCGGCTCTGAAAGGAATTAGGTCAGCACATGAAACATTCATAAAAGATACATTATGTGTAAATGGCTGACAGCTTAAGTCAAGTAGCTCTCCCCAACATGCCTTGCTCAGTTGCTGGGTAGATCTCTGCCTCTGCTGCACACATAGTAAACTGTCTTTCTGTCTAAAAATGAAGCATATCATTACAGGTGCACATTCACCCCCAGGAGTTACTACAAACGTGTGACATGCAGAGTGACATCCATTTAAATTCATAAAGGCAGCGTTACTCAAGTACAAATCATGGACATAGAAAGCACAATGGAGCATGAAAGCAAAGGTCTGCTTGGAGAGAGAAACAGTAAGTTGGCTGTGGATTACATGCAGAGCAGTAAACACAAGCAACAAGCCTTTCATCTCTTTGGCCATGGTTTCAGCACTGCTCTCTTTTTAATGTGGCCTGTATTGTGGAGGCCGTGAACACACCAGAGCAGCATTTTTTAAGTCTTACAATATGTGTGACATGGTTGTTATTTGGAGATTCAAGATTGTTTAGTTGTTGGGGGAAGGGAGGCAGTGTGTGTGTGTGTGTGTTTGTTTGTGTGTAGTGGGGGAGGGGGTAGTGCACTTCACCATTTCTGTTTTTGCTGTCGTTCATCAAGCCCTTACATGGAGACAAAGACTATCTTTCTATATTAATTTTTATCTGTGTTCTCTGAAAAGGAAAACCAGCCTTGAGACAGAATTAGCACATTATTACACATCATGCTAATTACATCCTGGAATTTCAGATAATTTAACCGTAATTCAGAAAATGTATGATAGTAGCACATTTTGAGGATGATTTGGTACCAGCCTATAAGCTGACTGTCATCATGTGAAAAGCCCCACTATTTCTCAGGATTTTCATTTCAAACTCAAAATCATAACCATTCTTTTATTCATGTTTTTCAATAATTCTGTATTTAACCTTGTCCACTCTGCAGGGATGCTGGCATTCCCGGATGATATTACAGTCTTTCAGAGGCTGTAAATTTAGCACAAAATGTGTGTTAGACTTGCTGTCAAACCAAAAATTGCTGCAACAATTTATGAGACATGGAAATGGTCTTCATATACTTCCATTGTCCAAGTCTGAACGGGCGCCTAACCAAAACACAATGATTATTACATATGTATGAGTAAAAAAAAGTTGATAAACCCTGCTAGGCTGCATCTCAAATTCATCTTCAGGTTCCCAGCTTTCAGATAATGTATACAACTTCTATGGGGCATCGTAGGGAGGTATGGAGTATTTCTCTACATTAATTATTCATGAGTAAATTAGCAACAGATACAAAATATATTGAGAGTTTAACACATAACTCAGCTAATCTGCTTCATCAGGACTATGTGGGTGTTGATTGGTAAGATTTGACACTGACCAAACAACCCACCAACAGATTCTGATTGTGTTGCTAAACCCTGACAATAACAGAAAACTGAATTAACTACAACTGTTCTAAATTTGGCAGTAATTAGTGTGTTCACGTAGGATCCCTCACACTGAGAAGCTAAGAAGATATGATTTCTGAACCTCAACCAAACTGAGACACATTTCAATGGCCTGCTCCCAGCTCTTAAAGCCACTATAAACAAAATCTTTATAGTAACAATGGATCACGTGTAATGAAAATTGTTGATGATGAGATGACGGATATGGATGATCACCATACCTGCCATTCAGCGAATATGCTAAAACCAAAAACACTGTATGCTATCATTTTATATTCACATTACAACCTATGTAAATATCTGTATGCACACACACACACACACATATATATACTGTATATATATATATACAGTACAGGCCAAAAGTTTGGACACACCTTCTCATTCAATACGTTTTCTTTATTTTCATGACTATTTACATTGTAGATTCTCACTGAAGGCATCAAAACTATGAATGAACACATGTGGAGTTATGTACTTAACAAAAAAGGTGAAATAACTGAAAACATGTTTTATATTCTAGTTTCTTCAAAATAGCCACCCTTTGCTCTGATTACTGCTTTGCACACTCTTGGCATTCTCTCCATGAGCTTCAAGAGGTAGTCACCTGAAATGGTTTCCACTTCACAGGTGTGCCTTATCAGGGTTAATTAGTGGAATTTCTTGCTTTATCAATGGGGTTGGGACCATCAGTTGTGTTGTGCAGCAGTCAGGTTAATACACAGCCGACAGCCCTATTGGACAACTGTTAAAATTCATATTATGGCAAGAACCAATCAGCTAACTAAAGAAAAACCAGTGGCCATCATTACTTTAAGAAATGAAGGTCAGTCAGTCCGGAAAATTGCAAAAACTTTAAATGTGTCCCCAAGTGGAGTCGCAAAAACCATCAAGCGCTACAACGAAACTGGCACACATGAGGACCGACCCAGGAAAGGAAGACCAAGACTCACCTCTGCTTCTGAGGATAAGTTCATCCGAGTCACCAGCCTCAGAAATCGCAAGTTAACAGCAGCTCAGATCAGAGACCAGATGAATGCCGCACAGAGTTCTAGCAGCAGACCCATCTCTAGAACAACTGTTAAGAGGAGACTGCGCGAATCAGGCCTTCATGGTCAAATAGCTGCTAGGAAACCACTGCTAAGGAGAGGCAACAAGCAGAAGAGATTTGTTTGGGCCAAGAAACACAAGGAATGGACATTAGACCAGTGGAAATCTGTGCTTTGGTCTGATGAGTCCAAATTTGAGATCTTTGGTTCCAACCGTGTCTTTGTGAGACGCAGAAAAGGTGAACGGATGGATTCCACATGCCTGGTTCCCACTGTGAAGCATGGAGGAGGAGGTGTGATGGTGTGGGGGTGTTTTGCTGGTGACACTGTTGGGGATTTATTCAAAATTGAAGGCACACTGAACCAGCATGGCTACCACAGCATCCTGCAGCGACATGCCATCCCATCCGGTTTGAGTTTAGTTGGACGATCATTTATTTTTCAACAGGACAATGACCCCAAACACACCTCCAGGCTGTGTAAGGGCTATTTGACCAAGAAGGAGAGTGATGGAGTGCTGCGGCAGATGACCTGGCCTCTACAGTCACCGGACCTGAACCCAATCGAGATGGTTTGGGGTGAGCTGGACCGCAGAGTGAAGGCAAAGGGGCCAACAAGTGCTAAACACCTCTGGGAACTCCTTCAAGACTGTTGGAAAACCATTTCAGGTGACTACCTCTTGAAGCTCATGGAGAGAATGCCAAGAGTGTGCAAAGCAGTAATCAGAGCAAAGGGTGGCTATTTTGAAGAAACTAGACTATAAAACATGTTTTCAGTTATTTCACCTTTTTTTGTTAAGTACATAACTCCACATGTGTTCATTCATAGTTTTGATGCCTTCAGTGAGAATCTACAATGTAAATAGTCATGAAAATAAAGAAAACGCATTGAATGAGAAGGTGTGTCCAAACTTTTGGCCTGTACTATATATGTGTGTGTGTATAATACTAGGCCTGTCAGTGTTTGTCTCTTCAGTGCAGCCTTACTTGCCTGTGACAAAAAATAATGACACCACTGTGCTTTTAAATGCCTCCTTTCACTTTTAAAAACTCCCAGATGGCTCAGTTGACAAGTCAAAAGTAAAATGCATCTTGTCAAATGGAAATAATTTATCACAGAAGTACTTCTGGTTTGAGCTACAACCGACTAGCTGAGCAACAGGTGCAGCTAATAAGGCTGGTGTCAGAGGGCAAACAAATCACCAAAGCCAGCAAAGCACTACTGCCACAGACCTGTGGATGAAACTAAATTGAATAAGTTAACTACAGCGCTTGCTAAATGAGTGGCAACTTACTGCAGATCTGCATTTTAAGTCCTGTATGCGATTTATCCTAGATAAAATCTCTGCTCGCTGCTAGCCTAATTTATACAATGTAAAATGTCATAGGAAAATGTGTCCAGCAAAAGACAAGTCAGTCTATGAATCTTGCAAGTTATAATGAAGCCAATTTGTGTTCTTGTGTTTAAGCAATGTCATGAATGACATGACAGCTCCCCAAAAGTGATGCCAAAATATCTGATTCACCCCCTGGTGTCTGGTTGCAGTATAGGTCATAAACCCTGCCCCCTCCATGAGCCAATTTAATAACTCACAGTACACATCAAATAAAATTTTCCCAAAGATGGCTTCTGTTATTGAGGGTAGTTTTAATCACATTGCTGTATGTTCAAGTGTTCGATTTTCTGATAAGTTTGGTTTTAATTAGTTAATTATTGCTATAAAACTGGGATTTTACAACATGATTGACGACTGTGTTAGCCAATCGGTGTGCTCACATTAAGTGGCACTGGGCAGCTGCCTCTGTCTCTGTCAGGCTCACCCTAGGTCTGGGTCTGCAGTTGCCTGTACTGGAAAGCAGCATGACAGCAAGGAGCACTCACTTTGCACTGAAACATCACCAGAAGTACACTGAGTGACACCACACACACACACACACACACACACACACACACACACACACACACACCATCCAAATGTATCGCAAATTTTAAGCGAATTTTGTGAAAATGCGCAAAAGAAAATGCGAATTCATGCACGTTTCCATTCATTATTGTTTTGCGAGTATTGGGAGTCAACAGGTTAAGCAGTAGGTGACGATTCTCGTGAAAAATAAAAATAAAAATGCAATTACCGGCGCATCCATGACTACGGCGAGATGGAGAGATTCCTTGGGAACTTCTTGGCTATTACGAGAGCTCTCATATCAGCGTTGTCAGCATAGCCTACATAATGCCGTGATGTTTGTGTTGGTACACCAGGCAGCGCACATGATGCAGCGGTATTCAACATGTCCAGTCTATTCAGGTAAGCTGTGAAATACACTCACCTGACACTGGAGTAATTACCTCTCTCTAAGTTCATATAGGTGAGTGTGTGAAGTAGAAGTAGGATCTGGTAGCCTACATCATCGTTTATTCACTAAATCTGTTTCCATTGCCAAAAGTCGCATTTTAATATATCGATCGATCGGCTAATATCGATACACTGACTTTTCCACCCCCTCCAAGCGTAAAAACTTTTTTCGAATTTCTAGTGTTTCCATTCAAGTGTTTTTTCGCAATTGTTGAAAATGCAAATAAAAATAGGTGGATGGAAACCCGACTTGTAACTGTTGTGCATATGACAATAAAAAACTTGAAAACTTGAAAGTGCTCAGCGGCAAACAGCAGACAGACTCAGTTAGAGACTAGCTGGTGAATACAGTGGAGCATTTAGCAGCCAAACAATCAGATATTTCCCTCATGAGTTTCATTTCAAAACTTGAAGTCTTCAGCTCCAACTGACAATGACTCAAGTGACATCACTAGAGTCAATTCTTCTGCTCCATCTGGAACCACAAAAGGCTTCATACGACTTTTTTCTTTTTTACATCACTTTAATGAAATCAGCGGAGTCCCCCATTAAATGAACAAATAAATGGGTGGAAAGTTTAAGACTCTGGTTGGGGATTCGATTAAAAAAATATGTTGATGGGGTTTTGTTGGGTGAATTTGGACTCAGTATTTCTAAAATTCTTGCTGTGCCCCTGTACCTACAGTATGAGTCCCCTACATAGTGATGTTAATGTTCTTTTATTTCATTGGTGGAGGGTGATGTCATGTTTTGTCCTGCCTCTGTGCTGCTCCCCGGGGCCCTGTAGTCAGTGGGACCCGGGGACATCTCAGCATAGTGCATAATGGCATGCGAGATGAGTTGGCACAGAAAAAAAGAGGTGCTTTTGAATTAGCCAGTGTACCACTGAGTCTTGGCCAGCTAATAAAAAAAGAATCAATGCTGCACCAAAGACTCAAGGGTAAAACTCACTGATGGAACAACCTATTACCGTCTCAGCAAAGTCACATTCTCATCTGTAGTCCTAGATTAGTCACATCACTTCTGCAATGCTCCACATTAATCATCACCATGCTGTCTATGCTAAATCCTTCATCACTGCTTTCCGATGCTCTACTTTTGAAATGAGATGACATGAGATCCAAAAAACTCTGAGGAGTTGCATCAGCTCTAACCTCCTCTGATTGAATTTCAAAATATTTCAAAGCTGCCTGCACAGTGTTCATCCCTGTCTCACAGTCTGAGGGACAGTAAGTGACTATTCACTTAAAGCACTTCCCACTTAAGTCTATTCCAACTCGTCTTAAACCTTGCAGTATATTGCTGAGTAATCCTGAGAAAGTGTCTGTGCTTCCCCACTCTATATGCAGCATGACCTTGGAAAGACCATTTGTCCCTATTCTGTGTGAGAGGTCTGGTGACTGCAGTGCCGGACTCGCTGTGACAGTGACAGCTTACCTCATTTATGCAACATCTATCTATCTGCCAAGTAGAGCCCTCTTGTGGCAATTTCACCCACTGATTCACTTTCAACTGCTCTTGATCCCACTTAGCAGCATTTTTAGAGCTCTCCTAGCAGGCAGGTGTTTAATATGTCTTTCATCAATTCTCCAGACTCATCTAGGCTTGCTATTTTCAAGAGGGTCCACACTGCAGACTTAATGTCTTGGCACAAGGTATGTCACTTCCATTAGCTGTTATCTGATCTTTCTTTCTTCATTCTTTCATTTAGGGATTTAATCCTGTTTATCAGAATGAAAGAAAATGCACTGTCTTGTAGTGTGCTGGGTGCAAAATAAATACTAAGTTACCAAAATAAATCCATCCTGGTTGATATAAAGTGCACATGAAGCCCCTGACAGAGGTCTAGCCTAAGACACTCAAAATACTAGCAACACCCCTGCAAACATGACCTGTGTGGGGCTGCTGCGACTGGATTTACCTCTCAGCAAAGGTGAGCATGGACAACCAACCCTGAAGCTAATCTTTAACAGCACAGCTAACGTTTGGAGGGCATTGCAATGAAATTCTGTGCAGACATACATGTTCCCCCAAAGATGAATAATATTGATTTGGTGATCCCCTGACTTTTCTTGTGTTGCCACCACAAGGTTCACATTAGCTACTTGTTTTTTGAACTGCAATCACTTTGGTACTGTGTCACAGCTTTGCATTCCTGGTCACCAGCTCTATTCTGCACACATAGTCACTCAGTCACTCATCCTGCCTCTCTGCCATGCCTACCTTCCAACCAATCACCTATCGATACTTTTCCCATTCCTTTCTGTCTACCTTGCCCAAATGGTCAAGCCAACTCGGTTCATCTGTTCCTCATACAGTACATATACCTCAGCCTCTTAGTCACTCCTTGCCAAATTGTTCTTCACCACTCATGCAAGACTCTCCATCACATTATTCCGTACTGATTTCCTGTTGTGGACCCTGCCTGCCTCTGACCTGCCTGCTTCGTCTGATGCCCAGTAAACACCTCAGCCTTTTGTCCCTGACCACAAGACCTGCTTCCGCATCCTTGGTTCCTGTTTGCCTGTGGCTGTTTGGCATTACATCTGACAATGACACTACAGCGTGAGTGTTTCAGTGGGCTTACCTGTAGTTTCCTGTGGTCCAGAGATTTTCACCGTGTCGCCACACTTGCCATTGTTTCTGCGTCCTGTCAGTACTTACGTGCTCGCTTCCCCACCTTCTACCTGGCCCGAACTGCCCTCTGCCTGCTCCCTGCTGGTTCGTATGTTTGCACTATTTATTTACCTGGTTCCAGATTTTCTGCCTCCTTGACTGCGTCCCCTGCCTGCTCCTCCCCAGTACCGTTGCCTGCTGTTGAACTGAACGGTTTGTTGTTGGGCTAACACCCCTGCTCACTCACCTGCCTCTCAGCCCAGTTCGGCCTGCCAAACCAGCCGGGCTGCCAAAGACTCTGTGAAGGAACTTTGCTAGAGAGTTGGACTGTATTGTGGACTGTTAACTTGCCCTGCACTGTACCTGCTGAGCTGTCACAGTAAACCTCATTACAAAGTGTTCATCTGTTTGCTGCAGTTAGGTCCAAACACCACTGTTACACACTGCTCTTGACTTTGCATCTGACCATGAGGTCACAATAGCCTGTCAGTCTCAGATATACTTTTTCTGTGGTATGTAGTCATTATTAGCAGGCTTACGTGCTTACCTAAGACGGTGAACATTATACCTGCTTAGCACTGTCACTGTGAGCATGTTAAATTTTGCATTCATCCCTAAGCACCACTGTGCCTTAAGACAGCCTCACAAAGCCTCTAGCATGGCCGTCAACTCTAGTTTGTGCCAAGGTCACATGACTGTTACCCTCTAACCGAGCATTAGGAGTTAAATAAACCATAAAAGTATTCCTGTATTGCTTTTATACGATGACATAAATCATACAAAAACTTGTACATTGCTTTGGTAAAGCAAGTCACACACTCCATGCATGGGGGCCTACTCTTTTCCCATTGGCGGACAGACTTGGGGTCCAGAGATGTCAGATCCGCCATTGGACCCTCAACAGTATCCAGAGCTACACCCTCAGCCTCTTACCAATTCTGTTATGGTGCTTTTCATGGAGTGTTAACAAAAATTAAAACACTAGAATACATTTTCAATGAGCTCGGCCAATGCTGTGGATATAGTCACCTTTATGACATGATCAATAGCCAAATTTTTTAAAGCTGAAATTTCCATAGAAACAACTGTGTACAATGGAAGGGACATTGCTTTGTTATTTTTTTCTAATACCGGCTGTGCACACCTTTCATCAGATCTCTTAGTGTGAAATGACTCATGTAGCTGTGAAGAGATTTTGCACATGTTCCATGCGGAGCTGAACATGCATGTAGGAGTCAGCTGCCAGGTGCCAGGTTTGCTATTCTCTCTGTTCAATCACAGCTCTGAATATGGAATGAGACAAACTGGCTCATGTATAGGCTTCTTGATTAATAAAACATGAGGCACCCTGAATCAAATAAAAGGAGTCCTAATCTCCTCATCAGGCCCCCTCTGCTTCCTCTGACTGAAAGAGAGGACTAAACTGACGCCTATCAGTAGCTGAGAGGTGTGGATGCGGCGGCGATGGTGGTGGAGGGTGTGTAGCGGTTGGAGGACAGCAGAGCAGTCCAGGGAGAAAACCTTTCATGTTAGAGCAGCATGTCAGATTAGTGCAACAGCACCAGCTCAAATAGGGAGATGAGGGGAGCTAGAGAAGAGACTCCTGCAGGCGCCTCGATCATTTCTATTTATATGCATCATAAAAGATACCCCCAGTTTGATGCCTTAAATGTGCACATTTTGACAATAAAAAATCAACATCCATTCTATGTACTATTCATTTCTAATATTTCATTTCATGCAAAGGAAATTTAGGAAATTCCACTTCAGTACGACTAATGAGTCTTGCTTTTGTTGTTTTGGCCATCATTTCTAGCTGTAAATCATACTTATCGAGGTACACTACTTTATTTGGATGTAAAACTGAAAGTGAATGCACTTGAATTGTGACGAATAATCTCTTGTTGCATCATCAAACTGTGTGCACACAACCACTGTAACACCAAAAATACATTAAGCAGCGGCATGGCGTGTTCATGTGTTTCAGGTGGGAAGAAATTTTTTATAACATAGGTCAGCATGTCACAGGAGACACAGGGCTCTGTTTACTGATTGGCTGTGGGTACTGTCTGGCCACAATTTGCCACTTAAAGGTAAACAAGCCCCAACTTTAGTTTGGTTTTGGTTTGCCACATAATTAAATGGTCCATTTCATTGCCAATGCATGGCAGCTTGCAGCAGGCTGCATTTGCCACCACTTGCTGTGTTTCCAAGATAAGAATGGTAGGTGAAAGTTAAAACAGGAAGACTGGGTAGTGATTTTACGTTTTTGACTAAACGTGGGTTTTTTTTCTTACAGCCCGTCCAGTTGTCCAACTGCTAAACTTGCTAAAAGATAATTCCCAGATCTTAGCAACTAACTTGTTGAGTACATTTTTATCATATCCTTAATTAGCCTTTCAGCCTGCATTAACTGATTTTATTTGGCCACGTTTGAGAAATGCAACAACACATAAAGTTGCTACGGCTAACTTGTTAGTAAGCTAGTTGCTAACTTTGTCTGCTGTTTTGTACTGTGCAGATAATGTAACGGGTTTTTCAAAGCTTTTTCACTGAAAACAACTGCTTGCTATGATAAGAAACAATGCAAAAAAACGCATGGTAGATGGCTCCAAACTGACTTGCAGCCTTAACAGTCAGACCGTGGGGCACCTGCACCTGGTGAAATTGTCCCTTCTGGTTCTCTCATGGTCAAGATGGAAGCTAAGAAGAAGAATTGACATATTCATTCTGTATTGTGCCTAACCTTGGATCATAACATATCAGTAATGGAATTAATCTGCAGATACTCCAGTTTAAAATGAGACCAGCCTTTTTGAGTTAGTTTGTCAGTTTTTGAGCCACAACAAAGGCGAAATGTGGCCTGCAATAAGGTGGGTTAAGGTTTGTTGTTTTTAGCTGTGCCAATTTCTGAAAAATTTGCGGCCCCTACTAGCAACATGAGAAAGTTAGGAGTCAGCACACAATGATGGTATCAAACAGTCAGTGAAGCCAGTTCCTTGACAACTTTGAATCACCAAAATCCCAAGAGATCCTTGAGCACAGAGTCATAAATGGGCACACAAAATATTAGGCTGATTGGTCCAGTAGTGTGAGAGATTAGTTGCTGACAGACAAGGTACACACACTCACACAAACACCCACACATGACCAAACAAATGACCCCCTCCAGGCTTGCACCTAGCAGACACCATAAAAATATTGATTAGTGCAGCTTTAAGTTCAGGTCAAAGCAGATCCAGGATACTTTGCTAAAACTGACAAATTACACATTAGATATTGACTACAACTGTGAGTTCACTCAAAGCCAAACCCATTTATTGGGTATATCTTGTATGGCTATAACATTGTTGCTTGATGAAAGAATTGGGTAGGTGCATAAACTAATGTGGATACATCAATTTGGCTTCATTTTAAAAATCACACTTGCCTTCACTGCCAGCAGACTGTAGAAGTTGGATAAATTTGAGTCATTCTGCCAAGTTCTGTTTGAAGGCACGTTAAGTGTCACATTGCACCCGCGCCGTCTCTCTCCTGATGAAAGTAATGAATATCCACTTTGCCAATGACTGCATATGCCAAAAATTTGAATGCAGCACGAGTTCCACCTTTGGGCTAAACTGTCTTGGCTGCACTTGCTGTTCCGCATTATTCCTAACACAGCTAGTAATGTACTGTAACCTGTATGCGCTGCACAAAGTGCTTATCACATGCTCAAAATGAAACTACAGTAGGCCAAATAAAGAGATTTTAATCCATAGCGCATTGTTCTGTTCTCCATCTGCTGTTTCTAGCTGGTACAGCAAAGCAATGTCAATTCTGTGAAACATGTATTCAGGTTAAATCAGAGTCCACAGTGTTCAGACGACTCTGGGATGAGCAGTATGAGAACCTTAAAAGTACTGAGTCTGCACAAATGACAAGAGATTTTTCTGTTTTGGTTGTGGCTACGTGCCATAGACAAAATGCTTGCATCATTATCAAAGCATCACGATGGAAGGAGGAGGTCATTTGTATCTTAAATCCTGTCAATTGTGCAGCTGATTCACTGTGACATTGCCCAGCTGGGTGCCATGATAATGCCACCACCAGAGATCTGCCACTCCCCCTTCCCTGCCCTTTACTGGAGACAATTCTTCAAGTGCCAGTACCAAAACTGCAGTAGGGGTGCCAGGGCTACGAAAGGGTTAGCACCAAGCAGAGGGGATGGAGGGGTGGGGGGAGGGCAGGCGGGTTTTCAGTGCTGCATTGCCCGAGCCATGTCTGCCTGAAGCTGCACAGGAAACGTCAGCCTTAGATGAAATCTGTTACGGTGCTTTAGGGGGGGGTCTGGGTGAATTTGATGTTAAGCCTAACACGGTAATGAACAGTATATCACAGGACAATCCTGCAAGTGTTGTCTCAGGGTTGCACATACACCAACGCTATTATGTAACCATAACAACCACGACAACGTGACAAGAACTGGATTCGAGGGCATGAACATAGCAATATCCAAGAGAACTTGAAGATCCTTCTTGCAGTATCGCTGTGGCCCTCATATCTAAAGATAGCTGGCCCTGTCAAATGCTCTGATGTTCAAACAGACTGTAACATCACACACAAGTGAAAATGAAAGTGTAGCTCAATATGTGTGCTATAATACGAAGCCAAGAATCCTGTCTCATGTATTATACTGCAACCCCCGCACACGTCAGACTGTGATTCAGTAACTGAGCCCCTTATTTGTACAGATACAACAGCTGTACAGTATCAACTCATCACTTTTTCTGCTGACACTCTGTCATGTGACCGGTTGAATCTACAGTACGTAGGTAATGAGTGCTGGCAAACATCAAGGGCCTGCAAGTGAAAATGAGTGATTTATCACGCTTTCATATCGATCCGCTGTTCAATACCTTTCAAAACAGTACACCTTTGGACTGCTGTTCAGGAGCTGTTCAGCAGCAGTGAATGCCGGGCCAGCGATTCCCAGTGGAAATGTGAATCCCATCTCCCAAATAAACACGATTCACAGTCTAAGTGGCATTTCACTTTGAATGGCTGGCTGCTGTACATCACCGAAGGCATTGAACAAGGAAAAAAAAAAAAAAAAAGATCAGTAAGTGGAGCAGACAAACACCATGTCGGCTCACAGTTGGAGAGCCAAGTGCTGCCTTCTGCCATTTGGATCACCATGGAAACAACCAAATACACAACCAGCACTCTCATCAGCTTTAACTCAACATACTGCAGTCCATGTGTGATAGCAGGTTACATCCTATCTTCCCATGCTGCAAGTACACAAATGCAAAAACAGGATCATAAAACATACATAGAGGACATTCAGTTTTGATGTGCTGGTTTTCATTGCACTAATGGCATCAACTGCAGGCGGGCCTAACTGACAGCTATGGGTTTGTTTAGGGTTGTCAATGCAGCTTGATTATACGGAGAGTAATAAACTAGGCAAGGGATGAGACCAGATAACATGACACTGTAAGTAAGCATATGGGTCTGCAAAAGCCCTGAATCAGGAAATCAATGCATGTTATTATTGATATAAAATGACTAGTCTATACCACTGAAAAGACATACATATAACTGGTATGACACCAGTTGGACAACATCTCCTGGGTAATGTTGCATGACACAATTTTCCGTGATTCATCCAGTATTAATGGAACAATTTCATATATAAGGCCCACAGCACAGCACAGCACAGCAGTGATTATATGTAGCGGATAGTAAATGACGCACGTTTACACAACTACGTTTGTTGCATACAAATGGAAAGGGATCACCGCGGATGGGATCGGCTGCGGGCGAGCCCCGACATGGTGATGTGTTTCCTATTCAAGCACCTGCCAAAAGCACAACCTAACGAGCAGGTGACAGATATCCAACATGCGTTCAGCCCCCCACCTCCTCTCCCCCCTTCTCCTCTTACCTGCTCTGTGCGCTTCCCCCAAGCGGACCTCGGTGATGCTGCTCGGGTCACTCTGAGATCTTCCCCGCTGCAACACGCAATCCTCCTCCAGCCCGTCCGAGGATGCCATGGTGAATAGAGACGCAAAATGCAAGACTGAGTGGCGGAATCACCGTTAGCCAAGGTCACCGGCATCAAGTGGGGGAGCAGATCTTAATGTGGTTGGGCTGCTGCAGCTGCAGCTCCTGGTCCCCGATAAGCAGCAGTGCTGGGGAAATCCATTACGCGCGCAGCATCATGCCTCCTTCAAGTGCTGCTCGTAAACCCCAGATTAACAATCTAAACTCGTATTGACGTTCCTTTCGTTTTAAAATAAATAAATAAAATCGCCCCGGTATTGCAGGGGAGCTTCTGATGCATAACATCTGTGTAACACAAACCTACTTTTCAAACGCTGTTATTGACGTCACACCCCCACTGACTTATTAGACCAATTGCAGTGACGCTGCCATGGTGACAAACATAGGCTAATATATCTACAATATGAGTCACTGCATTGTACTGATATGTCAGGAGAAAAAGACTATAAAAAAAGACTACAGCAACTGAAACTAAAGGTTCTCTGCCCACAATAATAACTCCATCTTCAGCATTAACACATGTGCGAAATGTTTGGGCCGAAGGAAAATATTGTTCACTGAACTGTGCGGCTCATGTTTCTGGGTGCAAGCAAAACTCTCATCAGCATTTTAGGGGCAATTTTGCGTATTGGTGGCTCGTGGCCTGTAAGCCAGAATATGAAAGTGATATGTCCTACAGCCCCTGAAGGCAGCGTTGAATTCACGTCCGCTTGGGAATGGTAGGAAATGAGGACTTTCTTAATGACATTTTCCCACTGGACTGAATCATCTACATATTGAATAAAGTGTGAGGGCCTACAGCCAGAAAAGGTAGAATGTATGCAGCTGTAAATGGGCGACAACCACAGTAGGTAAAATGAAACACTTGCTCTTTATTTAGTTAGCTGGTTGTTGGACCCCTTTTGCCTTCAGAACTGCCTTAATTCTTCAGGTCATAAATTCAACAAGATGCTGGAAACAACCCTCAGAGATTTTGGTCCATATTGACATGATAGCATCACACAGTTGCTGCAGATTTGTCGGCTGCACATCCATGATGTGAATCTCCCGTTCCACCACATCCCAAAGGTGCTCTACTGGATTGAGATCTGGTGACTGTGGAGGCCATTGGAGTACAGTGAACTCATTGCCATGTTCAAAAGACCAGTTTGAGATGGTTTGAGTTTTGTGACATGGTGCGTTATCCTGCTGGAGGTAGCCATCAGAAGATGGGTACACTGTGGTCATAAAGGGATGGACATGGTCAGCAACAATACTCAGGTAGGCTGTGGTGTTTAAACCATGCTCAGTTGGAACTAAGGGGCCCAAAGTGTGCCAAATAAATATTCCCCACACCATTACACCTCCACCAGCAGCCTGAACCTTTGATACAAGGCAGGACAGATCCATGCTTTCATGTTATTTACACCAAATTCTGACCCTACCATCTGAATGTTACAGCAGAAATTGAGACTCATCAGACCAGGCAATGTTTTTACAATCTTCTATCGTCCAATTTTGGTGAGACCATATGAACTGTAGCCTCAGTTTCCTGTTGTTAGCTGACAGGAGTGGCGTCTAACGCTTCGACGTGTTGTTGGGTCAGAGATGGTCTTCTGCATATCTTGGTTGTAACCAGTGGTTATTTGAGTTCCTGTTGCCTTTCTATCATCTTGAACCAGTCTGGCCATTCTCCTCTGACCTCTGGCATCAACAAGGCATTTTCACCCAGAGAACTCCTGCTCACTGGATATTTTCTCTGTAAACCCTAGAGATGGTTGTGCATGAAAATCCCACATGATCAGCAGTTTCTGAAATACTCAGACCAGCCCGTCTTGAGTTGCTGCCAAACAGTTGGCTGCTTGGCTATTTGTGTTGATGAGCAGTTGAACAGGTGTATCTAATTAAGTGGCCGGTGAGTGTATTTTAAAGATGTATGCAAAAGACGTTGATCCTTAACGTGAGCATTGCATACAGGGGGCGTACTGACCATTGGGAAGTCTCCACAAGGCTCCAGAATGAAATATTCTAGGCTGAACTTGCCGGTGGCCACCTTTACAGTATAACTTTTTTATTTTTTGTAATAGACACAGATTCTGTTTACTCATATTCCATACTGCAATTTAACATTGAAAACAAGTATATACAAATACAAATATACATACACACTCACACACATAATAAGTCTATCAACTGTCAGGAAAGGCAAATATGTGAAAGTAAGTTTTGAGACCAAATCTGTTTTTAAAGATTTTTTTTTGGGCATTTTGCCTTTAATGGACAGGACAGTCAAGTGTGAAAGGGGTAGAGAGATAGGGGATGACATGCAGCAAAGGGCCAAAGGCTAGACTCGAACCCGAGCCGCTGCAGCAACAGCCTTGTACATGGGGCACCTGCTCTATCCACTAAGCCAAAGACACCCATGAGACGAGATTTAAAGATGTGAACAGACTCAGCTGATGATGCTCAGTGGGAGGCTGTTCCAGAGCTCAGGAGCAAGAACTGAAAAGGCTTGATCACCCTTTGTTTTTAACCTGGACTCTGGAACAGTTAGAAGACCCAGACTAGCAGACCTGAGGGGCCTGTTTGGACAGTATGGTGTGAGAAGCTCAATTGTACACTCCGGTGCCAGATCATTGAGAGCCTTGTGATTAAATGCACTTTAAAATGGACTCGAAAAGAGACTGGAGGCCAATGCAGGGAAGCCAAAATAGGTGTGATGAGTGAGGATCGTTTTGAATAAAGACATCTTAATTTTTCAAGGGCATATACTAGCAAACCCACTGCAAGAGGGCAAGTAATTTACATTTTACATAAACGTCTTTTCAACGTCAAGTAATTAATCAGTATAACTTTCACACGGGACTCCAGGAGGAAGTCTCTCCTGCACACACACACACACACACACACACACACACACACACACACACACACCAATATTCACTCTCTTTTAGCACTGTTTTTGGTCACAACCAACTTCTGAGGAATGTATCTGTCTCTTTAGCTGATGAATGTTTCATTATGTTCACCAACTCATCTCCAACTGTGTCTACTATTTTCTCCTGTACCTTGTTTTCTACTACATGTAGTGCCTTTTGTGATGCCACTATGAGTCAGCAAAGTCAGACATATTGAAATATGTCTCAACTTGAAGCATTTAGTAAGTAAAGCAAAGGTGAAAAGATTTTTTATGGAGGACACTGGTGAAGAAAATAAAAGATTAGCCTGGGAGAATAAGCCATGTGAACAGGTCAGAAGAGTAAGGCTAAAGCTATTGTACGGGATTTTAACCACTAGCACTATGGAGAAAGGTTAATGAGTGCATTCCTATTTTGTTTTTATTGAGGGACCTATACATGTGTGCAGGCGGATGATGCCATACACAGTCCTGCCTTTAGTTTCACAGAAATAGAGTTATTAGGGTCACTTATGATTTCAGTCTTTTGTTGATGGGGTCAAGGCTTAGGGTAGGTCTTGCAGGGATACTCAACTTGCTTTACATTTTTAGTAAAAATGGCAGGAGGAAATTTAGGGCTTAGCCTGGACTCCTGTCGTGGGATCCTTTTTTTTTTTTAATAAACAAGTTTTATTTTGATGCTTTTTATGCCCTTAGGCACCTAACTTACATTAAAAGCACAAACAAAATACCCAGTGTGTATCAATTCATTTTCATTGTGAGTTAGAAGATGGTTGGCTGGCCACCTGGCATCCTATTGTGGGCCAGATTTGGCCCATGGGCCCTAAGTTGAGTATCACAATGTTAGGACCTTGCAGGGATAGCTTGCTGTGGATAGGGCTAAGGTTGGTAGCAGGTTAAGGGAAGGGGAAACACAAATTTATGGATAAATAGACTTAAACATGACAGCAGAAGTAGGTCTGATTAATTTTCTGCATCACCTTATGTGGTTGACGATTGGAATGGTTCCAAAGCTTGGATGAGCATGAAACTCTCACTTAAATGTATACAAAAGATAATCAGCTGCGTTAGAATACCTGGTTCTTTCCATGGGTGGATTAACGAACAGGCCCAAGGGCCCAGGGGAACATGGACTCAGCGGCCCCCTAAGCCAGAGCCTTTGGGTGAAGTAGCTGTTATTAACTTAGCATTTCATAGTCAAAGGGCCCCAAAAGTCGTACTGAAAAACTGAAGGAATAACACTAACCCTGAGGATTAGCTATGTATTTAAATTCTGGTAAAAATTGCTTTGCAAAAATTTCTGATGACAGAAATGCATTTCAGTATGTTTATTAGGCCTCAAGGATACACACAATGTGTTTGGGTCAGAAAACTGGATGGAAACACTGGGGAGCAATATGGGTATCAAAGCCAGTATCATATCAAAGCATGCAATACACCTGTCTGTCCACATGGTGGTAGGCTCTGCCTGTGTCATGCTTTGATGATGCATTGGTTCATATGTATTCATGACTGCAGTGCAGATGAATAATATTTATTCAAATAGCAATATTATTGTAAAAACAGTTATTCTGTGACAACAAATGAGAGGGCCAACAAACAGGTAACAAAAGATCACCTTTACTGTCACAGTAAATCTTCTGGTAACTTTTGAAAAGGTGTTTTTATTAACTGCACTGATTGAACATAATCAAGAGATTTTTTTTTTTTTTTTTTTTTTGCCATTTCTTTATTTAGAACAGGCAGACTCATATTTACTCACGAATCTTTATTACAACTCGGGGTTTCGTTAATGCATACTTAAATTGGTGTACCATTTTTATTATAGAATAATACAGGTCAAGACATGCAAAAGTGTTGCTGCTAACGAGCTAAAAGACAGCCACCATTGATCAAAGCCTACATAATGTAGTAACAGAAATTATATCAGTGATCAAGTCTAAATCATGCAACATCTAAAATAAAAATATCATCAAAATGTGTGTGCATCACTTGGCAGTGTTTAACAGTTTGTTCCATTAAGATGTCAGTTCTTCCCTAAAGATCAGAATGAGAGGAAAAGAATAGATGGTTATAACTTCCATACAGTTCACAGTGTTGAGACTTCAGCTCAGATACCAGACTGTATTTTGTACTCACAGATGATTGGTCCAACGGTGACGGGATCGAGCTGAGCTGAGTAGTCAACAGAGCGATATGTCCTTCCTCTGCAGCGCTGTAAGGTGAGAGGAGGATTAGAGTGATAAGAGACCTATACCCAGTGTTTGGGTATAAAAGCATTGATTGCCGATTGATTATTTTGACTGAGTGAGAGGATGAGTATCTGACTCACTGGAACACAGTTTTGGCTCCTCTTATCACACAGGCGTACTCTGCAGTGTAAGAAGACATATGGGTTGCCACCCCGGATAGGGAAGAGCAGGGCACAAAAACGAGCATAGAGGGACAGGCCATTCTCAACCATCGACACACGACGAGAGTCAGTAGGACACCTGGCAATGATGTCAGACAGTCATTAGGACCATAACAAATCAGCACTGATTTTATATTTTTGATTCTTGTCTATCTTTTTAAACAAAAATTTAAATACTACACTTTTGTTTTTGCTTCCAATTTTTTCCAGGTTAAATTTAAGATCTAAGACTTTTTTATGCACACAATAGATATATTTCTCTCAAATTTGCTAGTGAGCACTTGTCTTTTTCCAAGAAAATCCATCCACCTGACAGGTGTTGCATATCAAGAGGCTGATTAGACAGCATAAGTACAACACAGGTGTGCCTTGGGACGGTCACAGTAAAAGGCCACTCTAAAATGTGTAGTTTGATCTCACAAAACAATGCCACAGATGTCACAAATTTTGAGATAGCATGCCATTGGCCTGCTGACAGCAGGAATGTCCACCAGAGCTGTTGGTTGTAAACTGAATGTTCATTTCACTACCATAATAGTCTCCACTGTCGTTTCTATTAATTTGGCAGGATAATCAAACAGCCACACAACTGCAGAGCACATGTAACCACACCATCTCAGGACAGATCATCTGAGACCAGCCACCCACACAGTGGATGCAATAACTGGTTTGCACAACCAAAGAATTTCTGCATAAACCATGAGAAACCATCTCAGGGAAGCTCATCTGCATGCTAGTCATCCTCACCAGGGTCTAAACAAAACAGCAGTTACCAAATTTTGCGGTTGTGAGGCCGGTTGGATGTACTGCCATATTCACAGAAATGACTTTGAAGGCATCTTGTGGTAGTGAAATAAACATTCAGTTCACAAGCAACAGCTCTGGTGGACATTCCTGCAGTCAGCCTGCCGATGGCATGTTCTCTCAAAACTTGTGACATCTGCAGCATTGTGTTGTGTGATCAAACGGCACAGAGTGTCCTTTCATTGTGTCCATCACAAGGCACAGTTGTGTAGTAATGATACTATTTAATCAGCATCTTGCTATGCCACAACTGTTGGTGGAAAATGATCTTGGAAAAGGAGAAGTGCTCACCAACATGGGTCCTCAACAAATTAGCAACCAAAAATTTGAGAGAAACATGTCTATTGAGTGCATAAAAAGTCTTAGATCTTTAACTTTAACCTGTGAAAAATTGGAGAATGAACAAAAGTGTGTTTACATTTTTGTTCAGTTTAAATCTGGAGAGACACATACCCATAATGGATGAGATAGTATCGCATGGGATCATCAAGGTTTGAGGAGTAAGTGATATAGCAGTCCTCCAAAACAACTGCAAAGCTTGGATCATTCTCAGGCACAAACACTTGCACATGCAGTGCAGAGCCCACTGGCAGGATGACCTGGCCCCCTGGGTAGCTGTTCGAAAAGTTGGAGTCTCGGAACAGATCCATGTTGGCTATGGGTCTGGAACCTGACCCCATGAGGCCATACCCAGGGCTGTTAAGAAAGAAAAACAATCAGAGATGTGTTTCACCCCTCCAGTGATGTACATCTATTAAACGTGTTGTTATAGTCAAGGAATGAAATAGAAGACTCACAGGTGTGGTCTGATTTCAGTGTTTAGGCTGGTTTTGGTTTCCAAGGGATAGGCACAGGTGAATGGAATAATCTCAGGTAAACCCAAGGTATCATTGCTCAGAGGGTATAAAAACAAAGAGTTGGAGTAAATGGCATGGGTGGTGTTGGTCTGAAAGAGAAAGGATGATCAGTCAGCTGAATAATGCCTATAGTTATTGAATAAGGCCTTTAGTTACATGCTGCAGTGCAGCCAGCAAGTAACTGAAAACCTTTGGGAAACCTTTCATACTGTATGAAAGACGGGTTTAATAACAGTTAAAGTTGGAGAGTTGGAGTCAATGATTATAATACAATATATAGTTACAACAAGTAGTTTCTGTCTTCCTCACGAACAAACACATTTGCTGTCGCTTGAATGAACACTATGGGGTACGGCCACACCTCAGCCACCCCTTTTATCACTTGTCATGCCAGCCTATACCCAAGCAAGAATCTCTGGGGCTGAAAAATAAAGCCAAAATGGAGGTATCAAAAACTGCAGCTCCTCAACTTGCTACTTGAGGCTGGCTTCAAAAGCGTCTCCATAGACCCCCATGTTAAAATGCCGAACTTTACAGCTGAATTGTACATGTTCACAGCAAGGTAAAAAAAAGCGGTTTTGGTCTTTACAGCTAATTTCCCATTAATGATAACTGTACAGGGGGTGAATTTTTATATAATTAAATTGTTTTAATGTTATTAAGGCTTAAAGTTACGCATAATTACGAGCATGGCCACACTGAGCCACAGGGGGTGGTGACCACAGCTACAACATTGCTTAGGTAAAGTAACTATGAAGTTACCCCAGATTCACAAGGTATGGGCTTAGCTGTAGTTGCCACTCCTTCAGTATATTTTCACTTCATTGAAGTTTATTGTTAGGTTTATTGTTCAGCGATTGGTTATACTAAAAGACCCTCTAACAATTTGGATGTAGTTTTTGGGGTACATTTTGTTTTAATTGTTTTAAGCCTGTTTTTTGCTTACGAAAATCAGCATTAGCATTATAACAGTTAACTATGTCTGTATGCTAAATTAACTGACCTAACCAAGCTAGAGGCGAGTGTTGGGGTTAGCTCCACCCTCTCATGGAAATATGGTCACTTCTGGCTCCAAAAATCCAAGATGGCGACGGCTAAAGTGCCAAACTTCAGGCTTCAAAACAGGATTCCACAAACTAGTGGGTAATATAACAGTAGCTACGTCCATTATTTTACACATCCATCCTTCATCCATCCATGGTTCATCCATCCTCTCCTGTTTTCATGAAAACAGACTGTGCTTTGCAGTTGTAAACACAGTCTCGCAGCAGTCCAACCTTAGACTACGGGTGATAATGATTTCAGCAAGAAATCAACTTAACTTACCCAACTTAACAAACACCAACTTCCTCTATCCCTTCTTCAGCCAATTGCAACCAACACAGAATTTGCTTTGGCATTCTCCCTTAAATCCGGCTTTTCCGTTGTTTTAAACATGACTTTATGTTTAGTAGAATCATGCTGTGACAGTTATAAATATAATTTCAGCCCAAATATCTTTGGGTTTTGGACCATTAGTTGCATAAAATAAGACATTTAGAAATTTTTCCTTGGGCTTTCATAAATTTGTAGAGGCATACACTCTGTTTGGACATTTTGTAGACCAAACAATTTCTGGATAATTAAAAAAATGTATCAAAAAGATGGATCAAAACTGAAATTATTTGTTCCCTTTAGCCCTATTATACATAGCAAACAAATTAATTGAAGCTGAAGAGAAGGGAGTTTAACAGAATAAACAGAATAGAATTAACAAATAGGGCGGCACGGTGGTGTGGTGGTTGGCACTGTTGCCTCACAGCAAGAGGGTTGCCTGCATGTTCTCCCCGTGTCAGCGTGGGTTCTCTCCGGGCACTCCAGCTTCCTCCCACAGTCCAAAGACATGCAGATTGGGGACTAGGTTAATTGATAACTCTAAATTGTCCGTAGGTGTGAATGTGAGCGTGAATGGTTGTTTGTCTCTATGTGTCAGCCCTGTGATAGTCTGGCAACCTGTCCAGGGTGTACCCTGCCTCTGGCCCGATGTCAGCTGGGATAGGCTCCAGCCCCCCCGCGACCCTCAAGAGGATGAAGCGGTTAGAAGATGAATGAACGAATGAATGAATTAACAAATAATAAAGCTGTATAAAAGTAATCAATTTTCACCGTAAGTACAGTTCCGCAGATGCCAGCCTGACGTGCCACTTGGTACCACACAGTATTACCATGCATTCTGTAGTCTGTACAGTAAGGGGCTGCCAGCTGACCAGAGTATGCGCTCAAACCAGCTGACAGCAGGCTGTCCAGTCGCACACCAACTTCAAGCTGATTAGGGGAGCAAACAAGCTGAGCTGCCTGGAGTAGAGGTTGATGGTCTAAAAACGTGGGACAAAAAAGAAGAACCCCTCTTAAATTTGCTGTATGATTTCAAAATATTACAACAAAAAAGTTAAAATGATGACTTGAGTACTTCAAACATGCATAAACATTTACCTTCACAAATTACACTAGCATCCTCTATATGATAACAGTTGTGGGACCCAAATACTTGAAGTTCACAGTCTGTTATTGATGACTCATTTCCAGAACACTGAACACTGTCCAACCAGATTGGTCCAGTGCCTTGTCCAAAACGTGCCCTTTGTGGTGCCTCCACAGCCCTGCCACAGCCCAGCTGTCGACAAACCACCTGGGCTTCATTCAGTCCCCAGCTGTCGTCACACACCGCCCCCCACTGGCCATTGTGGAAGATCTCCACTCTGCCAGAGCAGCGGCTGTTAGAGTTGACCAGTCTCACTGGAACACTTGGTGTTGGAGCAGGTGTACTTGAAGAAAATGTACTGTTGGCATCTATTTGAGGTCAAAGGAGAATCAGTGTAAACTCACATAGCAACTGAGAGACTAAAAGCTCTATTCCACCAGCTGTACTCAATCATTTCAGTTCAGTTCAGAGAAAATTAAAAACTTAAGGCAGAAAAAAACACTTACCTTCACAGATGACACCAGCATCCTCGCCATGATGACAGTTGTGGGATCCAAAGCCTTGATGTGTACAGTGTGTTATTAATGTCTCATTACCTGAACACTGAACATTGTCCAACAAGATTGGTCCAGTGCCTTGTCCAAAACGTGCCCTTTGTGTTGCCTCCACAGCCCTGCCACAGCCCAACTGTCGACAAACCACCTGAGCATGAGCCAGTCCCCAGCTGTCGTCACACACTGTTCCCCACTGGCCGTAGTAGAAGATCTCCACTCTGCCAGAGCAGCGGCTGTTGGGGTGGACCAGTCTCAGTGGTAAACTTGGTGTTGGTGTTGGCGCAGGTGAGGTTGCAGACATTGTGCTGTTGATGTCTGCTTGAGGTCAAAGAAAAATCTCAATGAACGTACATACCACTTGGAGGATGACTCAAATATTGTTTTGATTCAATATTTCAGGTCAGACTGGCATGAAATAATGAATTACATAATTTTAGGTAAGCTCAGCGTAAAGATTGGAGGCAAGGGGAACAGCTGGCCCAAAATTCAAAAGCTAAGAGCTCTGACTATGTATTATTTCAAAGTATGCATACCCTAAACAGTTACCTTCGCAGATGACCCCAGCATCCTCGTCATGGACACAATTGTGTAATCCTATGTCTTGATGTGCACAGTCTGTCAGTAAGTACTCATTTCCTGAACAATTAACATTATCCAACCAGATTGGTCCAGTGCCTGGTCCAAAATGTGCACTTCTTGGTGCTGCCACAGCCCTGCCACAGCCCAGCTGTCGACAAACCACCTGAGCATGAGCCAGTCCCCAGATGTCATCACATACTGTTCCCCAGCGTCCATTGTAGTGTATTTCCACGGTGCCAGAGCAGCTGCTGTTAGAGTTGACGAGTCTCACTGGAGAACTGTGTGTTGGAGCAGGAGTGGTTGTAGAAACTGTACTGTAACTTTCTGGTTACAATAAAAGAAAAATTGGTGAGCCCAGATGGCAACAGTAGGCTGCTATGCCACCACCAGTAAGGACAAAAAGCTCTGTTTCAACAGTATAGGTGTCCTTAGGCAGGCAGTTCTCATGCACTGTTTGTATGTTTTCCTGTTAAAAGTAATGCACCAAAATTTGTACATATCTCACGTAATTATGAGCCAGTAATTAGTGCATAGCCCACATATTTAGGAAGGCTGCGATTACATAACAGTGGAGACCCTTGGAGACAGGTGTTTGGAACTGTGTAAACTCTGAGTCATTTTAAGGTAAGTCATCACCATATTTCCTTTCCTAAACCTAGCTACAGTAATTTTACTTGCCTAAACCTAACCTCCATAACTTTATGTTAAGTACGTAATTTTACGTTAAGTATGTAACTTTACGTTAAGTACGTAACGTCATTTGTGGGGCGCTAATTCGTAGAACATCATACACACTGTTGCATGATAATATGTTGACTTAGGGCTAGGTGATGAGGAGAAGATTAAAATCACAATATTTTTGACTACATACCTCGATATCGATATTGCGATGATATCATAGGGTTAGTTATTGGTGCTTTCATAAAATATTTACCCAATGAGATTTTTGATAAATAACCATTAGTAATGTGGATATAATGACTATGTGGGTAAAGAGAAATAATAGAGCAGCTAGAACAGTCTAGTGAGTTCAGAAAATTATATCCCTTTACTGCAAAGCACCCTTTAACCAGGAAAAGGCTAAACATATATTACAATATCCAGATTTAAAGATGATATCTCATCTCATATCACAATGTTGATTTACTATAAATATAGCCCAGTCCTGGGTGCACTTAATCATTTCATTCTTTAGCACTAATCTTAACTTGGTTAAAGGTAATGCTGTGTGTTTGGCTTATTGTGGTGGAACTTTATTTCCCTTCTGTAGTGTAAAATAGAGTTAAAGATTAATTGGATTACTCCATGTGCAAGCAATGGCAACTTGATTGTATCTAAAATGAAATAACAAATTTACCTTCACAAATTACACTGGCATCCTCAGAATGAGCACAGTTGTGGGAACCAAAGCCTTGATGTGCACAGTCTGTTATTGATGACTCATTTCCAGAACACTGAACACTGTCCAACCAGATCGGTCCAGTGCCTTGTCCAAAACGTGCCCATCTTGGTGCCTCCACAGCCCTGCCACAACCCAGCTGTTGACAAACCACCTGAGCGTCATTCAGATTCCACAAATCGTCACACACCGTTCCCCACTGGCCATTGTGGAAGATCTCCACTCTGCCAGAGCAGCTGCTGGCAGAGTTGACCAGTCTCACTGGAACACTTGGTGGTGTTGAAGCAGGTGAGGTTGGAGAAAATGTACTGCCAGTACCTGTTTGAAATCAAAGGGTGATGTCTGTAGCAACTGATGGAGGAAATGCTCAATTCCACCAATATAGCTCAAACATTTCATCCTTCAGCTCCCTTAGTTCAGAGAAAATTGCCTTAACACAAAGACATACTGTAATTTTGTGTGTTGCTTTTTGTGCTGGAAACCTCAATTTCCATTCTCTACGGTATAATACTAGACTCAAATTTAAATTAATTTCTTTTCCATGTGTGAGCAATAACTACCTTAGTGTACGCCAAGTAGAAAACACACTTACCTTCACAGATGACACCAGCATCTTCATTATGATCACAGTTGTGGTTCCCTAATCCGCCATGTGGACAGTCTTGTAAAAAGGACTCACGTCCTGAACACTGAAGGTCATCTAACCAGATTTGTCCAGTGCCCTGCCCAAAATGTGCCCACCTTGGTGCCTCCACAGCCCTGCCACAGCCCAGCTGTCGACAAACCACCTGAGCATCATTAAAATCCCAGCTGTCATCACACACCGTTCCCCACTGGCCATTGTGGAAGATCTCCACTCTGCCAGAGCAGCTGCTGGTAGAGTTGACCAGTCTCACTGGAGGACTTGGTGGTGAGGTTTGAGAAACTGAAAATGAAGATATTACATGCATGTAACAGAAATCAGGGCTGGCATGTAAGGTAAAATTTTGTTTTATAGGTGCATTAAAATTCAGAGAATAGAGATATTCAGAGATATTACTTTTGCCAGTTTTTTAGACTTGAGAAGAAGATTTAGTCTCTATGCTTGGGATATTGTGTGCCTGTATTTGTCTGGTTAAAATATGAGTTTTTGCTTTGTTTGTTTTGCAATGCTTGGTGGTCTGACAGCAAAGTAACAATATTACTGACCAGTACAGTAACAAATGACTAATAAAATTTCAGTAATAATATCACAGTTACCCCTAAAACAAATAACATTACTTTTGTTGTCAACCCCATACTGATTTGATCCCACATTAATTTTCATTATCATTGTGCATGTAGCAAGCTAGCTTGGACAATGCAAACGCACTTATTGAGCGGCTGGAAATATTTCCTTTTTTTTTTTTTTTTTTTTCTCAACTGAACCTCAAACTTCCTGAAACACCTAATATGACTGACAGCACAACTATGTGAAGCTAATGGAAAAACACTCCAGCAAGGGAGGGTACTTCTACTAACTGGAAGCAGACAAACAAACCAACCCACTTGTCCCACTTCGACATGTCAGACACTTTACCTGTGCATCCTGTAAAAGTCTGCAAAACCAGGAGTAACAGCATACCCTGAGTCATCTTTCCTTTGGGCCACAACCGGGAAATAAGACACAACCTTGCATAAAAGGACAAAAGAGATATTATCTTCATCCTTTCTTAAGATAAAGATCTGTTTTGCAAGGGAGAACTGAGTACAACAAAAGAAATAAAAACAGAGATAAGACAAAAATTGCAGGCAGTCACTCACGTGCACATACATGCAGCATCAGAAACATTCACAGACAACCCTGAAAAGGTTTTTAAGTAATTTTTTGAGATACTTTTTTAGGTCTGTTGTGATTTATTCAATTTATACAGTGCAAAGCAGCACTTCCAAATACAATATTTACTCATGGAGTACACAGTCCTCAGATCAGCGATAGTTCACAGTAATGAGTATAATCGTTATCTCCTGTTAAGGTGACATGAGCAGCAGGAGATTTCAATACTCAAGCACAGATTTTAAGGGGCAATTGCACAATTGTTTTCCTGTTGTTAAGAGAAAAATGTACTGTTTTTCCCAATATAAAAAAGATTCTGTGTTTAAATGTAAGACTGCTATATGACCAAGATATATATAGATCAGATATTTATAAAATTGGACAACTTCAATTCTGGTACCATTACTGTATGGATGGCAGGGGGATGTAACTGTGGGTTATTGTGAATAAAACACGTTTCATCTTATCTGCAAGTTTGAGATTATGCAGAGATTTATGAGGAGTAGACTGTGACCTAAACATGTCTTGAGTTCTGCATAAATAGATAGTATAAGTCTGTGTTTGAGCAATAATATTTATAATTATGAAATAATGATAGAACCAAACATTCAATATTGTGGTTTCTCCTTAGTTATGAAAAGGGAAGTTGATGTGAAAACCATCAGTACAGAGTTTCTGTGTTCTGATAGATCTTATCTGATCGATCAAATAAATATGCATTAAACCATTTCTGATCATCCAAACCCAGACAGTGTAATCTGCTTGGTAAATTGCAGAGGTTGGCAGTATCAAAAGCCTTTTTTAAGAATGCGCACCAAACTAGTGTACCACTCTTCTGACTGGAATTACAGGTACAAATGCAAACACAAATCTACAGAATTCAATTTTAAAACTCTGCTACAGTGCCCAAAATACACATAATGTATACAACTATCTATGAGAAAATATATCACTTTTATTGACAACACAAAATCAATGTTAAAGTTGAACAATCAGGATTCATTTTTACCATAGAATGTGTAACTATTATTTATCACCACTGCTGCTGCCTCTGTTAACATAGTCATCATTAATTTCTTACCTTTTCCAGGTGTGTGGTCTTTGAGGACTGACTGGCAGTGCTTTGCCAGAGCTGAAGAATCAAATCTCTGCAAGCTACAGGCCTGTGCTGCTAGCCTGAGTCCACAGGGTGTTTTAAGGGACTCGCTGGTGTGCCATCTTATCTGCCTCAGCAGATCAGGTTGCTACAAAGATAAAAGCTTGTTTTTGAATGGCAGCCAAGATAATTCTTTGAAGAAGTTATTGATATCTAGTAAGGCAAGCATTAAATAGATTCAAACCTTAAACCACAATGCCGTATTAAATTATAAAGTATTCCTTTTACAGGTTTTCATCTTGTTTGGATGCACTGTTAAGAAGTTATCCATAGCCTTGAGGAGGGGTGATGTAAAAGGCCGCGCAAACAGCATATACAAGCTTCAAATTAAGTCTGTAAAGAAAATACTACATGGTCAACAAAATCTGTCCACACCTGCAATCATTTTACTGGTGTTGAACAAGACTTAAAAATAAAATTGGCTAAATATTTTAGGCAGCCTGTTTTCTACTCTTTAACTGTAAGTGACTGACTGTTTATAAAGTTTCTGTCACCACATTACTACATTTGTAGTGTTAAGGTCTCAAAAGATGGAACACCACACGAAAGCATTCATCACAGCAAATTGTCTGAGTATGGCAAGATAGTGGACTGAGAAGACACCTGACAGTTTTTAAAACTACATCTGAACTAACTGTTTTGTCACCAAAGAAATATCTTAAAAATGCAAAGCCCCCAATTAATGACTCCAAAACCTCCAAAAGAATGCAGACAGGTGCGATGGAGTCTGACCGATATCTAATGCCACCCTGCTAGCTGCCATTCAATCCTTCACTGATCATTTTGCGGAACCAGACCAAAAATTTTAAGAAAAGGGCATGATAGAGGAAAGCTGTGACAACATTGCATTCAATATGGTGGAGATTAGCGTCTGCAAAAAAAAATCAGTGGAGAGGATGACCAACAATTGGTGGACACTGACAAAGGAGAATGTGGAACTGAGGGAAGCAAGGAGGATACAAAAGGTAATGGAACTGGCAAATCAGTGAATTCAAAGAGAGGAAGGGAGAAAACAAAAGAGACGTTTCATGTCTGTTTTTGCAAACATTTTTTAAGTAATTTAAGACAACTTTTGGTTTAGGTGCCCTCATGAGCTGTTCAGTCATAACCTTCCACCAGCCATGAAGCAAGGACTTGCTGTCCTCATTCCAAAACCAGGAAAAGATCAAAGACTGATTAACAATGTTTGGCTGATTCCCCTCCTGAGTATTGTTTGTAAACTCGTGGCGCGTGTCTTTGTTATGCGACTGAACTCATCCCCAAGTTATTAGAACAACTCAGTCTGGGTTTATGAATTAAAGATCAATTTATGACAACATGCAATTTATTCTAAATATTATAGATTATCTCTCTACAAGATAGTGGTAACATACAGTCATAGCCCAAGCTCGACAACATTTTGGAAATGAACAAAATTGTATGGATATAATATTTTCTATAGTAATAGAAGTAGATCAGTTGTCCTGCCTTTCTGTACTACAGGTTGTTATGACCTATACAGAGGTATAATTTTAATAACACGTTGCCAAAGTCTTCACAGTCTCAAGGTGACTGAAAAAGACTTGATTATTAGCTAGTATGCAGATGACACAACATTTTTTCTGAAAAAGGAAAATCAAATTCCTACCGCGATACAAAAAAAATGGATGTTTTCCCCAAGGCCTCAGGATTAAAAACCATATCCAGAAAACAATCTAGAACATACCTGTTAACACTATTCAGGCCTGAGAAACAAAGAGACGAAGAAAAAACTATACATTAGTACTAAAACAGTGTGTACTTTGAGTGCTCACAGTATTCCAGACACAGTGTCTCTTGGTAGTTTTTTTTTTTGATGATGATTTCTCTACTATAATGGGTTCAAAAGGTTAGGTCAATCAAACTTCTTCTTCTTCTTCTGAATTGTGAACAATCAAGCTTGTGTGTGCATTTATTAAGGCAGTGCAGTGAATGTACTGCAGCGAGTTTACAATATACAGCAAGTCTGCATTAGCCAACTGTACCAACAAAAACCTTGAACTCTCGACATTCCAAGCAGAAAGTGGCCATAGTACAACTTTAACTCTCACACTAAGCAGTGAAAGTCTATTCTATCTATTCTTGCCCCCTTCTCAGTATCAGATGTACTGCATATTTTCATTTTCTTCTCTCTTTTATTTGGTAACATCAGCACCGGGTCATCATCACACCATGTTAACTCCATTTTTTTGTAGAGCAATTATTTAACACCCATACTTGCATAATCAGATGGCTTGGGAGTGTTACCTGACTAAACCTTTGCCACACAACAATACCATGTTATCCAGGAAGGTGCTGCACTGGCTAATCGGATCCACAAAAACACACATTGTTGGAGGAATCTGTTGTATTTTTACTGTTTACCTTGTGATCATTGTGACAAATATAAACTAGCTGCCAGCATGAAAACTTTCAAGAGCTTTATAATCCTGCCTCTGAGTATTATAAAGTGTTGTGTAGTGTTTTGGCATTTGATAAGCCTTTTAATTCATGGATATGTCATTGAAACTGGACTTCCTGGATTATATTTAATTGTTTCACCAGTACACCTTAAACAACATGCCCCCACCCACGCCCTGTATGCTGTCTGAATCCCTGCATATAGACCACATGTGGCAGCTACACATCAAATAAACAAGACAAACAAACAAAAAATTATTTCTTCTTTTTTTCACAATAAAAAAGTGCACTCAGTAGAGTTCAGATCTCTGCCAGGCAGCCATGTTCTGGCTGCAGCCACCAGAGCTGATCACAGCCACTCTAGACAATTCTTGTAATCCCAGCAGCTCATTAAAAAAATATTGTCATGGATTTTTGTCTAGATGTTCATGGTCCCCAACCAATAAATCCTTGTGAACTGTGAGAGCCTTTGATTTTTACGCTAGCATCTTCATGAGTTTAAAGTTTTGGTTTATAGATACTTAAGAGATTTTCAAGGGGTTGAATCCAAATTACTTTTTATCAATTGCCAAACCATAAGACACCATATATGATTTAAGTAAAACATTTTGTAAACGTAACACACTTGTGTAACCCCCTGCGTTATTTTGTTCACTACACCTTAGGCTATTTTCTTGTTTTATTTGTGTAGCCATATAATGGGTAAAATGTGTTTTAAATGTCTATTTCCTTTTGCGTGATGTCATTTACTATTGACAGTGAAAGCACCACAATAAATTTGTTTGCAAGGTACACTGTTTGCACCATAGATATCATATACATTAGATACCTTGTTGACGGCTTCAGCCCGTTTCAGCGATGCGTCAACATCATCGCCATCTTGGGGAGGTCACAGCCAGCTGGCTAGTACTGTTGTGTATGGTGATAGGTCTACCAAACTTCCTCTTACTGCAACTCACTTAATTCTGAACCGTTTTCACGAAATTTGGTTTATTATAAACATGTTGAAACCCTGGTTGACTGGTTGTGCAATACAGTGTGTACATTTTCCCATATGGTGTTATTATATTGTAAAATACATAGTTCTAGAGGCTATGCTTATTATTAAGTGGATTTAATTAACTCATTAATAAACAAGCCTACCCCTCTAACATAACCTCGCTTCTGCAGACAGTTGCCATTATGCTAACGTCATATTGTGCACTAAATTTCATATTTTTATTTTCATTCATCCATTTTTGTGCATCCACATTGCACACATAACCTACTTTTCATATTAAAATAACTGGATTCAAATCCTCTATATTTGGCTGGTATAGAATAGTTAAAGGGAAGGTTCCCCTGCAAATGAAACTTTCTTCATACATCTTAAATGTGAACAAAAGAAAAAAAAAAGCATGACAGCACCAGACCCATCTCTTTTAATTATAATTGAAACATGAACATGGAATTCCTGCCCTGATGGAGTTAAACAGGAGCTCTATAAGGTCTTGGCTGAAGCGGTATGTGCACACTAGGGCTGCACAATTCTGGAAAAATGAGAATCACGATTTTTTGGCTTATAATTGAGATCATGATTCTCTCACGATTTTTTTCAACATAAAGATTTATTGTGCTTATTTCCTGATACAAAAGGAAAAGTAACAAAAATTATAAATAAATAATAAAAAAAATATCATTAAATAACAAAACCTATGATTGTGCCTGATAGAAGAGACACAATGCACATAAACTCTGGTCAGCAGAGAGGGAACACTCCTGTTTTTAGCTAAATGCAACAGTTGACAGCCTGACACTGACTGTAAAAACAATAAACTTTAGTCTCTTGTCTTCTCTTACAGCTTTTGAACAATAATTATTATTATTTTTCTTTTATTAATTTTATATACTTTATTAATCTCCAAGGGGATTGTCTGTTGTCAATTACACACAGGTCTGAAAACACACATGCACAAACAGGACCTATACATGCACTAAGTGGGGCTGCCCCTGACAGGCGCTCCGAGCATTTGGGGGGTTCGGTGCCTTGCTCAAGGGCACCTCGGCTGTGCCCAGGAGGTGAACTGGCACCTCTCTAGCTACCAGTCCACGCTCCATATTTTGGTCTGGAGGGGGACTTGAACAGGCGACCCTCCGGTTCCCAACCCAAGTCCCTATGGACTGAGCTACTGCCACAACAATAATTAACAATAATATCAATGTTGAACAACATTTTTCTGAGGTGGGTATTCCAAGTCATTTTTAGGGCAAGGCCACTTTGGCCTTTGATAAATACAAATTTATTGGGGCATCACGGCCAAAATGTGGGGTACCAAGGCCAAAACCAATGGCGCAGTGACAATATGTGCTAATTACATTGAATGAAGACAAAACAATATATGTGTTGAAAAACAGTACTGAGTTTATTAAAACTCTAAACTGAACATTTGACTTTTCCACAAAATGCTGTGTGATAAATGTTATTTAAATTAAATTAAAATGTGAACATTTCATAATATTCATTGTTATTGTTATGATAAAATAAAGTCTAAATGGACTAAGGAAGATCAAAGTTAAACGTTTCAACACCATGCATTTGACAGGAGTATTCACCTAATATAGCCTACATATCTTTAATTACATAATTATATGTCTCTATGTATATTTTTACATAAATCCACAATTTTTTATTTGCCTTTAAAAAAATATTCTTCCTTTATTTAATTTGACATTTTTTATTGTATTGTATTATAGGTATTAATTCTCTACAGGATCTTGTATGTTCTTTAATGTGTGTTCAATTTATTAAAAGAAAAAAAAACCGAAAAAAAAAAAAAAACGTTTTGGTGAACCCTGCAGAAAAGTGAACCCTCTTCCTCAGAGAGGATCTTTGCCTCCCAGTTTGTTCCTGGTGGCAGAGCAGAGTGATCCTTCTTTCTTCTCAGAGGATCTTTGTCCCATAAGAGCAGGCACTCAGCTGCTCTCCGTGTCCGTATTTTAAACAACTTTCGCTGGCAATTTGACAGTCACTAGTATGGAGCTTTATCCCTATCTTTATTCAAGAGAGTGGTCTATCAGTTTGAGAGCATTATTTAGTGATTTCACACTCAAAAACCCTGCCCTTGCACTCAAATAGCCTCTGCTTGCGCTTGGATCTACTCTGTTTCTGCTCAAACTGTGTGCTCGCACTCAGATACCATGTTGCTTGCACAGATTTCCTGCTCAAGCTTTGGCTTTTCTCCTTGGGCTCAATCTGTTTCTGTGCACTCGCAGAATTTCTGCTCTCAGATTTCTGCCCTGTGCCAAAGAGCATGGATACCAAGGGGCAAAGCTCCGTTGAATTTTTGCCAACAGCCACTGGGAGTGCTGCGGTAGCGCTGCCACCATTTTGGACTGTTGTGCCCAGACAACATGCAAGATGTTGAGGAGAAAAAAAGTAAAAGAAAACAGTGTAGTGCAATTAACTGCAACAACTATCAGTGGAACACCCCACACCTGGCTGTCCACCGCTTCCCGAAGGATCCCGACAGGTAAGAACTCCTGAGGTGTAAGTTTTACAGTGTTCTAATATCAATTTAATATGCCAGTATTGGAGGGAAGATAACACTTGCAAAACTGCACTTGTCAATGCACTGAAACGGGAGTTATATTAATCACATTATTTTTATTCACATGGATGAGCTTTTATTTGTTATAATATATGTGTGTGTGTATATATATATATATATATATATATATATATATGGCAAACCTGGATGTTTGGCACAGACTCAAACACACCTGGAGGTCTGCACAGAAGAGTCCTGGCATTCCTTTTCCTCGTGCTCTCCTGACAACCACTCATAATTTAATTCAAATGTAATTTGGGAGAAAATATCCATCTTCTTGGTGTAATGCTTTAGTGTCGGTTTGCGTCAATGTAGCAAATGTGACAGCTGGTTAATTAATGGTTGTATTTATATTTATAACACCTGTGAGCGGAGTGATTTTACTGTTACATGTCCCAGTGATGTTATACTCTATATCAGCACTCACGTCCAATAAAATTACTTGGTCGGAACTAACTGTTGTATAATACACACACATATATATATATATATATATATATATGTGTGTGTGTATTATACAACTAACTGTTGTATAATACACACACACACACACACACACACACATATATATATATATATATATATACAGTACAGGCCAAAAGTTTGGACACACCTTCTCATTCAATGCGTTTTCTTTATTTTCATGACTATTTACATTGTAGATTCTCACTGAAGGCATCAAAACTATGAATGAACACATGTGGAGTTATGTACTTAACAAAAAAGGTGAAATAACTGAAAACATGTTTTATATTCTAGTTTCTTCAAAATAGCCACCCTTTGCTCTGATTACTGCTTTGCACACTCTTGGCATTCTCTCCATGAGCTTCAAGAGGTAGTCACCTGAAATGGTTTCCACTTCACAGGTGTGCCTTATCAGGGTTAATTAGTAGAATTTCTTGCTTTATCAATGGGGTTGGGACCATCAGTTGTGTTGTGCAGAAGTCAGGTTAATACACAGCCGACAGCCCTATTGGACAACTGTTAAAATTCATATTATGGCAAGAACCAATCAGCTAACTAAAGAAAAATGAGTGGCCATCATTACTTTAAGAAATGAAGGTCAGTCAGTCTGGAAAATTGCAAAAACTTTAAATGTGTCCCCAAATGGAGTCGCAAAAACCATCAAGCGCTACAACGAAACTGGCACACATGAGGACCGACCCAGGAAAGGAAGACCAAGAGTCACCTTCTGAGGATAAGTTCATCCGAGTCACCAGCCTCAGAAATCGCAAGTTAACAGCAGCTCAGATCGGAGACCAGATGAATGCCACACAGAGTTCTAGCAGCAGACCCATCTCTAGAACAACTGTTAAGAGGAGACTGCGCGAATCAGGCCTTCATGGTCAAATAGCTGCTAGGAAACCATTGCTAAGGAGAGGCAACAAGCAGAAGAGATTTGTTTGGGCCAAGAAACACAAGGAATGGACATTAGACCAGTGGAAATCTGTGCTTTGGTCTGATGAGTCCAAATTTGAGATCTTTGGTTCCAAATCCGTGTCTTGTGAGACGAGAAAAGGTGAACGGATGGATTCCACATGCCTGGTTCCCACTGTGAAGCATGGAGGAGGAGGTGTGATGGTGTGGGGTGTTTTGCTGGTGACACTGTTGGGGATTTATTCAAAATTGAAGGCACACTGAACCAGCATGGTTACCACAGCATCCTGCAGCGACATGCCATCCCATCCGGTTTGCTTAGTTGGACTATCATTTATTTTTCAACAGGACACGACCCAAACACACCTCCAGGCTGTGTAAGGGCTATTTGACCAAGAAGGAGAGTGATGGAGTGCTGCGGCAGATGACCTGGCCTCCACAGTCACCGGACCTGAACCCAATCGAGATGGTTTGGGGTGAGCTGGACCGCAGAGTGAAGGCAAAGGGGCCAACAAGTGCTAAACACCTCTGGGAACTCCTTCAAGACTGGAAAACCATTTCAGGTGACTACCTCTTGAAGCTCATGGAGAGAATGCCAAGAGTGTGCAAAGCAGTAATCAGAGCAAAGGGTGGCTATTTTGAAGAAACTAGAATATAAAACATGTTTTCAGTTATTTCACCTTTTTTGTTAAGTACATAACTCCACATGTGTTCATTCATAGTTTTGATGCCTTCAGTGAGAATCTACAATGTAAATAGTCATGAAAATAAAGAAAACGCATTGAATGAGAAGGTGTGTCCAAACTTTTGGCCTGTACTGTATATATATATATATATATATGCTGTATTCTGATTGGTCAGTCGCGTCATTCAGAGGTCTGATATTACTGTGTACTGACCGTTGCTATGTAGCCCAGCATTGCTAGGTACGCTGCCCTTACAACAGTTACTTTTTTATCGGGCTAACGTAGCCGTTACCGCTTCAAAATAATAATTTACAAGATACAAAGATGGAGTATTTTCATGATATTTCATAATTTTCATTTTCGCTTGATTCCCTGTAGCTATTGTAGCGCAGATTCAGCTGTTGGAGTTTTTTTTCTCTCCTCCCGATTTAATTTATAAATCAATAAAAATCATATAATTACAATTATTCCCCAACAGGGGAATAGAACCCCTCCGCCTCGGTCAGGGTTCTATTCCCCTGTCGGGAGTTATTTTCCCAGTATTCACCAGCTCATTATACATTATCCCTTATACATACATATATATATGTACATACAGTGTATACATATGGCGCATGTGTGTAAATTAACAGTCCCTTTATTCCAAAAGTGGTAAAGAAAGCAAGGGAAGAACATTTAATGAAGAAGCCCTGGAGGGTGGGAGTGGATGAACCCGGTTAAAGAGTACCCACCTGGACTGGGCTCTAATACTAAAGCGAGCGTGCCCACAAGGAGGCAGGGATCATTTCATTGGTCAACAGTAAATCTGGCATTCCGTTGGTTTGGGGATTTTGACAGGGTTGTTACACAAAAAAATCCAAGTGCAGGGCAGAAATCTGAGAGCAGAAATTCCGCGAGCACACAGAAACAGATTGAGTGCGAGGAGAAAAGCCAAAGCTCGAGCAGGAAATCTGTGCGAGCAACATGGTATCTGAGTGCGAGCACACAGTTTGAGCAGAAACAGAGTAGATCCAAGCGCAAGCAGAGGCTATTTGAGTGCGAGGCCTGAGTTTTTGAGTGTGAAATCACTAAATAATGCTCTCAAACTGATAGACCACTCTCTTGAATAAAGATAGGGATAAAGCTCCATACACTAGAAGCACATTATGACCCTCTGTAAAAGTTTCTGTGTGGTACCCGTGTTGTACATGAGCTAACGTTAGCGGCTAAGGACTGCGAGGCTGGCCGATATTTGTGTGTCTGTCTGAGGAGTGTCAGTGCGTTAACTTGTTAGCCGTAGCCTTGCTGTTCGTCATGTTAATGTTATCGTCGGCAGCCCTGAATAGCTTGTAAAGCTTTAGCATAGTTAGTTAACACATTTATCGCTTGCTAACGCTAAGTTAACTTTACCAGCAGATCTGTATGAAGCACAAACTGAGGCTACAGTTAGCAGTGTGTTTCCCCCGTCTCGCTGCTTTCCAAACTGCCGGCCGGCTGTCGCTCTGCATCACATGGTATAACACTGCGTCGTTGGGAGCGCTTGTTTTCATGCAGATGATGCCCCAACTCCTGACATGGGCGGGGCCGGCAGAATCGGCGTCATTGAAAAATTAGATCGCATATGAATCGAGATCACGATTTTATTACGATTAATCGTGCAGCTCTATACAGTAGATACCTCGTTTACAGCTTCAGCCCGTTTCAGTGATGCGTCAACGTCACCGCCATCTTGGGGAGGTCACAGCCGGCTGGCTAGTACTGTTATGGAGATACGTCTTAAGCAAACTTGGTGTGCTCACTCAAAAGTCTCAAAGTGTAATTGGGTGCAGATCCAAAAAATTACAGCAAAGCAGAAAAACCCGACAGCACTCACTAATAATAATACTTTTTAATATAGTGGACTGTACGGCAGCAGTCGAAAGGACGCGTTTCAGCTCATAGCCGGCCTCAGCGTTAAATCAGGGTGTCCGCGGGGTCTTATAAAGTATTAAAAGTTGATAAATCAAATGTCGGAAAATTAAGGCCCTTAAAAAGTATTAAAAAGTCTTCATCGCGATTTTATGAAGTATTAAATTTTCTTGGCATTCAAGCTTTGACAAAAAGTATCCATGAATGTATAATTTTTTTTCCTCCTCGTGACTATTACAAAGAAGGATGTGTAGGTAGGCACACTTGGACTGCCACTCAGGGCCGTGCGCGTACCTGTGCGACATCACGTGACGGCGCACATCCAGGCACCAAATAGTCACACCAGAAGAATTATTTACGCTCACACCAGTGCTCCCAAATATATTTTGAGGTCGCTCAGATGAAATTTCGGTTGCATGTGCGACTGTGTGACATGACTTGCTGTGTGACATGGACCGCAAATGGTTTGAAGGACTCAGGCAGACCCTTCAGAACCATAGCTACCAGTAGTCCGTCACATAACGATTCACCAACATTTCTCAACGCTGTGATTGTGCTCTCAGCGCGGATCACATATTCAGTCATACTTTCACTGTCTGACTTTTGAAGTGATGTCAGTTCTGTATAAAGGCTGATTATTCGTGGCTTTCCTTTACCTTGTTAATAGTCCCTCAGAATCTTCAGAGCTCCTTGCCCGTTGTCAGCTGCCTCTCACATTACCAGTGATAGACTTTTATCATCCAAGAAATGAATAAGTTCTGCTTATGCCTCGGCGTTCTTAGCTGCATCCACGAGCAGCTCCTCTGTGTCTTCCGTGTCGGGGTCAATGTCTTTCAGGCCCTGCAGACAAAGTTGGCCCAAGAACTTCGTCTTCCATAGTTCGTAATTCTTTTCATCTCCGTCAAATAGGAGCAGAGACCAGTGGCTTGTATATGCAATTCTTCTACTCATGGTGCTAACAGTGTCTAATCATCACACGCGGTGGAAACACGCTAAACTGTCTCTGGATTACCCTGGACCCATAACCTGTTGGCAGAGTAAGGCTATACAGCGGCTCAGCATTGTGAACCCAAAAGTTAAAAGATCAAGCACCGAATACAAGGATGAAAGAATATACTGAAAGAAGTAAACTTGAATCGGAGACCCTCTGCTGTGTCCCCTTTCACCTTCACACAACTGAACTCAGGTGCGGGTGCAAGGCTTTTATTAAACACGCCCACAATGGATATCAGACAGCTGGCCTGTCAGTCAATCAATCAGTCCTCAATCAACTCAAACAATCAATCAATAAACATAACATAACATAACATAACATAACATAACATTAAGTTTGCCCATCATAAACACAAAATAACAAATAAACATTTAATAATTGGAAGCACCAACTCAACAGTAATGCTGTGACTGTTATACATACTTTTCCCCACCAAGTGTCACCGTGGGACAATAATAGGCCGTTCATCGAGTTCACTAGTTCTTATGTCACAAGTCAGTGTGTTTGCAGTCCTTCTTTCCATATTAAGCACTTTCTTTTGTGCCAATGCACCTGATGACAGAAGCTGATTATCCTGATGTGCGAAAGCCTCTTCACTACAAATTTAACAGTTTCAACCAGGTCTGGAATCTCATAATTTTAGGGGTAAGGCCACTTGGCCTGCCACTGGGTAATTTTTTGAGGGCACAAAGGCCACATGCCAGGGCATGAAGGCCATAACTTAAAAAATGCAATTTGCACTCAGTGTCAACAAGTGAGATAAAAAGTCACCATACACATCTCTATTGTTATGAGCTTCCAACAATAACATTCAGGCAGTTTTTCACACGAAGAGAAAAAATAAAGCTATGAAGGGTCAGTTACCAGGCTATTTTGTGCTCTACTGTCTAAATACCAGTAGTATCATTATTGATACGAATATTAGTCAGCACAGCCAAAAAATGATCATATTGTACTTACAGGATCTATAAAGATTCCATGGCATGAAAATTTCACTTGATGAGGTTTTTTTTAACATTCATATGAGTTCCCCTAGCCTGCCTATGGTCCCCCAGTGGCTAGAAATGGCGACAGATGTAAACCATCCCCTGCAGGTCATTCTCCGCCTTTCAGAAAATGTAAGCTCAGACAGGCCAATCTGGAAACTTCCCTGTATGTCGTCATACGGGGAAAGGTTACCTTCCCACTCTATGCATCGCCCTCCCATGAGAAAGTTTGGCTCGTTCGAGATGAACTGCGCCTCGCCTGGAAAGTAGACGAGAGCAGGCGGCCGCAGCAGGGAGCAGTGAAGTCAGACAGTTTCCTTACAGTTTCCAGCAGCCTTCATGCTGTGTTTATTTTGTACTCGGTGGTCGGAAGCTGGAAGTGGGAATGACGTCACCTCCGAGTTGACAACAGTTTTTGCATTCTAGTTGACAACGCAGACAAGTTGGGAAAAAAAACTTGGACGTTACCGTTTTACCGTTGGGCTAGCCGTAGCCACTGTTGGCAATATCAGTTGATAACAACGCTCTACGTGGCATTTTGCACATGCAGAGAGCATAGCAACATGCATGGATGGATAAAAATTTTACAGTACCATGGGTGTGGCTGACCTAATGTAAAACAAATAAGATAGAATTACTATAAACAGTACTTTAGCAGAGTGTTTACTCACTACGTATGTGACTGGTAGCCATCATGAATTCGTAAGTCGGGGTTGATGCAGTTGCTCCGAGTTTCCGAGTTGGAAATCCGACCTCAGGGTGGGAACTGGGAATTTCCGACCTCCGAGTACAAAGCGAACACAGCATCAGTCCATACAGGAAGTCACAGACACACTAACATCCTGTCTGGAATGATGTCAGTTCATTAAAAAAGTGATCAGACCCATAAAGGCTATCAGTTTGTTTTCAGTCTCCAGTTGTCTTAATTATGATAGATTAATTTATTAAAATGCTTTACAGGTGATCTGTAATTGATGTTCATGGTTTATCCTCCATTTGACAAGAATTCTCCTGTAAATCAGCATCATATCAGTTTGACCTGTCCCCTCAACTACACAGGCTAAATAAACTGTGTTTGACTATAAGGTTCATATTTTCAGAGGAAAAAAATACGACAGCAGCTTTCATTAAGGCTCAGTCAGATACAGTCAGGGCTTCACATCTGATGTTATTTTAAGAATCCTCACATCCCACTGACCACAAGTCACTGTGTTGCTAAATACTTCAATAATTAAAAAGTCCAGTGTTAATATACAGTAGACTCTGTATCTACAACGTCATCTTGTTGAGTTGACATCTAAACCAGTCAGCTGTTCGATCAGGTGAGAGCCAGGCGGTGCAGTCGGTGGAGAGCAACTGCAGCGCCTGGCTCTAAAAACTGCGGCTGCCTCGCTCTCGCGGTTTTATCGCCGTCCACTTTTGTAATACGTCAGAGCAAGTTGGGATGAAGTCGGACACAAAACTAACCAGCATGCATTGTGCGGCGATCGCGGGTGATCGAATCTGCACAGGCCTGGCTCATCTTGAACGAACATAATGAACTACGCCCGTCTGAGCACCATTGTTGTTTACTCGCTGAGCATATCGAGACATCATGGCTGGCAAACGAGCAAAGCACAGCAGTTGCTCTGTGGTTGGATGTACAAATGAACACTAAAGTTTATTTTTACTTCCTTCATCTGAGCCTCTGAAGACCCAGTGGATTGATTTTATTTTTTCTGGAAATGTGCCGATACAACTTCCCAAAGTTTTGTATGTGTGCACCAAACATTTCACGGACAACTGTTTCCTCAATTTGGGCCAACACAGAGCTGGCCTCGCTGAACATTTGAAGATTAAGTCTGGATCAGCACCAGCTCTCCTTGGCTCAGCTACAAACCTCGGACAAGTAAGTCAACTAACACTATGGGCCCTATTTAGATGGTCTAAAACGCGAAGCGCCAGGCCTGCGGCGCATGGACGTGTCCCAGTCACTTGCTAATTAGACAGCGCGTTTTTAGACTGTGCGCCATGGCGGAGAGTCTAAAAGGGTTGGACTTACTCTGTGAATTAGTCATGGGTGTGTTTTGGGCATATCATTCAATAAGCCAATCAGAGTGTCACCTCTCATTCCCTTTAAAAGAAGTGCGATTGGAGCGCATGGCAGAGAGCTAGTTAGATGGCGGACCTACCAACTGGAAAGAGTGAGTGTTTTACAGCTGACGAGACGGATCACCTCGTGCGGGAGGTGAAGGCCCGTCAGAACCAGATCTACGGGGACAGCAGAGAGGCACCCAAGCTCCCCGAGGTAAAGCAGGCGTGGGATCACTAATACAGATCTTACAGATCTTACTAAATATTAGGGTTGGTAATCTCTCTGTGATAGACGATTCGATACGTATCTAGATACAAAGGTTACGATACGATTCAAAACGATATATTTTTAATACAGAACGATTCGATACAATTCAATACAGTGTAGGAAAGATACAATTCGATACGATTTGATACGATTCTATGGTTAACATTTGTTGATGTAGACATTAATCATACATTATAAAATAAAGAAGCCAATTCTATAAAAGAGACATTCTTACAGTATTTTCAAATTTGTAAAAGACCACATCCCCAATCATTGTTGCTGTATGGCACTGGCAAAAATAAAATAAAAAGACAAACAACAACAAAATCACACATTGTCTCTGTTTTTGTATGTATCTTATATGGACTTGAGTCTGGAATAAAGTTTATCATAACGCTGTACAACATAAACATAAAGCAGAATAAAATAATAACATGCAATGTAGGGGCAGAATCTGACATCTCCTGTTATTAGTTGATATCATGGACTGTGATGACTAGCAGCTTATCACTGACAGCATGTCAGACTATTTCTCTGTGTTTGCTACACTCTGTTTGTCATTTATAAAAAGATAAATCACTTTTCTATAATACATCTGATATTTCAATGGAATAAATTACTTATTGACTTATTTATACTTCAAAAACAGCATGAATAAGTGATTAACATAGGTGGGATCAAAATAAAATAAATAAATAAAATCAAAATCAACCAGCCACCCTCCTCCCCTGACAAGTAAAGAACAGTCCCTAAAGTGCGGTGAGGTTTGTAGAAATGTGAACTGCTTGTTTCTCCTCTGACATGTCACATACCTGTGTGCTGCCACGGCTCGGCTGTTCAGGTATTTTTGGGCAGTCATGACACCGATGAAGACTTCTTGGACCTGGAGCCGGGCTTCTCGGTCACCGCCGCGGAGCACTATGGCCGCCGTATTTGACAGGAATACGTATTTCTGTCTGTGTCTGTGACCCCCGTTCAACGCACAACCGGCAGGATTCGCCTTTAGTTTCTGCTGCGGCTTGGCTGCTCCCTGGTTTATCCAACCAGCATTAGCTTCTGTTCCTCAGCTCCACCGGTCAAGCTGGCGCTGATGTTTACATCCATTATCGTTGTCAGTAATGCCTGCTATGGAGCATGCCGCCGGCTCTCACGTTGTTTTAGAGATGCAAACTGTTAAAGCCAGTCAACCGATTGCTAGTTTCGCGATACCTGATCCATGACTCTACAATCGATTCATCTAAGGATTCATGGCTGATTTGTATCAATTGAGGAGGCTGCTACCGACGCAACCGTATCTCTCGCTTGTCAAACTGGATATCCGATTGTATTGGTTAATCGTTCCCAACCCTACTAAATATCTGTGGAATATTATTCAAACCTGTTTTCATCATATAACAGAGCACAGCTGTCAGGACTGCCGCGGAGCTCCCCAAGGCGCTGATCCTGCAGCTAGGACCTGTTCAACGTTTTCTCCCCCATCCACGTTTGTTAATTGTTTTCACATGTTTCCTAAAGCTGTGTTCTGCCTCTTATTTGCATGTGTGTCCTCTCTACACTCAGATAACAATATAATAATATAATGCGGTTAGAAGATGAATATATATATATATATGTATATATATATATATATGTTGTTCTCTCAACAGCATGTTATTTAGGTCACAACACAGTTCTTTTATTCACCTCATATGAGGTGAATAAAAGAACTGTGTTGTGACCTAAATAACATGCTGTTGCTAACTGCAGAAAGTATTAAAGCATGAAATCCCGTATTTTTAATGTACGAACGCATCCTGTATCATAACTACATATGTGCCGTTTGTAACAAACCAAACTGCGTGAAAATCAGTTGAAAATTCAGTGTGTTATTCTATGTTACTTGTGCATACAGCTCCTTCCTCAGTAGAAGTGAATGCACTGTGGAGGCGAAGCGAGACCCATCCAAGATGGTGGCCGGCGAGGATGTCGGCTCTGATAGGCAGCGGCAGTCAATGCGGCATCTATGTATATATGTCTATGCTTGTAAACATAGTCCGACTAGTTGTTTACAAATACTTCCGGGTAGAAAACCAGCAGAGCTTTTAGGCAAGGCAAGGCAAGTTTATTTGTAGAGCATAATTCGTACACAAAGTAATTCAAAGTGCTTTACAGAACAAGAAAATGCATTAAAATCACAATACAAAATAAAAACATAAATAATCATTATAAAATGAACTTTAAAAGAAATAGAGCTGTTTTGAGCCTAGATTTGAACATTGTCAGAGTAGAGGCCTGTCTCACATCTTCAGAAAGACTGTTCCAGATTTTAGCTGCATAAAACTGGAATCCTGATCCCCCATGTTTAGTCCTGACTCTGGGCACCAGCAGGAGGCCGGTCCCTGAGGTCCTCAGAGTCCGAGATGGTTCATATGGCACTAACATGTCAGAGATGTACTTTGGTGCTAGGCCGTGGAGAGACTTGTACACAAGCAGAGCTGCTTTAAAGTCTATTCTCTGAGCTACAGGAAGCCAGTGTAGAGACCTGAGCACAGGACCAATGTGCTCATACTTCCTGGTTCTGGTCAGGACCCGAGCAGCAGCATTCTGGATGTACTGCAGCTGTCTTACGGCCCGTTTGGAGAGGCCAGTGAGCAGGCCGTTACAGCAGTCTAACCTACTAGAGACAAATGCATGGATAAGTCTCTCCAAGTCAGGTTTAGACACTATACCTTTGATTTTGGCAATGTTTTTTAGATGGTAAAAAGCTGCTGATGTTATTGATTTGATGTGGCTGTTAAAGTTCAAGTCTGAGTCCATTATTACCCCAAGATTTCTAACCTGATTTGTAGGTTTTAGAGAGAGAGACTGGAGGTGACTGCTGACACTTTCTCTTTGTTTCTGTGGACCAAATACGATGACTTCAGTCTTGTCTGAATTTAGCTGGAGAAAGTTGTTTTGCATCCACACACTGACCTGTTGGATGCAGTGACAGAGTGAATTCACTGGTCCATATTCACCTGCTGTCAGTGAGACATAGATCTGAGTGTTGTCTGCATAATTGTGGTAGGACACATTATTACTTTGTATTAACTGGCCTAAAGGCAGCATGTGGAGATTGAACAGAAGGGGTCCCAGGATTGACCCTTGGGGCACCCCACAGGTCAAGGCCATGTGGTCTGAGACACAGTTACCAATTTCAACAAAGTACTTCCTGTCTTCTAGATAGGACTTCAACCAATTTCGGGCAGTGCCAGAGATGCCCACCCAGTCCTCTAGTCTCTGTGAAAGGATCTCATGATCGACAGTGTCAAAAGCAGCACTCAGATCTAGCAGGACTAAAACTGAGACTTTGCCTGCGTCAGTGTTCAGGCGGATGTCATTTGTCACCTTAATAAGAGCGGTCTCAGTGCTGTGATGGGGTCTAAAACCTGACTGGAAAACATCAAAGGAGTTGTTCTTTAGGAGAAAGTCAGTAAGCTGTTGGTAAACAACTTTCTCAAGGACTTTGCCTAAAAACGGCAGATTTGAAATGGGCCGGTAGTTGTTCAATACTGTGGCATCAAGACTGCTCTTCTTTAGGAGAGGCTTTATGACCACAGTTTTCAAGGCCTTTGGGAATGTTCCAGATTGTAGTGACATGTTAACTATGTGAGCGAGTGGTGGTAACAAACTGCTCAGCACAGACTTTAGAAATCTAGTGGGTAACACATCGAGGCAGCATGTAGACGAACACAGACTGGTGATGATCTCTTGGACAGTTTTGTCAGTTACAGGTGCAAAATGAGTCAGCTCTAAGTGTCTAGGTGGCTGCAGGGTTGTTATTGGTGTTGTGGAATTGATGGAATTTTTAATGGTCTGAACCTTGTCGCAAAAGAATACTGCAAACTCATTACACTTAGATGTGGAGATCTAAGCTAGCTATCTATATATAGCTATAGCTATATATATATATATATATATAGCCTATATATATAGCCTATATATCACATTTTTCACATCACTGTTTCACCGTTTAGACTAATCCGATGTTTGTAAAGTCTATAAACACGATTGAACAAACATTACTATTTCTGTGTGCACGTTTAGCTGGGCTAACCGTTAGCTGTTAGCCGTTAGCGATGTCTGTAATAGGTAATAACTCATTAAACGGTCCGTGAAAAAAATATCTTTTCCAGCGGATATCTTAATTACAACATGACTGAACTAGCAAAGCAGTTTTGTGTTGCTATGTGAGGTATTTATTCAGTTTTGGGAAATCACGGTGTCTAGAAAGCATCAGTGGCTGCACCTGACAGGGACAGCTAACACTAGCAGCAAAGCTAACATCAGGACTTCATCTGTTAAAAGCCTCCTGTTGTCGGATACGACATGAAACTAGCTCAATAATGTTGTAACTAAGACATTCGCTGGAAAAAATATTTTCTTTACGGATGAGCACGTTTGATAAAACGGAGTTTAATCTCTCGGCATCCATTTTCAAGCTCTCTGTGTGTTTGTTTCCTTGCGGACGAGAAAAGGGGGAGCGCACATTTCCGAAAAGGCGTGTCCTTTTCAAAAATGCAAGAGGCATTGCTTTGTTGCCGGCCGTTTTTGCCGACGTGTTAAACACACTTTAGAAAGGAGTGTCCCCAGACTATCAGAAGGCAGAGATCTCTGATTGTCTGGTGGCGACACTAGTGTGAAATCATTTGACATTGCCAACATGGGGGAGAAGGCGATTCTGAGCCAAATGAAAGGAAAAAAACACAGACGTCTTGTTACTAGATCGCTTGCACCCATTCCCAGCCTTTTTGCCTCAGCCCAGACCAATGACTCCATTAAGTGAACATGCCCACACTCTGAATGATGAATGGTGAGAACATTCAATTATATTATTAACTTCTTGGATCAAGACTGTCGTGTAATGTCTTTTTTGTTATGTCTTTTATATGTATATTGATGGACTTGGGGCTCATCCTACTCTCCAATATGCTATGTGTGAGCTCAGTCCTGCGTGTTCTTTAATGAAGCAATAGGAGAAGATATTCGGTCTCAGTTAATGTAGTTTATTAAGCAGTAAAGGAATAAAATTACAGAGCTCTGGGTCTCAACTTCACGTCCCTGACGAACAACAAAGGTGTGTCAGTTCACGAAGTCTGACCTCCTGTCCTTTCCCTGACCCAGTATATTTGAGCGTAACAGAGTGTCATTGTGCATGCAAGGCATTGTCCTCTTCTCATTGGCAGTTCCACTTCCTCCTTCACCACACCACACCCCTGCCTCGTGTTAATCTGACTCCTTCCCGCTGACAGTGGGGGCGTGGTTCCTGTTTTGAAAGACAAGAGAACAACACAACTCCCTACACGTGCTGTACCTTACTATCTGTACATCACTTTCTATTCTTTTTACCATATATGAAACTAATTATCTAAGCATTACGGTATGTGCTCCTCAGACTTCATGTCTCTTCCTCTCCTGTACTTCTCCACTTCTGCAAAGCAAACACATTCAGATCAGCTGAAATCATCTCAGTATTCTCATTGTTCACACATCTAAAACTTATATAGTGAAACACAACTGATAGTAAAACACATAAAATCATTCTATTCCCAACAATATCCTTCAAATGACAAGCAAATGTACTATTAAGATTATGTTAGCTGGAAATCTAGAAACACTGGAAGCGAGGCCAATGTATGCTGTTATTTAGCATGCCAGATGCATCTGCGCACCGGTATAATAACCTAGCTAAACAAGCTATTTGTGGCTAAAGTGAAGTGGAGGCACTGATTTGTACTCTGTTGTAACAGTGGTGCTGACCGAATGATAGCAGAAGTACATGTTCACAGCTCACGTTGCAATATGTGTTGTGGGCTTGTAGATTTGCAATACTCCACAAGCAACACCGTCGTACGACGGGGTATAAATTAAACATTCATTTGTAGCGCAGACATCACTCATTGAAGTTAAAGTTTAAGTTACTGGTCATGTATGTTTTAAGTTGTTTATTTGCACAAAGAAACAAATGCATTAATATTAGCATTGTAATCTTGTGTGATAGAATGGATGTCAGTGTACTGTAGTGTAGTAAGCCTACACCATATTATATTATCACCTTTTGAAGTAAATTCAGTAATTATTCTGGTGTTTAAATTAAGGTAACCAGATTTCTGAGATGAAAATCGGGGACATTTTCAGTGCGGCAGTGAAAAATCATTAAATATTATCATTATGAAATAAAAAACGGGGACAAGTACTTTTTCATGTATTTTGACCAGCTTTTATTACAAAAAAGGTTGTAATCAAACAAATGAGTGACCTCACCAACCATCCATCCACTGAGAAAGACAAAAATATCTTAATCTTATTAGCTTGAGTTAGGATGGATTTTTTTGGTCAAAGGTTTCAACTCATAACTGAATACTGAACTGATAGTTATGACACAAAAGGTGGCAATCAAAAAAAGGGATGACATCACCGTGATCTCCTCATTCATCCACCTCCGTAGCCTCTGCCTCAGGAGCCTGGGTAGAATAAGAGCAGAGGAGAACATGAGAAAAACTGCAAGAAAAGAGCCAATAGTAAGCGAATAGTTTCTTAAAGAAATAACATCAGTTTTGGTACTATACTTATATAATTTAGTCATTGTGCTCTTTTTTATATGCTCTATGTAACTGCCTCTGTTTGAAATGTGCTACATCAGAGGTTCCTAAACCTTTCAGACCATGTATCACTATGTACCAAACCAAATTTCCAACCACTAAATTCATTGGTTACCCACACAACAGTGACTGGTGCCAGCCCGACACAAACTACAGCAGTTAATACACACAACTATTGACCATTTACTTATTATTTATTTATTATTTTAACACAGTCTCAGGTCCCTATGCCTCCAGGAAAATCCTATGCTACCAAAGCAGCCTTCCACCTCCTAAACAGAGCCACAACAATGTCATCACCTGGTAATCTCACGCTAACGTTACAGCTTCACCAATGACAGATATAAAAACAGTGACATAATGTTAACGTTCACTGACTTTTATAATGTTACGTTAGGTCTTCAGTTCAGATTAAACAGGCGCACTGCATGTTACAAGCATACTTAGCCTACTTTACCTCACTTCTCACACACACACACACACATACACACACACACACACACACACACACACACACACACACACACACACACACAGTGAAGTCTACTGCCAGCTCACACAAAATAAATAAGTTCATACACAACATACCATTTAACGCGGCCGCTGGTCTCCTTTTCTCCTCTTCTCTCCTTTTTGCCGCTTCTAGATTGTTGTTGTTGATGCTGCTGCGTCTGGTCGTGCTTCCTGATAACGTCTGTACATCATACGACGTCTTCTCTGGCGATGCGTTTACTGACTACCGTAATAACTGGTGTTTGAGTCTGCGCGCATTTTCCCCCCATTCATTGTCAAAATCGGGGAAATTTTCACGACAGCTTTTACCAGGGACAGGTCACCCAAATCGGGGGCTGTCCCCGGAAATTGGGGACGTCTGGTCACCGTAGTTTAAATGTTGGTGATTGCTAGATGAGAAGCTGTTATGTACAGTATTCTTTCTTAATGAGACAAATTTGTTGTTCTTTTTCAGTGATACCTCTGCAGCTGCATCCAGTAGCTCAACAGCTGAAGCTACCTGCAATGGCTCAGTGAGGACCTATGTGAGTGGGCCAGAGTTTCTGTCTGCAGAAGTGTACTGGGCTCTTGATGTCATCGAGAAGCATTGATCCTTCAACAGCTGTACTGGAAAAAGTGAATTTTTTCATCTTATGTTTCCAGACAGCCCATTGCCTCAAAGTTCACCTGTGGGGATGACAAAGCAGCTTACCTGACAACATTTGGCACCACATTTCTCATCACTACAGTTGTCAAAAGTGAAATCATCCAGTGACTATGTACTACTTTTTGATGATAGTTTGAACTGCCCCCTCCAGTCAAAGCAATTAGAAGTGCTCATACGCTTTTGGGATGGAGACTCTGTAACCACAAGGTTTTTTGACTCACATTTTCTTGGACATGCATGTGCTGATGACGTCTACAAACCACTACGCACCAACTGTAACACTGTTGGGATTCATGGCATATTGCAACTTGCAATGGATGGACCAAATGTAAATTGGTCCATCTTTAACAAACTTTACAAGGACCTGGAAGAGGATATTGGCTCCAAACTTCTCAACATAAGGAGCTGTGGTCTTGCAATGCACAATGCATTTAAAGCTGGCAGCACCACAACCAGTTGGGACATTGAGCACACTCTAAATTGTCTTCACTGGCTTTTCAAAGATTCCTCAGCAAGGCGAGATGATTATACAAAAGTGACAGGTTCAGCTGTTTTCCCTCTTAAGTACTGTCAGCATAGATGGCTAGAAAATGTCACTGTCTTAGAAAGAGCCATTGAAATATGACCACATGTCCAGAAATATGTGGCAGATGTTAAAGCCGCTAAAGTACCACATCCCAAAAACAAATCTTTTGAGTTTATTGAAAAGACATGCTCTGACCCCATATTTTTGGTAAAAGCCATTCAAATAAACACAAGAAATTTGTGCTCTAGAAAAGGATCAGCACTCAGTGAATAACCTCCTAAGCCCTATGATAAGCTATTATGGCAAGGCTTAACTATACAGACCAGTGAGCAGTGATAACTAACATGTCTTTGGGGTCATCGGGTGGGAACCTCCTTTCACTGGTGTTTTGTCTAGTTGATCCCACGACACCTCCAGGAGGCTAGACAGTGATCTCTGGCGTCCCAGAGACACTCCCCTAATGCCAGGTCTCACTGCTCTCCACACCAACCCAATAACCTCCTTTACCTTACTTAAACATGGCTTTCTCAGCCCAAACAGCACTGCCACCTTCAACCAAACCCAGGCTCCGTACATGCGAGCTCCAGGTAGAAGCAATGCTGATACTACCTTTCCTAGCACATTCACCATACTCTATTTCACACGCTACATAGCATAACTACCCTGCTTAGTAGTTCCCCCTGCTGGCCCCCAACTGACATTATTTCTTCTGTAATAGATAAACTGGCTGGGTCTTACTGCTTCATCTGACATTTCCCTCACTGTCTTCCTCAAACTCTGTCCCCGCACTCTGAGTTCCCCCAGGAGCGAGACAGTTGATCTTGCTATGAATCCCTTACTGCCCACTTCCACTGGACAAATCCTAGTCTTCCATCCTCGCTGCTCAGCTTCTGCTCCTAAGTCTGCATATCTAAGCTTTTTCCTTTCATAGGCTTCTTCCACTGAGTCTTCCCAAGGAACTGTCAGCTCAATGAAATAAACTATCCTACTACTCAGTGACCACAACACTATGTCAGGCCTCTGCTTGGTACAAACTATTTCCTGGGGAACAACAAGCTTTCCCCCTAAATCTACTTGCATTTCCCACTCACAAGCACCTTCTAGGCGGCCACACCCTTGCCTCCTTACTAACTTATCCCTTCTGTATTTCTCCCTCTCACGGACAAACTGAATTGCTAAACTTCTATCCTTAACACCTTCGGAATTCACCTGTCTTTGTTTCCCTTCGATTCCTGCAGCTAAACATTTCAACGCCTGGTTATGTCGCCATGTATATTGGCCTTGTGACAAGCTAACTTTACAGCCTGACAAAATATGCTTTAAGGTTGCGGTACGTGAACACAATGGGCATGATGGGTCCTCATTTACCCACAGTTTTAGGTTCTGGGGGGTTGGTAACACATCGTATGTAGCCCCTACTAGGAATCTAATACGATTCTCCTCCATACTCCACAGGTCCCTCCAACTAAGCTTCCTTTTCTCTACACTTTCCCAATTCAACCACTGTCCCTGTTTAGCCCGGGCCACTACCTTTGCACCCCTTACTATCTCCTCCTGTCTGCGTATCTGTTCCACAACCAGCTTTCTTTTATCTTTGAGACCTGCTGTATTCCATACCGGTTTACCTGCCATACTTAGACACAACCTAATATCCTGAAAGTATGCTTTCACTAAGTTAACATCTACCTGTGGCACTCTGAAATAGTCAAACGCACTCCAAATGAGGCTGTGGGGTACTGAACCAAACGCATTTGCAAGATCTAAAAATATTACATGTAGGTCCCTTTTGTTAATCTTTGCTGCCTGAATCTGGTGCCAGATCATGCTAGTATGCTCTAAACACCCCGAAAAACCTGGTATTCCTGCCTTCTGCACCATGGTATCTATTAAGCTATTCCTTTCTAAGTAGCTAGCTAATGTCTGCGCAACTACACTAAAGAAAATCTTCCCCTCCACATTCAAGAGAGAAATTATCTGGAACTGGTTAAGGTCCACAGACTCCTTCTCCTTAGGAATGAGGACTCTCCCTGCCCTACGCCATGCTCTTGGTATAATTTGTTTTTCCCAAACTATTCTTAGCTGTTTCCACAAAAATTTAAGGATATCAGGCGCACTTTTATAAACCTGGTAGGGGACTCCGTTATGCCCTGGGGCCGAAGAAGCCTTTGCACGCCTGACCACCTCCTGAACTTCCTTCCACCTCGGTGGCCTGACATCCATCTCATGCTCTATCCCTCCTAATGGAGGGATATTGGGTGGGAAACCTACTATCCTATTCTTCTCTAAATCTGAATACGTGTTTCTCAAATATTCTTCAACCTCTAACCTTTCTGCTTTAAGCTGCCCTCCCTTTTCCTGGCTGAACAATCCTTTAACAAACTTAAAAGGGTCCCTGAAAAAACCTGTCCTATAATATTTCTTCTTCCTCTTTTTCCTGAGATGCTCTGCCCTTCTAAGAACTGCTAGCCTGCTTCTCAGCTCCTCTTGCAACACCTTAATTCCCTCCCTTTCTTCTTCTGTAGCCTTTTTCCACTGCTTTCTTAACTGTCTCCTTTCCGTGACTAACTTCTCTATTTCTCTTTGCCGCCTAGACTTACCTGACTGTACCCTCTCACACTTTCTCTCATGCACCCCAAACCTCTCTACACCATATGAATACATTGTATCTCCCATCTTTTCTAATCTTTCTGTTGCAGTTCCTCTAAGCTTACTCAAGATTACTGACAAATCTCTATGAACTATCTCCCATTCTTTACTGTCATTTGCTCTAAGCCATCTAACTCTAACCTTTTGCTCCATGGTTCTCTCTCTGACTGGCATACTGGCCTCAGTGTCACCTGCATCCTCTCTTACTACAACATCTTCCTCTCCATTGCTCTAGAGCTCCAGCCTTTTCAGACTGACAAGCCGATGCTACCTTATCTGGCAGATGATCTTTTCAGATGATGCACTTCAGAGGGTGAAGACACCTCTCAAACTTTTCTCTGAGGACTTCACAGACCAAGCTATTTAGAAGGATGCCTCCAATGTCAGCATTGGATTTGTGGCAGATAATCTACTCTCTGAGATGCGATTAAAGAAGAAAGTCTCTGAGCGAGATGCTTTCATGATTAAGGTGGCTACTAGGGAATTCCTTGTCAAGGCTGTGACAAAGCTTCTGGAAAAATGCCCCCTGAATTACACTCTCGTCAGAAACCTTGGATGGCTGGATCCTCAGAAGATAAAAGACAGACCAGACACTAGTGAAAAAAGCTGAAATGTTGCTTGCAGATCATCTCCAGTGCTGGACGTGTCAGACTGAACAGATGTGACAGGATCCTCAACCAGTTCAGGGACTTTGCTGCAGTCTGCAAAACAAGCGAGGATGCGTCACAGTGGCCCACTGGTCCTCACTCCAGACTGGACACGTTCTTTCATGCACAGCTGGCCAAAGAGCACCAGTTCAGAGGTCTTTGGGATGTAGTCAGAAAGGTGCTTATGTTGTCCCATTGCCAGGCTCCTGTGGAAAAAGGGTTCTCTATTAATAAGAACATCATCGTTGAAAACATGAGGGAGAGAACCTTGATTGCCCAGCAGATAATTGTAGACCACTTGCACCATGTGGGTGGGGTAACCAAGGTACATGTATATTTTAAGTTTTGTTTATGTGCACTAATAATTAAATGCATTAATCTTAGCATTGTAATCTCATGGTGTAGGATTACTACACTACAGTACACTGACATGCCCTGTATTATCATAGGACATATCAATTCAATAATTATTCTGGTGTTTTATGTTCATTATTAGGTGCAGATGACCAAAGAACTACTACAGTCTGCACGCCTTGCGAGACAGAGATACATGCATACCTTGATGATGAGAAGAAGAAGAGGGAGGAGACACAGCAAACACAGAAATGGAAGGCTGTGGAGGAAGAAGTGGACCAAATCAAGAAGAAGAGAATAAAGCTTCAGACACACATAACTGCACTCATCAGCTGATGAACTTGCAGTTGAAGCAGAAGCCACTGATAAGATCTCAAGTCAAATGCCCTCAGGAAAGCTGCTAAAGATAAAGAACAGGAGCTAATGCAGTATGACAAAGAGATTGGAAACAAAATCAGTGAAATGAAGGCACTTTGAGAGTATAGCCTAGCCATGTCGTACAGGTCAAACCTGTTCTGACCCAAACCTGCCTGCGCCTGCCTGCCTGCCTGTCTGAGAAGAAAAAAAAAAGTTTTTGATACTTAAGGCATTCTTTTCATTTATTAATTTACTTGATTTTACTTAATTTAGTGAGGCAGTCTTTTCTAGTTCCTTTAATTTATTATGTGTTTAATTTATTATTATTTATTAATTTAATTTGTTACATTTACAATTTAATTTGTTACATTTGTTTTTGTATTATTTAACTTTATTTATAGTTACTTTAAAGTTTTTATATCTAAGGGTTATTTTTATATCCAAGGTTAGGACCAAATGAGGTCCAAGAGTATGGTGTTAGTTTATGCAGCTAGGCATCGAGCTTAGTTTTCAAGATGCTGCACCAGTGATGCAGTTGCCAAAAATGTTCCTCGTGTGTTGTTGCATAGAAATTCTGTGATTCACTTTAAGTGTCAAGAGGTTTTTGTTGTTCAGGATTTGGTGTAAACAAAGATTGTCAGTATAGGAGGTGAGGGTAAAGTATCTGTCAGAATTGATGTGATGACATGCATATTGTAAGTATTAGAGGAAGGGATTATAGGGTTTTTAGGGGGATGCCGATTGCCTTTAAAATATTTACTGAATGGAAGCTTACATTGACATTTATTTTGATGAATATTTTTCATACCTTTATTTATTTATATTGTACTTATGCCCTGCATGCGAGTTACACAGCACCCAAACAATCTTTTCCGTGTTTCACACATGTTTTGTCTTATACTTAAATAATCTACTTGGGCCATTTCTAAGTTACTTTTCTTACAATAACTTAAATGACTAACTCTTGTAATTTAAGGAATACACCTGTCAGGCTGACTTCATGGAACGTTAAGAGTTTAAATGGTCCAATAAAACGGACAAGAGTTCTGTCACATCTGTAGGGACTGCAGACAGATATAGCATTTTTACAAGAAACACATTTACGTGACTCAGACAAAAACAGATTGTGCAGATCATGGGTGGGCCAGATCTTTCACTTTAAATTCAATATGAGGTCCAGAGGTACCGCTATTTTAATTTATAAAAAAGTCCCCTTCTTTCCTGCTGACATTATTTCCGACCCCCAGGGCCGTTATATTATAGTAACTGGGTCTCTGTCCCAAATGCCAGTAATACTGCTCAACATTTATGCCCCCAACTGGGACGATGTTGAATTTGTAACTACGCTTTGTTCTCTTTTTCCCAGTCTTAATACCCATCATTTAATTTTAGGGGGGGGCCTTAATTGTTTGATTGACCCCAAATTAGACCACTCCAACTCCAAAAATATATTTCCTTCTAAAATGTTTAAAGCTATATATACATATATGAATCAAACGGGATGTGTTGATCCATGGAGGTTTTGTCATCCAAATACAAAGGAATTTTCATTCTTTTCTCATGTGCATCACTCATACACCAGAATAGATTATTTAGTATTGACAAAACACTCCTTTCTTTTGTGAAATTAGTAGAATACAAAGCCATAGTGATTTCAGATCATGCCCCTCTTTTGCTTGAATTTGCATTCCCATCAACTTCCACCCAGCGACCTTTATGGAAGCTAAATTGTTCTCTACTATCAGATAAATTATTTTATGATTATATATCAAAATCAATTGACCATTTCCTGGAAACCAATAAAACTGATGACGTTTCTCCTTCTTTACTTTGGGAAAAGTTGAAAACGGTTCTCAGAGGCCAGATTATTTCTTTTTCAGTTCATGCTGCTAAGCAGCGCAGGTTTAAAATACATACAAAACAGATAGTAACAGAATCTATTTTAGACTTAGATCGACAATATTCCGAAATGCCTTCCCCAGAACTGTATAAAAAGAGATTGGGCCTCCAGACAGAGTTTAATTTATTATCCACTCCCAAAGCAGAACAACTGTTGCTCTATACACGTGGTACTTTCTATGAATATGGAGATAAAGCAAGTCGGCTCCTTGCCCATCAAATAAAATGTAAATCTGCGGCACGCATGATTTCTCAAATTGCTGACTCCTCTCAAAAGTTAAATACAGACCCTGTTATCATAAATGATATCTTTTCATCTTATTATGCCAATCTGTATATATCAGAAGCCCCTAGTGACACATCACCCATGAATTGTTTTCTTGATAACTTAGTAACGCCCACTATCAGTGCAGAGCTAAATCTGGAGTTAGACAAACCTTTTTTATTGGGGGAAGTGGTAAGCTCCATTCAAAGTATGCAAAATGGTAAATCTCCAGGTCCTGATGGGTACCCCATTGAGGTTTTTTTTTTTTAAAAAAGTTTTCAAATAAACTAGCCCCTCTTCTTTTGGAAATGTTTGAAGACGCTTTTTTTATAGGCTCTTTACCTCCAACATTGACTCAAGCATCTATCTCGCTTCTGTTAAAACCCAGAAAGGACCCTACAAACTGTGCCTCCTACCGTCCAATTTCACTATTAACATAGATGTTAAAATACTGGCAAAAATGCTTGCATGCCGTTTGGATACTGTTTTGATAGATATTATTTCAGAGGACCAGACTGGTTTTATGAAAGGTCGTCATTCTTTTTCCAATATACGTCGGCTCCTCAACATTATTCATTCTACATCTTCATCTGACTCTGCAGAAGTAGTTATTTCGTTAGATGCGGAAAAAGCTTACGATCAGGTAGAATGGGGATATTTATTTGCTGTTTTGAAAAAATTTGGTTTTGGTGAAAAATTTATTGCAATGGTCCATCTTCTTTATTCTTCCCTACAGGCTTGCGTCTGCACTAATAATTTACGTTCTTCATACTTTCCCCTTTCACGTGGTACTCATCAAGGTTGCCCTCTTTCACCGCTTTTATTTGCTTTAGCCATTGAACTCCTATCCATAGCCCTGAAAGCATCCCCGTTGATTATGGGCATTCGTCGTTGGGGTGTTGAATACTGGGTGTCCATATATGCGGATGACTTATTATTATATGTTACTGACCCTGTTATCTCCATACCAGAAATACTGGATACCTTTGGAAAATTTGGTGCTTTCTCTGGATATAAATTAAACTTTACAAAAAGTGTATGCTTTCCACTTAACAACTCGACCTTAACGATAAACCAAGGAGAACTTCTTTTTCATCTTTCCAAAACCGGTTTCAAATACCATGGCATAAAAATCACTCGCTCTATCAAATCCCTACATAAAGAGAACTTTGCAGCTCTGGTGGAAAAAGTGAGATCAGATCTCCAGAGATGGAAAGTCATCCCTCTATCTTTAGCTGGTAGAGTTCAGAGTATAAAAATGAATATTTTGCCCCGATTTCTTTATCTTTTTATGTGTTTACCTCTTTTTCTTCCCAAATCCTTTCTTCAGTATGGAAGTATGGAAGTACACAGATTTGGATCCAATCACATCACAGCCGCTGGGAGCCAGCACTAGTTCTATTACAACTTTCCTATGGGAATGTCCACAGACAACAGAGTCAGTCAGTGTGCTGACATCATCGGCGTCTGTGTAAGAGACTACATTTAACATGGAGCCATACTGCCATCTTGTGACGACAATTAAGGAGGGTTCCCTTAAGGAATCCTATATTATATTTAGAGTTAAAATATAGTTGGATTGATTAATCAACTTCTTTTCATGAATATGTGCCTTCTCATTTTGTTTTATTGCAACTGTAGGTTAGTCTAGAGTGTGTGTATATCAAACAGTTATACTTGTGTTCCGCTGACATGCGGTAGGCTATAGCCTAATAATCATATTAAATTAAACTTGATGTTACGAGCCGATTTTGACCATAATGGGAAGAGTATGTGTCTATCGCACTTAACATGCTTAAGTATATTATTTCACAAATTGAAGCTTCATTAAAAGTTCATTAAATTTCCTCTGAAATAAAGTAATGTCTAGACTAAGAGGCCTGCCCCACTTCGGACACTCCCCGTCAAGGGTGGGATAAAACAAGTGAGCTCGGCGCATCTCTTTACTCTTTTGACTCTTTTAATCTTTTCTGTCACTTCTCTCACTCTCTTTCTTTTTTACTTACTTTCTTCTTTATTTTTTTCTTTTTGAACCCGCCATGCACTTAAACTTGGTTCCCACGTAACTCTTTCTTGCTCACTATTGAAGTTATTTTAAACTTTTAAGTTTTACTTATCCAGGTTTTCTTTGTTTCCCGTGGCTTCAGTAACATTATACCTGAAGTGACGATGCTAGCCGATTGCAACATTTTTTCTACGCGTTGATAAGAACTTTGATAATATATCGAGCGGCCGACGAGATTGTTTTCAACTTTATCAAAAGCGAGTAGCCACCGCTAAGTAGATAAACTTATCGACCTACAACTCCCCCCAAAGATTCATCAGATCCAGTGGCTGCCAACCACTTGTCAAAGGGACACTTTTGCCAAACCAACCTGCAGCCTAATATCACCGACGTATCACCCTGCTGGCTGTGAAGTGAAGCCGGGAGTCGCAAAGCAATAGTCCGGTGCCCTCAGGAGAAACGTCTGCATGATTCACTGCTAAGAAAGGAGGCAAAGAATTTCCCTCACGGGTGAAGCCGCTGGGCAGTGGTAAGAGTTGATGTCAAATAGGAGATTTAATTATCTTAATCTGAATTTAGGTTTCCTTAGGTAGGCTAAATGGTTTTGCGCATCCCTGCGTTCCCAATTTATCTATAGGCTAGTCACATACTCTCTCACTATCGCCACACTACATAACTTACAAGAGTGTTACTTCTTGTTTTAATCCATTCGTACATACTGTTGATTTTGTGTTATTTCATATCATCCTCATTCATTTAGCCTACTCATTTTTTTATACATTTAGCGTAAATAAATCTTCATTTATCGCCAAGTTGTTGTCTGTGTATATCTCTTTTGAGCAGGAACTAAGATCACTGTGTGGAGAATTCATAACCCAGATAGTGAGATTGATTCATCATTGATAAGAATGTGCGAATGTTTAAATCAACAGGGTTACGTATCTGTAGCCTATTCCTCTCCAGTTAACCTGAACGGTGTCTTATAGGCGGTGGGCCGAAGGTCGCTATATGCTTTTGTTTTTGAAATGATCAATCCTCAGCGATAGAGTAGCTGCTTTTTTAACATTAACTTAACATATTTTTTCTGAACAAGTTTCCGTTTGTTGTCAGTCTCAATTCGATCATATTTTTATGAAAACTAAACTTATGTTTGATAAACTAATCAGGCAAACGCTATGGCGTACTATACCGCAAACCAATCAACAACAAGTTCCAGCGTCACCTGACTTGAAGTGTGCTAATGATATTCGCCCAAATAGGAAGTAAACACGGCTCAGAGGAGTAAAAAGTAAAAAGTATAAAGTATAAAGTATGTCGTCTGTGTCTTTATGCTATCTAACCGACAGTATTCACCTGGACATTTTCTGCATATCTTCCGTGAGAAGCTGAAGACGTTTCTAACGTTAACTTAGTTGAAGTGTTTTGAACAGTTATTCACGTTATGTATTAGCTCATTAGCCACCGATGTGTTGTTAGCATTCATCACTAGCAAAGTGAACGGACTTTTAGCCACAGTACAGCCTCTATGAGTACAGCTAACTCAGCTTACTAATGAGGCTGCAGTTCATAGTTTCCGATGAGGAGAACCTGGGGAATAAACGGACTGTGCTGTGAGTAACCCAGCTAACGCTCAGAGTATCCTGACTGCACTGCTCGGGCCCCGCTGTCATGGACGACATCGACGGGCTGTCTTCATCTTCGCCACTGACTGAATGAATGACTGAAAGGCTGTTAATCATCGTCTGGACACATGTGTGACATCTTGATCCTCGCCTGCTGGTTCGAGAGACCATGGAGTTGACAGGAAATCAGACGCAAACTATCTAACTATCAAACTATGTGATGACTATGGTATTAGTACTTGTACTGAACAAAAGGATCTGAATACTTCACCACTGTATGATATATGAATAACAAAAGGATCTGAATACGTCACCACTGTATGATATATGAATATTTATGATATGAAAATTGAAATTGAATGTACTGTCCAAAGTCAAAACCACAATGTTGTACAAACCAATCTGCTGTATTGCCCTCTCTTTACTCTTGCGAGCTCTCTCAGTGTTTCTTCTGTTGGCATATTGCATATAACATTCTCGGTGGTAGCAAACATTAGCTGGCACACAAAGACATTTTCCTTTAACTCATATTTTTCTACAGCTATTGCTGCAACTTGGCTTTCTTTAGTATCAAAACTGACCCACTCCAGAGAACTTCTTAACAAATGCTGCCTAACTTTCGGCTGAAAACCGTATGATATTAGGAGTTGTGCTGCCTGCTACGTGCATACAGCACTCCATATTTTCCAGGATGCATCCTTAGCTGCAGATGTGCTAGCTAAGGTAAACGTGTTTGGGTTGATGCAAATGAGATGACATTTAAAAAAAAAAAAAAAAAAAAAAAAAAAAAAATCAAATCAAGTGGAGAAAACGACTCAGACTCATCACTTGGTGTATATTGTAGTTTATTAGGTCATTCATTAGACTCTAGAAGCTTATAAACTAGTCAGTTTAGGGTCTGTTATTAAGAAATATATACATATATATTAAAATTACTCTTTTGTATAGTATTAGAACAATATGAGAAACAGATATAACATATGCCTCTTGCATGTTACATTAAATACATCAGTTGAGCTTTAAATGGTCACTATGTCGAATAGCAAAATCTTGTAATATAGAATATAATTTTGCCAGTAATTTTACCTTTATTTAATAGTTGTAAGGTGTACATATTTGTGTTATTTTCATATTTTTATGCTATTGTCTTATATTTCAAATTTAATACTTGGCTACACAGTATCCAAGGTAACGATGCAGCTATAAAGCCCATCACCGGGGGAACAAGTCAGACCGGGCTTGTATCCCCCACGTGAGTGTGTGACTGTTAAATGGAAACCTGTAAATATTAATGTATAGCTGATCTGAGAGAGACTTTATTACTAATTATAACTATATTGACATTCAGAGTGATTATCAATGTGTACTGGTTCATCTGTATCAATAGTGTCTTTTATGTAATTTGTAATATAGTAAGTCTTTGACATAGCTGTCAAGTCTCCCGTTTTGGCCAGGAAACTACCGTATTTTACCCCTCTTTCCCGCCGTCCTCCCGTATTAGTATTTTCCCGTAAATCTCCCGTATTATAATAACATAATAACAACCCTGTATTATACCTAAAGTAGGAATGTTCACAGCATTTCAATGTCAACAAAGGTAGGCCTATCAGATTCTGATCACCTAATTGTAGTTAGTAAGTGGTTGACAAGTGGTTATTTTAGATTTCCTGTACACCTGTCTTAAAATGTAAAAGATACTGGAGCTTGGTTGGGGTGGTGGGACGGCTCGCGGCGGGCGCCGGAAAATTTCCCTTATTTTCAGATCCAAAACTTGACAGGTAGCCTATGGTCTTTGATCCTGGTCCAGGTTAGACCGTTGACCATGTAATTTGTTATTTAACGGTTATTAAGCTTCGTCATGTTGACATAATTTATTAGTATTGTAAGTTTCCTTTGATTATGATTTTATTTATATTAAATAGTTTTACTGAGACCGGGCTTGTATCCCCCAGACCCCGAAGTGCTTGTAAGCAATAAACAGTCATCATTGAATTGACATCGGAGCATCTGTGTCTTTGTTGGAGTCAACTGACGTTACTAACTGTTAGCCGTTAGTCCACCATCACTATCACAACACAACGCAGAGACTGTAGGCTGTCGCTATTACCGGTATCAGCAATATAAAAGAAACTTAACGGGGGCATACATAGAAAAATAAATCACAACACTGGCCATTTTTAGCACCTGCAAAGGAATTTGTGTAGACCCTAAGATTATACAATCATGTTACATACATATATTAATGATGATGGTGATTATATACCATATATTTACATTAAATTGTTCATTTTTACACAATAATAAGTCAAAAAAAGACGGAGCTGTCAGTTTTCCCTGTTTACATTTTTGGGTCCTAAGGCCGTCTGCCATTGGTTGATATTCTCTAAACTACAATCTGATTGGTTCATCAGCTAGAGTTATCCCCCAAGTTGCCTGAACAGAGTGACAATTAAAATACAAGTTTGTGAAAATATATGATCAAACCAGAGCTGCCAACAATTTTTCCCGGACTCTATAGAATTGTTTAATATCACACACAAAAACTGTGTACTCTATCGATGGAGATCGATCAACAACACGAAAAACGCGTTCAGCCCACCGTCTATTATCAAGCACCTAAACACAATGTTTTGTTAGAAGGAATTCTGGATGGCATGAGAGGGCTAAACAGGCAACAAAAATGAATCACTATTGCCGTCACTGTATCCTCATAATATGTTTGTCACAATTCCCTGATACACACACACATACACACACACACACACACACACACACACACACACACACACACATATATATATATATACACACACATATATATATAATTTCTTTCTACATTTTTATTACTTATTAAGACTTTTTATTTTCTCAATGTCACTGACTGGATATAAAACAAAAAATGATTTATTTAGAACAATCACTTGTATGTATTTGGTCATTTGTATTAATCATATATTCATTACTGTTATTTTATTAAACAAAAGTACAAAGGTAAAATATGAGAGATTATACTAAAGAATGATTAAAGTCATACAACACAAGGAAAAAGAAAATCAAAACAATCACTTGTCAGTGTTTATCAGCTCACTCCATTAAGATGTCAGTCCGTCCCTAAAGATCATAATGAAAGAAGAAAACATGGTTAAAACTTCGATACAGTTCACAGTGTTGAGACATCAGCTCAGATACCAGATTGTATTTTGTACTCACAGGTGATTGGTCCAACGGTGACAAATCTGAACGGGTCATCAACAGAACGATATGTCCGTCTTGTGCAAAACTGTGAAATAAGAGGGGGGAGAATGATCAGAGACTTAAACCCAGTGGTTGGGTATAAAGCACTGATTGCAGATTGATTATTTCGACTGAGTGAGAGGATTGATGTCTGACTTACTGGAGCACAGCTTTGGCTCCTCTTGTCACACAGGCGTACTCTGCAGTGTAAGAAGATGTCTTGGTCTCTACCCTGGAGAGGGAAGAGCAGGGCAGAGAAACGAGCACGGAGGGACAGGCCGTTCTCGACCACCGACACACGACGAGAGTCAGTAGGACACCTGGCAGAGATATCAACAGTCATTAAGACCATTACACATCACCATAGAGTTTATAGTTTCTGTTCCAGTCCATCTAAATCTGGATAGACACATACCCAGAATGGATGAGATAGTATCGCACGGGGTCTTCAGGGTTTGAGGAGTTCGTGGTATAGCAGTCCTGCAGAACAACTGCAAAGCTTGGATCATTCTCAAACACATATGCTTGCACATGCAGTGCAGAGCCCACTGGCAGGATGACCTGGCCCCCTGGATAGCTGTTTGAAAAACTGGAGTCGCGGAAAAGATTCATGTAGGCTCTGGCTCTGGAACCTGACCCCATGAGGCCATACCCAGGACTGTTAAGAAAGAAAGACAATCAGAGATGTGTTTCACCCCTCCAGTGATGTATATCTATTTAACGTGTTGTTATAGTCAAGGAATGAAATAGAAGACTCACAGCTGTGGTCTAATTTGAGTGTTTAGGCTAGTTTTGGTGTCCAAGGGATAGGCACAGGTGAATGGAATAATCTCAGGTAGAACCATGGACCCGTTACTTGGAGGGTAGAAATACAAGCTGTTGAAGTAGATGGCATGGGTGGTGTTGGTCTGAAACAAGAAAGATAAATGGATGAACTGTCAGCTGCATAATCAATCAGCAATATTGCGTTAAACCGGCATGCAACTAGGAGGTTGGAGAAACATCTGGAGGATCTTGACTTAAAGCCTTCAAGACAGATTTTATGGTAAAAAAAAAAAAAAAAAATCTTACGCTTTTACTGTCACAATATTTATCCGTGTTTGTGTTAGGAAAAGACAATTGGGTTACGTCATATTATAGCTGACACTTCTTGATGACTGATCAAAATCACCCTTATTTATCTGCTGAGTTACTTTATAGCCCATCCTAACCTCTGACCTCACTGTAGGAAAATAGAACAGTTTACTGTATACACATATAAGTGTAATGAGTCAGGGGCAATAAATGTGTTTGTGCGTAACACTTACTGTGTGCTCATAGAAGAAGCAAATTGCAGACGCTGCATGATAGCAGTCAAACTGAGAGGAAAAATGCTATGAGATCTAAAATATTCTGCAAACTGACCATAGACTGTACAACAGGAGTGGATGTAACCATCGTAGTGTCACCCATTGGTTAGCCAACTACTGTTCTGAAGCTGCTACGCCTCTATCCTGATTTACAGGTTGCCACGATAGCAACTTGGCAATCACAAGGTTGCCTTGCCGTAAAGCATACCATGCTTTATCATCTTGTACTCTAAATAGGACCATAGTTAATTAATATCAATCAATATCATAATAAATTTCCAATTTCCAAAATGAACACCATGCTGTATTGAAGAAGACTTGAAACTCCTTGAAACTTAATGTTTGAGATGATACATTTATTAGGAAAATGTTAACTGAATCAATAATAATTAATAATAGTAATTCTTTTTTGCACCCAGTGAAGTCGCCCCCTGTTGGCCTTTAGAAAGAAGACAGGTTTAGGGAACTTCTGCATTGGCTTCACTTTCAGACTCGATAGTCTGGCTCAAAGGATGTCTGACTATCGGAACAAGCCTGTCACTGGCCGCCTATCTCAGATGGTAACACTCTTCCTCTGTCTTACTGTTTTCAGAATCCTTGTTGCTACATGAAACTAGTCACACATAACCAGATCTATTCATTTTAGCTTTGTGTGTGTAACAACTACAACAATCTCCAAGCTAGCAATCTACACGCTAAAACATCTTTTAATGTTTTATGTGGTGTTTGCTTTTGTGGGTACTTAGCCATTTAATGCCAGTGCTCGCTAGAGGCTGACATTTTTTCGGGAGTCCCACAGGTCACATGATTCCTGAATGGGTCATCAACAGAACGATATGATTCTCACGGGATGGGAATCATTTCACTATTTGTCACGTGATTGTGATGGAATGGGAAAAAAACTCAACGGGAGCAGGCGGGACTGGGAATCATAATTAGGCCTGTTGCGATATGTGATAAGTCGGTTAAGTGCACAGTAAATTAAAAGGGATTAATTGCCATATTCATGCGTGTTTGTTTTCTCACTCTGTAGCCTGTAATGAAGGAGGGCGAAACCTGCCCAGGTGCATTAGAGAATGGGTTCAAACTAGTCTGACAGGAGTCTTTGTCTGTGGCCAGCTTGGCTACACACACACACACATACAGTGCAATCTTCGTGAGGGGGAGACGAGGCAGAGAAGAAAACAGAGAGTTGAGCGTCAGAGAAAGACATGGAACTTGTTCCTAAACCAAATAGATAGATAGATAGATAGATAGATAGATCTTTATTCTCATTCACACCATGAAGGAACGAAATACAGTACTCAGGTCTCAGTACGATGATTAAAAATAAATAAATAAATAAATAAATACTAATAAATGATAACCTAAGATCTATAAAGAGATAAATAAAAACACATTAAGTCAGTAGTGGCAGTGGCAGTAGCAGCATACATAAAAGTGCAATGGCCCCTGTGTGGGAGTGTTTTGGATTTAAACCAAATGACAGAGGGCAGCCCAGTAATTTGGACGAGCCGGTGTGCCGGGTTTGTTCTAAAACCATCTCAACAAAAGAGCGAATACGACCAACTTAACTGCACACCAGAGAGTGAGAGACTGAGTCTATTTTTTTGTTTTTATTTATATATTTCAATATTTTTACGTGCTATTTCGGATATTTAAATTTTCTTTTTTGCATTCCTAAATATTCTTGTTAAATAAATGTTTATTTCTCTTTAAAAGGGTGTACTTGCATCATTATGCCTTTATTATCATTATTTAACTTTAAAAAATGGTCTAAAAACAGCAAAATTACAACAATCATAAAAATGGTCTTAAAAGCACAACATTATGCAACATTATCGCTTATTGCATTAATTTCTGACGCAATTAATCGCCCAGCAAAATTTGTTATGTGACAGGCCTAATCATAATAACAATAGTGAAGTTTTTATAAAGTAGTTGAAACTAGCTCCACCTCCAGCAGCTACAACAGTAACATGCTGCTCCAACACTGATGCTTCAGTATTAATAATCTAATGATATCATATGATATCAGTCAGAGGAACCAAACACTACTTTTACTGCAATACTTTAACTACATTTTTCTCTCTCAGAATTGGTTCTTATGACATGTTGTCTGACCACATCAGAAATCAAATGTGTTTGTCATTCTGAACAGCATCAAGGTGGAGTGAATGTTAAAATAATTAGGTAATAAACATCAAAACACAACATTAGCTGTCATATTTGAGTTTATATTCAACTAAAGTAGGCACTGTGTGATCCATGTACTATATTTTTTTTTATTTTTTATTTTACTGTAACTGAAACACAACACGGGAGCGGGATGGGACAGGAGCCATTCTTGTGGGATTGGGACGGGACAGGACGGGATTTTTTTTTTTCTCTTTTTCATCGGATTGGGACGGGATGGGATTATTTTTGTGGGAGTGGGATGGGACAGGACTGAAATTCCACTCCCGTGTCATCCTCTAGTGCTCGCCTCGCCACCAAGACAACCACTGTGATTGGTTTAAAGAAATACAAACAAGTAAGAGTGTTTTTCCCATAGTGCGGAATGATGATGGGTCCAGCCAGACCTTTCTCCAGCAAGATGGTTCTGGCCGTGCAAGACGACAGACCAGAAGCTAGTTCTACCTCTTTTATACAGTCTATGGAATTGACCCAAAGACTCATCTACACAAGTTGAAAATGTTTCAACTTGAGCAAAACAAACTGTGCTTATTCTGGAGCTCTATGAATCTGCTTCATAACAGAGATTAGAAAGAAAAGGAGAGAGACAGTTAGAGGCTAAGGTGGACACAAACACAGGCACACTCCCACACACACAGCTGGTATTTCTGTTGTCAGCTAGCATACAAATAACATCTCTACAGTTGCTACATTGGCTGTGTGGGGAAGTCAAATTTTAGCAATTTGAAACAAATAATCAAGTTATAAAAAGTAATCGATTTTTACCGTAAGTACAGTTCCGCAGATGCCAGCCTGACGTGCCACTTGGTACCAGACAGTGTTTTGACTCACTCTGTAGCCTGTACAGTAAGGGGCTGCCAGGTGACCAGAGAATGGGTTCAAACCAGCTGACAGCAGGCTGTCCAGCTGCACCCCAACTACAAGCTGATAAGGGGAGCAAATGAGCTGAGAGGCCTGGAGTAGAGGTTGATGGTCTAAAACACCAAAGAAAAGAAAAAGAGTAAACTTAAGAGATTCTGATCAACTTTGATCTCACTGGATTATGTCAAAATATTCCAAGAGTAAAATGAAATATGCATGTTTACCTTCACAGATGACACTAGCATCCTCAGAGTGACCACAGTTGTGGTTTCCGAATCCCAGATGTGGACAATCTCTTAATGATGACTCGCTCCCTGAACACAGAAGGTTATCTAACCAAATTTGTCCAGTGCCTCGTCCAAAACGTGCCCTTTGTGGTGCCTCCACAGCCCTGCCACAGCCCAGCTGTCGACAAACCACCTGAGCGTCATTCAAATTCCAGAAGTCGTCACACACCGTCCCCCACTGGCCATTGTGGAAGATCTCCACTCTGCCTGAGCAGCGGCTGTTAGAGTTGACCAGTCTCACTGGAACACTTGGTGTTGGAGGAGCAATTTCTGGTTGAAGGAGAAGCAAAATCTCTGTCAACCACATGACAACTGCAGGTTGTATTAACACCAGTACTGAGCTAAAAGCCCCAATTTCTTCACTGTAATTGTTCTTAATCATTTAGTTCTTGGTGCTCTTTCTTTACTTACTTGGTATCCAATCAGTGGCAAGATATAAGGTTTCATATCTAGTTATACGTGAACAGTACCAACTGAAGTCTGCTTACTGTGTGGAACCACACTTACCTTCACAGATGACACTAGCATCTTCATAATGACCACAGTTGTGGTTTCCGAATCCGCCATGTGGACAGTCTCTTAATGAAGATTCACTCCCTGAACACTGAAGGTCGTCTAACCAAATTGGTCCAGTGCCTTGTCCAAAATGTGCATTTCGTGGAGCTGACTGAGCACTGCCACAGCCCAGCTGTCGACAAACCACCTGGGCGTCACTCAGTCCCCAGATATCATCACACACTGTCCCCCAGCGGCCATTGTGGAAGATCTCCACTCTGCCTGAGCAGCTGCTGTTAGAGTTGACCAGTCTCACCAGGGGGCCTGGTGGTGTTGGTGCAGGTGAGGTAGTGCTGGGAATTTCTGATAAAAGTCAGAGAAAAATCTTGTGAGCCCATGTGGCATCTGCAGACTCTAGAGTCACCCATAGTATTAGTGAAAATGCTAAATGTATATGTATAATTGCACCTACATTTTACTAATTTTTGTCACCCCTCATATCCTATTTATATTCTGTTCTCCCAAAATAAGGATATTATGCATTGTAAATTGGGCTCATTGTGCTGTAAAACAATGTGCATTGAATATGGCATCCTATATGAATTATTCTCTTCAGCTGAGGCATAAAATAATAATCTAATCTAAAAACCAGAATTATAATGGTGGCTGAAAAAGTGTTTGAGTGGGACTTTGTATCTGTATTTTATAAATAAATACATTTTGAAGATCATCTTTGTATCTGTGTAGGACTTTTGTATAAGCTCCTATGGCAGAGATAGTAACCCATGGGTTCTCATCCAAACAATTCCATCTCAAAAGAGGTTGCAGACAAAGTTGTCCTTCATTGCCTCTCTAATTTGCTCTTTGAGCCAAGTTTTGTTGCATGCAGATGATCTTTTAATGTACTTGTCTAATTTGGATAGGACCACTCCTGATCTTTCAAAGGTACAGAATTATGAGGACACTGTTTTTGTTGATTCCTGTAAAATCCAACTAAGTGATGGTTTAATGTCCAAATTGGTGTGGTCTTTTAACCATATTCAAATTAGACTATCCCGACTGACTTGTGTTTTAATGACACAACTAAGCAACATATGACTACATGGTCCCTCTATAAAGGCAGTGGCCTACCATGGTCAGTGACTGTGATGATCATGTTATCTTCAGTTTTTTTAAATATCTGTTGGAGATAAGCTGCACAACAGTAATGTTGTAATGAAAACTTATCACACTGTACCAAAGACAAAATCATGTATAATGTACAGTGGAAAATAGAAATGATGTGGAAAATGTGAGGTTCTGTAATATGCAATGATTTCAAAGTAGATGTATATTTGAGGTGAACGCAGAAAGAGATAAAGAGAAAAAAAAGTATTACATAAAACTAAGTAAAACTGTAGTAGATGGAGCTGGTTACATGGGGACTGGATAGGCAGGTTGTTGGTCGAGATCATGACTATTGACATATCTACTGTAACTATGTCACTGTATTTGTTTAGTTTAATAAACACTAATAAAGGTTTTTCTTTCAATTCTCCAGTTATATGTGAGCAGTAAAGACTGAAATGTGTAGATAGAGTATATATTTACCTTCACAGATGACACCTGCATCCTCAAAATGATGACAGTTGTGGGATCCAAAGCCTAAATGTCCACAGTCTAGTATTGATGACTCATTCCCTAAGCAGTGGACATTGTCCAACAAGATTGGTCCAGTGCCCTGTCCAAAATGTGCAAATGTTGGTGCTGAGACAGCCCTGCCACAGCCCAGCTGTCGACAAACCACCTGGGCATCATTCAAATCCCAGCTGTCATCACACACCGTTCCCCACTGGCCATTGTGGAAGATCTCCACTCTGCCAGAGCAGCTGCTGACAGAGTTGACCAGTCTCACTGGAACACTTGGTGTTGTTGGAATAAGTGGGGTCGTTGTGGTAATTTCTGGTTGAAGGAGAAGAAAAAACTATGTCAACCACATGAGAACTGCAGGTTGTATTCACACCAATATTGAGCTGAAGCCCAATTTCTTTAAGGTAACTTTACTTGATCGTTTAAGCATTGGGATCTTTTATTTATTTAGAAATAAGTGGTCTTGACACAGTGAAAAGCAAATTGGATGGTTTCTTATTGTGCTGGAAGTGTCAAATCAGAAACCTGTGTTTTGGTTGTAAATGTAACTGATTGTTCTAAAAGAAAAGAATCAGTTCTGTATGGTATCCAGTTGGTGACAGGATATAAGGTTCCCGATCTAGACAGATGTGAAAAACACAAAGTGAAGTCTGCTTACTGTGTGGAAACACACTTACCTTCACAGATGACACTAGCATCCTCAGAATGAGCACAGTCGTGGGTCCCCAGTCCGTCATGTGGACAGTCTTGTAAAGAGGACTCACTTCCTGAACACTGAAGGTTATCTAGCCAAATTTGTCCAGTGCCTTGTCCAAAACGTGCACTTTGTGGTGCCTCCACAGCCCTGCCACAGCCCAGCTGTCGACAAACCACCTGAGCGTCATTCAAATTCCAGAAGTCGTCACACACCGTTCCCCACTGGCCATTGTGGAGGATCTCCACTCTGCCAGAGCAGCGGCTGGTAGAGTTGACCAGTCTCACCAGGGGGCCTGGTGGTGTTGGTGCAGGTGAGGTAGTGCTGGGAATTTCTGATTAAAGTCAGAGAAAAATCTTGTGAGCCCATGTGGCATCTGCAGACTCTAGAGTCACCCATAGTATTAGTGAAAATCCTAAATGTATATGTATAATTGCACCTACATTTTACTAATTTTTGTCACCCCTCATATCCTATTTATATTCTGTTCTCCCAAAATAAGGATATTATGCATTGTAAATTGGGCTCATTGTGCTGTAAAACAATGTGCATTGAATATGGCATCCTATATGAATTATTCTCTTCAGCTGAGGCATAAAATAATAATCTAATCTAAAAACCAGAATTATAATGGTGGCTGAAAAAGTGTTTGAGTGGGACTTTGTATCCGTATTTTATAAATAAATACATTTTGAAGATCATCTTTGTATCTGTGTAGGACTTTTGTATAAGCTCCTACGGCAGAGATAGTAACCCATGGGTTCTCATCCAAACAATTCCATCTCAAAAGAGGTTGCAGACAAAGTTGTCCTTCATTGCCTCTCTAATTTGCTCTTTGAGCCAAGTTTTGTTGCATGCAGATGATCTTTTAATGTACTTGTCTAATTTGGATAGGACCACTCCTGATCTTTCAAAGGTACAGAATTATGAGGACACTGTTTTTGTTGATTCCTGTAAAATCCAACTAAGTGATGGTTTAATGTCCAAATTGGTGTGGTCTTTTAACCATATTCAAATTAGACTATCCCGACTGACTTGTGTTTTAATGACACAACTAAGCAACATATGACTACATGGTCCTCTATAAAGGCAGTGGCCTACCATGGTCAGTGACTGTGATGATCATGTTATCTTCAGTTTTTTTAAATATCTGTTGGAGATAAGCTGCACAACAGTAATGTTGTAATGAAAACTTATCACACTGTACCAAAGACAAAATCATGTATAATGTACAGTGGAAAATAGAAATGATGTGGAAAATGTGAGGTTCTGTAATATGCAATGATTTCAAAGTAGATGTATATTTGAGGTGAACGCAGAAAGAGATAAAGAGGAAAAAAAAGTATTACATAAAACTAAGTAAAACTGTAGTAGATGGAGCTGGTTACATGGGGACTGGATAGGCAGGTTGTTGGTCGAGATCATGACTATTGACATATCTACTGTAACTATGTCACTGTATTTGTTTAGTTTAATAAACACTAATAAAGGTTTTTCTTTCAATTCTCCAGTTATATGTGAGCAGTAAAGACTGAAATGTGTAGATAGAGTATATATTTACCTTCACAGATGACACCTGCATCCTCAAAATGACGACAGTTGTGGGATCCAAAGCCTAAATGTCCACAGTCTAGTATTGATGACTCATTCCCTAAGCAGTGGACATTGTCCAACAAGATTGGTCCAGTGCCCTGTCCAAAATGTGCAAATGTTGGTGCTGAGACAGCCCTGCCACAGCCCAGCTGTTGACAAACCACCTGGGCATCATTCAAATCCCAGCTGTCATCACACACCGTTCCCCACTGGCTGTTGTGGAAGATCTCCACTCTGCCAGAGCAGTGGCTGTTAGAGTTGACCAGTCTCACTGGAACACTTGGTGTTGTTGGAATAAGTGGGGTCGTTGTGGTAATTTCTGGTTGAAGGAGAAGCAAAATCTCTGTCAACCACATGACAACTGCAGGTTGTATTCACACCAATATTGAGCAGAAGCCCAATTTCTTTAATGTAACTTTACTTGATCGTTTAATCATTGGGATCTTTTATTTATTTAGAAATAAGTGGTCTTGACACAGTGAAAAGCAAATTGGATGTTTTCTTATAGTGCTGGAAGTGTCAAATCAGAAACCTGTGTTTTGGTTGTAAATGTAACTGATTGTTCTAAAAGAAAAGAATCAATTCTGTATGGTATCCAGTTGGTGACAGGATATAAGGTTCCCTATCTAGATAAATGTGAAAAACACAAAGTGAAGTCTGCTTACTGTGTGGAAACACACTTACCTTCACAGATGACACTAGCATCCTCAGAGTGAGCACAGTTGTGGGTCCCCAGTCCGCCATGTGGACAGTCTTGTAAAGAAGACTCACTGCCTGAACACTGAAGGTCATCCAACCAAATTTGTCCAGTGCCTTGTCCAAAACGTGCACTTTGTGGTGCCTCCACAGCCCTGCCACAGCCCAGCTGTCGACAAACCACCTGAGCGTCATTCAAATTCCACAAGTCGTCACACACCGTTCCCCACTGGCCATTGTGGAAGATCTCCACTCTGCCAGAGCAGCGGCTGTAAGAGTTGACCAGTCTCACTGAAACACTTGGTGTTGTTGGAATAAGTGGGGTCGTTGTGGTAATTTCTGGTTGAAGGAGAAGAAAAAACTATGTCAACCACATGACAACTGCAGGTTGTATTCACACCAATATTGAGCAGAAGCCCAATTTCTTTAATGTAACTTTACTTGATCGTTTAATCATTGGGATCTTTTATTTATTTAGAAATAAGTGGTCTTGACACAGTGAAAAGCAAATTGGATGTTTTCTTATAGTGCTGGAAGTGTCAAATCAGAAACCTGTGTTTTGGTTGTAAATGTAACTGATTGTTCTAAAAGAAAAGAATCAATTCTGTATGGTATCCAGTTGGTGACAGGATATAAGGTTCCCTATCTAGATAAATGTGAAAAACACAAAGTGAAGTCTGCTTACTGTGTGGAAACACACTTACCTTCACAGATGACACTAGCATCCTCAGAGTGAGCACAGTTGTGGTTCCCTAATCCGCCATGTGGACAGTCTTGCAAAGAAGACTCACTGCCTGAACACTGAAGGTCATCCAACCAAATTTGTCCAGTGCCTTGTCCAAAACGTGCACTTTGTGGTGCCTCCACAGCCCTGCCACAGCCCAGCTGTCGACAAACCACCTGAGCGTCATTCAAATTCCAGAAGTCGTCACACACCGTTCCCCACTGGCCATTGTGGGAGATCTCCACTCTGCCAGAGCAGCGGCTGTTAGAGTTGACCAGTCTCACTGAAACACTTGGTGTTGTTGGAATAAGTGGGGTCGTTGTGGTAATTTCTGGTTGAAGGAGAAGAAAAAACTATGTCAACCACATGACAACTGCAGGTTGTATTCACACCAATATTGAGCAGAAGCCCAATTTCTTTAATGTAACTTTACTTGATCGTTTAATCATTGGGATCTTTCATTTATTTAGAAATAAGTGGTCTTGACACAGTGAAAAGCAAATTGGATGTTTTCTTATAGTGCTGGAAGTGTCAAATCAGAAACCTGTGTTTTGGTTGTAAATGTAACTGATTGTTCTAAAAGAAAAGAGTCAATTCTGTATGGTATCCAGTTGGTGACAGGATATAAGGTTCCCTATCTAGACAGATGTGAAAAACACAAAGTGAAGTCTGCTTACTGTGTGGAAACACACTTACCTTCACAGATGACACTAGCATCCTCAGAGTGAACACAGTTGTGGTTCCCTAATCCGCCATGTGGACAGTCTTGCAAAGAAGACTCACTGCCTGAACACTGAAGGTCATCCAACCAAATTTGTCCAGTGCCTTGTCCAAAACGTGCACTTTGTGGTGCCTCCACAGCCCTGCCACAGCCCAGCTGTCGACAAACCACCTGAGCGTCATTCAAATTCCAGAAGTCGTCACACACCGTTCCCCACTGGCCATTGTGGAAAATCTCCACTCTGCCAGAGCAGCTGCTGTTAGAGTTGACCAGTCTCACTGAAACACTTGGTGTTGTTGGAATAAGTGGGGTCGTTGTGGTAATTTCTGGTTGAAGGAGAAGAAAAAACTATGTCAACCACATGACAACTGCAGGTTGTATTCACACCAATATTGAGCAGAAGCCCAATTTCTTTAATGTAACTTTACTTGATCGTTTAATCATTGGGATCTTTCATTTATTTAGAAATAAGTGGTCTTGACACAGTGAAAAGCAAATTGGATGTTTTCTTATAGTGCTGGAAGTGTCAAATCAGAAACCTGTGTTTTGGTTGTAAATGTAACTGATTGTTCTAAAAGAAAAGAGTCAATTCTGTATGGTATCCAGTTGGTGACAGGATATAAGGTTCCCTATCTAGACAGATGTGAAAAACACAAAGTGAAGTCTGCTTACTGTGTGGAAACACACTTACCTTCACAGATGACACTAGCATCCTCAGAGTGACCACAGTTGTGGTTCCCTAATCCGCCATGTGGACAGTCTTGCAAAGAAGACTCACGTCCTGAACACTGAAGGTCATCCAACCAAATTTGTCCAGTGCCTTGTCCAAAACGTGCACTTTGTGGTGCCTCCACAGCCCTGCCACAGCCCAGCTGTCGACAAACCACCTGAGCATCATCCAAATTCCACAAGTCATCACACACCGTTCCCCACTGGCCATTGTGGAAGATCTCCACTCTGCCTGAGCAGTGGCTGTTAGAGTTGACCAGTCTCACTGAGGGTCCAGGTGTTGCTTGCGAAACTGCAACAATAAAGACATAATATATTGTTGAGATAAATCAGATGATGTCCTTTATGAATGATCAGTGTCCCTTCTGGCAGTGAATGAACACTTCAATATAAAAATATAAGACAAAGTAGAACACAAACCCACATAGAATTCCCTACTCTCTAAAGCTTTTTATTTGTTTTGTTATTTAAGTCTATTTCAGGTGAGTCCCACTGCTTTTGAACCTTTGTAGCAATGCACGTTTGTGTTCAGGATCATGAGCTGTCATCCAAATTGGGCTTTCTATCCAAAGGGACATTTGATGGACTATTGAGCCTTTTGAATTATTGATCATCAGAACAACGGTATGACACTGTATTCTATCTATTACTGTTGAGATCAAAATGATCTGAGGCTCCATCCTTGAGATTAATCTGCAAATACTTTTCTACTAAATAACAAATAAAGCAATTTCTGATCAACCCATACCAATGTCAGGTTACAATTAACATCTTCTGGTTAGGTCCCACCCATTTCCAATTTAAACTCCACCCAGTTCTGCTTTATGGATCTGGAAGTGGGTTAGTACGGTACAGATTACTTAAATCAAAGTCTCAGCTTCCTTGACAGAAGACAAAAAGACTGGTTGATATTAATTTCATCAGTGTGTCAGAAAATTATTTTCCATTAATAGATCTGATGTTCAGCACTGAAAAAGATGAAGGTGTAGAGATAATCAAGTATGGGAATACATTCAAAGACATTTTGTTAAAGGGTTTAAACGAGAGTTTTCTTCACCGCTATTTGTCCCATGCATGTGGAATTATTAAGTACCAATAAGTGATTTATTAAGGGCGGCACGGTGGTGTGGTGGTTAGCACTCTTGCCTCACAGCAAGAGGGTTGCCGGTTCGATCCCGGGCGTGGGAGCCCTTCTGTGCGGAGTTTGCATGTTCTCCCGTGTCAGCGTGGGTTCTCTCCGGGCACTCCGGCTTCCTCCCACAGTCCAAAGACATGCAGATTAAGGACTAGGTTAATTGATAACTCTAAATTGTCCGTAGGTGTGAATGTGAGCGTGAATGGTTGTCTGTCTCTTTGTGTCAGCCCTGTGTCTCTTTGTGTCCAGGGTGTACCCTGCCTCTCGTCCGATCTCAGCTGGGATAGGCTCCAGCCCCCCCGCGACCCTCAAGAGGATGAAGCGGTTAGACGATGAATGAATGAAGTGATTTATTTGGCCACTTGGGGGCAGCAGAACATGCAGTCCAATCACTGCAAACTATTTTCTATCTACTGTTTGGTACTGAGCAGGCGGTATCGCACACTTAAACCAAAAGCTATCACTGAATTGCAGGATTTCAATTAATATTTTTTAAAATGTTTTTATTGGGGTTTTCATTTCTAAAAGATATTAGGTATAAATAAAATAGTCAGTCTTGGCAGCAAATAAGGTAAACCATATATGAAAAGGCAACTAGAAGAAAAAAAAACCTGACAAAAACAAATAAGCAAAACAACAACATGAAAACAGAGGTGAATAAACAGATGTTGCAGTTGTGAACAGTAATCATGACGTACACATGGATCACTGTACTTTATAATCTTAATTGAGTTGCCCTGCCCCCACTCAAGTCTTTGTTTTTTATTAACCCTTTTAAGGAACCATGATTGTTATGTTATCAAAAAAAAGAAGGAAAAAACAGCAAGCAAGTGTGTTTTCAGCTACAGTAAAAAGAATGGATCCTTAACTGTTTTAGTTTGATTTGGAGCCACATAGTAATGTACAGTAATGATATGCAATGTGATGTTAGTAAAATGGGGTTGAGTTGTAGAGTGGGATGGTAATTATCTGTGGTATTGACCCAACCTGCGTCTCCCTTTACATTACAAGAAATCATTTGATCTGTTGTTAATGTAAAACTATTGATTGATGCAGCTTTAAGCACAGAAAAATTGAGCTTAATGAGTAACCTGATAATAAGTCAAACATTTTACCTGACCATCCAGTTAACGTCTGCATCAGCAGGAGCAACAGCGAACCCCAAGCCATCGTCATTACGGGACACACACCTGCTGAAAAGGACAAAAGAGATATTATGACAGCCTGCATCAGAACAGGCACCAAAATACTGGCTTGCTCAATGATGAATGTAAATGTAAATTCTAATTTACAAAATGACCAAATCATGCTACCATTCATGAATATTAAGGACAGAAAGTAGATTAGATTAAAAGACAGTGTATTGCCAGTGCCCTTACTTGCCTTATCGTGGCTTTTTGGGAATCCAGCAGTGAGTAAAGGAGCTTGTTAGAGAATCTTCCTGTGAGAATGGGACCATGTTAAAATCAGTGCTGGTGTCCAGAGACATGGCTATTATATTATTAGGACCTTGTAACACTTAAAATATAAATTGGATTTTAAAGATAAACAACACAAGGGTGCAAATTGGCTAGGGAAGAGAAATTAAACATTGTTTGTGTTCAATGGCATTAACCAATCATATCTCATGAAAACTATAAAATGTACTGTGCAATATATATATTTACTGTTCACCATCACCATTTCCCCCAGTCATGTTGTCATCATCATTCACTTACCTTTTCCAGGTGTGACACTGGCAGTCGTCCTCAGAGGCTGAGTGGTAGCGCTCAGCCAGTGCTGGAGAGAAGAGTCCCAGCAGGCCTGTGCTGCCTCCCTTGATGCACTGTTCATTTTATAGGAGTCTGAGTCAGATCAGATGGCACAGTGATGCTTGGTATGTTCTGAACTGGATGCCAAGATCATGCTTTGTTTAAGAAAGAATGTTGCATATCTAGATGGGTTACTCTGAGAAGTTAGGCAAGCTTAAGTTGTCTGTGCTTTGTAATAATTTGTGATTATGTCTGTAAATGAGCAAACATATAATTATTTCTGTAGGGTAATACTTAGCCTATTTGGTACTGCCTTTATGTTACTGAAAATAAGAGGTGGAGCTTTTGAATTTTACAGTCTTTTACAATATTTTCCCCTGGGTTGTGGTAAATGAAAAATCCTCCCCAGGACAGCTTGCTTTTTTTCTGCCATGAGTACACCTAGATGGAGTACACTGCTTACACTGTGTCTATACTAACATATTGCACAGGGCAGTGTCGTCTCAAATCAAACAAGGCCACTGCACACTTTAATGACGATCCCAAGATCTGGCAGCTTTTCTTCCTCTGCTTGGTGAATTGCAATTGGCACAGTATTATCACCAACATCAGACCAATGGCTTTCACTCACCAAATGAGTGCTGTATCTGCTTGTTCTCTCACGTGACTTCTTTGTATTTGTTTCTTTATTTATCTATTGTATTAAAAGTAAACATGCTTGCACATGGATTCCCGTGCCTCATACTGGCTGGCGCTATCACCAGCTGATCTACTGGGTTAATGAGAGCTGCCGCATTTTGCAAATACTTATATAAACGATCAAGCACCTGACCACAAATCTAATACTACAATCCTCTACAGTTAAGACAACATTTTACAGTCACTTGCATAAACACCCAAACATAACTTCCACCCAGAAATCGTACAGCTAACATCACAAAACTATACATTTTAATAATAAGATACCGGATGCCAAGAGGGCCACTTTTCATTCCAACTAAGTTGCTTACCTAAAGCATACGCCAAAAAGTTTTCTGGCTTCTGGGTTAACTTCCACTGTTTGCAGCCCACTGAATTTGTGCAGTAAGGTTTTGCTGCCCCCACAAGTTTACGCTTAGCTTGTAGACATTACATTGTGATGACGTCACAGTTTTTTAAAAGTGTTTTGTCTCGGCTTGAGGAAAGTTTTACATATATTAAACCACCGTGGCTCAAAAATACAGAAATCTCTTTTACAGTGCTGGCCTACGGGGAAAGTGTCCTCTGGGCCACAGGGTATTTTTTTCACTACAGTGGGCAACTGGAGAAATTTGCTGCAAGGGTGAGCATTTTTTCTGGGGGCCTGCACAAAACATGTAGTGTCCAAGCCTGATGATAAAATGTGCCACTGTTAGCTAGCTAGCAAGCTAATGTTAGCATTTGCCTTATCGACTGCGATACCTGATTGTTACAGAAACAACCCATTAAGCAAACCAATGATATCTATCCGACAACTGTACAGTGGTAATGAAAAACATATATAAATAACTGTACCAGGTTTCATAGTTCAAAGCTGTAGTCAGCTGACATTTCACAACTTTGAAATGTATTTCCAGTATCCAGTTTGAGGCACAGCATTAGTTTCTACAACAGTCTTTCATATAGATCTGCTCTTACATTAAGCAGCGTGCTCTAAATTATGTCAGAGACAGAGTGCATTTTACTTAGATCAGGAGTCTATCAGGCAGGGGAGCACATCCACATAGACTACTGGGGTCAACCCTGGTGGGCTATGTTTTCAAAAACTGTGTTTCTCAAATCCTGCAAAGAGTAGCTGTCAGTACTGGGGAAAGTGTGACACTGGAAAGGGCAAAGCCGAGGGCAGGGGTATCCAAACTTTTTTGAATGGGGCCAGATTAGATAATGTGAAAATACTTGGGGGCCAGTTGCTTCTCTAATCATATGGGTTATTAAAAATAATCCCATACAAATGAGACAAACACAAACGTTTCATCTTTCAGTGAAAAGGTATTCATCTTTCCACTGCTCATGCTGTTGACTTTATGCTTCTTCCATATGGCCACGTTTGCTCCCTAGCAGGAAATGTCTCCTTGGTTACTGTTCGTATGCTTGTTTACCATCTGTTTATGGAAACACATTAGTTCCACCCAGAGCCGGCCCTCCCTATAAGCGAATTAAGCCACTGCTTAGGGCCCTGCAGCCACTAGGGGGCCCCCAGATGGATGCACAATAAACTGAATTGACTGACTGTCACACCTCTGCGCAGACCTGGTAACCCCGTTATTTACAATGAACTGCAGCCTGCTTCTTCACGGGGCAGCATGTGAGGATCTTCATGTTTGTTTGATCCAAAAAACTAGCAACAGTGACAATAGAGCGCCGGTAGCTGACGTCACACAATCACTGTCGAAATCAAAACAACATCATATTGGCAGAAAAATCGCGCTGTTCAACTGACTGCCAAGCATAGGACAGCAAACAGCTAACTCGTCTCTTCTCCGCGGTGTATTCATATAAAAGTGAACATGGTGGACAGCTGTTGTGCCCTGGAGTGTCAGAACAGTCAACACGTGAAGGGGACAGCGTTTTCGAATCCTGAAAGATCCCAAAAGACGGTGGAGGTGGAATTACTGCTATAAAACAGGCACAGGCAAAGGATTCTGGTTGTGTAGTGATCACTTAATATCAGGTACAGAATCCGATGCTCAGTAACTTTAATGTTTATTATACATGCTTTTATTGCTTTTTCTAACCGTTTAATTTTCATAACAGGCAAGTTTGACCATTGAATTATGGCTTGTATCTTGCGGAGCTAGTAAAGGGATGTCGCACACTCAATGAGCAACGCGAAACAAACGTGGGATAAGAAAATTACTTACATTATTTTATTACAGTTATATGTAAGGTTGCTGATATGTCACGTGTCATTGCTTTGCCATGGGGATCGGGAAACATATCACTAGATTCTGTCATTGTTAGCAGGAGGGAAAATTGATCAAGTAATTGTAGATGTCGGGATACTGCAATATTGGAACATTGTCCGCTCTGGCTGTCTCAGGTCTCCTGAAAAGCACCCTGGGGGCATTGTAAGGGTCAGATATGTTTAACTGGTCAAGTTTTGCGATGTACCGCTCAATTTCTGTGGCTTTAATGTGCGAAGTGAACTCTGACAACCTGAAATCAGCACTGGCGCCATTCATTTTCGTTCAAGACTTTCCTGCCAACATGGAGCTCTATTGAGTTAACATTAAAGGTTAACATAGGTACATAATGTGACCTGTGCCAGGGCGGGGACCCTATGGACCAGGGGTCAGGTGCCATTCACTGAACGGAGCATGCACAGTACCTTCTACGAAGATGTCGAAGCGGGCTTATCCCTCAGGTGCGGAGAAGAGGAAGAAAAAAAGGTTGAAGAGGCAAACAAGCTCAAGGTCGAGTCCAGTAAAGCAACGCTTGTCACTTAGCAAAATAGGTGATTAGGTTAGTATGTGCAATATGTGTTTTTGTAGTGTCTGTTTGAAAGTTACAGACCAGTTTGTTGTTTTGTTGTTTGACTAATGCACTCACACAGTGTAGAGTTTCAAATGATTATCGTGAAACCTATCATTCAGCGAGGTTGTTACGTCCCTCAATTTCAATATAATTCATGGAAAAAATTAAAAGCAGTGTTTGTGGGGATGCACAACATATCTGTGGTTCATATTTCTTGACAGTGTCTAATAATAAAGGGTCAAAAACTACCTGCTCCTTACTGTGAAGGTCAGAATATAAACAATATGATAGGGTTAAAAAATCATACTAAACTGAAGCTGGATTGGTAAATAATAATAATTTTGTTTAGTATTATTCTCTGTTTACAGTAATTGTTATTGAAATAAATAAATTAAGTAATTAATATTTTTCATAAGGAGAATACTAAAATATTTTGGTGGTGGTGGAACTAGAGAGGATGAAAGCACTGGTAAGTGAAAATGTTTTAAAATTACAGTTCACTGTGTTGTCTTCTTGTTCATGGATGTTACCTGGTACGATTGCTGTTTTATCTGCTCTACATGTTATGCATGTTCTATTTGTATTCTCACACAGCAGCTGGAGATGACAATACTCCAACTCCTGGTTCATCCACAGAGGAAACCTCAACACATGTTCCTGGTACATAAACTATATTTCCAACAGGAAATTAATAATATCTTTGTTTACAACAATTTGATCTAATTTATGATTTTTAGATATAATGATTAAGATACTGGTATAAAGTAATAGACTCCAAAAAAAAGTTTAGAGTTTAGAGTTTGAAGTTTTGTTTTAAGGATTCTTTACAGCATTAAGTTGTTTTCCACCTTACATGCCTTGTTACAAATTATAATTTAGAGAATAAATATAAAATCTCACTATAATCTTTGTTGCATTTCTTTTTCTTCTGTTAGATGGACATTAGATATTTTATATAATACTTTAGGATTGGAGTCGTCTAGTGATCAAGCAGAGTTAATGCCATTTTAACATTTTCAACACTAAGCAGCATTCAGACAGATAGTAAAGGTAGCAGTAGCACAGTTAGCAGTAAACTATGACCCATCATGTTGTTAGAGATAAAAATTGAATGCATACTGTAAGGTTTATAATTGCATGTGGTATCTGGTTTTGTGTATCCTTAACTGTCTTTTCATGGCAAAGTAGGGACCCCAAAACTTCCTGCTTAGGGCCCCCAGATGTCCAGGGACATCTGTGTAGTTCCTACTTGGTGCATGTCTACTAACTGTTTGATGGTCCTGCCATCGACAGGTGAATGGAAAAAATGCAAAGTGATCTTGCGTAAATAATCAATATTGTGTGGGGGCCACATATAGTACACTGTGAACAACAAGCTGTGAGCCGTATAAAAATCAGTCCCCCAGGGCCTGGACCAGACTTTGGACGTGCCTGGCCTAGGGGCTCTTCTCCTTCTCAAAGAGAAACTTTTGAACAAATATTCTATGTGGTCTCCTCCTCTCCAGCCACATTTCCTGTTTCTCAGGCCCTTTCAGTACAATGTTCCAACCATTCACCAGATTTACTCAGACTTTCTCTCCTTTCCCCATCACCTGACCTACACACAACACTGACACTGTAAACACATTTACTATTGAGACTGGCTGAAACAACCACAGATGACCTGTAGGAACACTGTAGAAAACAACAATAGCAGTAATGTTACAGAAACATGCACAAACAGAGAGTGATGTTAATGCACCTGTTGCCCCAGTGCATGCTGGGAGGGTTCCACTACACCTGTCCTCCTGTAGTGGGAGGGTAATCTACTTGTGGTTAAATATTTATGCAGGGATGTTTCTGCTTCCTGGCAGAGACATGGCAGGACAAGGAAGCATTTATTATACTGCGCATGTATAGGCTGATGTGGCTCACCTATCAACTATGATGGACGAGAAGCTACAGCAGCACCAACAGGTTTATTGTTAATGGTGGGTGTGACTGCAATAGGGTTGGGTTTGTCAGTACTTGGCACATGTAAAAATGTTGGGGTAATGAGGTCACATTGTTGCAAGAGATGATTTTCAGAGGTTTTGGGTAATATTACATCAAGACAATTAGAAACTTGTTGGTGAGATGTGGTACAGTAAGGGGAGAGAACTTTCCGCATGCCCCAAATGTATTGGCTTTAGTCCAGTCTGCATCACAAGCCTTCACTGGAAGTTTTCATCATAAACACTGGATAAGGAAGTTGGCGATGTACCTTGGAGATATGCCATTAATTAATGTGTAGTCACGTAATCAGTTATTGAAGTCTATTCTCTGCTGCAGTGCGGGTCAGTAAGTTTGTGTATTGTTTTCTACTTTTATTGTCTTTTTCAGATTTGCAGTTTTCCTCATAAGCTGCAGTTTTTTTGGTCACCTTTAGAAATAAGGTTTCTTTGGAAAAAGACACAGAACTGAACTCGGTAAAGTGTATGCTCCTAAAAGAAGGGAGGGCAAGGCCTACTCGACCCTAGATTATACTGTCTGTGTGTTTAAAATGGCTCATGGGGCCAAATATTTGAAATGTTTTCAAAAACTGTGTTTCTAAAATCCTGCAAAGAGAAGCTGTCAGAACTGGGGAAAATGTGACACTGGAAAGGGCAGACGAAGCTGAGGGCAAGGGTATGCAAAGTTTTTTGAACAGGGGCCAGATTAGATGATGTGAAAATACCTGGGGGCCAGTTGCTTCTCACATCACATGGGTTATTAAAAATAATCTCATACAAATGACACAAATGCAACCATTTCAGTGAAAAAGAATTTATCTTTCCACTGCTCCTGCTGTTGACTTTACGCTTCTTCGTTGTGGCCATGTTTGCTACCTAGCAGGAAATGTCTCCTTGGTTACTGTTTGTATGCTTGTTTACCGTCTGTTTATGAAAACACATTTGCTCCACCTGTGTAGTTCCTACTTGGTGCATGTCTACTAACTGTTTGATGGTCCTGCCATCGACAGGTGAATGGAAAAAATGCAAAGTGATCTTGCGTAAATAATCAGTATTGTGTGGGGGCCACATATAGTAGACTGTGAACAACAAGCTGTGAGCCGTATAAAAATCAGTCCCCCAGGGCCTGGACCAGACTTTGGACGTGCCTGGCCTAGGGGCTCTTCTCCTTCTCAAAGAGAAACTTTTGAACAAATATTCTATGTGGTCTCCTCCTCTCCAGCCACATTCCCTGTTTCTCAGGCCCTTTCAGTACAATGTTCCAACCATTCACCAGATTTACTCAGACTTTCTCTCCTTTCCCCATCACCTTACCTACACACAACACTGACACTGTAAACACATTTACTATTGAGACTGGCTGAAACAACCACAGATGACCTGTAGGAACACTGTAGAAAACAACAATAGCAGTAATGTTACAGAAACATGCACAAACAGAGAGTGATGTTAATACACCTGTTGCCCCAGTGCATGCTGGGAGCATTCCACTACACCTGCCCTCCTGTAGTGGGAGGGTAATTTACTTGTGGTAAAATATTCATGCAGGGATGTTTGTGGTTCCTGGCAGAGACATGGCAGGACAAGGAAGCATTGTACTGTGCACATGTAGGCTGATGTGGCTCACCTACATAGGCGTAGTTTTAGGTATGGACGCTATGGACATGTCCATACCAAAGCCACGGAAACACGATGTCCCTACCAAAAATAATGCTGAGTGAAAACTGTGGCCTATTTTGCAAAATCACAGTTTTAGAATTAACATTCACAACTTGCGAAACCTTATCTGGCCTGGCTGACAGCTGCATTCAGCAAGCTATCCAATCAGCAGCCTACTTTTCGACATTTTTTGCCAAAGCAGCAGAAAGGAAAGATCAGGAGAGGCAGGAGTCTGGAGATGCATCAAGGTTACAGGTGAGATTAGAGTCTGACTCAACAGATGTAAGTTTTGTGGATAAACTTTGTCATTGGTTGTCACATTGCCCAATGAGTGGCAATGTAAATTAATCTGATTTGGCCAAGAGTTCATCTCAGCACCAATCAGATTCAGGTCTTTTGTAGAAGTTTAAGGGGTCTGAGGGACCAAAGAATAGTGGGCTGCTTGTTAGGCTACTCTATACATCTGTTTTATTGTTTTATGAAAATTCTGAAACTAATCTGTAAACTACAAAAACTTGAGAATTAAAAGATATGATTGTGGAATAATGGTGTTGTAATGTGTGGATAATATTATAAAGCTTAGAGCCGCCTACAGCTATTATACTGTTATTTATTACACGGCTCTATTAAATGCTGTATTCTGATTGGTCAGTAGCGGCATTCTGCGGTCTGATATTACTGTGTAATGACAGCTGCTAGTAGCAACGGTCATTACACACAGTTGCTATGTAGCCCAGCGTTGCTAGGGATGCTGCCCTGCAACACTGCAGCTGTCAAACAACTTCCGAGGGAAAAAACAAACAGAAGTGGCTGATTTTAACGGATGCCGCTGAAGAAAAAGAATACCTACGGACTTTCTCTGCCAAAAACAAAAGAAGACAGAGTTGAATACACACTCGGCAGTCATGCTTAATGACATTTTACGCGAGTTTTATGCCTCGGTTCAGTCCACTAAGCCTGGGTGAGTACAAAACTTTCACCAAAAGTTGTCGAATCCGGTCAGTTTTAATGCACTTCGCAGAGGCAGACAACATTATTTCTTTAACTGATAATTAGCCGTGTAATAAGCGGGATAATGTATAACGAGCCGGTGAATACTGGGAAAATAACTCCCTTCAGGGGAATGAATTCTATTCCCCTGTCGGGAGTTATTTTCCCAGTATTCACCTGCTCATTATACATTGTCCCTTACATATCATCTGTAGGCCAAATGCATCAGTTCAGGACGCTGATTAAAGAAACAGTCATCAAGATCATCTGATCTGTAGCTCAAAACAGTATGCACGTAAATTAGCGCTGAAAAATTTTTCAGATCGGGCCCAGCAGGTGCTTGCACAGTCCGTATCAAAGCTCAAATCAAACCTACGCCCCTGCACACCTATCAAATATGATGGATGAGAATCTACAGCAGTACCAACAAGTTAATTTGTTTTTGTTTTTTTGAGGTGTGGTAAGGTAAAATGAGAGAACTTTCCGCATGCCCCAAATGCATTGGCTTTGGTCTCATCTGCATCACAAGTCTTCACTGGAAGTTTTCATCACCAACATCTGATAGGAGTTGGAGTTGTACCTTGGAGATATGCCATTAATGAATGCAGTCGGGGTCAATGAACTTGTGTAATGTTTTCTACTTTCATTGTCTTTTTCAGAACTAAACTAAATAAACTGTATGCTCCCTAAAAAAAAGGGAAGGTAAAGCCTACTCGACCCTAGATTATACTGTCTGTGTGTTTAAAATGGCTCATGAGGCCAAATATTTGAAATGGGCTCCCATTTTTATGCATTCAATGGTATAAATAAGTTGTTGCACTCCAGAAAAGTTTTTCATTGTGGCACAATCCTGCATTGGAAAAAAAACGGTATAGTGGAAGCAGTCAGGAGGTGTGGGCCTGAGTCACAGATTTGATGCCTTTGGCTTGACAAAATCAAAAAAGACTTGCAACCTGACTTGGACTTTAGCATCAATAACTTGCGGCTTCCCTTGGCCTTTCACTTTTTGACATAAAAACACCTTTCCCCTAGGCCAAGGATTGAAAAGCATGTTTGTTTGTTTTTTTAAAAAGCTATGAATCAATTTATCTCCCTTCATTTTCTAAATCAACTAACAATAACACTGTTCACTCCTGGCAAGGGCAGAAAATCTAGGCCAACGTGGAAGTGTCAAAAAACTGCAATGCCACTTGAGGCTGACTCCAAAACAGAGTCAGTCCCCATAGACCCCCATGTTAAAATGCCCAATTTTACAGCAGAAATATCACAGCCTGGTACAAAAAGCAGTTTTGTTTTTTATGGCTAGTTTCAACAAATTTTTATATAGCTCACCCATGCACATTTTATCAAGGCCCAAAGTTACGCATATTTATGGGCAGGGTCACTTGAGTGACAGACTGTCTTCCAGGTGTTGCCAAAGTCTATGAGTCGAATACACCTCCCCCACAGCTTCAACCTGTCATCTACTCACTTTTGGCTACAAAAAAACGATATGGCAAGGGCCGAAATGCTGAACTTGAGGCTTCAAAATGGGAGTCCACAAACTAATGGGTAACTTCACGGTACTATTCATACAGTCTATGGTTGACACTTAATTCTCCAGATCCACTTTCTTCAATCAGTCCAACAGCATCTAATCAATGTGCTGGATAGAACCTTAAAGGAGCAATAAGCAAAATTCATCATTTCTAGATTGAAGGAATTAAAAAATTGTAAAGGTGTAATTTCATCTGGAGTATAGCATGACCTCACACACCCTCTCTCTGTGTTGATCTCCACTGTTTACAAGCCGGTCTGGCTGCGTGTTCATGTACGTTCATGCGGGTTGTGTTTAGCTATTCCCCTGCCTACTTCAATGATGATGGTCCCTGTAATAAATGCAATATATTTGGTGAAATGGAGGCGAGGCTCAGTGACTAGAAGAGCTGGTAGAAGCGCTCCATAGCTGCAAGCTACGCCAGTAGCCGTAGTAGCTCTAGTGCTAACTCTGGGAGCTAACGCTAACATTCCTCTCTTCTCCGTGAGCCTGCCAGGCTCCACACTAGAGCTCGCCGGAGCCGAGAAGCAGGCTCCTGGGATGTTAGCATGGTAGCCGACTAATGCTAACGCTAACGTCCCCATGCTTCTCGGCTCCGACTCACTGAGCCTGGTGGAGAAGCGTGGGGACGTTAGCACTAATGGGCTGCCATGCTAACGTTCCAACTCTTCCAACTCCAACTGAGCCCGGCTCCCGGCTCCTTAGCGTGGTAGCCGAGTAGTGCTAACGCTAACAGGAAAGCAGGGAAATAGCTAAACACAGCAGAGACCTAGAGTGAGTGAAGGACATTGCTAACTGCTAAACTAAGCTGGCTGTTTAGGTTTTATTTCCTCGCCCCTGTGGTGAGTGAATCTGCCTACAGTGAAAGCGGGGGCTAACCAGTGCTTCCTCCTCATGTTCCACTTCACTCAACTGCTAACACAGCCAGTTAGCCTCCACTAACTCTCCGTTTGGATCCAACCAGAGCACCGAGCCCTGGTTTGTTATTCAGGTTAACGTGGGAAGAAGCAGCGGGTATATCGGGCAGCTGAGTGAAGCTGAGTGAAGCTGAGTGAAGCGGAGCCTGCGGAAGAAACACCAGGACCGTCTGGATGTGATGCGGTACTTGTCTCACCGGCACAGACAAGGCGAGTGGGGTGGGGGGTGTTGGAGAGCAGAGGTAGAGGGAGGAGTGGCTCATGACACACTTTGTTTGCTCTACAGGCAGTGCACAACAGCGAACCTAGTGGTGAAACGATTTCGCTTATTGCTCCTTTAAAGAGCTAATGTTACACTACAGAGAGCCACTTGACGAAAAAAAAAATTCAAAATAATCTTCTTTTGTGGACAAAAACTATGTGGTGGCCACCAAAAAAAAAAACAAAAACAAAAACAAGATTTGCAGTATGCACAACGTGTGAAAAACAAACATTTTCAACAAAGAATGAAAGAAGTTGGGGCTAAATATTAACATAGGTAGCAGGCTAGTGCTTAGCTAACATTACTCCATTGTTAAAATGGCACTACATCTAGACTTGTGTGGGACTCAGGACTCAGGACTTGCCTGCCTTGACTTTGGACTTGAGTACAAAGACTTGAGACTTAGTTGTGACTTGCAAAACTATGATTATAGAAATGTCAACAGGATTCGTCCACTCCACTGTTGTGGAAAATCCACATGGTTTTCTGCATGTATCTGTTCTTCTTCAGTTAGTATAGTTTTCACATATCATCTATGTCTAGTTCTGGTCTGCAAGAGGCACCAAAGCACTCATTTAACATGTGTTACATCTGTAACTGCCTAGATTTGTGAGCACAGCTTGATCACTTCATTTGTAATCATGTTGCCTGCAGGCAATCAGAGCCTGTTCAAAAGGTTGACCCCCACAGAAACGTTGAGTAATTTAACAAGATACTTAAATACATGCCTGTGATATGTTTTCTATTTAATGTACAATGTGATTTAAATGGGATATTTGTGCATTTATTTTGCCTACTGCTGCTGTTCACCATGGGCAAGAATTTCTGCAAGAATTTGTTGTCTGATTTTCTAATGTTGCTGTTGCATCTCATCCACAGGTGTGTGTCACTTAATGAAATAATGTTGTGTGTCAAAACTTGTCATGTGAAAGCTATTTTTGTTATGTCATTTAAAAAGTAATTAAGTGTATTAATTATTGGGTGGAACCAGTGGCGTAAAGATTTCCACAAAGTAACAGTCTGTACCTGCCAAGTCATAATCAAGGTTTTATGTGTGCCAACAGCTTTGCAAACAGTAGATAATGACACATTTGGATTATTTTAATTTGCATGACTGTAAGCTGTCAGAAGATGACACCTCTCAGCCACTGAGAACACATGTGAGGGAGTGCACAGCCTTAAGTTTTTGATACATCTGTATCGTGAGTAAACCTTACTGAATTATGACAAAACCGCTTCTGGTAATCAGTCACAACATAATGATGAACTATTTTAATTCAACTACAATAGGCAACATTAGACTGTTATAGGCAAGATGTTGTACAAAACTGCTCGAAATAATAAAAATAAATTATAGGGTCAGTCAGGGTCATTAAGATGAAAGAATAAAAAAAAAAATTTCTGTGAGGTGTTGCCACAGTCTATGAGTTAAATCCACTTTTCACTCCTCCACAGCTTCAACCTCTCATTTAAATATGGTCACTTTTGGCTCCAAAAAAAACGATATGGCAAGGGTCGAAATACTGAACTCGAGGCTTCAAAATGGCAGTCCACAAACCAGTGGGTGATGTCACGGTACGTGTGAAAAACAAAGATTTTCAACAAAGAACATTAAGTTGGGGCCAAATATTAAAATCGGTAGCAGGCTAGTGCTTAGCTAACATTACTCCATTGCTAAAATGGCATTACATTTGGACTTGTGTGGGACTCAGGACTCAGGACATTTTAAGACCTTTTGGCTCTGAACCCTGTCATCTGGTCTATTGTGGGCTGGCTAAAGGGCCGGCTTAAGGCATAGGCGATGTAGGCGATCGCCTAGGGCACCACATTGTCTGGTGGGCGCTGGGAAAAAAATTAAAATAAGATAAAAAAATAATAATAATAAAAATTCGCCAGTGGGCGCCCATCCTATTTTTTTCCGGAGGTAACAAATGAACAAATACAGAAAAAAGATAGAAAGAGAGAAAGCAAGCAAGAAGGAAAAAGAAATACACTTTGCACCCCTGTTCCTCAAAATTTTTCATCTGCGCTGCCCCTGCACCTGTACTGTGCGCACTGAGAGTGGGGTCTGTGTCAAAAACTGGTCAAGATAGGCAGATATTATACGTTTTACCTGCATTTCATAATAATGAAAAGGTCTAAGCCTTCAGGTGCGGGAGGAGGAGGAAAAGAAAGTCCGATATAGAGGTATGTCGTCTGTCTTATGTTATCTTTTAACCCTATGGGCCCGAACGACGCATAGTGCGTCCAAATTCACACCTGTTCTTCTCTATCGATTTTCTCTGCGACCGTGAGTGGAACCGTAGCTTTCTGACAAGACCAAGCACTTGTCAGTAGTCCAATGTTTTCACAACGAAAAAAAATGATAAAGTTAGACTAAAATGATGTATAACAGAGCTTTCATACAGCTCTGCACACATATTACTCTTGGATGGATTACTCGCGAATGCAGGCTCGCACAGAAATGCCACTAATAGGACTTGAAAGTGCAGGGCCACACACATCATTGTGCAATACAGATTGATTGTCCACAAAATAAAATCCTGACGAATTTCTTTACAATCCATTATACAGATCTTGTTATCAGTCACTTCATATAGTGAGGAATATCGTATCTTACCACATCTTAGGCTTGTGTGTGTTTCTCCCTGTCTATCCACATTTGTAGCTGTTGGACTCAGATAATGTTACAGATTGAAGGATATGAGACTGAATGGCAAGCCAATAACTAGCTATCTGGATAACTGCTCCTTCTTGTGCTGAAATTTCGCTGACAAATATCAGTGATAACTGCTAACAATAACTTATCCACAAAAACAGATTTCTGCACTGGCTTGCAACAGAGATGTGAGTGCCACTTGGCATTGTAGCACATTGTAGTAAGCTCAATTGATATTGAAATATATCAATGAATTAGGTCTACACTGGATTACTGGGTTACGAATTGGCTAATTAGGCTAAATAAAAAATGCTGTTTTACTACTATTAGTGAGTTCTGTGACATTTTATGATTTACACCTACCCCAGCAGCACTTTTTGTCTTGAAACCATTGTAGTCCCTGATGTTTGTGTCCCCAGTACCGGTGGGGTAATGTAGTTCGGGGGGGGGGCACCAAATCTCAATCTCATCTAGGGCACCACAATGGCTAGGGCCGGCCCTGGCTGGCTACACCATTTACCTGTACCAGGACTGTCGTAACTAACGTTAGCTCTAGTGTCGCGCTCGCAGCAACATGTTTTGCATTGAGGTGATACAGAAGGCTTGAAGTGCTGCGACGATAAGAAACCTCTTTGTTGCACAATTTGCACACAACCATGTTCTTATCCCAACTGCCATCGGGAAGTTTAACAAACAAACTTTAGGTGCATTACTGCCACCTACTGGGCTGGAGTGCGCGCATCAGTGTTACCGGTGTGCCCGAAATTAGGGAACTGAGAAAGGTGCGAATACAGTAAATGCGTTATTTTTTTTAAATGCGTTATTTTTTTAAATGTGTTATTTTTTCTGTAATTAATTAATTGAAATTAATGTGTTAAAGTCCCAGCCCTAATATATATATATGTATATATATATATATATATATATATATACACACATATATACATATATATATATATATATATATATATATATATATATACACACATATATACATATATATATATATATATATATACACACATATATACATATATATATATATATATATATATATATACACACATATATACATATATATATATATATATATATATATATATATATATATATATATATATATTTGTATATTTTTGTGTTTGTATGTCAAAGCCCACTCAAACTGGTCAGTACTACTTGAACTACTAACAGAAACTAGAATCTTTTACCGTTGCCTACAGATATATGTGTATAGAAATTAATGCTTAGTGGATTAAAAGATTGTCAAGAGGATGGGACTTGTGGTACCATTTTTGGACTTATATAAAGATCAATGGAGCCAAACATATGACTTATTATGCCATTGTGGACTAAATTTCTCATTTTTGTATCTGCCACTTATTCTGTTTATTTATTTTACTTACAAGTATTTTCATTTCCTACACCATGTCTTGTCCCTGCCATAATGTGAAGACTTCATTGTCATGTGCCAACCCTTTTTTTTTTAAAAAGCAATACAAATATAATTGCCAAGAAAGAAATGAGTTCTCGTACTCTTGTTATATTGTTAAATATAAAAGGTTGACCCCCACATAAATGTAGAATAATTTAACAAGATACTCACATACATGCATGTGACATGCTTTCTATTCAATGTACAATGTGATTTAAATGGGATATTTGTGCATTTATTTTGCCTACTACAGAATTTCTGCAAGAATTTGTTGTCTGATTTTCTAATATTGCTATTGCATCTCATCCATGGCTGTGTCACTTAATGAAATAATGTTGTGTGTCAAAACTTGTCATGTAGAACTATTTTTGTTATGTCATTTAAAAAGTAATTAAGTGTATTAATTATTGGGTGGAACCAGTGGCGTAAAGATTTCCACAAAGTAACATCTCTGAGGCCCCTGCCCCTGTTAAAGGTTATGCATTAAGCCAGTGGTGTGTGGTAGTTAGGATGGGCACCAGTGCACAGTATTATGAAGGGCCCTAGCGCCAGATTTTTCTACGAAACGGCTACCGTATATTTTATAGTATCATCACAATCAAATAGAGACTTGACTTTGGTAAACATTAACATACATATTACCAGTCATCAGTGCAAACTTGCAGATCATGATTATACCAAATAAAATAACAAACTATCAAGAGGGTTGCCGGTTCGATCCCGGGCGTGGGAGCCCTTCTGTGTGGAGTTTGCATGTTCTCCCTGTGTCAGCGTGGGTTCTCTCCGGGCACTCCGGCTTCCTCCCACAGTCCAAAGACATGCAGATTGGGGACTAGGTTAATTGATAACTCTAAATTGTCCATATGTGTGAATGTGAGTGTGAATGGTTGTTTGTCTCTATGTGTCAGCCCTGTGATAGTCTGGCGACCTGTCCAGGGTGTACCCTGCCTCTCGCCCGATGTAGCTGGGATAGGCTCCAGCCCCCCCGCGACCCTCAAGAGGATGAAGTGGTTAGAAGATGAATGAATGAATGAATGAATTTTTAAAATAGTTTATTTATAGTTTATATAAGTTATGTAAAATGAACTTATAATTCTATTATAGATTTCTACTAGCGATTTCACAGTTTCAATAGAAACATTAACTGAGATGGGTTTGCCTTCTCGGGGGAATATAGAGCAAATAACAGCATTTGTGTTTTAATGTGTTCCTCTTTGCACACAGCCGTATTTCTAAGGTGGCAAGTTGAATCATTCGCAAGAGAGTGTAGAGGGAGTAGCTGGAGGGCCCTCTCCCTCTAAAGCATAGAATGGGCCCTCCTGCACTGTCTATATTTATGCCCCTGCATAGGGCCCAGAATATGGTGCTACACCTCTGGTCAGCATTTATCCTCTTTCACCCTGCCATCCTCCCCATGAGATGTGACCCTGCTACATTTCAGTCTTTCTCCTTCATTACAGAAAGATAAAGTCTGGATGAAAGGACTGGTTGGTAGATGTGTTAGGGGTGTAGCATTGAGGGTCTGTTAGAGTTTTAAATATTTAAATGAAAGAGGTTTAAATCCAGAATATAACTTCTTAATAGAAAATTAATTTTTTTAGTTTTATGTGAAGTCATGATGTTACACACTCCGGTACAGCGGGTGGCGGCATGCTCCTTCAATGTTGGTTTGCAGCCTGACACTAAAACTAAAGACAAAGAACAGCATGGCAGAAAGAGTGGTGGGTGTTATCTGTGGCGCTCACGACTCCACTAATAATTGTGATGATTCAGGTGGTACCGTGTCACCGAAACCACTTGAAGATGAGAGCTTGGAATGTCCATCAAGTCAGAATACCCAGGACCTGAAGAGCGTCCTGGGGCCTCATTTATAAATGTGGTGTATGCACAAAAGGCGGCATACACCACTTTCTATACAAAAAACTGCGTAGAAAGTGGTGGAAAAAAAAACTGCGATACCCGTAGCAGAAAGATGAAAAGGAAGTGTTGTGAATTTGATATCATTGTGTAAAATAAAGACAGACATGACATGAAACATGAATAAACGAACAAACATGTCTTTGACTGTAAGTCCCTGGTGTGCACACATAAAAACGTGAGTTAGGAGACTAAATACAAGCAGATATCTTTATTTTAAAAGAACTCCTCATGTATATTCTATAATCATTAGGTAATCTGATAAACTTTAGGCTGTGAAATAATGATGTGAACAGTCGTACAAATCAAGTGTACTGCTGCCGTTTGAGATGCCTTAATCGGGCAGATGCGAGTGCAGAGTGTCACTGTTATCCTATATGAGACAATATATTTTGTTTTATAATGTATTTGTTTTAAGGCTTTTAATTCTCTTTATCACTGTGTGATAAATGCGTTGTATGTCATTGAAAAGTGCTGTGTCACTGTTAGAAAAAGTGTAAACAAATAACATGTATTAATATTGATCTCACTTGTTCGTTGGCCAAAATTGCCCCTTGGGTACAATTCAGGGAATTCCTTTTCACATGCATGGGTGGGTATAAAAAGCAGTAATCACGATGATGCACAATGGCTTATTTGGTACTGTAGGAGGATGTGGTGGATGGGAGAGTCCAGAAGGAGGGGATATTCAGGGACCAGCAAGACCTAGTGGCCAGCGATGATGAGTGGCTTTTGAGCCGGTTCCGACTGCCACTTGCAGTGCTGCTGGATCTCTGTGCTGCGTTGGGCCCAGCGTTACAAAGAAGCACCCACAGGAACCAAGCTGTGTTGGAGCTGTGCTGCACAATGTGGCACAGCTGAGAAACGTGCCATCACTGCTTGATGCCCCGACCCCGACCTCTATCCCCAGGCATTTGAGCCAACTGCTGCCCGCCAGCGTCTGGTTGTGATACATCGTTAATGAAAATGTATTTTCATAACGTATTTTTTAAGAAATCATTTGACTCAAGACAACCAGATTGTTTGTTAAACAGCTATGGCAACTGTATCCCTCTGTTTATTTCAGACAGTCACTGAAATTGTCTGATAGTCAGCTGTCTAAATAAATCACTGCAAATGGCCTTAACACCTTCATATCGGACCACCTCTTCGTGACTTCTGAAACAGTCTGTGTGAAGTTTTGTTTTGTTGTTCGTGATTTATAAAGGGAAACAGGCGTGAGACATGCGTGCGCACTGTTATAAATAGGACATTTTTGTGTGTAAGCACTTTCTGTGGTGCTTTGTTTGAACGCCACCTTTAGTCACCACTCCTGCGCACAGTTTTATAAATGAGGCCCCTGTCAACAGCATTTTAAACCTGGAAAAGCTCGACGTAGACCTGTACAGGTAGCTGCATGGCTAAAGTTTATTACTGTCGCTGATTAATGGTGCCATCATAACTGTCGGAGTTGTCGTTATTATGCTTGCAAATAGCGTTCAAGTCAACATAAAGTCGGACAACTAGCCAGTTAGCCAGAGTTAGCCAAAAGGCTACTTCTCAGCTGTTGTCCCTCGGCCCCACTGGCCATTAAAACAACAAATAACATACATAACATGTAAAGTTATTACCGTAGAAAGCAAAACATGAACAGCTGAACAGGATTAAAAAAACCTCAGAGGATCATTATGGCCTCGGGCAGCATCATGAAATGTAGGGCGTGTAAAAAGCAGGAAATAACTTCAAAAAAGCAACACAGCCAATTACAATATGACACCATGACATGATGTCACTGGATACATTGCACAAAGAAATCTAATCTCAGTCAACAGTCAGTCTGAAATATACTTTCTTCCTTGAAACATCTTTGTTTCCTCATTCTCATGACTTTTTAAATCTCTTGCCAACAGTTTTCTGAGGTGAATGTGGTAAATGGAGGATGTGCTCATGCATTGGGAATTTTGACTGAACAAGCACTTTGAAATAAGCCTAAAATAAGAAGTGTTGCCATCCATCCCATATGACCTGAACACAGCATGAGTCCTTCAGGTGTTGCACATTTCTGTTGAACAGAGGCTTTTTACATATTGTTGATACAATGAAACAAGTGAGCTACAACTGTGTAGGTTCAGTGCATTTACTGAGTAAATAGAAATGAACGTGGCACTGAACTATTTAGACCTAATGCAGTGATACTGTATTATCCTACACATCATTTGATGAACATGTTGAAAATTTGATGTCACAAAAATTGTCCTGATGTTTTAAAATGGTGTCTGCAGGCTGATTAAAGATTTCAATGGGTGACTTTCCTGTAAAGTTTCTCCAAAACAGAAAAGTAGAATAACTTTAATTTTATTTTATTTATTTTATTTTTATTTTGCACAGTAAAAAAAAAGAAAAACAAGCAAACAAAACCGACAGAATACAGCAAGTAGATTGTGCAGGTGAGATTTACAAAACCCCGAGAGGCTTATAGAGGGAATCTCACCATATCAGCATTAAGAACATATATTAATAAGTCCATAGCCAGGGCCGCCCCTCCCTAAACGCAGAACACGCGCTGTGCGTAGGGCCTCATCTTCCATGGGGGGCCACATTTTGTGTGAGGGGACGCATTTGCGCATATGCGCAATGGATGCACACATGCGCTACCGTGAGGCGCGCATAGAATCAGCGCGAGGAAGGAGAGAAGAGACCTGACCGCCCATGTGTCGCTGCAATGATTGACAGCACTCGACATCTGAACAATCAGAGGGGTGCGCTGGCAGGCACTTGCAGAGCTGCAGCAGGTGAAGAGTTGTCGACATGTCGTCCAAAAGAGCCTCAGGAGTATGTGCGGGGACAGGAGGGCGAGGGGGCTCCACGGAGGGGGAGACCCGAGCCTCGGGGGTATGTGCGGGGCCGGGAGGTCAGGTGCTCTCAGAGAGGGGAGAGGGAGAAATATAGCTAGATAAGATGAAAATAGAAAAGAATGTCTCTGTATTTTATTTCTGTTTTCAGTGTTTAATTAAGGTGGGAGAGGCGGAGGGCTGAGGGAGATTGGACGCCTCCAGAGAGGGGAGAGGGAGAAAAATAACAAAATAAGATTAAATAGGAAAAACCTGTCTCCCTCTTTTATTTTATTTTCAGTGTTTAATCAAGGGTGGGGGATTGAGGCGGTGGAAGTTACTTTCTTTTGATGAGTAATTGATGGCTATTTGTGACTCAGATTTGTTTATTTATTTATTTCGGTTTGAAGTTATTTTTATTTAATATTTATTTATTTATTTATTTATTTTAATTTTTTGTTTTATTTGACTCATACAGACAAACTACTGTATCTACAGTACATTTGTTATTGCCAATAAAGGTTGTCAAGTTAAATGGCAAGTTGTTGTACGGTCATTTTGTACCTATGATACATTTGGGATGGGGGCCTCCAAATAAAATTTCGCTTAGGGCCCCAATTTGGTCAGGGGCAGCCCTGTCCATAGCAAAAAACAGACAAACAAATATAAAAACATGGAATCAAAAAGCAAAGACAACAACAAATAGAATTGTGAGTAAAAGCCTAAGTGTATGTGTATGTGTGTGTGCATGAGTGTATGTGTGTATGCATGCTCAAGCGAGCATGGGAGTGTGCGACTGTATACGCACGTGCCAAAGCACACTTGTATTCAGACAAATCAGTCAAATCCTTACAGTGGATAGAGGATGGTCAGTTACAGTTAAATGTGATCAGTTTGAAGAGTTTGGTTCATCAGACAGGACCGTAGCCTATACTTGAAACTCTTGAGTGAGGTAGACTGAGATACAATTTGAATATGACTGTTCCAAAGCTGAGCCCCTCTATATCTGATGGAGAATTGACAAAGCCTAGAATGAAACACTGGAAGATGTAAACATTTGGCATGTCGTATTATACTTACGAGTCTGGAAAAATTCTTTACAAGGCATGGAAAATGAAGCAGACGGATGCAAGATTTTGTAAATTAATATACAGGTTTGATATACATTTATTTTAAAAATTGATAAAATATTAAGCTGATTGAAGAGAGGGGCTGAGTGTTATATCCTATTGCTGAAAGTGGCAATTCTGCAGAACTTTTTTTTGTAAAATATAAAGCTTATGAAGGTGAGTGGGATAGGTAGCTCCCCAAATAACATTGCAATATATAAGGTACGGATAGATTAAACTGTAATAGAGGATTAATAAACACTTTTGTTGAACCAAACCTTGAATTCTGCCAATGATACCAACAGACCTAGACATTTTATTGCAAAGAGACTGAATATGATTCTTCCATCTTAGCGTTTCATCAATTATGACTCCAAGGAAACTTGTGAATGAAACCTGGGTAACTGAGTTGTTTCCAATGGAAAGACAAGAGTTAGATCTAGAGTATTTTTTGTTTTTTGAAGTAAATACAATAAAATTTGATTTTTTAACATTTAAAGATAATTTGTTTAATAGAAACCATTTGGAAATTCTTTCTAAATCAGTGTTGGCTTTGGCCATCAGTACAGAAAAATTAGAATGTGAGACAAATAAATTGGTATCATCGACAAAAAGTACAGGAAACATGGAGGATAATGCTGCAGCCAGATCATTAATGTAAATGAGGAATAGGAGTGGTCCTAAAATAGATCCCTGTGGGACCCCACAGGTTATAGTCGCCCTATCAGATGTCGATCCATTAATGTTATCAAACTGTTGTCGATTATGAATATAATTGTAAAACCATGTATAAGTAATTCCAGTAAAACCATAATGTAACAATTTTTGAAGTAAAATATCATGATTAACCGTGTCAAAAGCTCTGGATAAATCAAGAAATACTCCTAAGGCATATTCATTGTTATTTAAAGCAGTGTGAATTTTGTCAACCAGTTGAAGCACAGCCATTTCAGTAGAATAGTTTTTCCTAAATCCATACTAATGTTCATACAGAATGTTCCATTTCTGCAGATGGATCATAATTCTATTGTAAACCACCTTCTCCAAAATCTTGGAAAAAACATGGAAGGACAGAGATAAGGCAATAGTTATTAAAAGAGCTTCGGTCTCCAGATTTAAACACAGGAACCACTTTGGCAGTTTTCAGATCACTTGGCATTGTTCCAGACTCTAAAGATTTAGCAAATATATAGGTCAATGGCCTGATGAATGAGGGAATAGATTTGTTAATCAGACATGATCTGACCTCATAACCATCATAACCAGCAGCAGAATCCTTCATATTGACAATGATGTCCATGATTTCCTTCTCAGTAGGAGGGTCAAAGCTCTGGAGAGAAGGATAACAACCTTTCAGGAACTCAAATGGAGACCCAGTGATAGCATGCATCCTCTTTGACAGAACTGTGCCAATATTGACAAAACAATTATTAAAAGCACATGCAATATCGGATGGATCTGTATAAACTCTATTCTCGTCAACAAACTGAGGAGGAAGAGTGGCTGATGCCTTTTTCCTATTCAGGAGTTGACTGATGACTCTCCATGTTCCTTTAGTATTATCTGAAGCCTCATCAAACTTGTTGGTGAAATATTTTTGCTTTGCAATTCTAATTAAATGATTATATTTATTTCTATACTTCTTATAATTCACAACATTCAAAGGAGATGGATTTGTGATAAATTTCCTATATAACTTATTCTTTGTTAATGCTGACTTGTGGAGACCTGGAGTGAACCAGGGTTTACTGAATGTAGCTACTTTTTATATGCTTATTGACCAGAGGAAAACACCTGTTAAATACAGAGTTAAAAGATGCTATAAATGACTGATAAGCAAATTCAACATCATCATGCATATATACATTATCCCATGGGACATCATCAATCAGCTTCCCAAATAGGTCAAGTGATCTATTGCGGATATTTGAAAAGTGGAAAGTAGAATATATTTGAATGGGGCTTTGGCATTTCAAGTAGTAGACTATTTAACTTATTAATATTAAAATAGTCACAGGATAGAGACTCTGGAATTAAAGAGCTAAAAAAATTTAAAACAGGATCAAAAAACTCCATAAATTTAGTGTCACTCTGTGGGCTCAATTCAAAAGGATTGAAAACCCTATGGTCTAAAGCAGTTGTCTTCCTGTAATCATGATTAATATCAGCAATCAGACCGTGATCATCAGTATCATGATAAGGAAATAAGGAGACACATTTAGAACAAGTCCAATAGCTCCATTCATCCAATTCATGTACATTGACAAACGTGCATATAAGGCCATATAAGGCCAGTGAGTGTCATTCAGAACAGGACTGCACTTAAATTTTCAGCAAACCTATCAAGGAAAGATTAATATATAAGAAAGTGCTGCAGTGCATTTTGATGTTGGATATTTCTCTTTAATATTTTCCAAAATTGTACAGTAGAATAATTTCAGATTTTATATAGTTATAGTCAGGGTCACTGAATAATTTATTTAGTGTCCAATTTATTCATGACCTCCAAAACTGTACATTGAAATGTTTTCAAATTTGATATTAAAAGTCAAGTACATTTTGAGCAGAATTATAGTGGATTCTATGCAATCCAACTCCACAGGTGGCCTTGCAGTCAGAACACCTGTGGACATGTACCGTATGTGTGCAGGGTCTTAAAATGTCCCAGAATAATTTAAATTAGCTGCAACTCAACCAGCTACATTTTAATACAGCTACATTTTAACACATCAGTATTACAATGAAAAGGGCAGGTCTGAATAAATACCTCTTTATTTGTGAAATAGTTATGTAGTTTTAATGAAGCAAAGACAAGACCTCTCTGGCACAGTGTCATTATTCACTTCACAGTGGCAGGATCTGTGGCTGCTGTATTTGAATCCAATAAATTTGGGTAAAGTCATACTCACAGCACTGCATTGATCAGCCTTACTGTCAAAGCATCATCTTGTTGGACTGCTTTACATACAGTTAAATTGCTTTTCTATTTTCATAACTAAATCTAAAGAAACAGCAAATTAATTTAATGATTATTTTTTAAATGTAGGATACAATTTAGCAAAAAATAGTGTTAATCCAATACAAAAGGATGGGGTAGAGGAGGACATAATCAGCAGAAACCCAAACACCATGGGTCTCATTCATGAAACGTGAGCAGAAGGAATTTGTGTGTAAACTGTACGCAGACGGAAATTTACGTGCATGTCCGCATTCATCAATATTTTAGTAGATCCGATCTTTTCATAGCTACTAACAAAATCTACTCTTGCTCCTGACCACCCGTAGTGCTTGTGTAAATTTAGTAAAGTCCATAAATATTGCTTGTCACTATTGGAAATTACAATTTTAACTCGTATTGCGCTCTGTTACGTACACAATACACAGATGCCTTTGAAACACGTAATCTAAACATGACAAAATATTAAAAATATAGCACATTTAGTTAAATTAGTTGGCAATTAGCAGGTTTAAGATCCAAATTAGGTTCATGATTATGAATTATCTATGTAAATCGACTCAATAGATTACTTTCTACATGTGGAATGATGATAATAAAAACATCTGTAAGGACAGCCGGATCTCAGCCTCTTCGGCCTCGGTGCCTGGGTTCAGCAGGGGCAGAAGGAGCAGCAGGTGGTGGAGCCACTAAGGAGCGCGCGCCAGCTGAAAGAATTATTTGAGACAACACTTTTTTTTTCTTTTTTTGTGGCTTTTTGATCATTTGAATGAATAAATCTGATTTGAAAAATGTTTAATATACGTTGTATAAACAGAGCTTTAGGCTATTAAGATTCAAATAATTTGAAGACAATGCATACAAAACTGCTGTAGACTATATGTTATCCATGTTATTCGTTAAAATAAATGTTAAATAGCTCTACATTCCGACAGCCATCACTGATTTAGAGTTTATCCATTACGCACAAAACATCTCTGGTTTCCTGTTCACACTTCATTCAAAACCCCACAAATGAATCTTCTGTTTGTTTGGTGACCGCTGTGTTTTTGTGTGTGCTTGTGTGTTTCTTTGCTTCCAGTTTCATATCAAACCATTTACGCTTCACCTCTGACATGGTTCTTTGTACCACGGAGACAACATTAACAGCATCTGTTACCTCCCTCCAGGCCTTCGCTTTGCCTGTCCCTGTCACACCACTACTAAGTGAAGAAAATAAAATGTCCACTTCGCCCAAAATTATTTCGATCTCCACTTCGGAAAAATTATTTTTTCTTTCTCTCTCTTTCTTTCTTTGCGCCATGACTGATAGGTCAAATGGATGCACCTACACCTCCTTATATGGTGGTCATTGGCTATTCATGGGCGGGGATTTATGCTAATTGCTGATTAGTTTGTTTTGGAGTTCCACAAGGTTCTGTGCATGGACCAATCCTATTTATTCTATATATGCTTCCTTTAGGCAACATCATTAGAAATCACTCTATAAATTTCCATTGTTATGCGGATGATACACAGTTGTATTTATTGATGAAGCCAGAAGAAAGTAATCAATTAACTAAACTCTATAACTGCCTTAAAGACATAAAAACCTGGATGAGCACCAGTTTCCTGATGTTAAATTCAGACAAAACTGAAATTATTGTTCTTGGCCCCAAACAACTCAAAGACTCTTTATCTGATGACATAGTTTCTCTAGATGGCATTGCTCTGGCCTCTGCCACTACCGTAAGAAACCTCGGAGTAACATTTGATCAAGATTTGTCTTTTAATTCTCATTTAAAACAAACCTCACAGACTGCATTTTTTCATCTGCGTAATATTGCGAAAATTAGGCCTATCCTGACCCGAAAAGATGCAGAAAAATTGGTCCATGCTTTTGTTACCTCAAGGCTGGATTACTGTAACTCTCTATTATCAGGTAGCTCTAATAAGTCCTTAAAAACTCTCCAGCTAATTCAGAATGCAGCAGCACGTACAGTACTAACAGGAACTAAGAAACGAGATCATATTTCTCCTGTTTTAGCTTCTCTGCACTGGCTCCCTGTAAAATCCAGAATTGAATTTAAAATCCTACTGTTAACTTATAAAGCTCTAAATGGTCAAGCTCCATCATATCTTAGAGAGCTCATAGTGCCATATTATCCCACCAGAACACTGCGCTCTGAGAACGCAGGGTTACTCATGGTCCCTAAAGTCTCCAAAAGTAGATCAGGAGCCAGAGCCTTCAGCTATCAGGCTCCTGTCCTGTGGAATCATCTTCCTGTTGTGGTCCGGGAGGCAGACACCGTCTCCACATTTAAGACTAGACTTAAGACTTTCCTCTTTGATAAAGCTTATAGTTAGGGCTGGCTCAGAGGCTTGCCCTGTACCAGTCCCTAGTTAGACTGACTTAGGCCTAGTCTGCCGGAGGACCCCCATAATACTCCGGGCACCTTCTCTCTCTCTCTCTCTCTCTCTCTCTCTCTCTCGTATCTATTACTGCATCTTGCTAACTCGGCCATTCTGGATGTCACTAACTCAGCTTCTTCTCCGGAGCCTTTGTGCTCCACTGTCTCTCAGATCGCAGCGGTGCCTGGATAGCGTGACATGTGTGGTTGTGCTGCTGCCGTGGTCCTGCCAGATGCCTCCTGCTGCTGCTGTTGCCATCATTAGTCATTAGTCATACTTCTATTGTTATTATACACATATGATTATTATTACACATGTATACTGCCAGACACTAATATATACTTTCAACATATTGTACCACAGTAGCCAGAACTATAACGATAATATTATTACTTTCATTAATGTTGGTGTAAGCTACTGTCATTACCGTCTGTCCTGCATCTCTCTCTCTCTCTCTCTCTCTCTGTCTCTCTTTCTGTCTCATTGTGTCATACGGATTACTGTTAATTTACTATGCTGATCTGTTCTGTACGACATCTGTTGCACGTCTGTCCGTCCTGGAGGAGGGATCCCTCCTCAGTTGCTCTTCCTGAGGTTTCTACTGGTTTTTTTCCCCCGTTAAAGGGTTTTTTTTGTGGGAGTTTTTCCTTATCCGCTGTGAGGGTCCAAAGGACAGAGGGATGTTGTATGCTGTAAAGCCCTGTGAGGCAAATTGTGATTTGTGATATTGGGCTTTAAAAATAAAATTGATTGATTGATTGATTACCGGGAGCACGCTGTCACTTTCACTTTACGATGGATTGGCATGATCATACACGCATGTTTACGATCAAATCTGAGTTTCCCGCGGCATTCCTGAATCCAGAGTAGGTTTTTAGTAACGTAGGCTATTATGTGCAAATCTACACACAGATTTACTCACTTTTCATGAATGAGACCCCATGTTTCTGAACAAAAGAGAAGGAACTAGTTGATGTGGTTTGCAAATTTATGAAAAAAAAATCCACTGATAGCACCAGTATTGATATGGCATTAGCAAAAAATAATATAGAATATACTGCTAAACCACTCACACATATTTGAAACCAATCATTCTTTACCGACACTTTCACAAGCTCAATGAAAATAGCCAAAGTCATTCCAATTTATAAAAATGGTGACAAGCACATGTTCAGTAGACCAATTTCACTCCTTCCTCAGTTCGCCAAAATATTAGAAAAACTGTTTGTCACAAGATTAGATAATTTCATAATTTTCAAAAACATAACCTTTTTAGCAAATACCAAAATGGATTCAGGTCAAATCGATCAACCGCAATGGCAGCGATAGATTTAACGAAACAAATAACAACAGCTATTGAAAATAAAGAATACACAGTGATCTTCATTGATCTCGAAAAGGCTTTTGACACCACTGACCATAAATTACTCATGAGAAAATTAGAAAGATATGACATTAGAGGGGAAAAAACATTTATGGCTAAATGACTATCTAGCCAATAGACAACAATTTGTACAAATAAATGAATTCAAATCAGACCATATGAGAGTAATGTGCAGGGTCTCACAGGGATCAGTCCTGGGCCCTAAACTCTTCATTCTGTACATAAATGATATCTCTAATGTATCAAAGGTCTTAAACTGTGTACTATTTGCGGATGATACCACCTTGCTACTGTATGTACTGGAAAAGATTTGAAGGAGCTTCTGATTACAATAGAAGAAGAATTAACTAATCTATGGTTTGACATTAACAAATTATCATTAAACCTAAATAAAACTAAATTTATGTTCTTTGCATACTGTAAAATTAATAGTTATGTACAAATCAATATTGATAATGGGAGTCATTATTGACCATAAGTCGTGCTGGAAGCCACATGCAAACCATGTTAAATCAAAATTATCAAAATCTATCGGAATATTACATGAAACAAAGGACCAAAACCAAAACTCATTACATATGCTGTATAACTGTTTCCTAGTTCCTTTCATTACCTACTGTGTGGAGGTCTGGGGACACACATACAAAACTATTTCAAACCCAGTTTTCATTTTACAGAAGAGGGCAATAAGGATAATAAACAGAGCTGATTACTGTCAACCAACAAATAGCGGTAACACTTCATAAGTCAGCCCACGTTTTAGAGTGTACCTCTCGCCCACTTTCCCGGGAGTTAGCGTATAACTCCCGGGAACTTACATGTACTTTCCCGGGAGTTAGAGCATAATCCCTTCCAGTCACTTACCACATACTTTCCCAGGAGTTAGAGTATCCCTTGTGGTCACTTAGCACATACTTTCCCAGGAGTTAGAGTATAACTCCTCCCGGTCACTTACCACATACTTCCCCGGGAGTTGGAGTATCCTTCGCGGTCACTTACCACATACTTTCCGGGAGTTAGAGTATCCCTCACAGTCACTTAGCACATACTTTCCCAGGAGTTTCCCGAAACTTATGGTTTAATTTCCTCGTATGAATCTGTATGAAGTGCAATAAAAACAAATGCTTTTGCCCCTTTGCTCATGGCAGTTGATTCAGTCACTTTTATGTAGCCTATGTGTCATCAGGCAATTTCACCCACACTCCAGGGTTTTAACATTTATGTTTTGTTTACATTTCATTAAATGAGTTTGAATATGAATATGTCAAGAAATGGGTCTATATTCTGCGAACTGCCTAATTAATGGGCAGGCTGGAGTACAAAGCGAACTTACCTCTCTCAAGTGCACATCTATGGAAGTCTTGTAGTGCCATCCGATGACGAAACACAAACAATACAGTCATGTAATAATATAGCCTACATATATCTTAAAATACACAATAATGAGTCAAGAAAAGTTATAAAATGTTTTTATTATTTAATTACACAGAAACCACATAGTAGGTGCTGTTCTCACATCTAGCATACTTTCACCAAAACTTACAGGGAAACTAGCCAGTACTTTCCACCTAAGTAAATACTAACAAAAGAGACCAGGCTGGATTATGAAGTTTGTACTGTTTGCCTGGCCTTAGTCTGAAAGTACTAGGTAATTTCCCCAAAATTTACAGGGAAACTAGCCAGTACTTTCCACCTAAGTAAATACTAACAAAAGAGACCGGGCTGGATTATGAAGTTTGCACTGTTTGCCTGTCCTTAGTCTGAAAGTATTAGGTAATTTCCCCAAAATTTACAGGGAAACTAGGCAGTATTTTCCACCTAAGTATATACTAACAAGAGAGACCAGGCTGGATTATGAAGTTTGCACTGTTTGCCCGTCCTTAGTCTGTAGCTTGGCACTCAGATGTTAACCCTTTAAAAACAGTTAGTTCAACGCTTCACAAGGTAACAATATCACCAGAAAGTAATACAAAGACAAATCAAAGTGTCCCTGACAAAAAATAACAGAGTTCCACTGGTTGTCTTATTCAAGTTCAGTTTTGTTCCTTCTGTTATAAACTGTCATGGGTGCAGATCTGATGACAAGTTTGGGGGGGACAAAATCAGTTGTGATTTTTTTTAATTGCACGCATGCAAATCATGCCCACAGAGCGCTTGAGATTGCCAGCATATTTCACGATTTCATAGAGGCTCATCACCATCACCAAGTCATTCAAAAAGCACTACAAAGAGAATCATATGCTTACCTTTACTGTTTATTTCTCTTAAACAGCCAGTAGTACATGGAACCAGCCATCACCCTCCTTTTCACTGCTTCGCTGTTAGTTAATGCTACTTCTAGTTTCAGGGTCTCAGGCATGTTATGTCCACTCACGTTCTCATCTCTCGCCTCTCACGGATTCCCATTTCTCCTCATCCCTCATCTTCCCTTTCTCCCAGTATATAGGACTACTGTATACATTTGTTCAATTTCAATCATTTAAGCTATTTAGAATTGGGGGGGACAATTTGTGTTTTTCAGAATTTGGGGGGGACATGTCCCCCCCGTCCCCCCAGGGATCTGCACAATGTAATCTGCATAACTTGTGATTATTAAGCTTATTAATCAATTACAAATACTACGTATTTCCTTTTGAACTACAAAGTTAATGTTTTTAACCATTTGTTTAACATTTTTCAACTTAACTATGAATAACAAAATCATGTATGCTATTAACACAAATTTCGAAACTGTGGGCTACACCAGTACACACACTGTATTACGCTTGACTATTCATCGTTAATAACATCCATAACCAACTGTAATGGTGCAAATGCATACAGTACACTACTAACACAAATACAAACGGCAACAACCTCGATGAAAAAACAACTGTAGCACTTTACAGTTACAAGTAGGTCGCAACGCCAAGTTAGTGTGGTATAGATGGGTATAGCGGTACCCCACAAGTGACCTCCTTAAATCCTGACAGTCTCATTTATTTGCACACACTGTTTTCTATTTTCCAAATAGCTTTTTAACCAAAAATGAGCAATGCCTCTCATTCCATAATTGTACAACTTTTGCAATAATTTACTGTGATCAATTGTGTCAAAAGCCTTCTGTAAATCAATGAAAATACCAATAGAAAATTTGGTAGCACTTTATAATACAGCCCGTGTTTTACGACGTAACTCCCCGTGTCTTACGGCGTAACTTCCCGTGTCTTACGGCGTAACTCCTCTAAGACCTGCCGGGGTCTTACAGTGGAACTGCTACTGTCTTATGCTGTCACTCCCAGTGTCTTATAATGGAACTTCATGCGTCTTACCTTGCACTTACTGGGACTTCCCGGGTGACTCTCTGACATCTACCATGACATTTTGGGGGAGCCTATATGGTTTAGTTTCACTTATGACTTACAGTGTAACTCGCTATGTCTTACAGTAAAACGTCTTACAGTCCACCTCCTTTTGTCTTACCATGTAGGCCTACTTATTAAAACTTATAACTATAAAATCAGATATGATTTACAGTTTTAAAATACACGAAAATCATACTGCAATATGTAACCTGTTTAATCACACAATGAGTGTAAGTACCAGGTACCTGCATGGTAAGGAAGGGTGAACAGTGTGCAATTTATAATACAGCCCGCTCCTGATAAGTACAGTGTAGGTCTCTGGTAATTACAGGGAAAGTCCCTGGTAGGTACAGCAGAAGTCTCGGGTGCTTAGAGTGTAAGTACCAGGTACCTGCATGGTAAGGAAGGGTGAACAGTGTGCACTTTACAATACAGCCCGGTCCCTGATAAGTACAGTGTAGGTCTCTGGTAATTACAGGGAAAGTCCCTGGTAGGTACAGCAGAAGTCTCGGGTGCTTAGAGTGTAAGTACCAGGTACCTGCATGGTAAGGAAGGGTGAACAGTGTGCACTTTACAATACAGCCCGGTCCTTGGTACTTACAGGGGAAGTCTTGGGCACTTAGCATGTAAGTACCAGGTGTCTGCGTGGTAAAGAATAAAGATATTTTATAACTCTGAAGTTGTCATTGTGTGATTAAACAGGTTACATATTGCAGTATGATTTTCGTGTATTTTAAAACTGTAAATCATATCTGATTTTATAGTTATAAGTTTTAATAAGTAGGCCTACATGGTAAGACATCAGGAGTTGGACTGTAAGACGTTTTACTGTAAGACATAGCGAGTTACACTGTAAGTCATAAGTGAAACTAAACCATATAGGCTCCCCCAAAATGTCATGGTAGATGTCAGAGAGTCACCCGGGAAGTCCCAGTAAGTGCAAGGTAAGACGCATGAAGTTCCATTATAAGACACTGGGAGTGACAGCATAAGACAGTAGCAGTTCCACTGTAAGACCCCGGCAGGTCTACTGTAAGACAAGCGAAACTACACAACAGGTTCCTCTAAAATGCCATGTAGATGTCAGAGAGTTACCATGAAAGTCCCAATAAGTATATGGTAAGACACGGGGAGTTACACCGTCAGACACGGGAAGTTACGCCGTAAGACACGGGGAGTTACGTCGTAAAACACGGGCTGTATTATAAAGTGCTACCGAAAATGTATCATTTTCAACTGCCTGTGTTATATCCTCAACCATTTCCATTACTGCATAAGTAGTAGTTCTATTTTTTCTAAATCCATACTGATGATCACTCAGTAATTTATTTTTTTCAATGAATACATCTAATTGTTTGACAAACAGTGTCTCTAATATTTTTGAAAATTGAGGAAGTAGGGATACAGGTCTATAATTGTCCATATAATGTTTATCTCCACTTTTAAATATTAGTATTACCTTTGCTGTTTTCATACCATTTGGGAAAACACCGCGTTGAAAAGATTGATTACATATGTAAGTCAAAGGTCTAACAATAGAATAAGTAACTTCTTTAATAATTTTCATATCAATAGAATATACAGTACAGGCCAAAAGTTTGGACACACCTTCTCATTCAATGCGTTTTCTTTATTTTCATGACTATTTACATTGTAGATTCTCACTAAAGGCATCAAAACTATGAATGAACACATGTGGAGTTATGTACTTAACAAAAAAAAGGAGAAATAACTGAAAACATGTTTTATATTCTAGTTTCTTCAAAATAGCCACCCTTTGCTCTGATTACTGCTTTGCACACTCTTGGCATTCTCTCCATGAGCTTCAAGAGGTAGTCACCTGAAATGGTTTCCACTTCACAGGTGTGCCTTATCAGGGTTAATTAGTGGAATTTCTTGCTTTATCAATGGGGTTGGGACCATCAGTTGTGTTGTGCAGAAGTCAGGTTAATACACAGCCGACAGCCCTATTGGACAACTGTTAAAATTCATATTATGGCAAGAACCAATCAGCTAACTAAAGAAAAATGAGTGGCCATCATTACTTTAAGAAATGAAGGTCAGTCAGTCCGGAAAATTGCAAAAACTTTAAATGTGTCCCCAAGTGGAGTCGCAAAAACCATCAAGCGCTACAACGAAACTGGCACACATGAGGACCGACCCAGGAAAGGAAGACCAAGAGTCACCTCTGCTTCTGAGGATAAGTTCATCCGAGTCACCAGCCTCAGAAATCGCAAGTTAACAGCAGCTCAGATCAGAGACCAGATGAATGCCACACAGAGTTCTAGCAGCAGACCCATCTCTAGAACAACTGTTAAGAATAGCTGCTAGGAAACCACTGCTAAGGAGAGGCAACAAGCAGAAGAGATTTGTTTGGGCCAAGAAACACAAGGAATGGACATTAGACCAGTGGAAATCTGTGCTTTGGTCTGATGAGTCCAAATTTGAGATCTCTGGTTCCAACCGCCGTGTCTTTGTGAGATGCAGAAAAGGTGAACGGATGGATTCCACATGCCTGGTTCCCACTGTGAAGCATGGAGGAGGAGGTGTGATGGTGTGGGGGTGTTTTGCTGGTGACACTGTTGGGGATTTATTCAAAATTGAAGGCACACTGAACCAGCATGGCTACCACAGCATCCTGCAGCGACATGCCATCCCATCCGGTTTGAGTTTAGTTGGACGATCATTTATTTTTCAACAGGACAATGACCCCAAACACACCTCCAGGTTGTGTAAGGGCTATTTGACCAAGAAGGAGAGTGATGGAGTGCTGCGGCAGATGACCTGGCCTCCACAGTCACCGGACCTGAACCCAATCGAGATGGTTTGGGGTGAGCTGGACCGCAGAGTGAAGGCAAAGGGGCCAACAAGTGCTAAACACCTCTGGGAACTGCTTCAAGACTGTTGGAAAACCATTTCAGGTGACTACCTCTTGAAGCTCATGGAGAGAATGCCAAGAGTGTGCAAAGCAGTAATCAGAGCAAAGGGTGGCTATTTTGAAGAAACTAGAATATAAAACATGTTTTCAGTTATTTCACCTTTTTTTGTTAAGTACATAACTCCACATGTGTTCATTCATAGTTTTGATGCCTTCAGTGAGAATCTACAATGTAAATAGTCATGAAAATAAAGAAAACGCATTGAATGAGAAGGTGTGTCCAAACTTTTGGCCTGTACTGTATATCAGATGATGTTTTATTTTTTTAGTTTTCTTATCATTTCAATAATGTCAGTTTCATTAACCCCACAAAGGAACATAGAATTAATATTAACATCAATTAGGTGATCAAACATGTCTTTTTTTTTGTCATCTGGCACAAGTATTTTGCTGGCAAGTGTAGTGCCAACATTCACAAAATAGTCATTAAAATTGTCAACAATGTTGTTTAAATTGTCGACTGCAACATCAGATTTGTTCAAAAAATAACTAGGAAAGTCTGATTTGTAATTTCTATTGTAAATTATATGATTAATTACTTTCCTTTGAATATTATTTTTATTGTCCTCTAATATTTTATTGTAGTATTTCTTTCTTTCACTTCTAATTATAGAAGTCAGTTTATTTTTATACTGTTTATATTTTTCTTCACTTTCACTAGTTCTCAGTTGTAAATATTTCTTATGAAGTAAATTTTTCTTTTTGCATGCTTTTTGCAAACTTTTAGTCAATCATGGCTTTCAATTATATTTATTCTCAGTTACCAAGTACTTCCTGACAGCACAGTGTTTATTGTATACTTCTAGAAATCCAAAACGCATCACATGCCTGGTGGTCATCAACATATACCTCATCCCAGTTGTAGTTTGCAAGGTCCAACTTTAATGCCTCAGTTCTTTCTGGTGTCCTTATTCTCACAAATTTACAAGTAGGCTCATTAAGGCTAACTGAGCTATTAACATCATGATTATCTAAATTTACAAAAATAGGAAGGTGATCACTAGTATCACTTAAAAGCAAACCACTTGTTAACTTTTCATGGACATTTGTAAACATGTTATCAATAAGTGTAGCACTTTCCTGAGTTATTCTAGTTGGTTTGTCAATAAGGGGCCAAAGCCCAAAACTAAACATTGTATTACAAAAGTTATTAATTTATGTTCATTCCATTTCAACAAATCAATATTAATCTCTTCCAATTCCTCTGCCAACTTTTTGGTCGTAACAGACATCTTACCTCAGTAGTTCAAAAAAAGAAAATAATAATAATAATTTTGGGTAAGCCCAATGTAATGCTGCTCTGCTGGCAGTCACCACATGCTCTTAATGCTCTTTTATGCTTCATAAAAAAAACACCAAACTATCAAATCTTCAAAAGGATAGAGCTAAAACTTTACTCTACCCTTATAAGTTGTTCAATATTCAATGGATGACACCACTGAATATTGAGCCATAGTATTGTGTACATGTGTAGTGATATATATTGCAATACTGTATATTTATATGTACTTAATATTAAAATAAATAAATATATATATATATATATATATATATATATATATATATATATATATATATATATAGGGCGGCACGGTGGTGTGGTGGTTAGCACTCTCGCCTCACAGCAAGAGGGTTGCCGGTTCGATCCCGTGCGTGGGAGCCCTTCTGTGCGGAGTTTGCATGTTCTCCCCGTGTCAGCGTGGGTTCTCTCCAGGCACTCCGGCTTCCTCCCACAGTCCAAAGACATGCAGATTGGGGACTAGGTTAATTGATAACTCTAAATTGTCCGTAGGTGTGAATGTGAGCGTGAATGGCTGTTTGTCTCTATGTGTCAGCCCTGCGATAGTCTGGCGACCTGTCCAGGGTGTACCCTGCCTCTCGCCCGATGTCAGCTGGGATAGGCTCCAGCCCCCCCGCGACCCTCAAGAGGATGAAGAGGTTAGAAGATGAATGAATGAATATATATATATATATATATATATATATATATATAGTATAATATAATATAATATCACAATATAAACTTATACTATACTTTCATCCTTATTTAAGTGACGGTATGTATGTGTTATGTGTACATATATACACACATATATTTTTGTATTTTTTGTTTCTTTCTTAATCTTTTCTTTATTTTTATTTTTTTCTTTATTTCTTGCACTTTGCTAGAGGCATAATCATACCTCATTAAAAGGGCAGACATAATAAGCTTCGGCTTCAGTCTACAGCTTTTGGTCCATACTTGATATGATCTATTGTAGATCCTTGTATGGTTTATTAACATGTTTTTGAAGTTACCAAATAGAATAAACATTCATTCATTCATTCATTCATTCATTCATTCATTCATTCATTCCCAGCGTTTGTTTGGGGGTCAATAGTTGGCCAGGCCCTCGTTGCTGCTGCCAAATCAGTCGGAGATCATTTCTATGCTCATTCTCTCCACTGCTACTTTGTACGAACAGGTAAGATTTAGCATCATTTTAAAAGTGCTGGCAAACAATGGTGCAAACCAAATGTTGAAAAACAGGCTCATAGTTGATGCAAATGATCTTTGATAGAATGAATGAACCTACAGAAGACTATAACAGCAGTTACAGTTACAGTGACCCATGTGCTTCACCTTACAGTTAGTTTATCAGTGTTTGTGAACATCAAGGCCTCTATCACAGATTCTAACTCATCTTCTGACTGCAGTCCTATCACAATCAATGGAATGACCTGGTAAAACAGTCAGTCCCTGACAGATATTGTGTCCTCACAGCTGTCTGTTGGGTGTTTTTAGGGGATCTAAAGGTTTTAGTGATGGTCCCTCAGCCTGAGGACCTCCTCACTGTAGAGGAGCTTATTCATCTTTATCTCAGGTAAAACTGCCAAGACTAGTTAATAATGAATTAGTCTGTCAACATGAAATTAATTGAACTATTTTCTATTATCGAATAATCTTTGTCGTCATTTTTCAAGTGAAAATTCCAAATATTTGCTGGTTAAACCTGAACCTGTAAGATCCCTTCAGATCTAGCTTCTGCTTTGTTTTTCCAGTGTGTTACAAACAAACCTGAATGTTTCTGATTAATGTCATTGAAATGTGACACTGGAACCAGTGTTGTCAGTTTATTTCCTGTTTGGTTGGTGAGTGTGCCTTGGCAAAAAGTGCAGTTTAGCAACTGGAGAAAGTGTTGCTTGTACAGATTTTCTTTGCCATTTACAGGTAATGACTTCTCTCCCCCGCAGTGGGGGAGCTACAGAGGAAATATAAGCAGAACCTGTACAGGTAATTTAAGTCACACTTGAAAAGCATGCGTGTACAAATTTATTGAAGTCAAAGTAAAAAAGTAAGTCAGTTAAAATATACTCCAATAAATGTTACTGGGCTACATATTTAAAAGAGGGGGAGGGCATCTTTTGGCTACAAAATAAATGGCATTAAGTGTCAATGCACACACTAGTGGAACAACATGAGCAACATGACTCTTTATGTTCAAACCAACAGTAAAGTCCATTTCTACAGACAGCACTTTGTACACTGTACATACAACAAATCATCAATCATTTTAGAATTGAGAGAATTAGCCAGAAAAGAGATCACACTCAGCCAAAACTTACAAACAGTAAATAAAATGTATAACCTGACACTTCTTATGAAATCAAAAGCAGAATAAAGTCATCACCAAGGTAGGCGGTATGGAGCTGTCGAAACATTAAACTACAGCGACTGCAGCCACAAACACATAGCAAAGGAGAGACGGTTCTTAAATGCCACATAGTGCACACACGCAATGTTGCTTGGCAACACAGAGGCTGTTGACATTCACATCTGGAGAGTTGTTGTTGTACTCACCTGTCTGAACATCCCTCAGTGAGCTTTGTTCACCACAAAGTCCTCCCCAGCCTTTCTGTCCCACTATAACCAGTTCACTCAACCTCTCTGTCCCACTATAACCTGTCCACTCAGCCTCTCTGTCCCACTATAACCTGTCCACTCAGCCTCTCTGTCCCACTATAACAGTTCACTCAGCCTCTCTGTCCCACTATAACCTGTCCACTCAGCCTCTCTGTCCCACTATAACCTGTCCACTCAGCCTCTCTATTCCACTATAACCAGTTCACTCAGCCTCAGAATACTGTCAAAGACAGTCAAAAGTCCTCATACACCTCACTGAGGATTAAAGTTCCTTTAGATCAACTGTGAACATTTTAGCATGTTAACCTGAACCAGCAATATGTGCTTGCTTTTGGTCGCTGAGTATGCTTGCAGGGTGGAGCATTAATTGAGTGATTACAGTAATTTAGGTGGATGCAACCTTTAATTAAGGTAGCTGTGACCTTTTTGACAATGCTGACGTACAATAATACTAACCATGGATGTGTCCCTTAATTTGTTGCATTGTTGTGCAGTTGTTTTGTTCACTGACCTGAATACCAGGTCTGACCCCAGAGTGCGACCACCTTTCTGCACCATTCCCATCCCTGACACTTGGTCACTGAACGTTAACAACATGTTTCTTTTCCAGAATGTCGGCTGAGTGCAGACTGTCATCTCTATTGAGCTCTGCCCTCCTGTGCCTTTCTTTTGTTCAGTTCTCACAAACTTCCTTGTTACTGATTCATGTGACTTTTGTTTTTGCTCAGTAATGGATGTGACTTGAAATATAGCTAAGGATGATACTTGTGATAAAAAGTATTTAACAAAAGTAAAATTACAGGTTTCTTGAAATATTCCAAAAAGTACAAGTACTCCCAAAAAAACAACTATGTTACAATAACAAGATAACAAGAGTAAATGTAATTCATTACTTCCTCCTCTGGGGCGTATTCACAACGCTTCCTAGTACAAAGAGTTCCCAGTGACAAAATTTTGAAATACATTTTTAGAATTGTGATATTTTCTAAAATTTCCCATTAAAGTTTAGACTAATTTGATGAAAGATAAAAGTTATTCACAAAGTATCTTGGCCCTTAAGAGAGATCTTTAGGTGAAAAACTGCTAGGAGTAGGGAGGAGGACTTTTGAAAGGCTTAAAAGTTTCTTAGGCAGAGGAGGAAATGGCTGTGACTGTGAGTTAAAAAAACGGTACAGATGAGGTGGTGCCGGGATAATGTTCATGTTCATTCACAATATTTAACAACTCGTAAAATGCAGCAGTGAAGACAGGTCTGTCTGAAACATCTATCAGCAGACTGATCACACTAACAATTAGAGTGCTTTCTAAGGTCTTATTGTGTGACGCATTTCCACTGGATGTCCGCACCTTGCAGGCTCACAAAAGGACAACCAATTATACCTTTTTAAACCAATGCATCATACCTAGCAATGTGGTCAACCACACCTTGTCACTCATATAAAAGTTTCTTTCCTGCTCTTGCTCAGAGTTGCTCTGAGAATTTCCCTCCATCACTCCCATGCTAGGACTCCTTTCTAAAAATATTTAGGCTAAGTTAGAAACTCTCTGAGAGCATCTTCTAGAAATATGGATTCAAGTGACATGACTTGGACTCAAGTCACAGATTTGATGAATTTAGACTTGACATGACAAAATTAGAAAGACTAGCAACTCGACTCGCGGTTTGATACCAATGACTTGTGACTTCCTTTGGACTTCAGCCTTTTGACATGAAAACACTTGGTACCTTCCCCCATGTTCAACAATTTAAAAAGTATGTCATTTAAAAAATGTGCCATGAATCAATTCATTGCCTGAATCAACTAATGGAAAGCGTATTATGACTTGTTGGGACTTGACTTGAGACTTGTGAGTCTTGAATTTGGACTTGTGAGCCTTTACTTTATAATGTCTGTCTTGACTTGGGAATTAAGTACAAAATCTTGAGACTTACTTGTGACTTGCAAAACTTGGTCCCACCTCTGGTAGAATGTTAGTCAATACGGCCCATTTCTGAATATTATGTATATTTTGTATGCTACTGTTGTAGCTTAATGCTTATTGTTCATTTCAGCTGTGCTTATTAAAAGCCTGGACACCGATGACACTTACCTGCATTCTGCCTTGGGCCTAACATGTGGTTTGTGTTGTGTCCAACAGGGGGCAGCAGGGGACTCGTTCAGGGCCGACTGTGGAGGAGAGACGGGGTGCTGGCTGCCTCGTGTTCCCAGGAGGGTGTCCTGAGGGTGAAACCAGTCACAGAGCCCAGCAAACTATAAGCACATCCATGAGATTTCTTTCGGTTTTAATTATTTGTAACTGTTACAGAAATATTGTTAAGTTTTATACATAAAATGATTAATATAATGATAATGAATTATTTATTGTTTTATTAAACATGTTTTTTTTTTCAGCCAATAAAGACTAAAAGGTTATAATGAATGAATGTTTGTCATTTATTAGATGAGACGTGTTTATAACTTTCTCACACTTGTGCAAAATGTATTCCATTACTTTGAATATTCATTAATGGTCAAAATTCAACAATGTCAAGACCCAATTCTGCTGCAAGGAGTTAACTGTAAGTTTTAAAGTGTGACAGTTCTGACAGGTCACATATTACTATGAGAAGTATAAAGTATGGCCATTTGTTTGATGACACTTTTGGAAAGGCATTACACATATATGGTCAATATTTACGTTATTAATAGGCTTGGCTGTAACCAAGGTTTTTAAATCCATGCACTTGAAAAAAGCGACAGGGCCAGATAATATGTCCACCTTCCTTTTAAAGACATTTGCAGAGGAACTCACTCCTGCATGGCACCAGCTGTTTCAGCTCTCCATCGATACACAGGCTGTACCTGAGATCTGGAAAAAATCCATTATAATTCCAGTCCCGAAAAATGCATGTCCTCGGGAGGACAATGATTACAGGCCTGTCGCGCTTACCTCTACTGTTTTTAAATCCTTGGAAAGGCTCATGTTAAATTCACTTCATGCAGAGGTTGAGCCAGTGCTAGATAAATATCAGTTTGCGTATACAAAAAAACGCAGTACTAGTGATGCCCTATCAACTATAACGCACCTTACACTGAAGCACCTTGAAAAGCCAGGTGCACATGCCAGACTGCTCCTTATTGATTTTAGCTCCGCTTTTAATTCGATTCAGCCACACATTCTCCTCAGGAAACTTGCTCAGTTGAATGTAAACCCCTTTTTAATCAGGTGGTATTACTTTCCTCACTAAGAGGCCACAGCAGGTTAAATTTAATTCCACTCTATCAGATACAGCAATAAGCAGCACTGGCGCCCCCCAGGGGTGTGTCAGATCACCATTCTTGTTTATCCTGTATACAAATGACTTTGTTAGTTCTGAGCCAAATCAATATGTTGTGAAGTTTTCTGATGATACTGCCATTCTTAGTCTGCTCACTAAGAACTCCAACTTATTCATCCACAGAGATGCTGTGGATAGGTTTGTGAACTGGTGCGATGACCATAAAATACACATTTACACCTGTAAGACTGTGGAAATGCTGTTTGACCCCAAATCAGCTGGTGATCGAAGCCCTATGACCATACATGGTAATAACATTAATCAGGTGACTTCTTTCAAGTACCTAGGCATTCATATTGATAGTAACCTGAGCTGGCAGACACAGGTAGCCACTGTCTGTACCAGAATTCATCAGCGCCTCCACTTTCTGCGTAGACTTCGGTTGTTCGGTGTCTGCAAAAACATTATGCTAATTTTCTACAGAGCAACAACAGAGTCCATTTTACGGTACAGTATCACCAGCTGGTTTGGGAACCTAAATGTCAAATCAAAAACTCAGATTCTCAACCTGGTCAGAGTAGCGGGTAAGATTATTGGTCACCCCCAACCCTCAGGAACTGTTCAATCAGGCCGTCATCACTCAGGCAAAAAACATTCTAAATGACAGTTCTCATGTTTTGTTCAACGCATACTCACTAATGCACTCAGGGAGAAGGTACAGGGTTTCCTTATGCAAACACAACTGGTACAAACATTCCTTTGTCCCATTGTCAGTCATTGTGTATTGTATACAGTGTATTAGCACCTTAATGTGTACTATTTTCTGTGTATGGTGTATTAGCACCTTAATGTGTACTATTTTCTGTGTATGGTGTATTAGCACCTTCATGTTACTATTTTCTGTGTATGGTGTATTAGCACCTTAATGTGTACTATTTTCTGTGTATGGTGTTTTAGAACCTTAATGTGTACTATTTTCTGTGTATGGTGTATTAGCACCTTAATGTGTACTATTTTCTGTGTATGGTGTTTTAGAACCTTAATGTGTACTATTTTCTGTGTATGGTGTATTAGCACCTTAATGTGTACTATTTTCTGTGTATGGTGTATTAGCACCTTAATGCGTACTATTTTCTGTGTATGGTGTATTAGCACCTTCATGTGTACTATTTTCTGTGTATGGTGTATTAGCACCTTAATGCGTACTATTTTCTGTGTGTGGTGTTTTAGAACCTTAATGTGTACCAGCACTCTAATGGGTACCAGCACTTTAATTTCAACTAGTAGGCATGGCAAATTGCACAGCTCAGATGAGCAAATATCTTTTTGCACATTGGTCCCTATCTGGTTACCAGTATGTTTTTAATGCTGAATGTTTCACTGTCTTTTATGTATTTTTGTTTGTATGTTTCTTGCTGTTTATGTAGCAGTACCCTGTCTCTAAACCAAATTTCTCCCAAGGGAGAAAAATAAATGAACTTTGACTTTGACTAATAATGGAAAAAACTGCTTGCCATTGGGCTTGGTTGTGAAAAGAGTTAACCAAAAAACTGAACAGTCCAAAAGCTCCACAAAGTAGAAACTTAGATGGCACAACATTTGTATACCTGTCCAGCAAATGCAACTACCAGCAGCTGTCCCATGGGTTTAAGTGAAGATCTGCCTGTGTAAATTGTATGTAAATTATTGTGGAGAAGGACAGTCAAGAAAATGTACAACCTGACCCTGTAATGGAAAATGAAATAGATACAATCACTGTAGAGCCAGACATCTGTGAATGTACAGCATGATCCTCCAGGAATGACTTTAAAAAGGGAAATGATTGTGGAACAGGACATAACTTCGTCCACCTGCAATAGCTGACAATTTCCACGAGGTGGCAGGCTTGATAAGAGCATAATCAGAGTCTGAATAAATAAGCATAATGCAATAAAAGATACACAAAATGTTAGCGAGGAACTTATTGTATAATACAGCTAAATTTGACACGGCTAACAAAACGTGACACAAAGATGATCATTAGATACACACTGTAAGCTTTGTGTCAGTATGTATTTTTCCACCCACCCTCTTGCTGCCTGCTGCACTACTTGGTTGTTATGTGGTTAGCGCCCTTGGTTACCACTTTTTTCCCATCATGCATCACTGCTGGAAGATCTGTAAGGTAACTCGGGCAACGCTTTTTCATTAACTCTCTTTTACTGTATGGATTGGAAAAAACTCGTTCGTGGCAAACGGTGAACGCTAATTTAAGGTAATGGACGCCAGGTAACGCTTAACTTAGCTATTAACTAACGTTACACGGCAAACGTAACGTAACGAATAACTAAGTAGCTATGTTAGCTATGTTTGCTAACGGTATGCTAGCCTTATGTTTACCCGTTACGTTACTCCAGTATTCACGTGAATGTCACTTAAAGCTCACAGAACAACTCAGTTCATATTAAACTAAGATAGTAGCGTTTATAATTTAACCTGGCGTTATTCATGACGTAGCGAATGAAATGGGATGTAACTTGGTGGTACAACCTGTTTCCAGGTGTATGGATGCACATAAGAGCCAAGTTTGATGAGTGAATCCGATAAAGAATGGAGAGGGAACAGCACAACATTGTCGTCTTCAATTTGTCGAAAAGAGAGCTGTTTACCACGAACAATGGATACAAGTCCATGCACAAAAGACTACGAGCTCAATGGAAAAGTGTTTATGGTATAACACTAATTATTTCTGCGAACAGTGGCTACTTGCTCTGTGTTGACTGGCACAGCAGTTGACTTAGTATCAAAGTAATTCCTGCAAAGTAAATGCTGTCTCCCCCAGCATGAAGGAAGAGCTGTCTTTGGAGAAGCTGAAGGGTGTCAAGTTGTGGATAACTGCCGGCCCAAGGGAGAAGTTCACGGCATCAGAGGTGATGTAGAAATTAAAAACTTGGAATTTTATAGTAAAAAAAAAAATAGAACGTACATGTTTGTATATCCATGTATTAGCTATTGGCATAGTAAATGGTAGAAGTGGGCAGTGTTGGAGAAGCTACTTTGGAAGTTTAGCTTTGCAAGCTGCCAGTTAATTTATACTGGAAGAAGTTGAACTAAAAATTACAACAAAATATGATACAAAAAAGTCACATGCCAGCATTCAATGTACATACACACACACACACACACACATATATATATATATATATATATATACAGTACAGGCCAAAAGTTTGGACACACCTTCTCATTCAATGCGTTTTCTTTATTTTCATGACTATTTACATTGTAGATTCTCACTGAAGGCATCAAAACTATGAATGAACACATGTGGAGTTATGTACTTAACAAAAAAGGTGAAATAACTGAAAACATGTTTTATATTCTAGTTTCTTCAAAATAGCCACCCTTTGCTCTGATTACTGCTTTGCACACTCTTGGCATTCTCTCCATGAGCTTCAAGAGGTAGTCACCTGAAATGGTTTCCACTTCACAGGTGTGCCTTATCAGGGTTAATTAGTGGAATTTCTTGCTTTATCAATGGGGTTGGGACCATCAGTTGTGTTGTGCAGAAGTCAGGTTAATACACAGCCGACAGCCCTATTGGACAACTGTTAAAATTCATATTATGGCAAGAACCAACCAGCTAACTAAAGAAAAACGAGTGGCCATCATTACTTTAAGAAATGAAGGTCAGTCAGTCCGGAAAATTGCAAAAACTTTAAATGTGTCCCCAAGTGGAGTCGCAAAAACCATCAAGTGCTACAACGAAACTGCACACATGAGGACCGACCCAGGAAAGGAAGACCAAGAGTCACCTCTGCTTCTGAGGATAAGTTCATCCGAGTCACCAGCCTCAGAAATCGCAAGTTAACAGCAGCTCAGATCAGAGACCAGATGAATGCCACACAGAGTTCTAGCAGCAGACCCATCTCTAGAACAACTGTTAAGAGGAGACTGCGCGAATCAGGCCTTCATGGTCAAATAGCTGCTAGGAAACCACTGCTAAGGAGAGGCAACAAGCAGAAGAGATTTGTTTGGGCCAAGAAACACAAGGAATGGACATTAGACCAATGGAAATCTGTGCTTTGGTCTGATGAGTCCAAATTTGAGATCTTTGGTTCCAACCGCCGTGTCTTTGTGAGACGCAGAAAAGGTGAACGGATGGATTCCACATGCCTGGTTCCCACTGTGAAGCATGGAGGAGGAGGTGTGATGGTGTGGGGGTGTTTTGCTGGTGACACTGTTGGGGATTTATTCAAAATTGAAGGCACACTGAACCAGCATGGCTACCACAGCATCCTGCAGCAACATGCCATCCCATCCGGTTTGCGTTTAGTTGGACGATCATTTATTTTTCAACAGGACAATGACCCCAAACACACCTCCAGGCTGTGTAAGGGCTATTTGACCAAGAAGGAGAGTGCTGCGGCAGATGACCTGGCCTCCACAGTCACCGGACCTGAACCCAATTGAGATGGTTTGGGGTGAGCTGGACCGCAGAGTGAAGGCAAAGGGGCCAACAAGTGCTAAACACCTCTGGGAACTCCTTCAAGACTGTTGGAAAACCATTTCAGGTGACTACCTCTTGAAGCTCATTGAGAGAATGCCAAGAGTGTGCAAAGCAGTAATCAGAGCAAAGGGTGGCTATTTTGAAGAAACTAGAATATAAAACATGTTTTCAGTTATTTCACCTTTTTTTGTTAAGTACATAACTCCACATGTGTTCATTCATAGTTTTGATGCCTTCAGTGAGAATCTACAATGTAAATAGTCATGAAAATAAAGAAAACACATTGAATGAGAAGGTGTGTCCAAACTTTTGGCCTGTACTGTGTATATATATATATATATATATATATGTATGTATACAGTGGTGGAAAAAAGTTTTCGGACACCCTTAAAATTTTACACAATCTCAAATATTATCATGAAATATTTGTGGAAAAATCTTTTTTGTGTTTCAAAAGGTGTGGCTGCATTAGACAGATACTAACAAATACAAATTATATTTTTTTGTTTATTGTTTACAAGAAAAACTAACAAAACTAAATTCTTGACAGTTTCAGTATGTCAGTTCTCAACATTGTCGGTATCAAAGTCAACAAATAACAGAGAATGTGTTCAAAACTGAACAAAAAATAAATAAATCATCACATCATCAAATTAATATTTAGTAGTCCTGCCACTGGCACGTAGTAGAGCTCTAATCCTGGCTGGCATGTTCCCCACGAGCCTTTCACACTGTTGAGGGGTAATCTTGTCCCATTCTTCTTGAATTACTGCTTTTAATTCTTCTAAATTCTTTGGTTTATGCTTTGAAACAGACCTTTTGATAATCTACCACAGATTTTCAATGGGGCTCATGTCCGGGGATTGAGCTGGCCACTCTACGACCTGGATACTGTGCTCCTGCAGCCAAGTTCTACTGGCCTTGGATGTGTGGCAAGGGGCATTATCTTGCTGAAACGTCCATTTTTTACCTCGACGGAACAGTGCACGCGCAGAAGGGAGCATGTGGGTTTTGAGAATGGTACAATACTTGATAGAGTTCAATGTGCCATCACAGACAGTGAGATGACCAACACCAGCAGCACTCATGCATCCCCAAACCATGATACTGCCTCCACCATGCTTGACAGTAGGTACTGTACATGCTGGAGATAATGCTTCGCCTGGCCTTCTGCGTACCCTCACATTAGTAGGAGGAAGATAAAGCTGGAAACTGGACTCATCTGACCACAAAATCTTCTTCCAATTCCTGGCTGTCCAGTTCTTGTGTGCCTGGGCCCAACGACGCGGGCTAACCTCTGTCTCTCATTGATCAGGGGCTTCTTGATAGCCTTGTAGGACCTTAAGCCATGATCTAAAAGTCGGCCACGTACAGTGCGGGTGGAACACTGGACACCAGTTTGGTTTGACCACTGCTGCTGAAGCTCCTGTGATGTCATTCGGCGGTTTTGCCTGCACATGCGGATCAGGATGCGGTCATTTCTTGCTGAAGAAACCCTTGGACGCCCAGATCTTGGTTTGTCTTCCAAGCTGTTGGTTCGTCTGTATTTCTGCAGAGTGTATCCAACTGCTGAAGGACTGCATCTGCACTTCCTGGCTATCTGGCGGCAGCTGTACCCTTCCTGGCTGAGAATCTTTATCTTCAGGCGTGTTTCCTGCGTTAGGTTCCTTGTTTTAGCCATTTTTGTTTCTGAAGAACTTTCAAATGTGCTGGCTTTATGTAGACACGAAGCTTGGCAACAAAAATTGTGTCTTTTAATAAAAAGAACGACCTTCATCACTGGTACCAAAATGACCCAATACTCAACATTTCTTATGTATTTTTATGGAACCAATCAATTTTAAGTTTTTAACGGCTTTTTTAGGATTTATTTAGTATATTGGCTGTGACTGTACTAAAAGAAATTGCACTTGAAGACCTAAGAGTGATACTTAATGCAATATTTCACAAATGCATGGGGTGTCCGAAAACTTTTATTTATATATATATATATATATATAAATATATATATATATATATAGCTATAGCTATATATATATCTATATTTGTAGCGTCTTCCGCTGAATCAATGGCCACTCTCAAACTGATGGTTCATGAATTCTTTATTTACTGCCGTTCCGTTCTCCTTGTTTCCATGAACACACCATAAGAGCTAAATTAAACAACAAAACAAACCTTAACACATTTCCATAGCACAAATACTAATAAATATAAACCGTATAACTATGTAAAATCATGTTGGCACATTAACAAAGCATATGACGGTATGTTGACATACAATATAAACAAAACACCCCGTCACAGTCAAACACCAAACGCAGTAGGGATGCACCGAGTATTCGGTAACCGAATATATTCGGCCGAATATTGCAAAAAAACACACATTCAGTATTCGGTGGAATAAGTTAAAAGCAAGGCCGAATAATACCGGCGTGTTTTGATAACGCAATCAAACAGTGTGCCGTGATGGGCGGAGTAAAATGTCGGCAGTGTGGCGATCCGCCCTTCACGGCACTTGCATTTGCGGGGGTCACAGACACAGACAGTAACGTTAATGTATTCCTGTCAAATATGGCGGCCATCGGCTTACCGGCGACCGGCTCCAATAATATCCTCTTCTTGGTGTCATGACTGCCCAGAAGTACCTAAACAGCTGAGCCAGCTGAACACAGGTATGTGACTTGTCTGAGGAGAAACGAGCCGCTCACGGCACACAAACCTCACCGCACTTTAGGGACTGTTCTTTACTTATGAAGGGACTTGTCAGGGGAGGAGGGTGGCTGGTTGATTTTTATTTTATTTATTTATTTTATTTTGATCCCCCCTATGTTAATCACTGATTGATGCTGTTTTTGAAGTATGAATAAGTCAATAAGTAATTTATTCCATTGAAATATCATTGATGTATTATAGAAAAGTGATTTATCTTTTTATAAATGACAAAAGGCACATCTACCTCATTTTTACTGTGGTATCATGATACTACTTAGAACCATGATATTTTCATTGGTATCGTACAGTGGGTCCCAATATTGGTACCCTGACAACACTAATCTGGAGGGAGTTCATCTGCAAAAACTTGAAACAAAGGGAGCCGAGCTCAAAAAACAAACCACAGGGAAAAGTTTGGTAATTAATGCCAACAGGTGTGCAGCCTCTAACATCCGATAAAAACAAGGAGTCAAGGGTAACCCCAACCTTCAAAATATAAGCCCATTACCCCACCGGAAGAAAATACAAAATTCATAAACCTCACTTAATTTGAAACCTTCCCCTTTCCGGGTCATTTACAATATATATATATATATATATATATATATATATATACATATATATATGTGTGTGTGTGTGTGTGTGTATGTGTATATATGTGTATATGTGTATATATATATATATATATATATATATATATATATATATCCTCATCTAGAGGTGAGGATTGCAGATCGTAAACAACCAGCTGAAACTTCTCCCATGTGCCAATTGTGAACTCCTTGTTATGATTCCTTCAGTGTTCAGGAGGTTTTACAGGGAGCCAAATTATCCGCAGACGGCTCCTCCTCTCCAAAACTAACAGATCAGGTGAAACCTGTAAAAACACTGATTAAAGCAGTTTTACATTATGGTTCTCCTCCACTGTTTGGCTCGTCAGCCACCCCCCAGCACCTGCTAATGTGTTCTCACCTCTCTGATAACTTAAGATCCAGATGTTCAGGAGGTTTTTACCAGGAGCCAAATTATCTGCAGTGGTCCTTTCCTTTACAAAAGGAACACACCCTGTGATTTAAACCGCTAAAAACTCTGAATAAAGCAGTTTAACATTAAAAAGCAGTGTTTTTTCTGACACCGTTCGGCTCATCGTGGAAGGGCTGCTAACTACACTAGCTGATGTGAACTCTATCTAGAGCCAGTGTTTGGTTTGTCCGTTATGGGCTATTGTAGAGACATGGCAGTGCAACATGTTGTTGACTCCATGGACGAGGACACACTCCCTATATTGATAATAATAGCTCATTTTAAGGTAAAGAAGACATGACAATTTTTATTTTCAGGTTTATACACCAAAGGAAACATACTTATTATATTCCATTTCTGCCAGTATATTCCTCTAAATCTTACACACTACACCTTTAAATGTAGATGTAATTAATGTAATACTCTTAAATAGCACCGTTTGTACGCTGATATTCATCGTAGTAACAATTTTCTGCCTTTTTCTTGTTTAGAGAGATAAGTCGGGCTGCTGGCAAAGTGGTCACAGGAATTATTGATGATGAAAATGTTGGAAACAATGCACAGTAAGGGATTTGTACTGTTTATGTACATCTTATATTAATCTGCTACTTCAAACTGCTGTGAGTTCAGTCCTGCATTTCTGTCCCAGCCAGTTTTTCCATACACACAATTGATTTCTAGAGTCATATGCAAATGACATTTTAAGTGAACTGAAATTTTGCCCACGAGTTTAAACCCAGTGGTGTGTGTTGTCTCATCTTTTAGGTCTTTCCACCAGCCTTAAGTGATCTGCCTCCTCCCATGCTGGACCTGTTCGATCTAGATGAGACATTCTCTTCTGAGAAAGTGCGCCTAGCACAGTAAGTTCAGTACTCCATTTAACAAAGTCATTAACTGGTTAGGTTTAGGACTGTTATTAAGTTTTAGTTTATCTGTCATTTAATTTGATTCCGCTCTGTTTACAGGTACAGACGATGATCTTGAATTCTACGTGCGTAAATGTGGTGAAATTCTGGGGGTGACTCCAAAGTTGGATAAAGATCAGAGGGATGCCAAGCACATCTTGGAGCACATTTTCTTTCAGGTTGTAGAGTTCAAGAAACTCAGTCAGGTGAGAATGAATAAACTCTTAAAGCTGTAGTTTGTAACTTTTCATTTTTGCTGAAACTGTCAGCACACCCACACAGCATTACATGAGGCAGCATAAACAAATAATGTCCTTCCTCCTCCTATTGCCTCTAATGGGATTGGTAAGAAATCTACTGTGGTTCACGAAAAAAAAAACAGGAGCTGAGAGGTCTCTATAATGCAGCTGTTGATCATGTTAATCCCTGCTCGAGAACTGTGGTCAAACTGTTAAAGGCTGCGCTGATCAAATCTGAATCAAGATTCTGTTACCACATTGCCTATTTCTCACCTCAGATGTTTCAGAAACATTTTAGTGTACTGTTTAAAATTAGTTTGTGACCTGGCTGCTATGTTGGAAACAGCTAAGCACCGCCCACTGGCTGCAGCAAACTCTTTACATCTAAGAGTACACTAAAATAGGTTTCTGAAAACATTTACCATGAGAAATAAGCAATGCAGTAACAGAATCTTTATTCATATTTCATCAGCGCTGCCGAAGTTAACAGTTTGACTGGAATTCTCAAGCAGTGATTGACAGCTGTGCTAGAGAGACTTCTTGGCTCTGATTGGTTGTTTTCATCCAGGTATGGTAATGCCATCAGAAGCAATTAAGGGAGCAGAAGAATTAAATTTTTCCACGGGTCAAATGTTTCATGTACTACTGTGTGGACATAGTCAGTTTCAGGAAATAAGGTTGTTTTTATAAAAACATTACCCACATCTTTAGGAGAGATTCTGTTGAAGGCCTGGTCTGAAAACATGTTTTACCCCTTGTAGGAGCATGATGCTGATGCAGAAGCACCATTCACGCTGATGTGATTGGATTCAAGAAACATGTTAGCATTTTCATCTCTGTCTTTTCAATATACTGAAGCTAAGCAGATGTGAGTATATTCCTTCAGTAAAGGAGAATGTAAAAGGGACCATTACAGCTGTCGTGGAAGATGCAGTATCAGCATGGGTACTGTTTGTTTAACAAACTGTATATACAAGAGATGTGTTTTTATATCTTTCTAGAATTCATTTTGGAAGAAAAAGAAAATGTACAATACACTTAAGCAAAAAAGGTCATTGATACTTTTATAAATAATCAAATCTTTAAAAACAACCTTTGTTTTTCCTCTTATTGTTTGTTAGGCTGTCAATTATTATTGTTTGCTAAGTTGTTTATCATTTGACATCTCCCCCTTCACGACAGCAATGTGAAAAGACCTCTTTAGTGACAGCTTTGCACAGATACATGTCAGTATAGTCAAGGTCAGACATTTTAGGGCACATACAAGAAGAGAAACACATTTTTGCTGGGAGGGAATCATTAAAAAAACTTCTTTGTGTCTGCTATGTGTATGTAAGTACGCAAATGTTTGCAAATGTTGGCCATGCAGCAGGCTGTGTGCCTGCTTCCCTCTTTTAAAGTTCTCCTGCTTATAAGTGGCTAAACAAACGAATAATATAGCTTTAAATACAAGTTAACACTCATCATAATTTTAACAGGGTACCTGCGGATCCTTGAAAAGTCTTAAAAAGTCTTAAATTCATGTATCTAAAAGTAAGGTCTGAAAATGTCTTAAATTCATTGGAAATGTCTTAAATTGGTCTTAAATTCATTACTCAAAGGTCTTAAAATTGTTGTGGAAGGAATATTTAATCTGACTTTCTTTCTTTTCTTTTTTTTTATTCTCGCAGCACTTTTCTGTGAGTGTCCATGCGCCGCCCAATAACGGCGTGCGCTGGCGGTAGCGCATACACAATGAATGGGTTCGTCGGCGGAGGTCTGTGCTTTGCGCGCTCTGTGTGAAAAGGGCTTAACGGCGTGCGCTGGCCACCTGGCACTCAATATGCTGCTGTCGTGGTTTGTTTTCCAGACATGTGAGTATCTTTGAGCAGTGAAAGTTATTATTTATGACTTTGTACTTGTCGATAGTGATTTGTTTTCCACAGAGCTCTACGTGCGAGCATTTTACTCGCATTTGCGACTAAAAATAGTTTTGTGCCAGCAAAATAAATCATTCAGCACGCAGTGCGAGTCCAGATTTCAACCAGCAGCAGAAATGAAAGGTGAATCATGCAAGTTGTGGGTTGAACGGGGGTCACAGACAGGAATATGGTGGTCAAATAGCCTACAGAGGCTCTGCGGCGCAAAATAACGGCTTACCGGTGGCAACAGAGAAATCCGACCCCAGGTCCAGTAGCCTAATTTCCTCTTTTGTTGGCGTCATGACTGCCGTTCACATTTCACTCTGTGGCAGGTAATGGTCCACAAACCTCACCGCACTTTAGGGACTGTTCTTTACTTGTCAGGGGAGGAGGGTGGCTGGTTGATTTTTATTTTATTTATTTATTTTATTTCAATCCCCCCTATGTTAATCACTGATTGATGCTGTTTTTCTATGAATAAGTCAATAAGTAATTTATTCCATTGAAATATCATTGATGTATTATAGAAAAGTGATTCATCTTTTTATAAATGACAAAAGGCACATCTGCCTAATTTTTGCTGTGGTATCGTGATACTACTCAGAACCATGATACTTTAACTGGTATCGTACCTTGGGTCCCAATTTGGTACCGTGACAACACTAGATGTCACAACCATTCCATTCGGAGTTGCGCAGTGAAGCGGCTCTGGTGCCGCTTAAAAAAGTGTTCCCCCACTTCTAATTTTACAAATTCAGCACTGGTTATAGTACAGCGGGATCCCCCAACCATCGCTTATATTTATAGTTTTTTCGGTCTTAAATTCCATTCAAGATGGCATTAAAAAGGTGTTAAAAAGTCTTAAATTTAACTTACTGAAACCTGCAGATACCCTGTTTAATAATTGACAATGACAACATAGTTAAGACAAAACACCTTTTTGTGTAGATCAGAAAAAAACCTTTATTGTCCTTCTCAAGACAATGATAATTAGACTTTTAGGCTTTGACACGGCTCATAAAACATGCACATAATGTCAACATGTTGGATAAAAATCACCAAACACATCTCTCTTGTGAGCTTCCAACAATAACATCCAGGCAGTTTTTCACATGAAGAGAAAAAAATAAAGACATGAAGGGTCAGTCACCAGGCTATTTTGTGCTCTACAGTCTACATACCAGTAGTATAATTTTTGATACCAATATTAGTGGTCAACAAAGTCAAAAAATGATCATATCATACTTATCGGGGCTTTAACTATGACGGGTTGGGCTGAAAACATTTATTGGAAAAAAAAATGGTAAAGAAATGAAAGAGATTTGTCTGACACAAGAGGCTATGTGAATGTTTAAATCAAAAGGGTTATATATCTGTATTCCTCTCCATTGAACCTGATCCATGTCTTATCAAAGCATGCAGTACATTTATTAATATACACCTAAACACAATGTTCTGTTAGAAAGAAGGAATTTTGGATGGCATGAGAGGGTTAAACAGGCAACAAAAAGTAATCACTATTGCTTTCACTGTCTCATAATATGTTTGACACAAATATCCTGATACACACACACAAAATCAAAATAATAATAAGTTTATCAGCTCACTCCATTAAGATGTCAGTCCATCCCTAAAGATCAGAATGAAAGGAGAAGAAAACATGTTTATAACTTTGATACAGTTCACAGTGTTGAGACATCAGCTCAGATATGAGATTGTATTTTGTAGTCACAGGTGATTAGTCCAGCAGAGACAAATATAAACTGGTCAAAGTCATCAACAGAACGATACGTCCGTCTTCTGCAAAACTGTGAAATAAGAGGGGGGAGAATGATCAAAGACTTAAACCCAGTGGTTGGGTATAAAGCACTGATTGCAGATTGATTATTTCGACTGAGTGAGAGGATTGATGTCTGACTGGAGCACAGCTTTGGCTCCTGTTGTCACACAGGCGTACTCTGCAGTGTAAGAAGATGTACTGGTCTGCATCCTGGAGAGGGAAGAGCAGGACAGAGAAACGAGCACGGAGGGACAGGCCGTTCTCAACCACCGACACACGATGAGAGTCAGTAGGACACCTGGCAGAGATATCAACAGTCATTAAGACCATTACACATCACCATAGAGTTTATAGTTTCTGTTCCAGTCCATCTAATGCCTGGTTCACACTACACAACATTTCTGTACTTCGGTAAAGTTGGACATATATTCACAGATTCGCATTTTGTGGGTCAATAACTCATAAACGAAATGTTGTTGAAGCAAATATGTCACTACTTTCTTACCTTGGTAAGGTAGAAAACAAGCTACAATGTAAATATCAACAGAAGAAATTTACTATAAAGTGCAACAGCAAAAAGAGATATAACAAAATTATTCAATAGTTTCAGTACTATACAGTGTTGTGTCCCCAAAATCACTTCACACATCAATGGTCTCCTGCTGATCATAGTACAACACTCAGTTTGAATGAATATGCTTTGTCATAATTTTGCTGAATTTTTTTTGGGAAAATGACTCAATAACCTCTTATAGAGTTTAGTACCACTACCTTCATTTCAACCACCAGGGGGGTCCCTAGTGGGTAAAACTACAACACTCAGTTTGGGGAAATATGCTTTTCATAATTTTGCTTACTTGTTTTGGAGAAAATTATTCAGTAGTTTCAACACTATGCAGTGTAGTGTCCCCAAAATCACTTCCAACATAAACGGTAAATGGTTACACTAATTTTGAACATCAAGAGACTATAATTGCTAAGTGAAGATTTTTTAATTAATTTTTAACCATTTTTAAGCAGAATCTTTTCTACTGCAACCATTAGAGACAGTTTTTCCACAACCCATTACATTTTCTAGTTTAGAAGCTTTACCCAGTGTTCAGTAATTAAAAAAGGGATTCAGTTAGAGCAGTTTATTGGTGCAGTCGCAAAATAAATGTTGCATTATATTTTAGAAATTATGTATGAACCTCCATTGGCTTGCCTAATATTTTTTTGTTATTTGTTTTTAGATAGAATTCAAACTGACACTGTTAGGACATATTATGTGTTTGGTCAAAGTGGTGAAATTGTGGATTTGTCTTGAATAAAATTATATTAAGAGAAGAGCCATCAAAACAAGTTCACTCATTTAATCCTCAGCAAACTATGTACAGAACAAATTCACACAGCCCAAAAATAAAAAATACCAAATATTATACTGTACATTATTGATGAATAATCCACAATCCTGATTTTGGCATTAAAAGGAAAAATACAATTGACACCTACTTTTATCTTTCAGGGAAAAATACTTACAATCTGTCTCAAGATTTTAAAAAATACCAACAATACCAAGGGGTATCTTTGTTTGGTATTTGTTCTGCTGTCATTCCTAGGCTCTGTGTGTGAAACCATCTTGTACAAGTTCCACACTGAATCTCGGGGCTAAACATGTAAAACAGAAAAATGTTCCTTTTTGGAAAGCTGTAATACAATATTTTATCACTTCAATTGGATCCCTGAAATTTCACTCTTATCAATACATTATTCACTGTTCAGATTATCGATTGATGTTGAAAACAAACAAAGATTACGTACACATCAACATAAACATGGACTGGAGAAAAAAAAGTGGACCCAAATGCATTGAAAATATTGGAAGAATTCTGCCCCATCATAGTGGCTTTGCTCTAAAGACTGATATATATTCACTGTGGAACTTAATTGAAATGACCTAGACATTAATTGAAAGGTGCTTCTAATTGGCTTGTGAGTTAGTCACCTTATGCATCCTTCATGTGATTGGTTTAAAAGGAACTGGCCAGGTAGTCAGGAGGATGTATTAATAATGATCTGAAAATTCAATAGAATTAAAAATCCCCCAAATTATGGAGAAAAATATTACAGTGCTGTAGTATAATCTACACAAGACAATTAATTTGTGAAGTGATTTTGGGGACACTATACTACATACTGTAATTATTGATCTATCTATCTATCTATCTATCTATCTATCTATCTATCTATCCATCCATTGTTATGACCCTGGGTCATTTATTTGTGATTCTGCTGTTCTGTTGTTCTGTTGTTCCTCCCTGCCTGAGGGTGGTGCTGCCACCCTTAGTGTGTTTCTCTCTCTCCAGGTGATGGCTGCTGATTGGTGGTTGGAGATTGGTGGAGCTGGTATAAAATGGCCGCTGCTTGAGCTGTTCTTCCTCTTCTCTTGGCCCTACTCCCAACTGCACCATGCTTTGTTGTACTGTGTTAAAGATGAGTTAATTGTGATATTAGTCCAGCAGTCCAGGTAGCTGTAGGGGTGGGTAGCCCTTTTTGTTAATCTTTTTTCTCCTGTTTATTTATAGGGAGTCAGGTGAGTGACCTGTATTTTTATTTTCTTTACTTTTGAGTAGGTAAGTTAGTTTTGGAGAGTAGATTGTTTTGTTTGTTGTTTTGGGCCACGCCCACCCTGAAGCTTATTGTTACCTTTCTTGGTGAGTGTTAAATAAATTATCTTTTGTTGGACTGCAGCTGTGCGGCATTGGTCATCCTTGGGAGTGGGGAAAGAGGGGAGCATCCTTTCATGCTATGTACTGGTTCCCCTAGGCCGGTCGTATCTATCTATCTATCTCCATTAATGTGCAAAGTGATTTTGGGGACACTACACTGCATAGTATTGAAACTACAGAATAATTTTTTTTATATCTCTTTTTGCTGTTGCTCCTTGTAGACCGTCCCTGCGCACCCCTCAGTCGGTTGTGCATAGAAATCAATGCTACTGGCCGAGCTCAAAAGACAGTTTGTTCTGTTGAAATTTACATTGTAGCTTGTTGTCTACCATACCAAGATAAAAAAGTAGCGTTGTATGTGCTTCAACAACATTTCGTTTCTGAGTTATTGACCTGCAAAGTCCGAATCTGTGAATATATGTCCAACTTTACCAAGGTCAGTTCTGTCCGTTCCATCAGTCACTATGTCAGATTACGTCATTGTGCCATGACTTGGCCGACAGACAACATGATAGTCAACACCAATCATCCCCGGACGTCTTCCACGATGTGTGTGATGTCATCGGGTTATTCTAGTACTATTTTTCATTATTAAAATTACTATTTCAGTTACTGTGACTGTTCATGTGCCAGCTGAAATGTTGTTGTAATAACGTAAAAAGCTCCACAAGATGGCAGGAACTACATTTGAAGTACTGCATGAAAACTATGGAAGTCTCTGAATCCTCACAAGTTCCTGCAAATGTTTCACAATAAAAGCCTTTTTAGAAAATGAAGGGATTCTCTCCACCAAAGTTATAAGAGGCTTTTAATTTTATACAGATACAGAAGTGTTGAGTTTGAAGAGTTTGAAATGACGGCGCGATGCATTAAATTTATCAAGGCAAACAGGAGTGGAATATAAAGTAAAAATATAAAAATACAGATGGAATAATTAATAAAGGCCTGTTTCTAATGTAGCCTGTTTCAAATCAAGCTGGTAGCCTCTGCAGTTGTAAGTCCTACCTCTATTTTTTAATTTTATTACTTTATGTCCATCTCCATTATGAGGAAAGACCATTCTTTGCTAGCTTGATGCTAATGGCAGTGCTCATCAGGTTGATAAAAAGCCTATGCTGTTTCGCCCCACCAGTTTCCCTCTTTTACTCTGTGTGCTAACATCCCTAGAGGAAACATCAAAAAGGCTGGGGTGTTGTTGTCATACAGTTGTCTACGGCAGCAGATTGCTCTGTCTTCCTATTGGTCAAACTGACGGCTGTGATAGGAGAATTCGTGAGTGACAAAAAGAAAATCAAAAATGCTCAACCTTCTGTTGGGACATTGTGAGGCGTCCCAGACGCGTCATCATTTTTCATACTACTATGACACACTACACAAGATAAAATGATGGATTATCGTGTACGACACTCAATGTTGTTCACGATCCAAGCTGACACCGATGACGCTGCGTCGGGCTATATTCAGGCTATAAACGGGTAGTGTGTACCCGGCATAAATCTGGATAGACACATACCCAGAATGGATGAGATAGTATCGCACGGGGTCTTCAGGGTTTGAAGAGTTTGTGGTATAGCAGTCCTGCAGAACAACTGCAAAGCTTGGATCATTCTCAAACACATATGCTTGCACATGCAGTGCAGAGCCCACTGGCAGGATGACCTGGCCCCCTGGATAGCTGTTTGAAAAACTGGAGTCGCAGAACAGATTCATGTAGGCTCTGGCTCTGGAACCTGACCCCATGAGGCCATACCCAGGACTGTTAAGAAAGAAAAACAATCAGAGATGTGTTTCACTCCTCCAGTGATGTACATCTATTAACGGTGTTGTTATAGTCAAGGAATGAAATAGAAGACTCACAGTTGTGGTCTGATTTCAGTGTTTAGGCTAGTTTTGGTGTCCAAGGGATAAACACAGGTGAATGTAATAATCTCAGGTAGAACCATGGACCCGTTACTTGGAGGGTAGAAATACAAGCTGTTGAAGTAGATGGCATGGGTGGTGTTGGTCTGAAACAAGAAAGATAAATGGATGAACTGGATCAGCTACACAAGTTATCAGTAATATTGCGTTAAAGTTTAAACCAGCATGTGACTAGGAAGTTGGAGAAACATCCGGAGGACCTTGACCTTAAGCCTTCAGGACAGATTTTATGGTAAAAAAAATCTTTCACTCTAACTCTCACAACATTTATCCTTGTTTGTGTTAGGAAAAGAGAATTCGATAAGCCATATTATAGCTGACACTTCTTGATGACTGTATGATCAGTATCAGCCTAATTTATTTGCTGAGTTACTTTATAGCCCATCCTAACCTCTGACCTCACTGTAGGGAAACAGAACACTTTACTGTATACACACATAAGTGTAATGAGTCAGGGGCAATAAATGTGTCTGTGCATAACACTTACTGTGTGCTCATACAGAACAAGAAGCAAATTGTAGATGATAGCAGACAAACTCAAAGGAAAGATGCCATGAGAACAGGAGTGGATGTAACCACCGTAGTGTCACCCATTGGTTAGCCAACTACTGTTCTGAAGCCACAGTTTTTTTGGAGCCAGAAGTGACCATATTTGGACGAGAGGGTGGAGCTGACTGACCGCTACGCCTCTATCCTGATTTACAGGTTGCCACGGTGGGAGTGTGCCTATGTTCCCACAGCTCTATGTTCCCACATTTCCTTTTTCATAAATTTGTATCAGATTTTATCCCCCTTTCTCCCAATTTGGTAGCCAATTACACCCAACCTATTACCCCACCTAACCCTAACCCTAACCCTAACCCTTGTGGGAGGATAGGGCTTAAATTGAAGGGAAATGTAGGAACACAAGACCTAATTTTGAAAATGTCCTAGAAATGTGGGAACATAGGGTTTAATTTTGAGAAAAATCTTAGAAATGTGGTAACATAGGGCCTAATTTTAAGAAAATTCTTAGAAATGCGGGAACATAGGGCCTAATTTTAAGAAAATTCTTAGAAATGCGGGAACATAGGGCTGTGGGAACATAGGGCCTAATTTTAAGAAGATTCTTAGAAATGTGGGAACATAGGGCTGTGGGAACATAGGGCCTAATTTTTAGTGAGAAAAAAAAAAAATCTTAGAAATGTGGGAACATAGGGCTGTGGGACCATAGGGCTGTGGGACCATAGGGCTGTGGGACCATAGGGCTGACCCCGCCATAGTAGCAACTTGTCAGTCACAAGGTAGCCTTGCCTTAAAGCATACCGTGCTTTATCATCTCTTGTAATCTAAATGGGACCACAACCCAAATGTCAATTTCCAGTTTCCAAAAAGAACACCATGCTGTATTGAAGAAGACTTGAAACTAGAGATGCTCGATTATGGAAAAAATCATAATCATGATTATTTTGGTCAAAATTGAAATCACAGCTATGCAAATGATTATGCAGCGCACGTGATGACTCACATTGCTTTCACAACGGCATGTCATTTCTGTCTCTGCAACGTCGCGCGTTTACAATTCTCCTCTGCTCTCTGGATCATGCATGGCAGAGTTCGGTTTTTGAAATCTTCCACGGCACCTGCCCCACGCATTATTCATAGTTCACCAACTTGGCTGGCTCGTGGAGTGAATATAGGTGAGGAGGGGAGGGGCAGTATTGCGCATATGCAGCTTCCGTAGAAGACAAAATAACATCTCCAGGCGTCCATGACCAAAAATCATTTACCCTCGATTTCATTAATTTTGAAATCGTTTGACCTCAAAATTGTAATTGCGATCACCAGACGATTAATTGCACAGCCTTACTTGAAATTCCATGAAACTAAACATTTGCGACAATACCTTTATTAGGAAGACATTTACTGAATTAATAATTCAAGTAAAAAGTAGCAACATTTTCTTGCAGACTTCTATAAAATCATACTTCTTTTTTGCACAAGTCGCCCCATGCTGGCCTTTACAAAGAAGACAGGTTCAGGGAACCTTTTGCATTGGCTTCACTTTCAGACCCGATAGTCTGGCTCAAAGAATGCAGACTATAAGGACAAGCCTGTCACTGGCTGCCTATGTCAGACATAACACTCTTCCTATGTCTCACCGTTTTCAGAATCCTTGTTGCTACATGAAACTAGTCACACATAACCAGATCCATTCATTTTAGCTTTGTGTGTGTAACAACTACAACAACCTCCAAGCTGTTAATGTACACACTAAAACATCTTTTAATGTTTTATGTAGTGTTTGCTTTTGTGAGTAAGGAGCCATTTTAATGCCAGTGCTCGCCTCGCCACCAAGACAGGTTCCCTCCCCAACACTATTTTGCAAGGGCACCACTGCTGCGTCGCCCAAGACCGTTTTGACTGTAAAGAAATACAAACAACTAAGAGTGTTTTTTCCCGTAGTGCGGAATGATGATGGGTCCAGCCAGACCTTTCTCCAGCAAAATAGTTCTGGCCGTGCAAGACTACAGACCAGAGGTTAGGTCCACCTCTTTTATACAGTCTATGGAATTGACCCAAGGACGCATCTACACCAGTTGAAAATGTTTCAATTTGAGCAAAACAAACTGTGCTTATTCTGGAGCTCTATGAATCTGCTTCATAACAGAGATTAGAAAGAAAAGGAGAGAGACAGTTAGAGGCTAAGGTGGACACAAACACAGGCACACTCCCAAACACACAGCTGGTATTTCCATTGTTAGCTAGCTTACAACTAACACCCTACAGTTGCTACATCGGCTGTGTGGGGAAGTCAAATTTTAGCAATTTCAAGCAAAAGATCAAGTTATGAAGAAATAATACATTTTTACCGTCAGTACAGTTCCGCAGATGCCAGCCTGACGTGCCACTTGGTACCAGACAGTGTTTTGACTCACTCTGTAGCCTGTACAGTAAGGGGCTGCCAGGTGACCAGACAATGGGTTCAAACCAGCTGACAGCAGGCTGTCCAGCTGCACCCCAACTACAAGCTGATAAGGGGAGCAAATGAGCTGAGAGGCCTGGAGTACAGGTTGATGGTCTAAAACACCAAAGAATAGAAAAACAGTAACCTTGAGAGATTCTGACAAACTTTGATCTCACTGTATTATGTCAAAATATTCCAAGAGTAAAATGAAATATGCATGTTTAACTTCACAGATGACACTAGCATCCTCAGAGTGACCACAGTTGTGGTTTCCTAATCCGCCATGTGGACAGTCTCTTAATGAAGACTCACTGCCTGAACACTGAAGGTTATCTAACCAGATTTGTCCAGTGCCTCGTCCAAAACGTGCCCTTTGTGGTGCCTCCACAGCCCTGCCACAGCCCAGCTGTCGACAAACCACCTGAGCGTCATTCAAATTCCAGAAGTTGTCACACACCGTTCCCCACTGGCCATTGTGGAAGATCTCCACTCTGCCAGAGCAGCGGCTGTTAGAGTTGACCAGTCTCACTGGAACACTTGGTGTTGGAGGAGCAATTTCTGGTTGAAGGAGATGCAAAATCTCTGTCAACCACATGACAACTGCAGGTTGTATTCACACCAGTATTGAGTAAAAGTGAAATTTCTTCAAGGTAACTGTACTTGATCATTTAATCATTGGGCTTGATTGTTAGTGTGACTTGTTTGTGTGTGTGTTTTTGTTTTTTTTTTTAAAAAGTCAATTCTGTGTGGTATCCAGTTGGTGCCAGGATATAAGGGGCCATTTCTATTACTTTGTGAACAATACAAACTGAAGTCTGCTTACTGTGTGGAAACACACTTACCTTCACAGATGACACTAGCATCCTCAGAATGGCGACAGTTGTGGTTCCCTAATCCGCCATGTGGACAGTCTTGTAAAGAAGACTCACGTCCTGAACACTGAAGGTCATCTAACCAGATTTGTCCAGTGCCTTGTCCAAAGTGTGCCCCTTGCGGTGTACCCACAGCCCTGCCACAGCCCAGCTGTCGACAAACCACCTGAGCGTCATTCAGATTCCAGAAGTCGTCACACACCGTTCCCCACTGGCCATTGTGGAAGATCTCCACTCTGCCAGAGCAGCGGCTGGCAGAGTTGACCAGTCTCACTGAAGGTCCAGGTGTTGTTTGAGAAACTGTGAAAATGAAGACATCATATATCAATGGGATAAATCAGATGATGTCCTTAACAAATGATCAGTGTCTTTTTTGGCAGTGAATGAACGTTTCATTATAAAAACATAACGTAAAGTTCAACACAAAATTGTGCAAACCCACACAGACTCTCTGCAGCTTCTTACTTGTTTTGTCATGAGGTCAGGTGAGTCCAACTGCTCTTGCCCCTTTCCAATATAAAATCACAGGCTGCTCTTTCCAGTACACAAGCTGTGATAAGAACTGTTTAGCAGCATACTTGGATGAAACAAGTATACAGTACCAGTTATGTACTTTATACAAGTAACCTTCGAGTATCATCTGAGTAAGATGTGTTAGTAACTGTACCCATGATGAAGCAAAGTCCTCATTTCAGTAGCTATGTTAAAGGGGACTGCCCCTTTTTCTTATGGCCCCAGTAGTCCAAGAAAGACCCATTGGACTAAAAGCCCATTTGTACAACAGCACATTATTCTGAAATGAAATGCCCATGGCCCCAAAACAGCTATTTCTCCAGTGGCACTCTCCAGCACAGGAGCACAAGGCTAATTGTTACATAGAATGATGTCAGTGGACCTTTCCACTGGGGTGGCTGTACTTGTTGGCTAGTACTTTGTTGGTTGGGTTGCTGAGATTGGTTCAGGTTAAAGGTAAGAATATCAGGTTAAGCCAGCAGCAGAGTAGGGCAGATAATTCTTTGCCATTGTAGAAAGTCTCAGTGACTAATTAGGGCGCGAGCACCTAGCAGTGCAAGGACCGTATTGAAATGCAAGGAATTTTTCTTCTTCTTCTTCCTCCAAATGAATTGCCTTTTTGGGGGCTTAACATACTCAACATTTCATGAACCTTTACAGATATATCAGAACTGGTGAAAAAAATTGATATTTTAAGGGTCTCATGCTTGGTTTCCAAAACATGGCTCAGTAGCGCCCCCTTCAAAATTTTGAGGAAACAGCCCTCAAAGCTAATTAAACATAGGTGTATGAAACTTGATAGGTATATGTAACACTCCAAGACATACAAGAAAAGCTTCAAAGAGCCATGCTCTAAACCCAACAGGAAGTCCGCCATTTTGAATTTACTTGTGCCATTTTTGTGTCGTTTTGCCCATTTCCTGGGCTCCTAAATTATCGAACTTGTCCTAGAGATTATATCCGACTGACTTCAAATGTTGGTCTGTCCCACCGAAAGACCTTGAAGAAGAAAGGTTATTCCAGGCTTGAGTTTTTGTCACACCATTTGACCGTTGCATGCAACAGGAAGTTGTTTGTAACTCCAGCATATATGGTCCAATTTTCCCCCAAATTCACAGGGTTGATGACAGTCCCGCCCTGAACAGATCTACCTGTCAATATTTACTGATGAGTAAGGGCCACCTAGCGGCAACAGGAAGTACGTCTTTTCAGACACATATTTTTTGATTTACCTTACATTACATTGAGATGCTGTGGTATATAGGCTACTTCATGTATAGTAACATGACATATCATGACTGCCCTCTACAACTCCCCCTAGTGGGAAGAGGAAGTGGTACAAAATGTGAAATAGTCATTCCAGGACTGAATGAAGGATATGCCATCCAGTGGCGGTTCTAGGCCAGCTTCAATGGGGGGGCCAAGCTAGGGCCAGTCCTTTTGATACAGGAGCACATACAAGTACGGTCAAATATCTAAGTCTGAACAATAAGATATATATATGTGTAAGGGGGTCTGGGGGCATGCTCCCCCGGGAGAAAATTTTGTATTTGATTTAAAGGTATCAATCTGGTGAATTCTGAGAGCAAAGTTATGATGGCAGAATATGCCTAGATTTCAACATCTTTGTGCTTTTTATGTGTGAAAAATGTTCCATTTTTACTGATAAAAACATTAGTTGTACTATGTTATGGTGAAGGGTTACACTTAAAATACGGCTAAGTATTAGTGGTTAAACATTTCAGTAATCAAAAGAAAAATGACTGACGTACTGATCTGCCTCTGGAGGGCTATTTTAATATTTAAAATCATGTGCAGACAAAATATTCTTTTAAAATTCTCACACTCACAAGTACAGTTCCAGATACGCAAAACGAAAGGAAAACAAAAGGTGAGATTCAAATAAATTACACACAAACAGGCACAAATTACTGCTTTCCTCCCTCCCTCTCGATTTGCAAGTACAGCACCCTGAATCAGAGCATTTCAAAAGCCCTCAGGTAGTTGAATGCCTCTGGGACAGGCCCATTTATAGCAACCCACTGGATCCGTGGCGCGATCCGGCCGAGGCGCGGGTGCTGGAGCTAATAGCAGCCATTCAAGAAGCTGCTCCACCAGCCGCGGCCTAGAAGCGGCTCGGCGCTCCGCTCCGCTAAAATTACGCGCCGGGTCTATTTCTGACGACACGTCAATTTGCACAGACCAAATGAGTCAAACAGGAAGTCAGGCACAGAAAAGACGAGAGTATCCAGTCGATTTTCAAAATAAAAGACCCATGAAAACTCTTGAACTTGAGCTTACCTCAATGGTGCTGTGTGTTGCCGTGCAGGCTCAGAGTTGTCTTAAATACAGCCACACAATTCTCTACTGATGTTTTCTGGGTGTTTTCAAGAATGCTCACGAAGTGGATGTCAGTATTCCTCAATATTCCGCTTAGAAATGCGGTCTGCTCTATCAACTCAGGCTCACATTAGCGCTAGGAGAGGAGCTCCAGCCGGTGCGCTACAGAGTGACGTTCATTTACTGGAGGCATTTTATATCTGGCCATTTTTTTGGAGACTGTGGCAGGGCAAATTAGTCAATGTATGGGAAACACTAAACACTAGAAAACTCTAAAAAAGCCCTTTTCCTTCTTGTGTGGTGTATTCTGCATGATTCACTGGGTGCGCCTCTTTAAGTGGTCCGACCGGCAACCTGTTGAGACGATTTAGTTCCGCGTTCCCCCTCCGACTCCTGGGCGGGGGGGCCATGGGGGGGCCGGACTCGGAGTTACGGGGGCACTGGCCCCTGCTGGCCCCCGCCTAAAACCGCCATTGATGCCATCTCACTCTTGATTGTGCTGTCTGACGCATTGGCTGGCATCCTGCCAGCACCCCTGAGTTGCGCAGAGGTGCGAGGGCCTGTTCATTGCTGCTGGCAGCTTTAATTAGCTTTGTGCTCCTGTTTGTGAGACTGTGTAGCCTATTTTCAGAAAACAGCCCTTTGTAGCAATGCGCGTTTGTGTTCAGAATAACGGGCTGTCATCCAAATGGGCTTTCTATCCAAAGGGACATTTTATGGACTATTGAGCCTTTTAAATTATTGATCATCAGAACAATGGTATGACATTGTATTCCATCTCTAACTTTTGCGATCAAAAATGATCTGAGGCTCAATCTTGAGATTATTCTGCAAATAGTTTTCTGATGAATAATAAATAAATCAATTTCTGATCAACCCATACAATTTTAGGTTACAAATAACATCTTCTGGTTAGATCCCACCCATTTCCATTTTTAAGTCCACCCAGTTCTGCTTTATGGATCTGGAAGTGGGTTAGTACGGATATGGGTACAGATAATGTAGTTGGTTAAACAGATACAGATAATGGGTAATAAGCCGACTGGTAGCCAGTGTTTGCTACTTGCACAAAATGACCGAGAGCTGAAGTACACTAATGTCACTGGCTGGGGTAGACACAAAAACCTATAGAAAGCTAATGGATATTTTTGCCAGGAGTTAGTGGACCAAACCACAGCTAAAAGGCAAATAAACATTTGACTTACATTAGCCAAAAGAGAAGAAAATAAGCACAACTAACAGGACGGTTAGCTTGTTGTGTACCTGATGGATGTAATAAGGCCATTGTTTGCTAAATGTTAGCTGTGGCTACTTGATAAAATGATTTTAGCTATCAGATATTAGATAATATACTATATGTCAGGGCTATGATTCTGTTTGTGTCTGTTCCTGTTGTGGTTGCAGTTCAAGCTCACATTACAATTCCCAAAGATATGTTTTTGGGCATTTTTGCCTTTAATGGATAGGACAGTGTAACCCAGGTTAAAAAAATCTGCCTTAATATAACTATTAATTATTATTGCACACCCTCCGAACACCTCGACGTCACTACCTTACGTCACCCAGTCATGTGACCGCGCCCAACCAATCACGTCACGCAGAGCGAAATTTGTAGCAGCTGCGGCAGATCTCCTACTCAGAGTTGCGGGGAGAGCCAGTCGACAGCTGCGTGCAGGTTCGTAACCATCTGGTCTTTACAGACGTTCGCTCTTTCGGTTATTTTCTACTCAGCATGCTAAGTATGTCATAGCCTTTTAGATCCGACTACTGGGCCGCTGGGAGTTCGTGCCGCCATCGTGCGTGGTTTATCAAAGGAACTGGTGAGTGTTGCATGTTCGGGATGTTATGCTAATGCCGCTAGTGATGGTGTGATGAAGCCCCGTGAATGTGTCGAATCTTACAGGCGGATTGCTTCGCCAAAAGGCCGATCACACAAAGCCCCGTTTAACAGCTCATTCAGGAGTACTGACATCTGCTGGTCATTTGATGTACAGCAGTCCTACTGTGATATTACATGTGGGCTATCTCAGTGGATCTGGCATACACATAATGATGCTTAATGATGATGATTATGTCAGAACCCCCCTATGAGGTATTGTAAAGCCAGATGAAATGAATCTATCCTGAACGTGGTATATCAATAAAGTGCATACACACACACACACACGCACACACATATATGTATATGTGCGCTAGCGTTAGCATCAGCATTGGCCGTTCATGATTCATGTGTCTGGGCTTTGTTGTGCTAAGCAAGGCTAGCGTTACCTTGTGTTTTGGTTGCTACGTCTGCTGCATGTATTTCGGCTGTAGCACAAGCTAAATTGCTACATGCCCACAGTGAATGCATTGTTGTAATTTGTTATTGTGTTAGCATGTGCAAACTATATGCCAACCTGTAGTACTTTGGATGTAGCTAAAACATGGAAACTCTGAAAGCACTTTGGATGTTTATATGAATTGTATTTTCTATGTTTAATTTACGATTTTTATTTTGTGTACACATAAATGGATATAAATGAGGTAAGCTAAAAGTTAACACAACTATCTGCCCTAACACCTTGGTTTGACTGGACCTGTTATTTTGATGCCGGCCAGGTGTCTCCTTTTGGAGCCGAAGATGGCGAGCTACTGAAACTACGGCTGGGAGCCAACAACCTCTGTAGCACTACAGCATCGCAGCCCTACTCGTCTGGTAGGAGGCTGTCGCAGCCTGCCCCACGCAATTCTCATTAAACTGCCACAACTCCACTCACATCCCTTCCCTTCAATGGACAATATTCAATGGACAATTCCCCATGAACGCTCACTCAGACCCTTGTGGATTGTTGTGACAGTGTGTAGATTGTGTGCAAGCAACTTTGGGGATTCATTTATTTTCCCATTGTGAACCTTTGTATGTTGTTGTGTTAAATCCTGAACCAAACTGAGCCATATCTAAAGTGCACTTAAGTGATATTCTAACCGGTTGCCATAACTGCAGTTTTGTATATATTTTGGGTTTTTCTATTTTTTTCCTTACCAATTGTTGTTGTAAATATTTTGGGTTGTCATATTCACTTTGAAATACAAGGTACCTGCACTAATTAACCGCCTCTGGTGTCCATATTAGTTGCTGATCACCAGCTCCCGCAGCCGCATCTAGACTTCTGAGCTGATTCTAGCCCATAGCCACGGTGCATTGGTTAGCCCATCTGGCTAATATTGACAACTTATTGATATTGGCTAACGAGTGCAACTACCTGCTACAACAGCCAAGTATGAAAGGGGGAGAGAGAGAGGGGGATGACATGAAGCAAAGGGCCACAGGCTGGACTCGAACCTGTGCCGATGCAGCAACAGCCTTGTACATTGGGCGCCTGCTCTACCACTAAGTCACCGACGCCCCCACATTACAAATTTTGAGTTGAAAAAGTTTCAGCTTGAAAATACGTGATTATTCTGAGTGATGACCCCCAATCAGAAAGTAAAGGAGGTTTCAGAAAATTAATTTCTATTAATAGATCTGATGTTCAGCACTGAAAAACTGTGTAGACACAATCAAGTATAGGAATACATAAAGACATTTTGTTAAAGGGTTTAAACGAGAGTTTTCTTCACCGCTATTTTTCCCATGCATGCGGAATTTTTTAAGTACCAATAAGTGATTTATTTGGCCACTTGGGGGCAGCAGAACATGCAGTCCAATCACGGCAAGCTATTTTCTGTCTGCTATTTGGTACTGAGCAGGCGGTGTACAGCAGGGTTTTTAGGATATGACAACATTTTGGGCTTAGCCCAGACCTCTGTAGGAGATCAGGGGGGAGCCTGGGATTTTCGTTTTTGGTATAAACTTTGAGAAAACAAATCTTAATCATTCAAAAGCTGGATCGTAACTCAAAAATTAGTATTGAAAAGAAACAGAATATGTCACAACTACTATGATTAAACATTTATTGGTTAGAGCTGAAAAAACACTGAACATTTACTCAAGCACTGTACTTAAGTACAAATTTTGAGCACCTGTACTTGAGTATTTCCATTTTATGCTGCTTACTATCTTGGTGTCACACTCCAAAAAAAAAAGCTATCACTGAATTGCAGGATTCCAATTATTTCTTGTTATTGGGGTTTTCGTTTCTAAAAGATATTAGGTATAAATAAAATAGTCAGTCTTGGCAGCAAATAAGGTAAAGCATCATATGAAAAGGCAACTAGAAGAAAAAAAACTGACAAAAACAAGCAAGCGAAACAATAACATGAAAACAGAGGTGAGTAAACATGTTGCAGTTGTGAACAGTAATCATGAAGTACACATGGACCACTGTACTTTATAATCTTAATCCAGTTGCCCCGCCCCCACTCAAGTCTTTGTTTTTTATTAACCATTAGTCATGAAGCTCCCCCAGGTATTTTCAAACATTGCCAGTTTTCCGTTAGTAATATTATGTTAGTTTTTCCATAGCAACTCAAGTTAATAAATCCTTAATATACTGATTTATACTTGGTTTGTTCACATCTTGTAGCTATTGCTCTTTTAGCTTGTGAGAGACACTTGGTCTTCTTGGTAATTAAATATTTTGGATGAATACCTAAGATGCACAGCTTTGGCCAATAAGGGATTTTTAAATTTTGTTATCTGATTACCCATGTCAAGAAGTCCCTTCCAAAACCTTCTGACTACATTGCAATACTTCAAGCAGTGAAAGAGTGCTTCTTTAGCATTATTACATTTGAGGCATGTGTCTGGCATATTGGAATTAAATTTGGCAGGATTTCAATTATGCTGTTGAAATATACGGGCAAGTTGAAAACTATATTAATACAAAGAGTTAAGGAATCACATACTGATATACTTTGATTTATTTTACAGTTAATATTACTAATTATCTGATGTGTATAAACTAATAACAGTACAGTGAACATTTTGAGCTCCATAACAATCCAGTTTTAATGTGTTACATATCTCTACATGTTGGTGATTCATTGTGCGATAAATATGCTGCTTGTCCTTTTTCTTAAAAGACAAAAAAACAGCTTTCAATTGAAGGAGTACATTGATTGTAAGGAACAAAACATTTACTGGAAGCAAGCCTTTTCAAGTTTAGGGGAGACATGTGGGCACCCATAGAGCCCATTTTCATTCAGATATCTTAAGTTGAGAGTTCAAGGAACACATTTGAAGATGGCCATGCCAAAATGTACCCTTTGAAGCATTATTTAGCCTCCTTCCTGACAAGTTATGCCAACATAGCTTGTGCCAATGCATGCCTTAAGTTGTGTATTTCACAAGATACCACTACCTTTGTTTTGTTCACACACACACACACACACACACACACACACACACACACACACACACACACACACACTTTATTTTACAGCTATAGTTGCTTTGAAGACTTAGATTGTTAATAAATTATGATGTATTTTTACACATTACAGTACCCAGCAGTATATAAAGAAGTTAAAACGAGCTTCACCTTTATTAACAACAACATTAAAGTGACGTACACAATAATTCATCAATAATTCTAATCACATAATTTATACTGAAATGGGTCATTCAGCATGCGTACTTTTACTTTTGGTATTGTATGCACATTTTGATGCTAATGTCAAGCAATCTAAAAAAAGTATCTAATTAATTACATGTTTTGAAATAAATTAATTAATGGCATATATCAATATGCTGTAAGAAGCCTGTCCTCTGCCACTGGAATTGGCCTGCAGTCTATTGCAATCCATTTAGTGACTGAACTGGTTCATCTGTCACAGGCTGCATCTAAAAATGTTTTGAGTGTGGCTTGACATGATGGGGCACTCATGCTAGAATCAGGGGCTCTGCTCGATCTCACCCCTGAACTACGTGCTTTGTGTTGACGTGATATTTCAGGCCTGAGGTACTCTGATGGTATGAAAATTCCTGACTGCAGAAATTGCACAGAATGGTGCTCCCATTGGCAATTCCATCTGGCGTTTGTTTAAATGTAAATTTTCCATTCATAGGCCAAGCACAACTAATCTGCTTTCATTTTTTTACATGTAATTTTTTCCCCTGTAACTAATGAATCACAATCAACGCCTTATTTTCACAATCTCAATGGTAAGATTTCTAATACAGGACTTGTACCTGTTACAACATACTTTTAGTGACTCTTTGGACTTCCCTGCTTTTGTATTGTACGAAGCCCCTAAAGTCCCAAGAGGTGATATCTTTTATTTGTGCGTACAAGATAACAATTTTTTCTCACAAGAAAGAACATGGGACATGGATGTGGCGTGATATGTCTGCCGCAGTATGCCCACATTATAATCAACTGAAGCTGTTACACTGAGCTTAAAAGCCGTGCAGGCATCACACGGGCATCACATGCCCCCTATTTTTACATGGCTTGCCTACTTTTCTCTGTTTGCAGCTCTTCAAATAATAAAAACTATATAGAACTGTGGAAAAAAATTGTACGTGTTTAAAAAGGATTCAAATAAATGCCCTATTGCACGAGAGGCAATGCGAAGCAACAGAGCAGCCTTATGTGTGTTTTTACATTTGACATTAACATAAATCAATCAAACTAATGCATCTTGTTTTTCAAACAATCCAGTTAATTAATTCAGCACCGGTTAATATAATCTATACTTCCAAACCTGTATAAACAGCTGCATTATTACTTGGCAAAACTCAATACACACACAGTGAAGCTGGCATCAGCCAAACACAACAAAGACAGACTTTGTCCCACCTGACACATTACATCCATTCCCCATGTAGATGGGGACTTTAGGGGCTCTGTAGTATTGTATATTTTACAAATCAATGATCCAAAATGGTGAGAACTCATGCCACTACTTTGAAGATGTATGGCTTTTTATACCATGATTGTTTTTTTTAATAGAAAAGACAGCAAGAAAGTGTGTTCATGTACAGAGTTTTCAGCTACAGTAAAAAGAATGGATACTTTGCTGTTTTAGTTTGATTTTGGAGCCACACAGTAATGTACAGTAATGATATGTAATGTGATGTTAGTAAAATGGGGTTGAGTTATAGAGTGGATGATAACAGTTTGTAGTAGTGACCCTCCCTGCATACCTTTACATTACAAGAAATCATTTGATCTGTCGTTAATATAAAACTATTGATTGATGCAGCTTTAAGCACAGAAAAATTGAGCTTAATGAGAAACCTGATAATAAGTCAAACATTTTACCTGACCATCCAGTTAACATCTGCATCAGCAGGAGCAACAGCGTACCCTGAGCCATCGTCATTACGGGACACACACCTGCTGAAAAGGACAAAAGACGGGGCTTTGATGGCTTAGGGGATAAAGCAGGTGCCCCATGTACAAAGGTCCTGTCCTTGCCACAAAATTAAACATTGTTTGTGTTCAATGGCATTAACCAATCATATCTCATGAAAACTATAAAATGTACTGTGCAATATATATATTTACTGTTCACCATCACCATTTCCCCCAGTCATGTTGTCATCATCATTCACTTACCTTTTCCAGGTGTGACACTGGCAGTCGTCCTCAGAGGCTGAGTGGTAGTGCTCAGCCAGTGCTGGAGAGAAGAGTCCCAGCAGGCCTGTGCTGCCTCCCTTGATGCACCGTTCATTTTATAGGAGTCTGAGTCAGATCAGATGGCACAGTGATGCTTGGTAAGTTTTGATTTTGAAGCCAAGATCATGCTTTGTTTAAGAAAGCATGACTGGCGTTTAGGAATGTTGGATATCTCGGTAGGTAACTAGATGGGTAATATCTAGATTAGGCAAGCTTAAGTTGTTTGTGCTTTGTAATAATTTGTTATTATGTCTGTAAATGAGCAAACATATAATTATTTCTGTAGGGTAATACTTAGCCTATTTGGTACTGCCTTTATGTTATTGAAAATAAGAGTTGGAGCTTTTGTATTTTACAGTATTTTACAGTATTTTCCACTGGGTTGTGGTAAATGAAAAATCCTCCTCAGGACAGCTTGCATTATGGGAAAACTTTTTGAGAACAAAAACCATTTGGTTTCTGCCTGAAGTTTAATCAGACTGTAGTGATGTTTGAGCAACTGTGTAGCACAGAGTCATAATTCTGTCACAAAATCACATGCTCTGTCTTACGCTCACATGGAGTACACTGCTTACACTGTTTAGTCTTTACTAACGTATTGCACAAATTTTGACAGGGCAGTGTGGTCTCAAATCAAACAAGGCCACTGCGCACTTTAATGACGATCCCAAGATCTGGCAGCTTTTCTTCCTCTGCTTGGTGAATTGCAACTGGCACAGCATTATCACCAACATCAGACCAATGGCTTTCACTCACCAAATGAGTGCTCTATCTGCTTGTTCTCTCACATGACTTCTTTGTATTTGTTTCTTTATTTATCTATTGTATTAAAAGTAAATCTGCAGATTTACTGAGACAAATGCAACCGTTTCAGTGAAAAGGTATTCATCTTTCCACTGCTCCTGTTGTTGATTTTATGCTTCTTCGTTGTGGCCATGTTTGCTCCCTAGCAGGAAATGTCTCTTTGGTTACTGTTTGTATGCTTGTTTATCGTCCGTTTATATTAACATAGTCTCACTCACCAGACCTTTCTCAAGAAAAGAAAGGTCTGGCTGGGCCCACTCTCACTTTAAGATTGGAGAAAAAAACGCCCCGGCTGTTTGTATTTCTTTCAACCAATCACAATCGTTCTTGGCGGTGCCACAGCAACGGTGCGCTTGCAAAAATATTGCCAGGGGGAAACAGGTTTTGGTGTAACACGCCCACAAAAATATCGCCTACAGGACATGAACCATGGCAGAAAAATGGCTACATCCCCGCAAGATCAAACACCGCAAAAGTTAGTAAAGGATGTGTTGAAAACTGCAATCGGAGGTGGTAGGGCGGGACTTTCAGCGGGTGGCTCGTTCCGCCCAATGAGAGGCTGATCTTTGCAGCGAATTTCCACCCACTCAGACTAATGTTAACACATTAGTTCCACCTGTGTAGTTCCTACATGGTGCATGTCTACTAACTGTTTGATGGTCCTGCCATCGACAGGTGAATAGAAAAAAATGCAAAGTGATCTTGCTTTAATCAATATTGTGTGGGGGCCACATATAGTACACTGTGAACAACAAGCTGTGAGCCGTATAAAAATCAGTCCCCCAGGGCCTGGACCAGACTTTGGACGTGCCTGGCCTAGGGGCTCTTCTCCTTCTCAAAGAGAAACTTTTGAACAAATATTCTATGTGGTCTCCTTCTCTCCAGCCACATTCCCTGTTTCTCAGGCCCTTTCAGTACAATGTTCCAACCATTCACCAGATTTACTCAGACTTTCTCTCCTTTCCCCATCACCTGACCTACACACAACACTGACACTGTAAACACATTTACTATTGAGACTGGCTGAAACAACCACAGATGACCTGTAGGAACACTGTAGAAAACAACAATAGCAGTAATGTTACAGAAACATGCACAAACAGAAGCCCTTTTTAAATAAGAATTGTGCAAATTTGCAGGAAAGGCCAATCAGTCTTCTTTCAGCATTGGCAGTATAAAAACAAAATCGAGGAGTGCAGCAAAATCCTGCCTGCCTACATTTGTTCATAGAGAATGTGCTTTTTCAGGGCAATGGGGGGTGTGAGCAAGTAACAAAACGTGTAGCTTAGTGTGTGACGTAAACTGTGACATACTCCAAGGGAAGCCGCGGCTGGTCAGTCCTTCAGCGATTCTCTCATAAGTTGGCCTGTCCTTCACCGTTCCCGTCATTTGGCCTCTTCGTTTGCGAGGACAAGGAGGGCGTGCAATTCTTTGTCTCCCCAGTTGCTCATTTTTACAGTGTCTGTCAGGTTTGCATTTCCCTCTTGCTACTAGCTGCTCATTCCTGCTATCAGCTGTTTCCTGTTTATCCACCGCCAATGGGTCGCATGTGTTGCATCATCAACAGCCCCTCCCGTGACGGAGGGGCGCTTCATTCTTTCTAATCCAGAAAGGTTCTGCCAATATGTCTACCCTACGAGGCGGAAAATTGGGCACTTGGATCATCTCGCCAATCCGGCTCTGTGTGTCTAAACGCTCGCAGCTTGCCGGCAAAACCGCCCAACATTCGCTGAAAATTTGGCAGTGTAAAAGGGGCTAGAGAGTGATGTTAATACACCTGTTGCCCCAGTGCATGCTGGGAGGGTTCCACTACACCTGTCCTCCTGTAGCGGGAGGGTAATCTACTTGTGGTAAAATACTTATTCTGGGACAGGTGTGCTTCCTGGCAGAGACATGGCAGGACAAGGAAGCATTGTACTGTGCATGTGTAGGCTGATGTGGCTCACCTATCAACTATGATTCATGAGAAGCTACAGCAGCACCAACAGCTTTATTATTTCTTTGGGTTTATTTTTTTTTGGTGTGGGAAGGTAAAATGAGAGAACTTTCCGCATGCCCCAAATGCATTGGCTTTGGTCTCATCTGCATCACAAGCCTTCACTGTAAGTTTTCATCACCAACATCTGATAGGAAAGTTGGTGTACCTTGGAGATATGCCATTAATGAATGCAGTTGGGGTCAATGAGTTTGTGTAATGTTTTCTACTTTTATTGTCTTTTTCAGATTTGCAGTTTTCCTCATAAGCTGCAGGGGTTTTTTTGGTCACCTTTAGAAATAAGGTTTCTTTGGAAAAAGACACAGAACTGAACTAAATAAACTGTATACTCCCTCAAAAAAGGGAAGGGAAGGCCTGTTTGACCCTAGATTATACTGTCTGTGTGTTTAAAATGGCTCATGGGGCCAAACATTTGAAATGGGCCAGTGGTCAGCTAACACAACAAACTCCTATTTTTATGCGTTCAGTGGTATGAAGCAAAATCCACTTGATGTGTAAGTTGTTGCACTCCAGAGAAACGTTTTTCATTGTGGCACAATCCTGCATTGGAAAAAAACTGTATAGTGGAAGCAGTCAGGAGGTGTGGGCCTGAGTCACAGATTTGATGCTTTTGGCTTGACAAAATCAAAAAAAGACTTGCAACCTGACTTGGACTTTAGCACCAATAACTTGCGACTTCCCTTGGCCTTTCACTTTTTGACATAAAAACACCTTTCCCCTAGGCCAAGGATTGAAAAGAGTCTTTTTTTTTTTTTTTTTTTTTTTAAAAAGCTTTGAATCAATTTATCTCCCTTCATTCTCTAAATCAACTAAAATTAACACTATTCACTCCTGGCAAGCAGACACCAAGTGGCCATCTCCAGGGCAGAAAAATTAGGTCAACGTGAAAGTGTTAAAAACTGCAGTACTTCTCATGGCCACTAGAGGCTGGCTCCAATCCTCATAGACCCCCCCATGTTAATATGTCCAATTTTACAGCAGAAATAAACATGTTCACAGTCTGATACAAAAAGCAGCTTTGTTTTCTATAAATTTTTATATAACTCACCCGTTCACATTTTATCAAGGCCCAAAGTTACACTTATTTATGGGCTTGAGTGACAGACTAAGATCCAGGGATATTTTTCAAAGTATTTTTGTGTTTGTATGTTCCATCCATCCATTTTTGTAACCGCTTATCCTCTTGAGGGTTGCGGGGGAGGCTGGAGCCTATCCCAGCTGACATTGGGTGAGAGGCAGGGTACACCCTGGACAGGTCACCAGACTGCTGCAGGACTAACACATAGAAACAGACAACCATTCACACTCACATTCACACTGACAGGCAATGTAGAGTCAGAAGAAGGGCTCCCTCCTGGGATTGAACCAGGAACCCTCTTGCTGAGAGGTGACAGTGCTACTTTGTATGTTGTGAAGCTAAAATCCATGTGGACGTAGGACATTAAGTGCTGGAGGCAACAAAACAGCTTATGGTAATCAGTCACAATCATAATGATGAACTACTTCTAATTTAAGATGAAGCACAGCTACAATAGGCACCATTAGACCTGTTATAGGTATGATGCTGTATAAAACTGCTCAAAATGATAAAATGAATTACAGGGTCAATCAGGGTCATTAAGAAAAAATAATTAAAAAAAGGCTATGAGATTTTTTTTGTTTTTCTGCTCATGTCATGCAGGCACTCTCTCTCTCTCTCTAAAGCAGAGAACAGGCCCTCCAACTACTCTCTATGGGCCCCTCCACCATATGGGCGCCAGTGTAACTGCACTGTCTGCACTGTCTATACTTATGCCCCTGCATAGGGCCCAGAATATGGTGCTACACCTCTGGTCAGTCTTTCTCCTTCATTACAGAAAGATAAAGTCTGGATGAAAGGACTGGTTGGTAGATATGGGAAGGGGGTGGATCATTAAGGGTCTGTTAGAGACAGGAGTTTAAATATTTCATTGAAACATCAAAAAACATCATTAAACATCACCTGTAGCGCTCGTGTTACAGTCTCCGGACCTTAGTACATTTATTTTCTGTGTTTAATGTGCTGTGCACGTCATTATGGGAATTATTCGGCCAGCACTTGTCAATCATTTATGTGTGTGTCTAATTGTCTGCTCTTCTGGAAGGAATCCCCGGCGGACCACGCCTCCAGCCCGCTCTCCTCTGCTGCTATTCAGTGTTCCCCCACTTGCTGGTCGGCCGGCCCCCTTGCTGTCGTCATCGGTGGTTTCACCGGCCTCTCGTCCGAACCTTTAAAAGCTGCTCGGAGTCGGGGCGCCGGTGGCTTATTGGTAGAGCAGGCGCCCCATGTACAAGGCTGTTGCCGCAGTGGCCCAGGTTCGACTCCGGCCTGTGGCCCTTTGCTGCATGTCACTCCCTCTCTCTCTCCCCCCTTCACGCTTGTCTGTCCTATACATTAAAGGCTAAAAAGCCCAAAAGAATATCTAAAAAAAAAAAAGCTGCTCAGAGTCAAGAGCAATGGCGGCTGTGATTTAACCTGAGCAGTCCGCCTCGTTCCGTTTGTGTTTTCAGCTGCTGTAATCTGTTAGTTGTTGTTGTATCTGGGAATCTGTGGGCTTTAGGATTTAGCTTTGTAGCCTAGCCACATATCCTTTTCACACACACGTAGATTGTTCGCTGTATGGTACATTAGCTTTATGGGTGTCGGTCTGAGTGTTGTTTTGTTTGATAGGTAAGTGATAGAGCAGACAGACAGATAGCCTATGTTTTAGTTTTATTATTCTGGGTGGCCTTCCACCACAGTTAGTTAGTTGGGGTGTTTATTTTTTTGGTGACAGGTCAGAGTTTTGTTTTAACTGCTTTATGGTTTGCCGTCACCCGCCACCCTTCCCTGAGTTTGTTATACTTAAATGTTATTCACCGAGGCGCCTTTCGTGAAGCCCGATTTTCGGGTTGTGCTGCAGAGCCTGTGAGCACGTTTTCTTTTTGTGTGCCGCTTTTTACAAAAGCGTAGCTTGTATTGTTTGTTTATTTATTTTGTGTATGAATAAACGGCAGCTTGCCTTATTCACTTCACTTTCATTGTTTGGTTTTATGTTGCTTCCCTTACCCATAGACACATACTGAGTTGTAACAGTTCGTGACTCCACTAATAATTGTGATGATTCAGGGGGTACTCTGTCACTGAAATCACCTGAAGATGAGAGCTCGGAAAGTCCATCAAGTCAGCATACCCAGGACCTGAAGAGCGTCCTGGTCACCAGCGTTTTAAACCTGGAAAAGCTCAACATAGACCTGTACAGGTAGCTGCATGGCTAAAGTTTATTACTGTCGTTGATTAATGGTGCGTTCAGCCAGAGTTAGCCAAAAGGCTACTTCTCAGCTGTTGTCCCTCAGCCCCACTGGCCATTAAAACAACAAATAACATAGGCCTACACAACATGTAAAATTATTACCGTAGAAAGCAGAACATGAACAGCTGAACAGGGTAAAAAACTCAGAGGAGCATTATGGCCTATGGCAGCATCATGAAATGTAGGGCATGTAAAAAGCAGGAAATAACTTAAAAAAAAACAATTCTAAGACAACAATCAGCGCAATCAATCAAAATATGACACCATAACATCAGGGGTCCGTTTCACAAAGCAGGTTTAGTGAAAACTCAGAGTCTGTTAACCCTGAAATGAGGTTAACTCTGAGTTTTCCGTTTCAAAAAGGGAGGTAACTCAAACCAGAGAAAGAGGGGTAACTCTAGCCTGTTTCAGAGAGAGTGGTAACTTAAGCTCTCGGTCAGTTACCGTAGTAACAGACTCTATGAACCTAACCTGGTCGGGACCAGGTTTTTGTCAATGAACCTCGAGTTTCCCTCTGTCTCCGCCCTCTTTCAGAGCCACACACTCCATTTGATTTCCTCATTCATTCAGTCAGCAGGCGAGTTTTGGCGTAGCCTAGTTCTGCCGTCTGTCATTTAAAAAAAATCATTAAAGAAATCAGAGTCAGTATATTAGAAGTCCATTAGGCACAGTAATTGGCGACTTTTTTCACTAACATGGCATGTCCTTTTGATAATGATCCCGTGGATGAAGGTGCAGCATTACTGCGCAGAGAATTAAATATTCGTCGGGAGATGGTTATCAGACCGCGCATAGATGTTTAAGCATTTCCAGACAATTATCTTTCTTTGAGTTTCACGTCACAGGCCATCATCTACATACACAACCTAATCCGTCCTTACATTTGCAACATTACCAATCGCAGTCATGCTCTCACATCCTAGCAGATATTGTGTGTTGCGCTGCGTTTCTTTGCAAATGGAAGTTTTTTGTACAATGTCGGAGACAGTGAGCACTTGAGTAAGGCAACTGTATGCAGGGCGGTCAGAAAAGTGTGCTCGTTTTACAGGCATCTGCCTTCTTTCTGTTGGCTGAGTAGAAGTCTGTGTTAGTTTAAATAGGCTTAATTATTTAACAGAACATGATATAGATGAGAAGATATTTATGTGTGTGAAAACAGCATTATGTTGGGGATAAAACAACTGCACAGTCAAACAGCCACTTAATATTTACTTTACAATGTATAGCGTGATCAAAATGAGGTACCCCCATGAGATTATGCAGAGGTCTTACCTGTTTGAACAATGTTTGTATATTTCATCCTAAACTGTTGCCAAGTGCGCTTCTCCCCTGTAATATTATTGTGATTGCAAAGGATTACATTTAAACTTACGCATTGACCCGAGCAGCAATGTTCTCCCACGCCGTCTCCCTCTCTTTTGCAGCTGCAGCGGTGTTGCACTTCTTTTTGAAAACGTGTGCAAACTCGCCGTATGAGCGCATTAAGATTTCTAATTCTAGTGGGGTGAAAAACGCAGCCCTCCCCGTCCCCGTTGCCATGGTGACTCGTCGAATCGGGGCTCCATTGATGCTGGCTTTTTATAGTTGTGGTGCACGCGCTTAACTCCAGGTGAAACTACTCCAAGTTGATTGAACTGATTCAAATCAGCTGTTCTGGAACTGGAAACTCAGAGTTTCCTATCTCAGAGTAGATCAACTCAGAGTTCAGGATTAGACTCAGTTTGTTGAACCTGCTTTGTGAAACGGACCCCAGGTCACGAGAGACACAACACAAAGAAGACAATCAGCTTAAAGCTGTCAGTCTGATAGATGTTATCTTTCTTGAAGCATCTTTGTTTCCTCATACTTTTGACTTTTTATATCTCTTGCCAACATTTTTCTGAGATGAATGTAGTAAATGGAGGATTTGCTGAAAAAATGAACTGCTGTGGTATATTGTGGTGAGAGAGAGAGGGATTAGGGGTTACATCATTAACAGAAACACGTTACATATTACACAACAGTCTTTCTTGAGTTGTAATATTTATATGTACAGGTGGCATATGCTCACAGGCTGAGTGGCACTATACAGAGAGGTTTAGTGAGTGGATGAATGGTGACCATTTTTCTGTAAAGTATGTTAATTGGTTTCTGTGGCCAGCAGATATTTTCTCCAGCGAAATATGTTCTACAAGGAGATTCAGCCAGTGGTTGATGTTGAGGGTCTGTTTATCTTTCCAACTGACTAGGATTGTTTTCTTGGCGATGGCGAGAGCTACAAGAAGAGAATTGCAGTGGCTGTTTGGGAGGTCAATTGTCATCAGGTCACCAATTAAGCACAGGTTGGGAGATAATGGGATCCTGCAGTCCAAAATGGAGGAGAGTTTTTGAGTGACTGTTGACCAAAAGTGCTGGACGGGTGAACATAACCAGAGTGCATGAAAGTAGGTGTCAGCAGTGTTCTGAGTACACTGAGTGCATATGTCAGATTGACTAAAGCCCATTCTATTCATCTTTTGTTGGGTGATGTGTGTTCTGTGGAGTACTTTAAATTGGATAAGTTGTATATTAGTGTGTCTTGTTATCTTGAATGTATTTTTGCATATCTGAGTCCAGAAGTCAGGGTCTGGTGATACACCCAGCTCCTTTTCCCCTTTTAAAATTGGTAAATGTATAGAACTGGTCTCTGACAGTAATTTATAAATCTTAGAACGGTTCTTCTTATTTCTCGGAGAAAGCTTTGTAATATGTTTGTTGTGGTCCTGATTTTCTGTGCAGTTGTGTTTGCTGCTATCTGATCCTTCTCTCCCTCTCCCTGCAGAGTGAGTGCCGAGGGGCGGGGCGATCTCCAGGAGCACTGGGCTCCCGGCACACCTGCAGCTCGTTCTGCCTAATTA